>NC_086208.1:6684642-7341428 GCF_035770615.1 Melospiza melodia melodia | reverse complement strand
GTAGTCATGGAGTTGCCACTGTTTGAGATTAGAGCTCACTGTATTTTTCTGATCTTTACCATCTCTGCCAACACAGCTGGCAGTCTCCATGGAGGAGTTTATCCAAATGTAGGCTTATAACCTTTCATTTTAGGTGAAATGAAGTGGATAGCAAGATTCATAGCCAGACATTTTAGGTATATAGTTTCATTTTTCAAAGAATGCCTCTTAATTTTTAGCCAAATGAAATATTTTAATTTCTATTAGTCCATCTTTTGTATTTAAGAGTTTCATTAATCAGGCTGACAGTATGAGATGTAAAGTTAATATTCTGTAATAACTTTTCACATTCTTCTTGATTTTGCTAAAAAAAAAAAGAGAGCAATGAGGAATAAACGTGACTGGAGAAATGTCTCAGAAAGCATTTAGACTGCAAAAAGCCACCAAGGAGCTTGGTAAGACTGGAAGATGCTGCAGTGATTACCATGGTGGCCCCTTTCTGTGAGGGTCCCCAGGCATTGCAAGGAGTCAGGACCACTCAGATGTGACTCTCAGCAGTCTGAGCATGACCATGTTTGGACTCCAGGCATTTGCAGCAGTTCATGATACTTTAGTTGCATGTGCATTGCATGCACCATTTAAAAGTAGCTAAAATGTGGACATGAAAGCTAAATACAGTGTGAAAAGGAGATGTATTGTCTAGGCTGCCCATGCTTGCACAGTCATCATACCCACATGTGTTTATGTGTTTCTGTGAGTGTATATATAAACCCTCATACACACTTGCAGAAGCCTGGTAAGTAATTACCAGCCTTTAGGAATGTTTTAACCCTATTGTGAATTCTGTTGGAAGATATCTCTAAGAACTGTTGGAGGTGTATTTAATGTACATAAAGATGTGCAACAGGGGGTAGTTATTTGCATTCTGCTTCAACATAAGCATAATACAGAAGTAGGGTGAAATGTAAGCTTTTATATAGATATGTGGGAGTGTTTTCAGTGAGTAAGTCAAGCTCAGTATATTTTGTTGGCCTGGCTGAAAATGGCTGGGTTATGCCTTCATACGTTTATTTGCACGCCATTAGTTGTATGCAGGGAGCAAATGTTCAGCAGTAGCAGCCTTTATTTACAAGAACAATTGGCATGTAGTGTTGCATTAGAATTCCACAAACACTTCAAGCTTCATAAAGAAGCAGCCCTGCCTCTCTCATTTCCCTGGTAATTATGCTATTCCAGTGTGAAGGTGAGGAGTGTGGCAGCTCAGGGTGGCTGGTGAAACCTGTGCTTGCAGGGCCCACAGCAGGTCACTTTGGCTGCACAGGCTTTGTGAGCCCTTCTGAGTGATTCAGTGCAGCTCACCATGATCTCCTTTCCTCTGTGGAGTTTTTGAACCTCTCTCTTCTATACTCAGCTCATGTCTCTCAGACAGTGTGATGAAATCATCTTGTCTGGTGGGGCCTGGGCTCAGGGCCTGCAGTTCTGGCTGCATATTTAAATTTGAAAACGCATGGCTGAGTTAGTTGAAAGAAACTAGATGGGTGTGAAGCCAAGTGTTTAAGGAATACAATGTAATTAAGACAAAGTTTAACAGTAGAAAAATGGAAGGCATAACTGGCTTGAATACACATGAAGCTGTGGCCTTATGTTGGCTGTGTAAATATGACTCCTACAGCCTATTTTACATGTAGATTCTATACTTAAATACTTGCATCTCCATAGAGATTAACCCTGCCCTGTGTGTCTTTATATTGGTGAGCCCTTGGTCTTTGCAAGCAGCTGGACTCATAGTGCATTATTAATTTTGGTCAGGAATAAGTTACACAGGCTTAATAATCAAGGTTATGCAAATTGCATCTGTTGGGTTGCTGTAAAAGTAGTTCCTGTAGACAAGATTATAGATTTCATGGGAAAAATGAGAAGAATGTCTACTGAAATTTCACATTTAAAGTGAAGGAAAAAATGTGTGGAGTATAGGAACCTTTTATTATTTAATTATGTAAGATGATTTTATACATAAACGTGTTTCTGAAGCACTTGTAAAACTTCTTAGCAAAGGTTGCCCTAGCTGTGCCCATTCCTTTGAGAAGGGCTTTCTAAGAGACTCTTAACAAACCTGAGATTTTTTGCTCAAGCCTCTAAAAGGATACTCTCTTATATTTAAGCAACAATGATGTCATTGGGATGTACTAAGATAATTTCCTTTGGAACAAAATACAGTTTCTAACACTGACAATTGGAGGAAAATGTAATGTAACAACACAGAATCTTTTGTGGAGTGAGTGTATTCATGTCAGATGTTTGGATGCAAACCAGCTATTGTATTTGAAATCACAAACCACTTTTAGAATCTGTGAGTATCCTTGTGTCTCTCAGCAACCTTTTCTGTCAATACATAAAGATACAAACATCAAGAATTTGATAAAGTAGAAGAGTATATGTAATAAGATTTCCTCTTAGTGACTTTATTACTTTTTTTCTTGTTTTTAACCTTTTTTGCAAGTTTTTAAGAAAAAAGAGGGGATATTGAGTATGTGTGTATATAGTCAACTCTGAAATAAGCATAAGATTTTGTTGTTACTTGCTTTTTGTATTTGAAGTTTGTAAATATTAATTGTAGTGCAGCACTGTCAGATACTCACAAGATAACGCCAGTAACTGGATCCTGTTAGTGGCAAAACCCAACCTGTTCAGGAGCTTTATCTGAGCCTGTGTGGGAGCTGAAGGAGTAGCATGGCACAAATGCACTCAGGCAGGTGTTTGTACACAGGAGCCATGAACAAACAAGTGCAGGTCCCCAACTCCCTCCAGGGCCTTAACCCTGTCACAGTCTGCAGGGCTGGGACTGCTCCCTGCCCATCACATGGATCCCTTGCTTGGAACTGTATTTCATCTACAGGCTCACTTCTGCTTTAGTATACTTGGAATGTGTTTGATTTTGTTTCTGATTCCCTTTTGCTTATGATTTGGGAAAATCTGGAAACATTATTTCAGTAAAGAAAAAGAGAGCTCTTAAATACTGATACAAAGTATATAATGCAGTGGTAATAGCTTAGAATATTACATGAGAAATTTGGAGGTTTCTTAGCATTTTCATCATAAACAAAATTAAGTCTTTACTTTGCACTCAGTAAGTGAAGTTAGCAGGTCATGTGTTGTTTCCTCTAGGGATAAATCCTGTAAAATTATGACTACATGAATTCATACGTAGCAGATAAAGAAAATTGGATGTATGTATTATGTCCTTGTTTTCAATAAAACTCTGAAAATTTTTGAGACCTGAGTATCTGCCAAAATGTGTTGTTGTTGACTTACAGCCATTGAAGCAGATTTTCAATTGGAAAAAAAAACCCCAACCAACCAACAAATAAGCCAACAAAACCTGCTAGTTGTCACACAGCTCAAGCATTTGGCTGATCTGTCACATACTTTCATAGGACTAACAAGATGTTTTACATTTCAAACACTGAGACTTCCTCACACACAACATTTTTCAGCCAGAGGGAGTATGAACCCAGCTGTAAGGAAGTGAACAGTATCTTTTGCTCTAACTGCTTCTAATTGTTCCTTCTGCTGACAGTCCTTATTAAATACAGCCTCTTCCTCTCCTTGGAAAGGTGACTGCTAATGTTTTGTTTTGTTGGCTCTCTGAATAAGGTGAACTGAAACTGAAATTCTCCTTTCTAAGGCAGCAAGTCCAAAGGTCATCCACTTTGCTGTACTGCATTTTGGGAGAAATTAATAAAATAATATCTGTAATGCATAGTAACTGAAGCGTGGCTGTTGGCTTTCACTAACAGTATGGAAGAAAAGTATTATTTGGGATTTTCATCCTGCAGGAAGTTCTGACTTGTCATCTATAGACTGCCATCTGAAATCAGAAGAGAGAGAGATTTTTTTCACGGAATAAAAATGAAAGCAATTAATTGAGAAATGTTGAAATCCTTCCTATAAAAAGGTATTTCTCTGAGTCAGTGTTCCTGGCTGGACTTCATGCTTCATTATACACCCAAAGCTATATGACTCCCATAGTTAATCACAGCTTGGTCAAAGGAGAAAGAAACCAACTCATGTCATGGTCGTGGAAGGCACAGAGCTACAGGGCTTCTGGTGTGGGGGCTGCAATTCCTGCTCTCCCAGGGAGGCCTGCGTGGCCCCTGGCAGTGTGCAAGGCTGGCTGGGTGCTCCTCCAGCAGTTCCTTTTCCCCATGGCAGGGTGGCAGCTGGGACTGGCAGTGCTGTGAATGTCCCTGCAGAGCAGTGCAGGGTTGGGTACACAGCCCTGCAGCCACACTGGGATGCAGCAGCTCAAAACTGCTCCTGTCCCTTTGCCCTGCACCAGTCACTAATGCACCTGCATGGGGGGCTGCAGCTCAGGGGGTGCAGGGCATGAATGCCCAGTGCATTAGATGGAGTGCTTTTGGAAGATTGTCATTTGATAGCTTTTCATGATATATGTAAGGCTAATTCTGCCTACAGTGATAGGTCAGCCCTGTCTTGGATGCTGAAGAGATGCCTTGATTTGGTCTTGTGTCTGTGTGATACCAAGTGCAATCCTTGCAGTCTGACACTGGTATATGGAGCTTTGAAAAACACATTCTGTGTGGCTTAGGTTCACAGGAACTCCTGATTGTTTTCAAGTATAGAATTTGTCACCGTATCTTTCCTTCCAACAAGTAGGAAGAAGAGATGGGACATGAAGTTTTTGGGTTGGTTTAAAAGGGAATGAATATTGGAAAACTCAGTGGTTTGTTTCTTATTGAATTTATAGAAATTTTAGGTAGGTCTTTGATGCTGACATCAGAAACACCAACAGCAATAATAAAATAAATCTGAGTAGTTTATTTTCCTCACTGATACCAGCAGATATAGAATGATACCATATGTAGAAAATCCATTCTTATAAGCCTTTTGAAAGTTTTGAATTTTGACTACTCACTAGGGAGTGGCAGTTTACAGACAGTGCTGGGGAAAAACAAGAGGTGACATTTTCATTGTGTACTGTAACTATCATAATTTTCTTTCTAATAACTGGGAGGAGTAACTGCCACATTTGCTATAAATAGAATTTTATAATTTAATAGAAAATTAATATAAATTTATAATTTAATTTATAACTAAATTATATTAAATTATAAATGTATGTTAGTTCTATAT
The DNA here is from genome assembly GCF_035770615.1 of Melospiza melodia melodia. NCBI lineage: Eukaryota > Metazoa > Chordata > Aves > Passeriformes > Passerellidae > Melospiza > Melospiza melodia. The sequence goes on along the minus strand of NC_086208.1, from coordinate 7,336,295 downwards.
AGAAAAAATAATTTTATATAGATTAAAAAACCTCTAGTATGAAAAAATCTCAAATGGGAATAAGGAATCTGTTGGAAAAATGGCAGACTGTTTTCAGGTGCCTTTCTATTGTTGGATATTGTCAGTTTGCTGTTAAATCAGTTTTACTGTCTTTTTTTACAGCCCCGTATCTAGAATTAGAAAATTGCACTTTCCTCCCTTGTGCTCTCTGTAAGCAGTAGATCAGATAAATGTGTCCTACTCCAGAGCTGTCTCCCACATGGACCAAAAGGGACAGCAGCCCAGGGCCACTTTTCCTTGGCAGAAGCCAATTGTAGGCAGGATTGACAGTGATGAAGTTTCCCCTCATACTTGCAAGGCGTGTTTGTGAGAATGTTTTCCATTAAGTGTGAAAACATTACAGTTTTGGCCTTCCATGAATTATCCTGTCTGTTTCCTTTTCTTCACTCTCACAGTGTGTAAGTTTTCCTTCCTCTTCTCTCGTAAAGTTGTTTCCTGTCCTTTTCCCATAACACTGTCATTTATTATTGACCTAACACCCACTTTGTGTGATGTTGCTGATACTTTCTGAATAGTCAGCTGCACAGAGAATCCATTATTTAGCTTGGAGAGCAAGCTCAGTGTTATGTAAGGCTGGAGAACAAATTTTATAGTTCCTTCCTGACATTTTGCTGTGCATGTGAAATGTCTGAAGTTAACGTTCATAAATTGTTACATCCTGCTTTTTCAAAAGAGACAACTGATTAAATAATGTGGGCCATGAGGATTTTTTTTTCTTATGGTAATAAAAATTGGGAAATAATTTGCATGGAACCAAATATCATTTGTAATTTAGCCTGAAATAGTTTAAAATTTTCAGAATTCTCAAAGTTCTCTCCTCCAAAGAGGAGATAATAGGATATGTCCACATCTTCTTTTAATGAAAAATCTTCAGGTAATGCAGTCTTAGGAGACTCAGGATTGTGATATTGGATGTGGGGGAGTTCCTGGTTTTCTGACATTAAGGGAGGCAGGGAGGAGTCCTAGTGCCATAAAAAAGTCAGGTCCCTTTTATTCTCCATATCCCTCCCTAGATGTGTGTAATGGGAGGCAATGCCTCTGAAGGGTGTGTGGCTCCTTCAGGAGGCCAGGGGACATATCCATTGGTGGGACAGTGTGTCCCCCCATGCTGGTCACCATCTCTGCCTGGACTGACTGTCTGTCTGTCTGTCTGTCCTGAGCACGTGCTTGGCTCACAGGCTGGAGCTCAGGGTGGGATGTGCTTTGTGGTGAGGGTGTGTGGGCAGGATACAGGAGAGCAAGCTTCCCATGCAGAGTTTGCCATTTAACAGGATTAGGAAAGCAATTTTTCTGAATAAATCTGCCTTGTAGATTTGGCTCAAGAACTGCAATGGGTGGTGGAGACAATTCCATGCCTTTGTGATGCTGTAATGTTAAGAAGGGGAGAGACATGTCTGGCACAGGAGGATGTTTCTCAAAGGAACTCCTTTCTGTTTGCAGGGAGAGCAGCCAGGGTTCCACATGACAGAGGTTTCCTTTATTGTGAGCAGGTCTCACATAGCTCCTGTTAGCTAGCTATAAAGTAGCTGTGAAAGGAAATGTTTTTAAGGAATTTAAAAAGAGTTTTTGACCTGTTAAACCTTCAGTGTTCATCTCCTGTGGCTCTTTGTAGAGTATCATATCACCACTGTACAACAAAGTGCTACAGAAGAACATGCAGAGTATTGGATTTTCAGGTATGAAAACCTCTGCTGACAAGTTCTCTTTATAAACAAAAAATGTCATAGTTTCTGTTTTCGGCAAAAAGAAGTTGTTCAGAAAAATTGAACCATTTCTGAGGAATGATAAAACGTGGGACTTCCATAGCCACTGAAGTCAGTTTTTAAAATGAGTGTTCAAGCACCTTTATGAAGTCTTACTTTAGGAAGCAATATCAAAACTGAAAGGCTTGAGGAGCTTTGAGTGTAAGTTTTGTTTATTTGTTCACAAAAGTTTTTAAAGGTTGCTATCCCTGATGATGAAGTTAAAACACAAATTCAGTTTGAAATTTTCTGCAAGCAGTCCAAGGCCATGCTGCTGACAAAATAGGTGATCCCCTCATTCTGTGGTACCTTACTTGCTGACCTGACAGCAAGATGCTGATGATTCTATGTCCTTGACTATATTATCTGCTTTAGCAAGTAGAATATTTTCAAAAGAAAATAATTAATTGAACTAGTCTTTTCTTACATCCCAATTAATTTATATGTGATGTTGTATAGGAGATAGGAACTGGTTTCATAATAGAATGGCAGTCGTTCACCTATTAATAGAGTCATTGCTTCTGTCTTCTGAAAATTGCGTTTTTAAACTCTGAGATAGCAAATAAAATTACTAGCAAGGCAGTATTGTTTGCAATTTAAATAATTACTTTGGTAGAAAACCTGAAATTAGGACTTACATCACTCTCTATTTCAGAAAAAAGCTTCTTTATTTTTTTAAGTGACTACAAGTACGTAACAAAGAGCCACACAAACAGGGAAATTGCCTTCCCAGCTGCCATTGAGCTATCTAACCTCTTTTCATAAGCTGAAGAGTAAACAGACTGTTTTGTCATAACATTTGAGGCTTCAGCAGCCTTAGAGGAGATTAAAAGCGGGCAGTTGTAGCTGTCAGGGCCCCCAGCTGTCAGCCCTGCCCTGGATCAGATGTCAGGATCCCAGTCGGTCGCAGCAGGAGCACAGGCTGATTTCATTTACCCCACTGCCAGTCTGAGGTTTTCCAGGGCTGAGGTGTGCACTGAGCCAGCAGAGGTTTCAGATGTTCTCATTTGTGGCATGGTGACATCTGTCAGAGGAGTGGGGCAGACAGATGGGAGAGGAGCAGCTTCAGCCCTCTTATCCTCCCTGTTGCTGTAACCCTGCCAGAGCCTGAGATGTGACTGTGCAATGTGTGTGCAGGAGAGTGACTGTAACTGTAATTAATCAATTAACATAGTTTCAGGATTTCCTCAGAAAGGCTGTGTGTGATGAAAGCCAGTAGTGCTTTTTCTTTAATTTAAAAATGCTTACAAAATCACAAAACCACTTTGTGTATTGTAAAACAGCTATTTGGTATTATGTAGTTCATGTGAGTATTACACAATGCAGCTTGACATCATATAAAATAGAAATTCTATGTAAAACCTTCAAATATCTGAATAGTAAGGTCATCTGTCTTTTCTTGTTGGGGTCATGGGAATTTATAAATGTAATCATTTTTTGCAGTTCCAGAAAGATAAAATGTGTTATTTAAAAAATTGTTTGTTTAGCTCTTTTATTTCTAAATGTTTTATCCTTTTGTACAGTAAAATTGAGAGTTTTGTTAGTACAATACACGTGAACAAGACAAATCCACATATTTCTTTATGGTTTTAAAGACAAATGAAACACCTTAATTTAAGGTAGATTATTAACCTAAATATTGATTCCCCTATGTAGTAGAGGAGTTGGTGTTCTGTGGTTATTTTTGAGGAGATGGGGGTTGTTTGGGGGTTTTTTCTGGTTATTTAATATTTTTAGCAACTTTCCAACAAGTTTGAAAGCACTGCTTTTGCAGTCGCCCCCAAACAGACATATTGTAATTGTATTGCAATGTATTGCTTATTTGTTCCTTGTGCTGATTGATATAAATCCTTTTTATTTTTTGTCTTTTAGGTTTATTTTTATTGACTCCTTTTTATATTTTTTTAGTTGTTGCCATTGTTGAAAAATTCAGATAAACTTTACTCTTGTTGTAGATCTGCTAACACAGCTTGAAGGTATAGTGTGCAGTTCCATTCACTCATTGGTTTGTATTGGTGGCATTTCTAATCTGGCTGGGATTGTTGAGTGGGGAGTTTTTGTAAAGATGTTCTCACACTCCTCCACTACAGATGAGTGCTACCAACTGTGTGTAAATCAGGGGTTTCTCTCAAAGGCTCACATGTGAATGTGCCATATGGGACTTCAGTTTATAAGCCTGCTGCTGAGGAGGAGCTGGAGTTGGTTTTTAGAGAGGAAGAGGTTTTTGAGGGGAGCTTTCCTGCTAGGAGGATGAATTGGGTAGAAATTAATGTACTGTGAACATTGAACCAAACTTTTTCATTTGCTGTCAGGAAAAAATGAGAGCTCTACTCTTGACTAGAGTATCTGTGGGCGGTGCTTCATGCTGAGATAGACAGGAGAGTGAAACTGGCTGCAGAGGGTTGTTTTTCCAGAGACATCCTGTTGTTTGGGTTTCCTCTTGCTGATACCATCGCTCAGAGATTTTGGCTTTGTCAGGCCACAGTGATGACTCAACTCCCCAGCTCAGTTCAAAAGTTTATTCCCTCCAGGTTTTGTCAGACTCACAGTCCTGTGTTCCATTCTTCTATAGACACTCGTACTGTCACTGCACTGCCTCTGCCTTTAGACAGTTGGCACATAATCTGCAACAGACTAGAGTAACTCTGCCTGCAAACCCAGCTGTTAGAGAAAGAAAGAATGGCATTTAACATTAAAAACACAGGTAGGATCGAATTTATTGTTTTCTAGATTGTAACAATTTTGGCACATATAGGCTGGAGTTAGCATTCCTGTTGGATCTGAAAAAGGCACTGTCAGCCTTGGAAATACAAGCAGTGTTTTTCCATTTTTGTTGCTCAGCAAGTATCTTGTTTTAAAATAGCAACTGGAGTTTTTTTTGAACAAGCTTGCATTTGGGAGGTTGTAGGAAAGGTTATTCTTAGGGATGACAATGAAATAATAAATGAAAAAGTTTCTTTTAAGATGTCATTAGAAACAAATGTTGAAACCCAAGAATTGTAAAAACCACAACACAAAGGAATGAGGATGTTGACCTTCCTTGCAGTGCTTTAGTTACCTGAAACTCATAAAACCTTAAACTGCCTGGTTGTGTTTTGCTCTCCTGGACTTATGTTTAAATGTTAATATGGCTGGTACTAAATACTGGCTTTAAAATGATCACTGGTATGTGAAAGGTACAGTCTTCTTACATCCTGATTAATTTGTATGTGATGTTGTAAAGACTTCAAGATAGGAGATAGGAACTGGTTTCATAATCGAATGACAGTCATTCAGCTATTTAACTTTACCAAAGTCATTGCTTCTGTTTTCTGAAAATTGTATTTTAAAACTCTGAGATGGCAAATAATTTCCACTTCTGGGTAGTGGAAATACCCAGAAGTCATGCTTTGAATTAGAAAATTGTACTGGAGTTGTTTATATTTAAAGTAATTTGATTCCAAAGCAATGAGCACAAGCTCTGTGAAGGTAACATTCGTAAAATGACATGCCATTGATCAGAATGTGTCAGTCTGACATTTGTCTTTGTACCACAGTGTATTCACTTTGGGCTTGACAGAGCTTGGATATTGATTTCCCTGCATTATTGCCATTAGTCTTCATCGTCACATTGAATGGTAAAATAAAGTAATTAATGAAATAATCTAGCTTGCTTAAAACAATGAGAATTTTGTAATTTTTCTCCTGTTCAGATATACTCCTCTGATAGACATGGAGCCATATTTTGCTGGTTTTAAGCACATGCAGCAGGATTATGAAGTCACTCTTGAACTTGCAACTGAAGAGACTCAGAAAACTAAAAATGCACTAAATTCTAGGACAGGATCTTATGGTGTCAGCATTAGAGTCCAAGGAATCGATGGACATCCTTACATAGTACTGAACAATACAGAAGGATGTTTGCCAGAAAATCTTCCTCCTCCTGGAAAAGAGCAGCAGGTCATTCCTCAGACTGTACACAAGCCAGCTGTGGACTCCAATACTGCTTTTAAGTTGGACGACAAAGTCAGTGAACATACAAAGTTTGCTGGAACACAGCACGTGCAACCCTCTATGCCTAAAAAACTGCAGATAACCAATGTCCATGAAAAGGATAGTGGAATGCCAGATTTTAAAGATGAAACTATAAAATCCTCAAATTTGTTGAATTTTCAAAGACATCCTGAACTTTTGCAGCCATATGATCCTGAAAAAAATAACTTGAACGTGGATAATTACCAGTCTTCTCTATGCAGTAAATCCAAGTCTTTTGCAGATGAAAAAACTGAAGCAAAGCCTTGGATTTCCTCATCTAAAGTAGTGTCCCTACAGAAAACAAATACATACCTTGCTGAGTCAACCAAAGCAAATTCAAAAAAAATACATCTGAACAGGTCAGTAGAAGATCCAAATAAGCAGCTGCAGGATGGTCCCAGCAGCACAATCAGCTCCAGTGAGGTGTGTGTTCCAGAGACATTTTCACCTGCAGGAGGGTCCCCCTGTGTTAGTCCCACTGCTTATCCCGAGACAAAGAAGCCCAGACCAGATGTTCTTCCCTTCCGCAGGCAGGATTCCTCTGGGCCGCTACTGAACGACTCCCGAAGATCCTCGTCCTCATCAGCCACTCCCACCTCTGCCAACTCCCTGTACAGATTTTTGCTGGATGACCAAGAGTACGCCATCTACGCGGACAACGTTAACCGCCACGAAAACAGGAGATACATCCCATTCTTGCCGGGAACTGGTCGTGATATTGACACTGGTTCACTTCCAGGAGTAGATCAGCTAATTGAAAAGTTTGATAAGAAAGTTGATGCTCACAGAAGAGGCAGGTCAGGAAAAAGGAACAGAATTCATCCAGATGACCGTAAAAGATCAAGAAGCGTTGATAGTGCCTTGTCATTAGGAGCTGATGTAAATTCAGCTTATTTAGGTGAATTCAGTAAGAGCTTGGGTAAGTCAACTGAGCACTTGCTGAGACCGTCTAAAGTTTGCCTTCACAAGCAGTTATCCAGAGATCAAAAGTCACCTTCCAAAGAGACAAAGATTTCTGCTCGAAGTGTTGGAAAACTGCAAATGCCCAATAAAGACACCCAGAGCAGCAGTTTCAGCTCTTTGCAACACCATAAACAGAATGGAACAGATACAGAGAGCTTGATGGGTAGATCAGCTACACTCCCAGGACAGAGTAAGAGGGAGGAAGTTAAAACAGTAACTTCTACTTTGTTGTTGCCAAACCGAGTTGGAATTACACCTGAATCAGGAGCCAAGAAGATTTCTGTAAAAACATGTTCATCCGTCCCTAATATACAGGTAATTTTGAGTTCATTCTTTAAGCCATCCTTTGCACTTTGCACATGAAAGCTGCCCTGTTGTTAATTGTGTATTTTTCTGGTCTTCATTAGAAAAAACTCCCATCATACAATACTTCCAAATGGGATTGTTCTGGAGAAATGTAAATATAATTTTTTGTTGTTGTTGTAAGTATAGAAAACCTGATTTGTAAAACAACTGATTTTTGTATGAGTAAAGGAACATGGTGAGGCCAAACAGATATCAAGATTCTTAAGCATACATGCACAAAAGTAGAACGTGAAAAGATGTATGCAAAATCAAGTTTTTTCTTTTGGTGTGGAGTATGGTTTCTTGTTGTAGTAAGGCAAAACTCCAGTGGATCTTTCAGAACTTCAGGTCCATAGCACATAAAAGTTTTCATTAATAGGATAAAATGGGGAATTCCAATTATACTGTTTGTATTTACAACTCTCACAGGATATTTATCTTTTGACATTTTATCTTTATCTTTTAGGCAACTCCTGATCTCCTAAAGGGCCAGCAAGATCTTGCACAGCAGACAAATGAAGAGACTGCTAAGCAGATTCTTTACAATTACCTTAAGGAAGGGTCAGTATACATATGTAACTTTTGGATAAGAAACTGCATTTTCTCAATATTTGTCTTCTATTACATTTGAAATGTGAAACAGTAAAGTGAAAGCTGTAATTAAATGCAACTTCTCTTTCACAATTATGTATCTCAGCTGTGTCCTCTAAGGCATTATCTGATCTCAAAATACCCAGGCTATCAGGACTTACATAAAGTGTTGTACAGGATATGATTAAATGCACTTGAAACTTGTGAATCAGAATATGGTTTGTATTTTAAATACATCTGGAATTAAACTTTGAATAATGTAGAGGTTGTTAGAGAATTCAAATAGGGCCTCATGGAACTTTAAACCTTTGGGTTTTTAAACAACAACAATGAAGTGTTATTTCCTAAGGTTTGGCAGAAACCCTCTGTGCTTTTAATACTTTGTGCATCTGTAACTCTTGGTATTTTCTACTGATAACTTATTGAAATGTAAAGGAAGGTTAAATTAATTCAAAATACACAATGCATTTAAATTTCTTTTAATTCCTGATATAGCAGGTTCTGGGACCTGTTCAAGTGTTATTTTATGTTGCAGTAGTCAGGACTTCTAAAACCTAGAACTACTTCTTATTTCAATATGTCTGAGTAATAGACATGCTGAATATCTGTCTTTCCACAGTCACAATCCTACAAAAGAGATTTGCATTTCAAGAGTTCAGTACTCTTTTTTTGTTTGGTTGGCTTTTTAGAAAACATTTGGAATACAAATTTTTAACTCCTCTCTTTGAAGATTTAGCAAATCATAGTTAAGATAATTTCTGATTTGTTTGTAGTATTTTGGGGTTTTTGTGGAGATTTTTATTAGATTGGACAGTCTGAATTTGGTTTGATGTTAACAACATGGTAACTTTGATCATATCATTGCTTATTTGTACTGTCTGTTTTAGAAGTCCTGATAATGACGATGCAACAAAGAGGAAAGTGAACTTGGTTTTTGAGAAAATTCAGACTTTAAAGTCAAGAGCTGCTGGAAAGACACAGGTAAAGAATTTTTAATTTGCTTTGGCCTGTTTCAAAGTGGTGCAATATTCAGACAGGGCCTTAAGAATCTGAATCCCCTTAGTGACTTTTACTAGGCTGGTCATGTGGTCCCTCAGAAACAGAGCTTAATTTTGATGGGATGAGAAGGATTAAATGCTTATTGTCTATCATTTTATCCTGGGGTATAATTAGTAAAAAAATAACATTTTTTTCTTCATATTCTTGGTAATCTAGATATACATGTGCTTTTTCAGAAGATTTTAAGTGTAGTGCTCACAGCACAGTTAACCTTTTGAAGAAATCTCTTAGTATTTGAGAAGGAGTTTGGAGCAATGAAGAAAAATGTTAGGCATACTCACATAAAATTTCTTGAGTAAAGATAAACTTTATTTGCAGAGATAAATGTTAATCTTTTGATTGCAGTGAGACAGACATAGCATGAGAGACTCATGTAGCTTTTGTTATTAATGACAGCATTATTTATTTGCAAAATACATCTTAGAAAATGACCTAAAAAATGTATTTGAAAACCTGTCTTAACATATAAGCATGCTTTCCTTTGATGTCCATTTTTCATAATTAGTGATATCTCAGTAAAATTGGCCCAAAGTACACATTATTTGAGTCATATGTTGCCTAATTTGAATTTTTCTTTACGTTTGTATATTTTCTGTTTTGTTGTCAACATGCCTTGAGCAATTTCCAAGAAGTTTTATGAAAACCAAATCATGGTTCCTTTGAAAATCTTAGCTTGGCCTGACCCATGTGAAAAATCCCTGGTGAGCTCAGGCAGTTGATGCCACGCTTTGTTAGTCTTGCTTGTAGCTTTGCTTTAGATTACAAAAAAGAAACTGTTCCCAAAGAACATTTTGGCTTTGTGGGAATTAATGTCTCTATTTAATTGTAGGTTTCGGATTCTTCAGCTGAAGTAAAAGTATTGGTGGAACAAAAAGCAGAACTTGAAAGGAAAGTGGAAGAGTTGGAGAAAAAACTGGAACTGGAAATTAGGGTACAGGACTTTATTGTTATAAAGCTTCTGAATATTTTAAATACACTTTTTAAAATAAGTGACAACTGATCCTCCAGCTGATTCCCTTTTGCTTCATATTCTTCTTAATCCAGATATACCAGTGCTTTTTCAGAAGACTTTATTTAAGGGGTGATTGGTCATAGCATTGTTACCCTTTGTAACAAATCTATTCTTAGTATTTGAGAAGGAGTTTGGAGCAGAGAATAAAACTGTTAAGCACATGCACAATGCACTTCTTAGGTATCTGCTGAGATAAATGTTAATCTGTTGATTGCAGTGAGACAGATACAGACTGAGAGACAAACTGTATTAATCATGTAGCTGCTGTCTATTATTTTGCCTAACTTTTGGTGTACAAAATTCAGAATCAGCAAAATTCCAAAGAAGAGAGAGATGCTACACGAGCAAGTCTGAAAGATCTTCAGTTGCAGCTTGATCAAAGTCTATGTGAAAAGGAAGCCTTAAAAAAGCAGCTGGAAGAAAATGAGAAGGAACTCAGGCAAAACCTGGAAGAGTGAGTTAATTCTAGCAAAGTTATCATTGAAATTTTACCTTTTCATAAACCTTTTAGATTAAAAGGACCTGTGTCTCTAGAATATGTTGATGGAACCAGACAAGTGACATTTGTTCCTGTAGGAAATTTTTATACCATTTAAAAGAGTTGTGTCTTTAGACTATCTGGAAGGAAGAGAAAGATTATAAATTCAGCAATCTTCCTCTCAGTGCAAGTTGCTTTTAATATTTCGTGGTCAAAATATATAGTTGAAGTCGTTGAAGTGTGGAAACAGTTCAATGACTAGAGTACCAGGTCTGAAATAAAATACAACTCCCCACTTAAATACCTAGTTAGAAGATTTCTCATTTTTAACCCTCTGACATTTATTTTTTCTCCCTCATTTTATCTCATTCTCTTCTGGGTAAGATGGGAATGTACTTTTTTAGTACTTGAATGAACAAACTAGTACTTCTACAAATTAAAAAACTCCTGTCTGATTTTTACTGATGAGGCTTTTTCAAGTGAAGATGGAGCAGGAAAAACACCAGACTGAGATCAGAGATCTTCAAGACCAGCTCTCTGAGATGCATGATGAACTGGATAGTGCCAAACACACCGATGAAGGGGAGAAAGAGATTCTGATTGAGGTAAGTTAGGAACTATCAGAAGGGGGATCAGAAAAATTGCATGAAAAGAGACTTAAGATTCTGAAATACATGCCTTTGCTTTTCCTCTGCTATTAATCCAAAACAATGTAGCATTATTAGGGGCTGTAAGAAAGCATGTTAGGATAGCAACATTAACCCTAAAAGGAATACAGAGTGTAAATAACATTGTTTTATGGAGCAGGAGATCAGATGTCTTAATGGTTGACTGGTGAGTTATCCACTATTACCAGATAATAATCTCAGTTTTAGCAATTAGGAGCTGGGGTAAGAGCAGGGAAGATCAGTTTACAAAAGATCTATATGTTATCAAAGCAAGATGAGATTCAGCTAAAAAATTTAAATAACTCAACAAAGCAGTCTCTAAATTATTTCCTTGCTATTGCTGGGACCAGGGGGAGAAGGGATGAGCCTGGAGAGGAGCAGAAGAGTTACAGAGTTTCTGTCACCTTGGGATGAAAGAGGAACTGGCTGTAGCCCTGGTTATACTAATATACTGATGATGAAACAGAGAACACAGCTTATTAAATTTGTTGATAAGGATGTGTAAGAGTATCAGTGCAGAAATATTAAAGATGTTTGCAGGCAAGATCTGCTGAGTAGAATAACTACCTTGTTTTGTATGGGTGAGATTTGATTACTCTTAAATGAGTGTCATAAATCTCAGGCACTGTAATTGAAAGTTGAACACAAGTAGGGGAATATCACAAATGATGATGATAGTACTGAAAAAACATTACCTTTGAAGAAGGACTTCAGTCTGAATGGAGGGAAGAGTCAAAAACACATCTTACAGAATGTTGCTGTAAAGGTGATAGTAATCAATTTTTCTATGTTGTGTGGAGATGGAGTAAGAAATTAGAAACTAAGCTCCAGAGATTTAAAGAAAATGTTGAAAAGTTTCAGTTAATACTGATAATTAAACAGAGGAAGATGCTGCCTGGGATGATGGTAGGATCCCTTCCATTGTAGGCTTTTAATGGCAGAGTGGGTGATGTGTGTCAGGAGTGGTTTAGATGTCCTGAACCTCCTTCAGTGCAGGGAAGCCTGCATTCTCTTTGAAAGTACAATTATTCACAGCTGGAGAAATACCAAATCAGAGAATTCTTGAAGTGCTACCTTTCTGATTGTTTCTGTTATTCTGTGTTTTTGTATGCATCTTTAGTCTTCAGATTCACTGACTCTCCAGTTCCTTCCCAGAGATTTGAAGTGGGGAAATGGCTTCCAGGGTTGCCCTGGTGGGAGGAGGAAGGGTGTGAAGACATGGACTTGATTGGGAAGCACTTGTTTTGTCTTCAGCACTTGAAGAAGCAACTTTATTTATTCTTTCCAGCAGAAAAGAAAGCAAAGAATTATCACTGAGTTTGTTTCTCTTGCAGCTGGGGGAAAATGCTTTATCTTTGGTCTTATCTGTCCCATTGCTAGTGAAAGCACAACGTAGGAGTGACTCCTGCATTATTTGCAGATGGCATAACATACACCATTAAAATATTTTGAGAGTTTTGTAGCATCAAATATGTTGACCTATTATATAAAATATCAGCTATGTGTTATACTTCTAATAATATTAGAGTTGAGCAAATTTTTAGCTTACTATGAAAGCTGTAAGAAATATGTTAGTCGTATGGAACAAAGTTGGGGAGCTTGGGAAGCTGAAGTGCTTTCTGTGAGACCTAAACAGAACATCCACAGGGGCTATTTGACACACAGCTGTGTTTAATTTTGGGCTTTAGGAGCTGATGCAAATGAAGCAGGATTTGCAAGAAGTGTTGATAGCAAAAGATCAACAAGAAGAGATTTTGAGAAAGAGAGAGAGGGAGCTCACAGCCTTGAAGGGAGCACTTAAAGAAGAGGTATCCAGCCATGACACAGAGATGGACAAACTTAAAGAGCAACACAATAAAGAATTGCTGGATCTACGGCAGAGCCTGGAGAAAGCGACAGAGGTACGTAAGTGCTAACAATTACTTCTACAGGGGAGGGTTCTACCTCTCTCAGATGCTGTAAACCAGATGCTTTCAGATACTTTTATTTTCTTAGCAAAGTAGGCAAAGATTTATTTAGGCCAGGAAATTCTTGGCTGCTGACACTAAGTTTTATTTCATCCACATCTCATGTTTTGATTGTTTGTCCCAGCTGAAGTTGTGGTCCTTTCTTCAAGCACTTATTTACTGAATTTGTTTAATTGCAGACTTTGAGGGAGAATAGATGGGAGTATAGTGCAGAGAACCATTTGCTTGGGTTAAAGAGAGTCACCAAAACCTTGAGGGTGCCCTTGAAGAGCTCCAGTGTGCTTTACCAGTCATAATGTTGAGAGAATTTCTAGCAGTTCTCTGCAGCTCTTTGCAGCCCACTGTTCCTACATTCAGCTTCTTGTGTCATATCCTGTTCCCTGGCTGCATTGTTCCACCTTGCCCATTCAAATTCTCAATTATCAGTACAGGGTTTTGTGTTTTGTTTTGTGTCCTTTTCATTTATTGAACTTATGCTTGTTTACTGAATAGTCAAAGGAATGTGAGCACATGAAAACAGCAGGGATTTGGGTGTTTCAAATGAGACAGGAAGAAAGCAGAACTGAAGGAATTGCCTCTTCCAGCATCTGCAGGAAGTCTTTGTGAGACGGAGAATAGCAACAGTTTCAGATGTGCATATTTATTATTGTTTTCCAAAAGATGGCCTTTGTGAAATTTTCTTTTTAGAGACAGCAGGTAGGAACATATTGAAAGATTTTTTGGTATGAGGACAATTCTCTTAAAGTTTTGAGCATTCTTTTTACAGTGACAGCTTTTTGTGTCTTTTCTGTATTCCCTCATTTTATTTCTCACATGTTTGAGAATATTTCTGCAGGTGAACTGGGCTTCACCAATATGTCAGAACTGTAGGCCCAGTTTTATGCCTCGAGATAGCCATGCTCATTTATGTCTGTTACCTACACTGGTCTTAGGTGGGTTGCAGTTATCCTGCTGGTTGTAACACAGAGCTGAGGGAAAATTAAGCTTGAAGCTGGAAAGAAGTTTCTAAGCTTTATATGCTCTCTATGAGCAAAGTAGCTCATGTGGAAGATGCTGGATAGGTATTGTATGATTGAATTCTGACAGAAGATTTTATCCTCTTAAAGGTTTGTTTTAAATGTGCAATCTTCTTCAGAGGTTAGAAAATTTTATAAATGCTAGTTTGTTTATGCAGCCTAGGACTTGTATTTGAGGTTGTTCAGCTTTGCTTAAATGTGTTGTTTCTCTTTGTTTTACATCATCATGAAGATATTTGACTTGTCTGAGCTGCATGAACTGAATTAGTTTTTTTCCTTGAGAGAAAAGTAGAACATTTAAATTATCATTTTTTATTAGACAGTAATCGTAGTGACAGCTCAACCTCAATGAGCCATCTTTTCAAAGTTAGTGCATGGTAATTTACTGTATTTCAATTATGGAGCTGTAATTACGACTGACAAGAAATGAAAGAGGAGTCTGTTTGGCATAACAATAACACAGTCTGGGAAATGGCTCTATGACTGGGTTGCTGTGGCTTAGAGATATTTATAAATAGCATTTATTTGCTTGCATGACATAGTCTATCTAATGGTAAATTTAATAAGATGTACAAAAGTGAAATTTACTTGTATAATGTTGGTCTAAGTACCAGTTCTCTTCCCATTTGAGTTGAATGTTTTGCTTTTATTTGAAGTAAAAATTTTAACATGTTTAATTGGAAGGAGGTGTTTTCTTTCATTTTGAGGGTTTTTTTTTAAATTTTGCTGGTGTTTGTACTCAATGATTTCTTGAAGCACAGCATGATCTGTATATTTATCTTTATGCCTGCTGGCTGAGATTTGTTGTTGAGTTTGATGTATCAATTATCAGGAGAGTGTAACCATTCTCTGCAGGAAGTTTCCTGACTGATCTGCTGTGATCTTATATATATTGTTCATTATTTGATCACTAATTAATCTGAAATATCCAGGAGACATAAACAATTGAAGCTACTTGGCCTGTTAATTTTTGTTTTAATAGATTACTGCAAGCTGGAAAAATTCTTCCCTGATGGCAGAACATAAGAAATCTACATCAAAGATTAGTGGGAAGAGCCATTCTGTTGTATTTTATCAGCAAAGCAGGAGTGTAAATGCTGTAATAGTGGTTTATCATACCAAAAATGTGGATATGGATGTTTGATAGATCAGGTTGGATCAGGACTTCTGTGTACAAGAGTGTTTGTGCTTATGTTGCTTCTAAATCATCCAGATTGGTGCAATGAATAAAGGTGTTCTGTGATGTGTAGGCTGTTGAGGAAGTTTCAGCATGGGGAAAGGAAGTAGTTTTTATGCCAGTGTTAAATCAACCGAATTTTCACCTGCTGGAGGTGTCAGATAGGTTGGCAAGTAATGTGCAGTGCATTTAGTCTGTGTGAATGCCACATAGATCTGTTTGCAAATAATGTTAGGGACATACTCGAGGTTATCTGATAGAAGAGCAGAGCAGAGTTGTTTGTCATCATGATTCTGTTCTCATGCTCACTCACATGGTGCTAGTTTGGTTTTTCTTGTTGGGTTTTTATTGTTGTTGTTTTCTGGTTTCTTTTTTTTAATAGAGAATTTGAAATAAAGTCATAAATATTTAAGATATTATTTTTCTTTGCTAAAGTTTACCTTTTTAAACTTATTTTTGTGTTATGTCTTCTGCTTGTGGTGGTCTTGAAATGGCTGTCACTATTCTTGACTTCATTGCTTGTTTGTTGAGACAGGCCAGACTATTTCCATTTAACAACAGGAAAAGTTTTGTTCTTCCATGACATACCTCTGTGGGATAATAATTACCTTTAATTTAATAATAAATTGAAAAATTAATGTCTTTCTGATTAAGAATAGATGTCTCCATAACTGCAAGAGCTAGAACAGAGATTAATATGAATTCTACTCCAGTTTTAATGTCATAGAAAAATTTCTGTTATTTTATCTGACTCTACAACACAACAGGCCAGGATTGTGCTATTTTAACCATGAGGGCTCTGTTACTGTAGATGAAGTGCCACTGTTTCAGTAAAATTAGGAAATAACTTTTGGAATGTAATGCTGCAGGTAAAAGGTTCTAGCACATTGCAGCTAATGCTGTTCTAATTCCACTGAAATTGTGTCAGCTCAGGAGGGCAGGTGCAAACTGCACAGCACTTCAAATTTGCATCTGTATTTAGAGAAGCTAGCTGAACAAATGATGTTGTTCAGAAAAAGCTGTAATCATCACGTTAGGAAGAGGCTTATCTAAACTTGACCTTGACTGATTTATTTGGCATGTCATGTCTCTGACCTTGTTCTCAGAGTGATAATACAGACACTCAGAGTTCAGAGCTGAGGATTTACCAAGGTATTTAAGAATGCAGTGAAGCTGGTGATCACGTTACCATTAACACATGTGTGTGTTACATATGATTATGTTATAATTAAAGAGAAGAAGGAATTTTACCAGAGCAAATGTAGGAACAGCAAAAGACAGTGGTTGCCTTCTGCACATGTTATGAACTAAAATGGTCCTCCTTTAAGATAAGAAAAAAATATAAATCTCTGGTATTATACACGAGAAAAAGCTTTGGTTTTGGGTTTTTTTCATCTTGTTAATTTAGCTGAATCTAGCACAAACTGTAAAGAACTTTGAAATGAAAAGTAACTATTAAATCTTTTTCTGTTTAACCTGATAATATGATGTGTCTTCCTCAAAACTAATAAAAATCTCCCATGTAGAGCAGAAACTTAAAAACTGGCTTAAGCATTCCAAATGAGATATACTCTGTATGCCTTTTTTATAGAAATGGTTTGGAATTAGTTGAAATGTAAAATGAAACATAACTAAATTAGTATATTCTGAGAACCTGTTTTGGAATAATACTGTACAGTGAACAGTGGTTAGCTGAGTTACTCAAGGAAAAATGAAGGTATAAGTGTGGAGCATTGCAAAACCACTTTGGTGCTTTAAGTGATTTAATGTATGTAACTGTAATATTATATATATGTCTGAAAAAAAACCCAATGCCTTGTTTCAAGCTGAGGTGAAATCTTGGGGCTATAATGAATCATGCTAAAAGCCCATGGTCTTGATAGCAGTGCAAGAAACAAATGATATAATAAGAATGACTTGGGCATGGAAACATCATTATGTGCTCTTATCCATACATCCATAACTCATCTGAATCTGCATCCTGAGTGCTGTGTCTGAGGCTGGTATGTTCACCTCAAGCAAGATACACAACAATTGAAAAAGATTTAGAGAAGGTAATCTAGGATTTGAAATGCCACTGGTGGATATTTTATTTCCTCTGCCTGCCTGAGGCAGGCTTTTTCATGTTGAAATAACACTTTTTTGTTTCAGTTCTAGAAGCTGGTTGGTAACAGGTCTAAACTGTGTACAGAGTCAAATGGTGCAATGAGTGACCCACGTCAATGTTTCATCTTTCATGACCTAACTTCTCTCCCTCTTTCATTTTCTGCCCTCTTTTACCAGCCTCTAAAAGCCTGGTAAGATTCTGGTTGATTTTCAGTGTGCTACAAACACAGATCGGGTGGGGGAAAGAGAGGGAGGGTACACAGATGTGTGATGGTGGAAGGAAAGCTGCAGACACTCCTTAAACAGGTATTGTTATTGGAAATGCCGATTTTAGAACTGTATAGGAAAAGTTTGGAAGACAGATTTATTTGTTTCCCCCAATGTGTCTGATCTGTGTGTGGAAAGGAAGTTGGTAATAGCATCATGCATGTTTTCAGGACCCATTTAATGAAGTACCAAACAAATTATGGAATACTAGTGTTGTCAACAATAATATAAAATGTGCCTCTAAAGCACTCTGAATACCTAAGTTGGTGACTGTGTATTTAAGTTCCGCCTCCTCTAGTCCTTCATTTCCTTGCAGTTTACTCCTCCATTTATTTGGTGGATCCCTGTGTGGGTTTGGGTGCAGGCAGTACCATGAAACTACAGCTAGTGGGTTTTATACTGTATGTAGAGTCAAGAAAGCCTCTCAGCAAAATTGTCCTGCAGAGTTCTGTTTGAGTTGGATTGGACCACATTATAGGATAATAAAAAAAGAATCCTGTGTATCTGAAACAGTCACTTAACTATTGTGGCCCTTCGTCTGCTAGGACTACTCCAGTAAGTCTGGTTGGGAAGGGGGGTTGTTTGTGTGATTTTCCATTTTCTTTGTTTCTGAAGCTTTGCAAGCGCTGGTACAGCCAGTTACTTCTTTAATGCCGTCAGGAGAATCTCTAATCTGTGTTAGCAGAAGGCAGTTTATGTGTTCAGGTGACTTCTCTCGTGACAGTGTAAGTTTGTGTGTGTATGTATGGGAAGTATTTGACTCTGTCAAACAGAGGGAACACCGTGAGCACAGAGTTGGTTAATATTTGACTCCAGTCAATCCAACAACTTCTGACCTTCAAAAGACTGTTAGTATAAGCCAGTCTGAGTATGTCATGATACATAGCCAGGGGGATAACATGACATTGATGCAGGTACTGGTTAAGAGGTTAATACTTTCCTGGCCCTGGGTTTTATAACTTTTATAAACGTTAGGTCATGCCTAAGTTGGAAAATTTTGTTTCATATGCTCTGTGTAAAAGAGGGCTACATTCTCAGCCTTCAAATGTAGGTATTTAAATCTTTCATTATATCTCATAAATGAAAACCTAAATAGTTTTGGAAGTAATATTTAAGACATGGTACCATTTCAAGCAGTGAAAATGTTTCTTTGTTTAAGAAAACAAACCTTTTCTCTAAGCTGTCACCAGTGGATTTAAGAAGTTATAGAGTGGCTCTAGCTGAAATGAAATGAGAGACCAGTCTGACTTGCTTGTTAATTTGTGCACTTGCTTACTGAATAATCTCTTGAAGTACGGCAGAGAATTTAAGCTGCTTGCAGTGTACCTTGTGAAGAGAGGGGAAAAAGTCACTGACCCTTTTCATAGGTAATAGTTAACTTCCAAAGGCATAGCCATGTGTTAAAGTTGGCTAGGCCTCAGTTTGAGGTTATGGGAAGAATTGTTATAATCCATGTCAGGTAGAAAAAGAGTAAGTGCAGCCATTGAGACTTCTTTTCAGAAGTTTTGTTGGTTTTGTTGTTACCTTTTTTTGGGGAGTAGGTAGGATGGCTTGGGTGGGTTAGTAGCCTAACACTCCATTTGTAAGGAATTTTGTTACTCCTTTTGTAGAGATATGAGATTTAATTGTTCATGCTATCCTGTGGTTACTCTGTTATTCATCCTAAGGCTTCTAGTCCCTGCTTTAAGAAATAATGTCTAGGGTTAGAAAAATTGCCTAAAGGTAAACAGTGGGTAAAAATGCCAGAACTACAAGCAGAGGAACTACAAGCAGAGGTACAAGCAGAAATAAAGACCTGTTATTTGCATTCATGAACTTTGAAAACTAGGTGACTGTAGCTGCATAATACTGATTTCAGAAGCTCCCTTTACAGAAGAGCTAATAATGATTTCAGGTGAAGAGTTGTCCCTATGTGGAGACTCACTGTGTTTGTATTTTGTCCTTTGTGTCAGTCTTTGGGTGCAGAATGGTTTGGGGTTTTTTTTCTTTCTTTGGAAATCTCCTAAGGAAATCAGTGTCTAGTTTTATTTGAACTATTTTGATTTGTAAAAAAAGAAGAGGAAAAGACAATATATATTTGATATCTCCATCACTGCTACCCTCAGTGGATCATCTGAGGGACCTGGGTAGATATGAATCACTGAAGCCACATGAAACTTCTTACTTGTAGTTCAAGAAGTTAAACTAGTCCAGCATCAGCCTAAAAAGGTGGCCCATGAGTCTTCTGAGCTGATTTCACCAGCCAGTATCTCGGTACCTGAAGTGTTTACACCAGGAATAGAATGAAGGGAGCAGCAACACCATTTCCCTTTTTCAGAAGGTTTTGCAAGATTTTCCTGTCATTTACTTAGATTGCACAATTATGAATATGAAAAAAATATTTGAAAATCTGTTATGTCCATTGAAAAGCTCCAGTTTGTGCCCCAGCTCATTTTGAATGGAGATTTATTCTTCAAGTATGGCTGTTAAAAAACAAACAGGTAATTGTTTGAAACAATTTCCACAGAATAACAGAATCAATTAGGTTGGGAAAGGCCTCTGAGATTGAATCCACCCTATGGCTGAACACCACAATGTCAGCTGGACCATGGCACCAAGTGCCACATCCAGTCTCTCCTTAGACACCTTCATGGACAGTGACTCCACTCCTTGGGCAGCCTGTTCCAGTGTCTAATCACGGGGGCTGAGAAGAAATTCTTCCTGAAGTCAAGCCTAAACCTGCTCCAGCCCCTCAATGCCTTTCCTGGATTTGGGAGCCCAGAACTGGACATGCAATACCTGATATTCAGTTGAACTGGATTCTGAAGAGAAATATAAAGGTTTTTAGAAGAATCTGCTGACTTTTGCCTGATCAACATTGGATGTAGCCAAAATGTAATGATTCTAATACATGGCAAATGAGATACTTAAAAACCACACACTTTAAGTCTTCCTTTATTTTGTAAAAGGACTCTAAGGATCCCATAGTGTGTAGTCACTGCCAAAGGGGAGTTTCACCAGCTAAAACATTGAAGTCAGCCAAAACTATTTTTTAATGATCAGTTACACAACCTCTCTCATGTCTTTGCCAATGTTGAGGGTGTGGTAAAAAAAAAAAAAGGTGTGGAGCTGCAGAATATTTTCTGCATTCCTATTCAAAAGTATTTTTCTGTATTCAGGTTAAAACTGAACATTTCATTTGCCTCTCAAGGACCTTGATGGGTGTTTTGTCCAGTTTCTTTGGGTTTACACAGTAATGAGTGGTGGGAAAGATTTTGATGCCTTTTATACTATCTTTCACTGCTTGCAACAAAGTTCAGAGTAGAATACTGTATAAATATGTTTGCTTTACTGAGGTTTCTGAAACAAAGGAGTTGGAACAATATTTATTGTTTTATTTTAACTTGCAAGTTAAAATGACTAAATTGAATATGTTTAAAAATACTTCTGGACACATATATAACTACATACAAGGACACAAACCCAAGCTTTATTAGATTAATTTCTTGTTGGGCAAAATGCCTGAAAGGAGCAGGATGAAAGGTGAGGGAAATGTATTTTACTGCTGATGTTCCCTAATGTTCCATAGGCCTAGAGCTGAAAACCAAATGCCACATGCATATAAACTCCAGCAGATGTGACTCTGTGGCTCAGATAAGCAGATCTGTGCTGGGTAAAACTTTATAGATCAGGTGTACATGCCAAATGAAACAACACACACACATATATATGTATGTAAATATATGTATATACATATGTATGTAAATATATGTGTCCTCACTTTCTTCTCATCTGCTGGGAAGTAAATGGAGCTTGTACATGCTATGAAAAACATCTTCTGGAGAAAGAATTATATACATTTTTTTCACAGATTTTTTAAATTCCTTTTCTCAACATTCCTTTTCCTGCCATCTTCTAAGTAATGTTATTCTCTGTATTAAATACAGGAACATGAGAGATAGAGATTGGTGTTGAGAGGATCCTTTAATTGTGCACGTCCAAACTATAGTTACCTAGGGTAACATTGTTCGTCATCATAAATTCCCTCCTATATTCAGGGTACAGTTGTTGCTCACTTTAGTTGCAACTGTGCACTCAAATCAGTGGAGACCAAACCCCAGTGTCTCAAACACCAGGGAAGTTAAGGAGCATGTGGTTATTGATGCTCTGGAAAAATTTGGCTGAGTGATTTGCCTCAGGAGGTCTTTGGCAGAGACAACAACAGACTCCAGATTCTCTAGGGTTGGTTTTGGGTACCTTAGCTGTGAAACTGTCCTGTCTTTTTATTGCTTCACTCATTTCTGCTGTAAACTCTGAACTTCTTAAGCTAATTGACTAATCCTTTAAGCTTCAGTATTAAAATGTATGAGAACTATTAAAAAGTCAGTAGTATTGAACACTATGGATTATATTCTGCAACGTATGATCTATTTTTGTGGTCAGAAAGAGATTTTTTTCAGTGAATCTTTCTTTTAGGATTTGATAACTTGTTTTATTTGGTTTGTGTCCACTGCTGGACTAATAAGTAAAGTTACTGCATGTGTACTGTGGCACAATGACAACATCAGAATGCAGAAGCTTATCTTCAGTCAGTCACAGAGGACTTTGTATTGTGGGAACTTCTGTACAACTGTGTTTTCATTCTTCTAGATGAGCTTCTTTTTCTTTATTCTTAGCTTTTTCCAGAAATTCACAACCCATTTCCATCTCCTTTTCCCTAATCTCTGTTGCTTAATGTTGCTGATAAGGTTTAGATATTCTTAATCAGGAGTTTAAACATTATGAAATTTGAGAAAGTATAATAAAATATTCAGTGGATTCAAAGGTAATGAATAAGAAGGTGATATGAGTGTGGTTAAGAAGTCTTGGAATGATGTGGTTATTAAGAGAAAGGTATTGTTCCTTCAGAGATTGAGAAGATGAATATCTGAACGTAAAACACTACAAATGGAGGCACTAGAAGGCACTGAATGCCCTGGAAGACAGAGCAATGACAGGCAGATTGAAAGGAAAGACAAAACAAATGCGAGTAAATAAGCATAATAAGCAAAATGCTATAGGGTATTTACTTGTATAAATATAATTCTGTAATACAATGCTGTAAATAGTAACAGTAAGAAGTTGGTTTACTAAAATATGCTGCCACAACTAAAGTGGGACTAAAAAGAAATAAACATTTTCTATATCATAGGGAAGAAACTGAAGAATTTCAATTCACATATGTTAATTTTAAGATCCAAAAGAGCCCACTTCAATTTTTGATGAAATTGCTCCCCTCTCCTCCTGGTTTTTGAGGGGCTTGAGGTTTTGCAGAGGTGTTTTGGTTTTTGTTTTTTTTTCCTTTGTATGGCAAATATGTCTGAATATAGAGTATTTCATTCCAGGTTTTGTTGACAAGAATCTTGTTTAACCAGTTTTGTCTGTTTTGTGCTTTGTATGTTTATGTGCATAATCTCCTTTAAACTTTCTGAAGAGACTCATCCACAATTCTTTGAACTATAGTTCTTATATTAACAATGTCTGTTAATGTTTTATATTCAACTTAAATCATTACTTTGTGACCTTCACCTAGTTCTGTTACCATGGTTTAAATTATATAAACTTAGTTAAAATAATTGCCAAAACTTTTCCAACATCCCCAAATAAATAAATGTAAAGGATTTATGAGTGGGCACCAACAGGAGTTATTAACTGATGTTATGTCATAAAGCCTTGAGGATCATGAGTTAACTCAAGTGTTTAAGTGCAGCACCATTACAAACAAGTCACGTGTGGACTGAGGGAAATGGATCCAGAGCACAACCTCTCCCTGACTGGCTTTTTCCTCACTTGTACTTACTACCCCTTCAGTGTCCAGTTTTTCTTCTTTCATCCTCATCACTCTAACCCATTAATTGAATGCTTTTGCAAACAGCTGTCAATTCCTTGTTTTGAGTGTGGGAGCCAGTCCCTGAATTTTCAGTGAAAATATGCATCCCTGCTCATGTAGGCAGCACCCCAGAGATTACCCCTGGCTGCTGGCAAACACTGTAGGACAGTTTAAAGTGTCCTTGTTGTTGCCACTTTCAGTTTTAACCTATGAAGTACAGCAGTTACCATTCAGACTTTATCAACATACATAGTAATTTCACTGTCATTTCAATGCAGTGGTTTTCATATCTTTTACTTCCATGTTTTGGTAGGGAAATGTTTTGCAGAGTATAGTGAGCCATCCCTCATGACAATGTAGAATTGTACCTGTGGTCTGCACATGGTACCCTGCCTGCCAGCTGGGTGGGACTGCAGGAGCACCCTGCCTGTGTGCAGGGGTTCCGTGGCAAAGGACACAGCAATCCCTCTGTGTGTCACCAGTGCCCTGTGTGGCCTGATAGCTGAGCCTTATGTAAGTGTTCAATATATGGACAGGGATCTCTCTCCACCAGGTTCTCCCTAATGGTGTTGCTACAAGGTCTGTCAGAGCTGCATTTCAGTGCTTGTATGCTCTGTGTATGCTCTCCAGTGATCCCCAGGCTTTTTGCTGTCATGTTCATGTGTTTTCCCAAGAGCAGGCCTGGAGGGGAGGTAGAAGGTAATGTGGGGTGCTAGAGAGGACTGACAATGGAGAATACAAGGCAAGAGCTGTGGAGACTTGATACTTCAACTTTCTGTGGTAATATGCTATAGGACATGGCATACGTTGCCAAAAGCTCTTATAATCCAGAAACTTCATTTGTGCCAGTGAAGAAGCTCTGCATGAAATTCTCAGTGCTCTAGGGAAAAATGAATATAAGCTTTTTACTGTCTAAACCCAGCTGTGTAATTTGACTCTTGGAGAAATGTTACTATGTGTGCTTTTTCTTATACAAGATACATCTAAACTGTATGTGTATGGCTTGACTTTGTTTAAACTTCATTATCAAATTGAAGATACTTTTGGATTGTTTTGTCTAGTATCCTCAGGGTGATCCTCCATGCCTTATGTGTGTAGTACAGCTGTGTAGGGTAAACTGATAAGATAGATACTCCTGTGTTTCTTTCCTGAAACAACTTGAAAAGATGTTGAAACAATGTGTACAGTGAAACCACTTTGTGAAGAAAATTCCTTGTAGTCTCCCCAGATTATAAGTAACAAAAGTGTTCACTGTCCAACTCCAATACAGTGCAGCTCTCCATATATACCAAGAGAGTGTTCTACCATCTTGTAAAAGTATGTGTGTGTGAAAGAAAGGAATTTTGTCCTTAACTTGTTAGAGAATTTGCTTTGGCAGGTGTAACCTTTGTAATGATGCCAAGGTCATTAGAGACCTGTGAAGATCTGCTGGCCAAGTGCTGGTCACTCAATCAGCTGGAACTTTAGCAAGGTTTTATTTATATATCCAATTTATTTCCAAGATTTTAGATTAGGTTAATAAAGACAATACTTGCAACTTGCTCCTTACGCTTCTCTACATTTTTCATGTATTCACTTAACTTCTTGCTAACATTCTGAAATATATAGTGAAAAGGAGAGCAAATAATAGTTGAGTTTAATGTTAAGTGTCTGTATCCTAAGATACATACTACAAAAAGCAGGCTGGAGCACATCTCTGCATATGATGGCATCAGTGTAATCCGAACTTAATTTTGAACTTCTTAGGTTAAATAATATATATAGAGAGATGTTACTTCTGTGTTTATATATGTGTATGGATCTCTGGGGTGGGTTGTTGTGTTGTTTGCTTTTGTGCATGTGTGCATCCACGTTTAGGTAAATACTGCTTCCTGTGTTGGGAAAGTAGAGCAAACCATGGTTGATGTAGTGGAATCTCCGGGTCTGATGTGGGTCTACTGCAGTCCTCTCTTACTGTGCAGCCCCGTGTAGGCAGCTGGATGAAAAAGAACAGACAAATCAACATTCCTTTCCCTGAACTCCCCAGCGTGCCTCAGCTGCTTTCACTCAGCTCCAGAAAGGAGAAATGAGACTAAAAGGAGCCACTGGTGGAGTGCTTGCTAATTAGTAAAACTTTGCTGCTTGCAGAAAGCAAAAATTAAAGGAATATATAAATGCTATTGAAATTCCAGTACGTGAAAAAGCATCAACAGAGATTTATTTCAGAGCTTTTAACCAGTCATGTATTTAGAAGAACAAGTTTTTTCAGGATTTTCAAAAGACCAGAACTTGTCAGCCTGCTTATGCTGCCAGTTTTTGTATAATAAGTTCATTGACCCTGTAGACAGTCTGAGTGTTTTCTGAGTTACTGCTTTATCTAATTTGCATGATTTTAAAGCTGCTGCTTGCTAGAAAACAGTCTAGTGAGGGCATTCTTTGTAAATACCCTTTATATAATTTTACTTATTCCTTTTGGGTAAGGAGAGGGGAAGATCAGGAGTGACAATCAAAAATAGTGTCAATGAAAAGTGATTTTCGTGCTTTCATAAAATATTTCACAAAATAGTTTCTGACTAGTTTGATAGGATTTTTTTTGTTCTTACCCAGATAAATATAATTTCACATGCAAAAAAAAATGTTGTGCTTCAGTAATGAATGTGTAATTACTTATTGTTACCAGATAATGTAGAGGCCAACAG
Organism: Melospiza melodia melodia; assembly: GCF_035770615.1. NCBI lineage: Eukaryota > Metazoa > Chordata > Aves > Passeriformes > Passerellidae > Melospiza > Melospiza melodia. The sequence continues at coordinate 7,310,304 of NC_086208.1, read as the reverse complement.
TATAAAAGGATTTGAGAAGGATTAGAGAAATTAATGGATGATACATTCATGGAAGAAAACCAGTGAGAGCTGGGAGTGTATAATGATGAATGGCTTGCCTCATAGTTGTTCTTCCTCTTGTTGCCTGCAAGCATCAGCCATGGCCATGAGAGAGAATCCTGGTCTAGATTGATTCCTGTGTTTGTTCTGATGTTCTTGCTGTTGTTTGTGGTCTTGGTGTAGAAGACAGTGGGGCTGCACTTGGAAACCAGATCTTTGTACAGAGTATTGTTTTGTCCCAGCTCCTGAATGCCCAGAAACAAGAACGACCCATTATATCCTGGGTTCTTTTATGTACTTTGGAGGGGATTCTGAATGAAAAGTCAGTGAAGAGAAAGGGTGAAATCCTTCCCGCTCTTTACAGAATTAAATGTTTGACTGCATACTTGGTCTGTGTTACAAGAGTATAGGTAGTATAACAATATAGACAGATAACTTCCACTCATGGCTTCCACAGTAAATGGTAGGGTGTTTTAGAGGGTAAGTGGTAAGGTGATGATTAGCTCTGAAAAGTAACATGCTGCAGACAGCTGTCCTGCAAAAAAAAGTCTAAAATCCAGTGCCTCAAGTTGTGATGTATTGTTCATTATTATAAATTGTGTTTGTGCTATGTATTGATTTGAGTTTCTGAAAAAAAAAAAAAGAAGTGTATATTTTTGAATACAAGTTGAACTTGGTATTCAATACAAGTGGAACCACCACTGTTTATTTAGTGTAAAGATCTCTATATATTATCTGTCATTTACTCTGCAGCCCCACCAGTAGCTGCATGGATCTAGTGTGTTGCATGTTAATGCTTGGAATCATCAGTGGGGTGATGCTACCTAAATTTTGTGTTGTTGTGGAAGACACTCTTCATAAATATGTTCTTCCTTAAAGATGCATATGGCTTTTTCTATCTGTTAAATGTTTTAGTTTACTTGCAATCACCTAAATGGGAATTGGTAATGAAATATTTTAGTGCAATAAAGAGGAAGATGTTAAGGTGACAATATGAGATGACAAGCATGAGACTGTTAAGGTGTCATATGCTACTTTATCTGTTCATATGCCCAAGGAGAAAAAATGCTAAATATTAAAGTCTCTGTTGATATTTTAATGTTGTATCCTAGTTGTATTTGCTGTGATGCCTTATGGAACTCCTGTTGGGAAACAGCATCAATTCTTTTTTTTTTCCTAAACATGACATAATTTGTTTTCACTAGAGTGCTGCTGTCCTTGCAAGTGAAAAAAATGCTGCACAAGAGGAGCGAAATAGTGTAGAAAATCAAGTCAAAGAGCTGATTGAGGAAAATAAACAATTGAAGAGAACACTTACTGAGCTAGAGAGGAAAATTGAGGAGCTGCACAAACAAATTGATAATATGAAAGGAGAAGAAAATTCAGTGAAGGAAAAATTAAAGACATATGAGGTAAGTTAAGCAAACAAGCCCCTTAAGTAGTCTTCCTGTTTGCAATGTGTTCATTGTAGAATAAAAACTGACCAAGAGGAGGATGGACAATGCCATAGGAAAGGGTAAGGAAAACCCTGACTTAGGTAGGAAAAATTTTCCCATCAAAAACCAGAGTAAAACCAAGTCACACCTTGGGACTGGGGAAATCAGTAACAGGCCAGAGTTGACAGCTTTTACTTCTCAGATTAACGTCCTGGCCACTGTTTCTAATTGTATCAAATTGCATCATTGCAGGAAGAGAAGCAACAATTAGAAGAAGCTTTGAAACATGCTGAAAAGGAGGGAAAAGAATTGTTGGTGTTAAAAGCAGCTTTGGAAAGCCAGCTTGAAGATATGCAGGTAAGAACAAGAAGAATTTGGGTAATTTAAATTTTAAATTTTCTGTTTACCTGAGTCACTATTCCTTTCTGTAGAGTTACGTCTCATTCTTTTTGAAGTAGACTTTTTTGTAAAGTTTATGCCTCATTTCAGTGTTCAAATGTGGAATGAAACCATAGCATTCATCAAATTAAAATGGTTTCCTTGATGAAGCTTTTTTTTTCTATTTCCATGGATCTAGCAAAATTTAGGGGAAATGAATTGCCAAATAAATAAACTGCCTCAGGTTTCACAAATCTATTATTTTCAATGATCATGCAACTTATGAAGGTATTTACATGTAAAAGAATAAAAAGCTGTACTTGAATATAAACAAAAATATTGTTAATGGGCACATATCAGGACGTTTGCTTCTCTATTTTTAGGAGCCTGTCTTATTTGCAAATGTTGTATGGAACTGGAATATTTAATCACAAAACCAGAGATATTTTACATGTATCAGTTGGATTTGCAGCCTCTTAAAATCTGAATGAAATCCTCTTTCCACCTTGCTCCTTAGTCCACCCAGTGTCCAGGAAAGGTTATGCTTTCCCTCAGATTAGCCCAGAAATTAAACGTGAGGAATGCATCTGCTTCAAAGATGCATTGGAGAGAGATGTTGGCAGTGTTGTGTATGAGTCAAGACTGGGTGATTCAGGTCACAAGAAAATTCAGATCTATTTATTAATGAGAGGAATGTGTATAAATCTTGAAGCTGTTCTTATTTACCTCATATTTGGTGTCTGCAAAAGCTACAAACCTAATTTTTCTTCTCTGTGATTCATGTTTTACATAAACCAAAGGATTGATTTCAACAGCATCAGTTTAGAATTCTCTTAGTTTTGCTTCTAGAAGCTAAAGTTTCAAGGGATTCTATCAAAGAAGTCAAACTCAAAAGTGAGGTACATGTAAATGGCTAGAGCCACTGTTTAATATTAAATGGATGTTTTCCCCAGTTGTCTTCAATGTACATTTTACATTTCTATTTTGAAAATCTAAAAATGAAACTTGTCTCTAAGTGGATTAAAAGCCCAGGAAAGACTGTGTTAACTAGCATGTTCTCATGGTTCAGTTAACTATGGTAAAAAATAAAAATAATGACAGAAAGAAAATACTTCTATGTCTGTAAAATTTAATGTGCTTCAAGAATATAAGGTTTGAACAATATGGGTGAGTTTTGTTTTCACAAAATGATGTTTTGAAGCTGTTGTAACTTCATGAATAAGTGTTTCCTCTGAAGCTTTTGGTCAGGCTTGGTGTTTGGTTGTCTTAATGTTTACACTTTTTTCATTTTAAATTTGTGTACCTGCCCTCCCTCACTGTTTCTCCTCATTTGCTTGTCTGTATCACTGATAATCTGCACAATCACTGTAGGGTGCATTGCTTATCACTGGCTTGCATTTAGCACACTCCCCTAAGAACTCCCTTCTGTCACAGTCTGACTTGACCTTGCTGTGTAACATGGATCAATGCACCATACACACCTCCTGCATCTTGATTAGCTTTGGGGCAAGATGCTTGAAAAGTGTGGATTTTCTTTCTGTTTGTGCATCCTTCAGGGCATTGTGCCAAATCAGCTGCCTCCAAGCAGGGTCTCCAAATGAAAGAATTCTAGGGAAGGTGACAGGAGAGTCTGTCCTGACGTTTTATTCACAACTTATGTCTAAATTCTGGCACCCTAAATTTAATCCTTTTTCTGGTTCTGCACTCTTGTCCGCCGGATATGAGCACTAACAGACTTCAGGATGTAATCAGTGGGCCTTTTGTTTAGAACAATTCAGCCTTTCTGTCTTTAGAGTTGTTCTAATGAATAATGTTGTGCAGTAGGTTGATTTGGCCCTGTGTTGCCATTTACAATTGAGATGACAAACTGGCACTGTAATAATGTGTATCCCAGTGGAAATGTAATTCCTGACTGGCCCATCTTGCTTTTTTACATAACACAAATTACTTGTAATGGTGGTCTAGTATAAGAAAGACAACGACAATACCAATAGAACTGTAACAGTTACTGGAAACAGCCAAGTCTATTCCTCCTCTATTCTGGATTTCTAGTCAGGAAAGTTAAAGCTGGTATGCACTTAATTGTAACAAACAGTTTGCATTACTGCTTTCATCTAAAATCACCCTCTATATTGAAATTTTGTTTATGGATGCAGAAGTGAGGAGTATTTCTGTAGCATTTTGTGTTGTGCTCTAACCTCTGCTTTAGGGTAGCCACCGCTGTGTGGGGCAGTGTTTCAGGAAATGAAATACATCTCAACATTTTTGTACCACTGAGAAGGGAAATGACCTAATTATTATGCCCTATAACCATAGCATATATGGTACTGTGATATGTTAAAAACTAATAATTATACCAGCATTATGGATGGCAGCATGAAGTAATCTGCGCTTTTTAAATGAAACAACAGAACATAGGATCCTTTCAATGGGTGGAAAAACAGGAAGTTTATCTTTTCATTGTGGTAGATAATGGTAGGCATCTAGAATTAGCATTGCAGAGCATTGTAAGTTGAAATACAGTCTTAATTTTCAGTTTTCAGCTGAGATGAATTACTGATTTTGTAAAGAGAACATTCAACTAGTATTGTTTGGAAAAAATAGAGAAATATCAGAATAATCTTTTAGGTTAGTGTGAAAACAAATTACTCCTTTTCATTTCCCCCTTTTGTTCTCTTTTCATATAATAACACTTTAGCTTCTTCACAAAGTAATTAATTGCAACTAAAGATTGGCTTTAAATTGGCAACTGACAGGCTGTTTGTCTGACTTGCAGTGACATTGTGACAGGCCTGCCAATTCCACTGAAAAGTGCTCCAGGATTTTTGTACATGAAGGGCACTGAAATTAGAGATTTTACTTAAATTGACCATTGAATTGTCCTATAGGGCATCCAGATTTCAAATACTGAAATTCAGTTTAGTATACTGAACAGGCAGATACTGAGGAAACTGCAGCATTTGAATTGTTGATAGCAACATTCCCATGGCATGATGGTTAAGAAAAGAGGTATAAATGGACATTCAGTTGTTTCTAGCATGACATATCAGTGTTTGTCCTGCACTAGCTAGCAAAGTGTAAAACCTGAAAATTGTCTTAATTTTACAGCAGCTGCTGGTGTTACTGTGATAAGTAACATACCTTTAAGGCATTAGAAAAGATGGTCTACATTTCATTACATGTATTTTTTAATCTACTGCAGGAGAACATCCGTTGCATTTCACAGGAACGACAGCAGTTAAGTCAGCAATTAAAAGATGAAACTCAGCAGAAGGAGCAGTTAAAGCAAATAAAGAATGAAATGGAGAATGAAAGATTGCAACTGAATGAGACTGTTGAGAAGTTACAGGAGGAGGTATGAGTTCATGCCCGAGAGGCTGCAGGGATCTGAGTATTTAACAGATAGAACTAAATGAACTGACAAATTACAAAGAATTATGTATTTTTAAATGTGTAAAAGAAAGTAAAATGAAAAGTTTAGTTTTAGCTTCTTTAACCTAGAGGCTCTTACTAAAAGCTTTCAGGGCTGGAACAATGATTGGAACACCACTATTACAAAATGGCATTGTAAACCAGTTCTGTACAAACCAGATCCCAGACCTGAGTTCAGTTCTCATGTACAAGTACAGTGATATTTCAGACTTTTACAGCTGATTCTCAAAATTTCTGCATCAGTTTGATTGTACTATCTGTATGTAAACTCTGCAGCTCATACTGACATACTGAAGTGTGACTGCAGTTCATTGTGTCACTCAGCTGGAAGAACTGCTGACAGACAAAAAGAGAATAGTCTTGCCACACATGCTATTAGAAATTAACTTTACTGTTTTGTGTTTTCCTACTTCTACATAGAAATTAATTTATTTGGGAAAGTTTGATAAATTTTCTGTTTGAAAATACTGAGCTGAATACTGAAGCTGGAGAAAAAAAAACCATTTGTTTTATTAAGCATAACAGAACCTTTTGTATATGTACTTTTTGCCCAGATGTCTGAAATGGTGGAGATCTCAAAAACATCAACTCTGGAGCTTCAGAGCCAGCTTGATGAATACAAGGAGAAAAATCGCAGGGAATTTGTAGATCTGCAGAGGCAATTAAAGGAGAAAAACATTGAGGTAGAAAAATCACGCCTGATGAACATAAGAATGCAAGATGAGGTAATGACTCATAAATTCAGGGAGAAATTCTCAGCTTTGACCTAGAATTCAGTCCAGATAGTTTTCACAATAATGAACGTTTGCTGTCATGCTTTTGTGTACTCTCATGTACATCATAGGAGGCTGATCTCAGCATGCTTTTGGGTTTGATTTTCCATGGTGGTGATCAGCCTGTTATTTCTGCTGGGGTAATGGGGGTTCCTGTTTGGGACAGAAAAATGCAGTGTTTGTCAAATGAATGCACTTTAAGTGAAATGACAAGGATTCTGTTGATGATCTGCTGCTTTTTAATGCCCGCTTCTGAAGGCATTGAGAATTTACAAATATTTTTTGTTAGGGGAAAAAAACCCACCAGTTATTTAGGAAAAACGAACACCCATACAAACATACATTCTCCTCTTCTTTCATATGAGCCAAGGTGGAGCTTTAAATCACAAAGGTTTCTGTGCAAACAACAATTAACCAGTCTTGAGTGTCTTCCTCATAGTATGTAAATTTTGTCATAAAGACAATCCAGTCTTTTAAAAATCTGCATATACCTTCTCTCCAGTTGGAAAAATTATGAGAATACATTCGTCACAGGTGTTTTCTCTGTATGGAATATTTTTGTAGTAGGATTTTTCCAGTTTAGAACTCTTATTTTGCCTTTGTTTTAAATTAAATTTAAAAGAACAACAATAGAAGAAAGAGTAGTTCCTGTATATTGTTGTGTCTTCCTTTTATATTTATTCCATTCAGGGATGGAGAGCCTTTGTAAAGGGATGAAGACTCATGATGAAAAATGAAAGTTAAAACAGTGATTTTGAGAACATAGCTCTTGAGCTGAATGAAGTTGTATGTAGATATCTACACTAATGCATAAATAAAATATGTAAATGTATGTTTACACAGTGTAAGCACACTGTGTTTGCAGTTACGTCAGTATAGGTCATAATCCAAGTTTATTTTCTTGGCGCCATCTGGTGGATAAAACAAAAATTACTGTGAAAAGCCAGTAACTCAATGGAATTCCTGTCATGCTTCCAGCTGTGTGTTTGCAGTGAGTCCCCTTTGCTGCCATCCCTTGTTTAGAGCAAGCACAGTCTTAGTGAATTCCCCTGATCTTATTGCTTCAGCTGCGTCTGATGGAAGAGAACCTGAGGGACCACCAGAGAGCCCAGGACGAGGCAATAACAAAAACTCAGTTACTGGAACAGACTGTGAAGAGCTTGGAGTATGAACTGGAAGCCAAAAACCACTTAAAAGATGATCGGGCAAGACAAATCAAACTAATGGAGGTAAGACATTTCTTAAGGGTTTGTTTCTTTTTTAAATAGATAAAAATAATTTTGTTTCACATTAATTTTGCTTGGAAGGAATCTACATAGCTTCATGTTTTTGAAAATCCTTGTAGTATGACTGCAGGAATGAATATGGTGTATTTTAAAGGTAATTTGTTAGCATATCTACTGTAACATGATATGTTCTAAATTAAAATTTTCTCTCATACTTTTAATTAACTTATTTTTAATTAATTTTATCTAGTGCTTATCATACAGATTTGCATGATTTTCATTTCTAGGCCCATCATTCAGAACTTCAAAAGTATTTAAAGGTGTAAGTTTTGTTTAGCCTTTGATATCAGTTCATTTCAGGAGTCTGAATAACATTGTGCCTCTAACTTTTTACTTGTTCATAACTGTTCAGTTCAACTAGGCTGTCATTTGACTTTCATAAACAAACATCTCTATGTCATTGTACTCAGATAAAAAGAAATTTGTCTTCCAAATGTATAATGTAATGCAGACACTAAAAAAAACTCTAGAAATATTACAGAGTTTATCTTATATTCTTGAAATTGTTGAGAGTGATTTAAAAAAAGGAAACAAAACACTTATTTTACTTCTGTCAGACAAATTCACTCTAAAGCCTTATCTACCTTTTGCTGTGTGTTTTAAGACACATTTCAGTTTTCAAGCTTAGTCTTTCAGACACTTTGGGTCCTTGCAGTTTAAGGAAGAATGCCCTGATAGCAATCTGAAGAGGATGGAAATAGTGTGCTGAGGTTGCTTTTCTTTGTTCCACTTAGGACAAGTTGTCTCACCTGGAACTTGAGCTTGATGAAGAAAAGAACAATTCGGATTTGTTGTCTGAGAGAATCAGCAGGTGCAGAGAACAGGTACTTGAACAAGTTTTGCAGCTTTTGCTTAATGATTCTATGAACAAGTGTTGTTAGGATCACAATCAATATTGATCAACTAAATAATTATTAGCAATATGATTTATATGCTATACTTGAGCAGAGTATGTAAATCCAAAAAACCCAAGGTTCACAAAAATGCTGAAATATGCTCCCTCCACATCATCACAAACCATTTTTTCCTGTTATTCTAACTGGAAAACAGACACAGGATTATATATAAAGACTGAAGACTAGTAATGCTGTTCTGGAGTCTCTTATATTGAAAGATCACTACTTCAATCATGCTGAAAAGTAATTCAGCATAATAGACTCTTAATTTCAAAGAAGAAAGAGGAGGAGCTTCAGGAAATTGGAATTATTTAAAATCAGCTGAACTAAGAACGCTAGCCAGTTTCAACACAGAGGAAATTTTATTTTCATTACAAGTGTAAAAACTGATTAACATATAAGAACATGTAACATATAACAACTGGAAAATATTTTCTACATAAAAGCATCAGTCTTTTGTTCCAGAAACGTAATATAAGTTGATAGCCCAGAAAGAGGAGAAGAAGGATTTATTAATGAGGTTGTTTCTCATGGGGCAGAAAACTTAAAGTAATACTTGCCAAGCTAAGTCAGAACTATCATAGTAACTCAAACAAGTAACAAAAAGGTTTTTGCCTCTATAAGAAGTTGTGGAGACTGTATGATGAGGCCTCAGTGAAGATAAAAAGTAATCCAGGTATGCCCTGTCAAATAAAGGAACATTTTACCTCTGTCTTCAGTAAAGCCCATGAAAGTGCAGGTGGGGGTAATTGGTGTGAGTTCATTGGAAATGAGACCATTGAGTTGCAAATTACCAAGTCTTAGGAGAATTAGGAGTTCATTTGTTTGAAGACAGAGGCCTTAATAATGTTATTCAAGATTTCTGAAAAAGCTGAAATAAGAAATTGTAGGTCCTATAACAAAGATTTATAATAAACAAGTAAAGTAGAATAGAGGGCCTAATTACTGCAAAAGTAGCCAGACATGCATGGCTGAGTAGTCAGGATCATGCAAATGTTGTAATAGTTCATAGAAAAAAATACAATGATGTGGCTGTCTTGGAATATCATGGTCCAGATAATGTTCTTTGCCTTATTTTTGCTTTCTGAAAGATGTGAAACTGATGCATAACTCCTTACAGCATATCTGCTGCTGTAACTCTACATGAAGTACTACAGCTCACAGTAATTCCTGGAAGCTCAGGGGACAATTAGCATTGAGGTACCCACAATAATCTGTTCTGTTCTCATTTCTCTTTCTCCAGGAAAAAAAAAACCAACAACTACTGACATTCTTTTGAATAGCTGTAGATTCAGAGGGAGAAGAGAAAGTAAAATCTTAGTTTCTGTGTCTTTTCAATGAAATTGTGTGTTCCACTGAGACAGCTGGAGAGTATAAAGTGAGGTGGAGCTCAGCTTTCTCTCACACATCCTTGAAGCACCAAGGCACCATTACTTCTTTGTTTGAACTCGGGCTACTGAGACTCTATTTGATTGTAATAAAAACTTTCTGCTATTGTTCTGTTGATATTGTTCAGACTCAGAGTCAGTGGGTGAAATAGAATATAAAGGACCTGTAATAATGTGGGGTCATGCTGTTGTGAAATCAGGAAGCCTTTAATACTACAGTCTGTGCCTGTGTTGTAAACCTGGGATAAAAGTACTTTAGTGATAGCTGCCATGGAAGTTAATTTGCTAACTGAATGGAAACCTAAAATACAGTTTGGTGACTGAAATGTTACATAATGGGTAAAAGACATGTTTATTTTGAGGTCTGGAATTTCTCATTTCACACATGAGTTATAAAGGTTGCTTTGTTTTGATTTTATGCCAGAATGACTAAGTAGTCAAATTACTAAAGAGTATTTCAGGGTCTGCTAAGCATTCATAATGACATGAGAAATTATAATGGATTTATTTTGGTAATATCTGTATTCCTCTATATTTTAAAAACTATTATTATAAATATATTATTTTAACATACTGATAATGAACTAAAATACTGAAATTTCCAGTAAAAACAAATTTAAACAACTGGTTCTATTTTACATAAAGCTGAATGTTTGAATAAACATTGGCAAGAATAATGGTTCACATTTCACTTGCCATGAAATGTTATTCTTTCTTAATTTAAACACCCTTTTGAATTTGAATGGCTGCATGACACACTGTTCTCATCTCCTTTTGCCTTGTTCTAAGAAGTACCACAGCAGAGTGGAAACAGAAAAAAATGTTTGGGAAAAGTGGGTCAAATCCTATTAGCTTTTAAATGCTAATGTATTAGTAAATCTAGACAGACCAAAATGCTCAAATCACACTAACACAGACACAAATAGAAAGCTAGAGCACTCAGCTGCTCTTTGAGTCTAAAGAGGCCCTTGGACAGGGACAAGCATGGGGAACAGGGGCAACCAAAATTATATTTTAATAAGTGATTTTTTTCTATGAACAAGTGAAATGAAGTATCTCTTGCCATATTGACTTTCCAAACATAATTGAAAAATCATCATGATACCCTCAATAATTCTTGTGTTCTGTGACAATGCAAGCAAGAGTCTATTGACCTTAGAGTTGTTTCCAGTAAGTGTGCAAAATGGACTTATTAGTTTTCATGACAATTTTAGAATAAATAGATAGGGATAAAATTACACTGATCCGTATAATCTACTTCCTTTTGGTAAAGTGTTCCCTGTGGAGAGCTGTTCTTTAGTTGGCACTGGCTGTGGGTAGCAAAGAAATGAAAATCTGCATATGAAGGTTGCTTTTCAATTTTGAAGCATCAAAGGGGTTTTTTTTAGTTTTAACTCTCTTCTTGATTAATCATTGGGGTTTTTGGTCACATACTTGGAAATTGTTTAAGGTATCTATTATATACATATATATGTATTACACACACTACTTGGGAATTAACAGGAAACATTGGCTGTAAACCTGTGAGATGGTAAACAATACTGATGGCATCTGCATTATTATTAGAAATCAAATTGCTTTCACTGTTGTGAATTCAACAGCTGCTTTTAATCCTAAAGATGGCACAAAATGATAAAGCTCTGTAAAATCTGATACAGTTGCTTTTCTCTTGTTAGCATTCTTCAAATCCAGCTGTGATAAGTGTTGCCTTAAGCTGCAGAAATAGTTTATTCTTTTAACACAGTTATGAGATATTAGCCATAGGAAGGGTAGAACATGGAACATGAAGTCCCACATGGTACATACACAGAGTATGGCCATGAAACTGGTACATCTCACTGCTGTGAAATAAGTGGAACTTCAGGCACATTTTGTCACACAACTCTTTTTCTCCTTTGTGCATGTTAATTATGTGTTTTAAAACTGTTTAACTGTTGAAAAACAGAAGAAGATAGAATTTTTGCTGGAGGAAATATAAACTGTTTTATCTGCTGCCCTTTTAATAAGCTCTTGTAGATATTTGTATGTAACTTACTGATCCTAATCAGACCTAGATCTTTTTCTCTCCCCCGCTACCTTTCTGTGAGGTTGCAAGAGTTGTCCAACAACTGTAGCAGTCATCTTGGAAATATAATAATTGTCCTCTAAATAATTCCTTAGTTTGAATCTTGGGAAGGCTGCACAAATTTGTTACAGCCTCTGAGCACAGTAAGAGCACAGTGGAACCTCAGAGTGGTCCATTAAGCAAGTTCCTACATAAAACAAAACCCCTTTCTTCAGTTAACAGCTACATTTTTAATTAGTCCTTCATTTTACCAAAAATTTAGCTGTATTTTTCCCTGTGTCTGTCTTGCTAAAGCAATTACAGCAGAATAAATTCTATGTAATCCCTCACATTATAACTTTTTTCATATATTTCATTAAAAAATACAGCTATTATACACATGTGATTCTAATTTGTGTCTATAAAGTAATACTTTACTAGATAATATTTTACTATATAACATATAAAACATTGTTATTATTAGACTTCCATGTGACAATGAGAGCTTTTAAGAAATCACCCAGCTGTTGAGAACACAGCCACGTGCTGCCATTGGTATTCCAGGAGCTGTTATGACCTCAGTTTTCAGGAATGCCTTCTACTACTCTGTCCCCATCCTGTGACATAACATATGCAATTGCATGTGCTGATGCCCTTATTTGTATTCATATATCAATTTACAAGCTCCAGAAAAAGTGCAAATTACTTCCTTTAACCATAATTAACTAAAAATGTATCTTTTAATATTATGTTATGGTTAAAAAAATAAGGCCTAGGGCAAATTTTCATCTGCTGTACTTGTTTAACCTTCACATTCTTAACATTGCTTTTGGATTGCTTTATGCAAGAATTCCCAATGACATTTGAAAGTCCTTTACTGAGAGAAATCTGTAACTGAGAGTTGCTTAACTGGGATGGTGTGTTCATGCAAGTTCATGTGTAACTGATGCAAAGCAGGAGAGAGTGCTGTGGCCACTGAAATCTTTATCAGTCTGTTTTTTTGCAGGGCCAGTAACTGATACAGATATTCACTGTGTTCCCCAGAGGATATCTATCATAAAATGCCCTGTACAGTGTAAACCACAAATGCTGTGGTAGCATTTGCTGTGCCTGTAAAAGTATCTTTAGAGATTTGCAGGGAGTCTCAGAAAGATTGGAAGCAAGATAAGTATTTCCAAAGCCATAAAAACTTTGTTCTTCAGCACCAAAGTTTCAGTAGCAGCTCTTAGGTAGCTTGGAGTTTTTCTCTGAGCTCAATTTTTTTTCCAGTCAAATCCAATAGTGAGGTAAAACAAACTAATTTTGCATTCTTATCTTGAGTCTGTATTGATTAGGTAGCTTTTTAACATCTTTACACATGGAGAATATATCTTCCTTGTGGTTGTTGAATATGGAGCAGAAATACTAACAGAAAGTGTAGAAAAAGTTGTCTTTCAACAAAACAAGCAAAACCCAACCCCTCTCCAAATCTAGAAGTTGGTGCCCCTCCAGTACAACAGACATGAAATTGACTGAAGGAGGGGAGCAATGTTTGTATCCATCATCCAGCAGAGTGTTGAAGAAGATATTTTACTACTCCCATACGTACAGAAAACTGCAGTTCTCTGTGGAGTGTTTCACTGAGTTCTGGGCACTTGTGTGCAGGTACCAGGTTGTGTTTAATAAAGTGAAACTTCACTTAGACAAGTCAGCAGCTTAAAAGTAAGGTACCATTTCAGAGGTTTAGACTTAGGTATGAAGAAAACAACTGAAAAGATGTTTGAAGAGGGATGTGATATTCCAGACCTCAGTGTCCTGCCAAGTGATGTGTCTTTTATAGAACAGCTTAGAGTTGAGTTCCTTGCTAGAGAAGATATATGGTAAACATCAACAATATCCAATGTGGGTGTGAAATGCCTAGAATGAGTACTGGAAATAACATGGACTTCTTGAAGCAGCAAGTTTTGTCCAAGATTGTAGCTGGAAAGCTCATCTGAAGCCATGTCTTGAGTTATGAGAAAGAACACATTGCTTATTGCATAGGTATATGTAGTTTATATATACACATACAGTATAATATAGATCAATATAATTTAAGTCTCTTACTAAAATTTCTGTCATCTTTCTCTAATAGATTGAACAAATGAGGACAGAGCTGCTTCAGGAGAGAGCTATAAAGCAAGACTTGGAGTGTGACAAAATTTCATTGGAAAGACAGGTAATTATGTCTGGTTGTAAAGAACCACTTTCAGAGGAGCTGTTCTTTCAAGGCTGAACAGCCCTTCAGGAACACTGCTGAAGATATCATTTAAAGTAATTGGGATTTTAGTTGAGTGTTTTCTTCTGTAGTAGTAAACAATTCTTCTGCAGCTCAGTGGTCTTTGAAAGCAAGGTTACTTATCATAGCCCTTAGGTGAGATCCAGAGGAAAGATATCTCAACAAGCCATAGTATTATTTAAAAACTCAAGGACATAAAACAGATTGTAATGGGAATTTAGAGAACATGCTAGTACAACACACCTAATTAGGTGCCTTCCATTATGTGACACTGATCTCATCTTAATTGAGAAAAAAGATTGCCACCTACTGGTATATACTATGTACATTCTTATACCTTAGTTCTGATCTTCCTGTCATAGTCCTTTTTTCTGTGTTTGAGACCTGAGATCATGCCTTGAATTTTTGTAACAAAGAGCTTTATTTTTCTGTTCATCATGTAACTCTATTTGTTGGGGTATTTTTTCTGTCAATTCTTTGACTAGGTCCCCATTGAAGACCTACATTACCTAGCTTCAGAATAATATAAGTGTAAATCTTAGCAAAAAGTCTCCTTTTACAAATCTTTTTTCAGCTGTTTTGTAGTAGGAATATCATTGGAGAGTTAAGAAAGGCAGGGGGAAGAGAAATACTCCAGGTTCCCTGGATTACCACAGGAAGTAGGGGGACACCCCAGTAATAGCTTTGATAAAGTAAAGTGGTATTGGATGTAAATAATTTCCTTGTCTGCTTGTTCTAGCCATACACCAGTGATTTACAGGGCAAGAACACAGAATTTTACAGAAGAATTGGGTGTAGCATAAGACAGATCAGACAGAATATTTGAAAAAAACATTGGCACATTAAAAACTACTGCTGGAAGGGGCTTGCAACTACCTGAGGTTTAAGTGTCCATTTAATCCTAAAACTTGAACTGAAGCTGAACAGTAAATTCTTTTCAATAAGCCAAAGTAGTAGAAAATTTGTTTGTAGTAAACTGTAAAATCTCAGTAACTTTGCATGATCACTGAATACCATACTGCTCACTGTTCATACTGATCATGTTTTCCTGGAGACATGACTTTGGTGTTAAGGTGATATTTGTCAGTCTCAGTAAGAGTGTATTAACCAAGTGTGTTCCAACCCCAGAACAAGGACCTGAAGAGCCGAATCCTTCACCTGGAGGGCTCTTACCGATCCAGCAAGGAGGGACTCGTGGCTCAGATGGAGGCAAGGATCACAGAGCTGGAAGAACGACTGGCAAATGAAGAGAGGTAAAACCAGTAATGTTGAGATCAAAACATGCACATTTATGCTTGTTATTATGGCCTCTTGCTAATATTAAATCTCTCTTACAATTAACCTGGTTTTTTTTCATCATATTAAAATGGTTACTGTTTCATAAAAGTATTGCAAATTTTCTTTTTTACTGCAAGCACAGTAGAAGTTTGTCTTAAAATTTAAAACTGGGCACAGTGCTAACATGGTTCCATAGCTCCTTATTTTATAAAAGTCTAATATCAGGAACAGGTTTAGAAATATTAACTGTACTGTAATGTCCATTTTCATGTTCACTATGTTTAATCTTGGAGGAGTATACTTCTGTTGCTAAATGTTGCTATGATGTCAGAAGAAATTCTCCTTAGTCATTTCTGCTTATGAACAAATTTCCCAATATGTTGCATGAAATCAGTAAATCCAAGCAGGGAGCCTAAGTATTTATTTAATTCTTATAAGATTGTTGAAGAATTAAATTATCAGGATTGGGAGCATTTCAGTTCCTTTTTTACAAACCTGTCTTTTCTTGGTTTTGGTTTTTTACTAGGGATAGAGTCAATTTCCAGCTAAGTAACCGCAGACTTGAGAGAAAAGTGAAGGAGTTAATGTTGCAAGTAGATGATGAACATCTGTCATTGACTGATCAGAAGGACCAGGTAGGAGGAAAGACTAATATGCAAATATCTGATATCAACCCTACTATCCTAAACCATCATGTATAAAAGATACAAGACAAATAGGGGTAGATTCTGATTACTCTCTATATGAACTCCCATTTGGTGATATTTGCAGCTGCCATTGCATCATGTGCTTTTGTCTAGTACTAAATTGTTACTAATTTTAAAAATTATTAAAAGAAAGTTACAGAAGCAATGCTAATTTAAGAAATAAAGCAAATAACAGGCAGTTATTGATCCTATAAATATACCAACAAGTAATTTGTTTTGCCACCATAAAATTTTGTTTAAAGAAAAAAACTGTTTACTGTTAAATATAGGCTGTAAGTCTAAGCACACACTGATGTTCCAACAGCAATGGGCTCTACCATTACTGTGGTCTTTGTGGATGAAAACATGGTTTGCTTCTGCACCTGAGCCAACAGTTAATATTCTGCCTCAAGAATGAACAGTGTCTTTCAAATTGCAGACATCCATTACAGAAATGATCTTATAAATCCTCTGGGTTTTTGGAATGTATTTTATAGTATCTGTCTGTTAAAGTTGCTTAACTTAGACACACTTATAACTCTACTCTGTTGTAATTGATAACCAGCTCTTGCTATCACATAATACTGTCTCACTCTACCAAAGCTCTTTTTGCTTGCTGCTGGTTTTTCTCTGTAAAAAAAAGTATATCACAATATTTTTCTTAAAGTCTAATGCTGACTTTCAAATATTTCTGAAGCAGAGGATTACAGTGTCACTACACTGGCAAAGTTTTGTCTTTATTCTCCCTCTCATAGATGCTGGAAGAATAAAATTCCTTTGTTAAAATAGTCCTCTAATCAGATGACATGTAAATATTGCAGCTGAGCTTGCGTTTGAAAGCAATGAAACGTCAAGTTGAAGAAGCTGAAGAAGAAATAGACAGACTGGAAAATGCTAAAAAGAAACTTCAGAGAGAACTTGAAGAGCAACTAGACATAAATGAACAATTGCAAGGACAGCTTAACACTGCAAAAAAAGAATTAAGGTAGGATGAGTTGTTAGACCTTCCAGTTCTGTATCACCACTTCTCACACATTTGACCACTTGCTCCTGTAGTCCATAAACTGAGGGCTTCCTCTACAAGTTTGTCATCAGCACACACAGTTTGACACAGACCTGTGAAACTCTCCAGGTGTCCCAGCCTTCTTTCCAAGATCTCCCTACTGAATAAAGTCATTGAGGCAGCGAATATAAAATGGAAAAAAGTGGTGGGACTTGACACTCTTACTATTTGTAGCAGTAAAAATTCCCTAATGGCTGAGAGGTACAGTCATCCTGTGTGAGTTTTCCTTGGCCATCTGTGAACATCCCAGTGTGCAAAGTTTACAGTTTCCTCTCTCTGCCACTTTACTTAGAGGTGCTTGAAAATGTGACTGCTTGATCTTGTGCATGTTTCCTTCATGTAAGATGTGGTCTATGATAACCCCTGCTGCAGCACTTTGACATCCTTCAAAAATGTAAATCCTGCCCGTCAATGTTGAAAGCTTTCTCTTAAGTGTTCTGTGTGTAGATGTGGTGTTTTAATAGCAAATATGTGTATTTTTGTTTTAGTAGACTGAAGAAGTCACCAAGCAAAGTGTTGGCTGATTCTGATGATGATGACGACGATGATGATGATTTCAGCACGGATGGTGATAGTCTCTGTGAAGTACCTTCAGGAAATAATTTCTCAAAAGATGATGACACAAAAATCTAAATAAGTATGGATTCAATTCATTGAAAGTACTGGAAGAATAAATTATCAAGAAACTGGATATTCTAGAAGCCAAATGACATAAAGGGATTTAAGAGTTGGGAATATAATGTTTCCATCCATATTGTGCCATTTTCTTATTTAGATCTCCACTGTTTATTATAGAAAACAGGATTGCATTATAAAACACCTATAAAACTATATATATCTATAAACTGCTACTGAAAATGTGGGAATAATATTTCACATTGGAAATGGGATTTTGCTAAAATTATGTTCAAGTAAAAAGCCATCTGATATTAATTCAAAATTAGTTTTTAGTTATTAAAAGCTTTTCCCTAAAATTAAGGAAACTATGGAAGATTATTTAATAATTGTAAGTAAGGAGAAATTATGTATAAAATGTAAATATTTTAAATTTAATCTTTTTATTGACTACTTTAGTACTATTTTGTAAAGTTTCAAATATTATATAAATCCGTTTGATATGTAAAATCTTTAAGTTTATATTGAATGCTATGTTTGGGTTTTCACTAAGAGGAAAACAAATGAAAATTAATACATTTCATGCATTACAGAGCAGATTCATAGTTCCTGGGCCAGGAAGTACCTTTAAATACCAGTGTAAGTTTTATTGTATGTGTTCTGTATATTAGAGGTCAGATGTTAATCCTACCTGCTGATTTTAAAAGGACCATCACATCTGCATGATGAGAGAGGCTTGGCTTCGACTTCTGTGTCAACTTCATTTGGGAAGCTTTCTGTTCTCAGTAGGGAAGGGTGAGAATGATGTCACTCATTACTTGGTATCTTTCATTTCCTGAAAGAAATTCAGTTCTGCCAGAGGCAGAATGTTATAGGCCTGCTGATTTGAAGACATTGGAACAGTCTTATCTTGCATGTTTCTAAAGAGTCACACTTGTTCCAGTAAAATTACTTGTGGTCTTTGACTTAAGTACATGCTTAAATCTCTTAATTGATATGAAAATTTTATGCTGCTGGCAAGAAATTGCACCAAGGAAACAGAAAGCATGTAATCTGATTTTTCTTTCTAAGTTCTTGACCATCTACTAGTGATATATTGCAGTGCATGGTCATATCTGCAGAAATATTGGTATTTCATTTTACAGAAGTATCTGTATTTTGGGTTATCCATCTATTCAACAAACTTCGTGGGAAATTTAAAAGAAAGAGCATTGAAGATTTTATTTTAAAAACATATTCTATTTTGTTGCTAAAAATATTTTTTGCCATTTGTATTACACCAGACTGGTTTTGCTCCTTTGCAAATCTAGACTTCTAAGGAAAGGACATTACTACAAAATTTTGTTAATAAACCATAGTTCGGTCCTGTCTATTTATCAGTATTTGTCTGCAGTTACAGGTTAGTGAGCACTTGTTCATTGATTTGATCAAGTAATCATGGAATTGTAAAAAATACTTTGAACTGAAGTTGCTGGGAGCTTCCATTATTCCCACAAAGGAATCTGCTGCAGAGAACAAATTGAAGAGCTCTGCCAGTGAGGCTGGCAGATGTGGTTAAGGCAGAAGTCCTGACAATGGCAGTGTCCATTTTCATACAGTTACATGAAATGAAACTCCTGCCTGCGAGGTCAGAAATATATCCCTGCTTAACAGATTGCACAGTCTTTGCCATGTAATTCCCTTCAACTTGCTTCTAATCATTTGAGTTGTACAGGAAATAATTGGAATGGCAAAGTTGTCTCTGAATCTTGTGTCTTTTCCAGTAGCATGCACATGGAATATTTTGCAGTATTGGCATTACTGTTTTGACGTCACAGGAACAGCCTTTCATCCAAGAAGACCTGTGCTACACTGTACTGACAATCATCATAGAAACTGCTGTTATTTATTTGTTGTTTCATTTGCATGTTTATGTAGACTTAACTTCAAGCAACTGATTCCAATCCCCAGTACTCTATCCTATAATTTTCATAGATGACTTATTTCAAACCACTGGAGAAAAATCACTTAATATTGAATCTACCTCCAGTTACACTAAACTGTAAAAGAAAAAATTCACTTAAAATAAACAGTCAGTGCTCTCAGTTCTACTTTGTGCATTTACCTTGGTATGATAATTGAATTTCAAATAGAAGACATGTTTGAAACATAACAAGAAAATAATTATCTGGGAAATATTGATGCTGTAAATAAATTTCTGCATTTTTTCTCTTTGGATAGCTACTTTCTTTGTAACTTGTAAAGCAGGTGGCAGGTGTAGCATCTAGAAGACTCCTCATGTGATCTTAGAAGGAGGAAGACAATATTGTTGCAGCAATTCTTCTTAGTAAAACTCTTCTTTTTCAGAAAAAGAACTGGTCTTTAGTTTCTTCACCTGGACTTGCCAGTGGCTTTTCCTCTTTAGAGGTCTCAAATAATATGACTAAAAGTCTTAAGACACTGAAAAGGATATTTCAATTCATTCACCAAGCAGTTGATAGCTCTGTTTCTTGATCCTTGTTAACTATGGTGATGGTAAAATCATTGCCACAAACAAAATTTATAGTAGCTTACAGTCATCTTATTTGTTCATTCCACCTCCTGTTTGCTCTCATCAAAGCCCATGTTCAAAGTTTATTTTAGAAAAATTTTCCTGTTTTTTTTTCATGAAATCTATTTTAAAATTAATTTCAGCAGAAGCTCTTTACCCATAAAAGGAAGCAAGAGGGGGGTATATGTAAAGAAATATGGTTAAAAGTGCCTAGAAGTTTGTATAAAAATCAGAGTTGTAGTGTATTACAGAGACATGGCTTGAATTCTGAGCTGTACAGACCTTCAGTTTTCTTCCACAGTACTTCAGTATCTCTTAAACAAACAGACCTGAGCTAAAGATGTTTTCTATAAGCCTAAACTGATGACTTTTATAGTGGATGCTTGTCTCTCAGTGTAAGTAATCTACAGTGAACAGTGAACTTTTGGTCCTTTCTGGGATTAATGGCCTTGGTTTTCTAAGTCTGTTATGGTAGATAGGAGAAGACAAATTACTTCTATGAGAGGTTTTTTTCTGTTTTAAATCAGCAGCATTTGGCAAGTGCTCCAAAGTCTTTACATGGCAGCTGCTATACAGTGCAAAATATATAAATGTTAAGCAGGTGAAGAAAATCCTCCTGTCTTCCATAGACTCCTAATTTACTAAGTAATGAAATTAAAGATACTCATCACAATAATGCATTTTAATGCCCTTGAGTTTGGAAGGCATCCCTTTTCATAAAAGCATTAAGATCTTTCAGACATCATATCTTTTGTTAGTGCCCGAAGAAGTAAAAAGGAGAAGTTGCCATCTTGCTGTCCCCTGTACCTGTTTCCCTTCACTGCATTTTATTTAAGGAAACTCCTGTACTATGCAAATACTTTAGTTCATCACTCTGCTTTTTACTGTTCAATCACCAGACATGTTTCCCCTCACAATTCTGGGTGATGAGACTGTAACTTGTTGATTAATCTGTGTATTTCTCTGATTTATCCTCTTTCTTCTGAACTTAATTCTTCCCTTTTCCTGATTAAATAATCTGTTCTGATTTATAAATTATTTTCTAAACTGTTTCAGAAGCCATGTGTTTTCCTAATTTTTTACAGACCAGCTGTGTGCTTTGCTGAGTGAGCTACATAGTGCAATAGCTTCAGCTTTTAAGCCTTTTCTGGATCACACAGCATATTTTAGTAATTAAATGTTGATTCTTTTCGCTTACTGGAGCTTCCTATCCAGTGAGTAGAGCAACACATTTCAGCTGCTTAATTTCTACCAACTGTACTTCTCAAGTAACATTGCAAAATGTTCAAAGACTTTGCTGAAAGAGCAACATTCTTTAGAAATTGCCAGGGTTTCTTACACATTTAATTTCTTTATTTGCATAAGGTTCTGACTAGGTCACATGTTTAACCCCCTGACCCTACTGTGTTATACTGAGGGAAATTTCATTGGCATCTCAGAATTTACTCAGGAGCACTGGGCTATTGAGAAAAAGGTATAGAATTAATAGATATTTTTGTATTACAGGTTTTTCTTGTAATATGTAAGAAAGGAAAGGCCTGAGAAGAAGGGGAGTGAAGTTCAGCAGACAAGGCCAAGTGCTGCAGTCAGTTTGCCTCACCTACCTCAGTAGCAGCATGACAACCCTTTAATGGTTGGTACCAGTGAGTTCAGTAGGGACTGTTTTATGTAAGCTGGACATTTGATCTTTTTTCCATTTCTAATAGCAATTTACTGCTTTATTTAGATCCTGAAGCTTCATGCCATTAGCAGAAGAACAGGCAATAAAAAACAATATTTAAATTCAGAGCACAGGTGGAGGATGAGAGTTTAAGCTCTCCAAGTTGTCAGTAGGAAAGCTGTAGGAACACTTCTGTGTGAGTGCAGAGGAAGAACTCACTACAGGTAACTCCATTACAGGTAACCTGAGTTTTGCTTTGCCTTCTGTGTACTTCTGTTTTTCAGCAGAATGGGCTTTCTGAACAGTGCTTCATGTGTTAGGTTACAAAGCTATTTTCACTAGTTTCAAGTACTCCTTTCATCTTGGTTGTATGCAGGCTGGCTAGGATGGACCTTACCAAAAGGCATAATGGGAAGTAAGAAAAAAAACACAGGAGGAAAGATTCAATTCAGGATCCAGTTCTGATTAATTTGATTTTGACCTTCCCTTCACTCTTAAGGATCCTGGCACACATCTGAGATTGAATGTCTGGCTCTGCAGTAACCAGCAGGCTCTGTGGAGTATCTTTTTTGCAGAACAACAGCCTTAGGTATAGATTTCCTTGCTTTATGAGAAGTTTCAAATCTGGTTTTCTTCAAACAAGAAAATGGTTTATTGTGAAACAGGTAGAATGGCTATGAAAAGTGGAAAGGAAGAAATAATAAAGTGAGTCCAATAAAACTATGTAAAAGCAGTAAATTCAGCCAACTAAAGAAAGGAAACTTCCTGAATTAGGCTATGTGTACTTTAAACACAGCCCACTGTGCCTTGCTATTTCAGGACATATTGTGTATGGTATCCAGCTATTTTAGAGATAAGATCAAATTTGTAATTTAGATCAGAATGTCCCTCCCAAATGTGAACTTGTTAAGCCTTACTGAGTCACAGTGGAAAACTGTGGTCTGTGAGGATATAACAAACCAACTCAAAATGCTCTCAAATGTGGAAATTCAGTTTTCTAAATGAAACAGGTTCTGTTTGGAGACCCTGCTGGGCCAGCTGCCCACAACACAGCAGCCCCATAAAGGTGCAGGTAAGTGTGTCAGGACTGCCAGGCTGTGCTGCTATGCTTTCTAACACAATGCCTGGCTGATGGTCTCTCTTACCCTTCCCAGTTGTGGTTCTCCATCAGTGACAAGTGCAGCCTCTGCTGGAAGACCCAATGTGTGGCTTAGATGCATCAGGCCAGAGAGGATGTGAAGAGACCTGACCACCAGGTGTCGGGGAAACTGAGTTAACCTTACCTTACTCACAGCAGTGACAGGGTTCCAGGTACTGACAGAAAGGTGTGGCTGTTGAGACATTCTGCGTTTTTTGGCAAGTTTAGAGTTTTGGGATATTTTGGTCAGAGGATAGAAAAGGAAAAACAACTCAAAAAACACCCCTGTCCTGGATGTGCTCTCCAGGAGCCTGCTGGTTCTTCTCTTCCTTGTGGGATTTTATTTGACTTCACTCTTTGCTGACCATGTCCACAAGCACAGTGAGAGCAGGCAGTGTCTGTAGTCTGCTGTGGTGACATTTGCCAGGGTGGTAGCACAGGAAATGTCAGGATGCACTGTGGCCATGACATTAAACACCTGTCCTTCAGCTTTATTTGAGCAAAATAAGGAGCTTTCTTTACTTGTGCAGTAGCTGCTTACCTTGCCTCTTGGTGAGTGTTTGTATTTACCTAGTGGCTCTTACTGTAAAGCCTCACAATGCTTTTCCAGGGAATGCAGGTGCTTATGGCTCAAAGCTGGATTACCCAAGCTTCAGGAGGCTGTGACTAAACTACAGCACCCATCCATGTCAATGTGCCATTCAGTGACATTAGCAGCTGCAGCTGAAGGCCAGTGCAGGTGGAGGGAGGAAACTGGATACCAGGAAGCTCAGTTGGTTCTGCAGTCAGCTCAGCTCTGTTCTGTGGCGTGTCAGCACCAGTGCACAGGGTAATTCCTGCGTTGAATAGGTTTCCACTCTGAGTGATTAAATAGTCCTGCACTTCCTATGCCTGCAGAGTCTGGAGCACTAGTTATCATGTAATTGAGCTTTTATTCCACAAACTTTTGTAAAGTCTAATCATTTTAGCTTTTCTTTTCAAGTATATAAAAATACCAACCAGGCACAGAGGAACTGTGCCTCTTACCACAGTTGTGAGTGTGCCCAGCTGCCAGCTGTGAGCCCTGGGAGGATGCTCTGAGGATGAGCTAAGTGGAGATAGAGCCAGATACAAGAAACACATTTTAACTTTGGCTGGCACTTTATCTTGTCAGTGCAATTTTTCTTACCACCTTTGCCATTTTTACGAATTAGAAGTAATGCAGAGGGAAAATGGAATATTAACACCCAATTAACTTTGCTGCTCCTCTGAAACTATTCTGTGTTTAGCAGAGCTTGGAATTTTTGGCTCTTGAGAAAAAAAAAATACTGTTTTTCGACGTAAGACGTTTGGAAATGTTAACCTGGGAACTGCAGTGGAGTCTGGGCTGAAGTCCCGCAGGGCGGGGGAAGGCGCGGGGAGCGCGGCCCGCAGGGGGCACCAGAGCGGGGCGGCTGCCGCCCCTCGGCCCGAGCGTCTCCGGTGCCTCCTTCGCGGAAATCAATTCTCTACTGAAATCCGAGACAGAACTGCCAGGTTTCCCTTCGGGAAGTAGTCTGATCAGAAAGTGACACGCTGCTCCACAAAAATCCTTTTCAGTGTAGAACATAGTCAAAGTAGCATTCGAGGTGTTAAGGTAAATGAAGTGACTGATGTGAGAAGGAGGATGGTGCTTTCCTATAAAAATGTTGCTGTAAGTACTCAGATACTATAGCATAACTCTGTAAGAAGACAGAAAATTGAATGGTTCTGAGTATGAAGAAATTTACCATTAATTTATGAAGCACAGAAAAAGCTCAGAGTATCTCATCTTGACTGTTCAGTGACACTGTAACAAGGTGACAACCTCCAGAATAGAGCAAGGACAACAAAAATTGGTACTTTAAAAAAAAATATACAGCATGATTAGACACACTGGTCTTGATGGTGATAACTTATCAAAACACAGAAGTTCACAGCTGGTAAGAACACCCATTATTCATGAAAATGTGATGGCTGGAGTTATGCCAGACAAAGATCAATCTAACCATACCATCTGTACATTTGCTTGTGTGCCTTTCCTGCACTGCAGACATCCAGCCTAGAGATGAGGAAGTTTATGTCACGTTCCCATCAGGGTCAAAACTTCAGCCAAATATGTTTTTCTAGATACTTCCTTTGTTGTCAGAAAATCACCTTTAAACTGAAATTATTCCAAATGATGATGAAATCCTGCTTATGGTTACAGCATATTTATGCAGAAAAGGCATCCTATTAAACAGGAAGATTTGTTTGTATGGGTAGGATGCATAAAGTGTTCTAGTCATACTCATCTTCCTTTGCAATTTACGCCCACATTGGGCACTGTCTTTGCATAACCCAAGGAGAGGAAAACAATAATCTATTGAGAAATGTACAGAAATGTTCAGCAGGAATACAATTATGTATTCCAATGTCAAATTCTATAGGATCTTTTTGTCTGTGCTCTCTTCTCTTGTTACTCCATCAAAAAACTAAATGTGTGTTTTAACAAAGGAAAACCCCAAAATTCATAGAGATTCTGTAACTCTAGTTATATGAGAAGTGGGAAATGTACTAAAATGTCTTAATAAGACCTTGCTAACCTGTCTGCTGTCAGAATATTTTGGTGTACTTTTCATTCCAATCCTTTAGCAAAATACACTGTCATAGGACAGTGGATTAAGGTTTTGAAAGTGTTTGTTTCTCCTCCATATGGTTTACTAAAAACAAGCTAGAAAATGAACAATCATCAGGTGTTTTCAATGTACCCAGTGCATGCTATTAATATATTATAACCTCTGTTCTACAGAAGTAGAAATTGCTGGGAATTTGGCTATGGACTGTACAGGGAGGAGGAATAGAATAATTATTCTAAATATACTAATTAATCATTGGGTAAATGTTTCTCTAAAAGGTAGGATTATAGAAATTTCCAGAGGCAGACTGATGGTCTAACATCCTGTTTTCAACAGCTCTAATTCCCAGGGCCCCATAGGAAGGCAGATCCCCTCCTTTCCTTCCCCCCATGTCAGCTGTGTCAGAGACTGCTGTCAGTCTCTCTCAGGTAAATCTGGCTGATAACTCGGGCTGATTTCATGGCAACCAGCTCACCATTCTGCCTGACCTAAAGCTGAGCCTGTAAACCCACCCACAACCATGTGTGTATCAAGCTCTTCCTTCAGGGCCTCTTTACTCTGTGACCTGTGGCAGCATTGGATCTCCAGGTTAATTATAACAGGCAATAAGATATTTCTTTTGTACTACTTTAATTCTATTAACCCACATTAATATCCAGAGCATCTCCGTTTACTTTTCAGTTATTATCAAGTAGATGCTAGTAAAAAATGAGAGCACAAGTAGGGCAATTTTCTTGTCATGATTTTTGGTGTCTTTCTGTTCTTGTTCTGTACCAGGGAGAATTGGTGTTTCAGACAGGTCTGTTCTAAACACTCATTGCTCTCCATACCCCTCTTGTATCTGTTTTCTCTGCTTACATCCAAACTGTCATGCTTGTGACTGTGTATGTGTGAATTTTAAAAAGCTTTGTGAGTTCTCCT
Organism: Melospiza melodia melodia; assembly: GCF_035770615.1. Taxonomy (NCBI): domain Eukaryota; kingdom Metazoa; phylum Chordata; class Aves; order Passeriformes; family Passerellidae; genus Melospiza; species Melospiza melodia. Next base: position 7,283,869 of record NC_086208.1, on the reverse strand, counting down.
TAGAGAAAGCTAATGGGAAAGAATACCCCTTGCAGAAGCTGCATTTTGAAATAAATACAGCAGCCCTATGATATTTGCTTTCCATGCAAAGCTGCAACAGAGAATTTAAGCACACCTGTTGATATGCCATTTCTGTTTACTCCTGCAAGGTGATACAATTCTGCCCCAGCAGGAAATATAGGAAAATGTGCCCTATTAGGCCAACTCAAGAAGGCTTAATAGAATTCCATTAGTTAGTCAGTCCAGCCACTCAGTCAGATTTTTAGTCTTTCAGTAACTCCTCTCAAAGATTTCCTGAGGTGGGAATGGTGCTCTTTATCCTGTAATAAACTCCTCAAAGAAGTAACCTGGTTAGGCCAGAGCTGCAGCAAAATGCCTAAGCAAAGGGAGGTTATGAGAAAAAGAACAGCAGCTGATTGTTCAGTGAAATGCAAATTTCAAGTTAATGCTAATGACATTTAGCATTTTTATCTCTTTCTGGGCTGCAGCATCCTGAAGGATGACACATGGGAAACCTGGGGAGTGGCCATCCAGATTCACAGATACAGTGTGTGACCAAATATATAAGTGGTGAGGTGTGTAAATCCATTTCCTTTCTAGGACCAATTTAGAGGGAAGTCCCCTAGGTAATATTTAGTCATGCTGGCTCAGCTATTATTAAGTACCTTAACTATTTAGTCCTTCCTACATTCCCTCCTAATAACTTTAGTCCAGTTAGACCCAGCTTTATCTTCTGTATTGATTATGACTTTACTTTTTTCCATTATTATGACTTATGCACAGAGGAAATGAGACAGTTCTTGGTGAGAGGATTAGAAAATTTCATCATACTGTAGATACAGAGATGTCTGCTAGAATACTTTTAGAGCTGGAGGGACCCAAGTTTCCTCTTGAAGGTCCCCTGATTTCACAAGTCACATGACCTGCTATTTTATGGTTTAATACCTCCTCTTCCTCCTCTTTTTATATGACTTCTAATAAACTTATTTTTAGTATGTAGAAAGGAAATAAATAATAGAGCAAACAGAAGATCTTTCACTTACACTAAACAACTTTTATGGACAGCTTCCTGTCCCAGCTGTGTGTGTGAACAGGCAATGGGCTATGAGAGTCCATTAAGGACTGCTAAATTCCCATGTACATCATTCTGATGTGAGAGAACATGGAGGTCTTAAACCAGATCTGAAACAAGGGAGAAGCCAAACAGCTGAGAACTTCTGTAGCATCTGTACAGATGTTCTAGACAAATGCCTGGTTTCCCTCATCCTCTGCCCTGAAGCAGGGCTGAAGTCAACCACTTGCTATTCTGGTCTTGTATCATAAGATAAAACTGAAGCAGAATATATGTTTTGCCCTCTTACTCTTCTGTGTTTCCTTTCCTGTGGAGAAACAAAATTAAATATTTCATCTTCCCCCTTTAAACTAAAAGAAGTCAGTTGTGACTTCTTTTACACATATAGTGATTTCCTGTCTTAATGCTCCCACTCCCTGAAATATGTCCATCCTCACACCTGTGGAAGAACTTGCACTCCACAATTTATTTCTGCCTCTAAAATTTCCTTATTTCCTGCCACAATGACAATGCTGGAATCAGAAGAGATCTATCATTTGCTATTATCTCTAGGGAGTGGAACATGATTTTAAATGCAGCTGCCTGGCAATTTAACAGTGGGTGTGCCTGTTTTCTACTCTCCTACCTACCTTGACAGGTTCCATTGCATGACCTGGCCAAGCCACACCCCTGTGTGAACAATGCTGCTGTGCTCCTGTGCTGCATTATTTTTATATGACATCTCTGCTGAACTGTCCTGCTTGCATGACTGACTAAACCAAACCTGCTGCTGGAGAATGAGTGACAGGCTTCCAGCATTTCATGTGCATCTCGAGCCACATTGCTGTGGGTTGTGACCCACTTGTGAACTGAATGGGAGACCTACATGGAAATGGTGAAGATGAATCAGGGGGTGGTACTTTTTCTGCTGAATCAGAACTGCATTGATGCCCTATACACTTCAGCAACATCTGAAGTGATGCTATCTAGATCCCTTAGAATTTGTGACTGAAAAATTAGAGTGCTATCTTTTCATTCAGATACTGACACATATGATAAATTAAACTGTCCTATATTTTTCTCAATCCATTTCATATTTCTAAGTTGATTTTAAATTCCAGTCTTTTTTAAATTCAATAAATCAAAAGTCATGACTATGGAAGTGTACAATTAGGCAACTATGATTTATACACATGCTTAATGAAAAGCCCTCCCAAATAAAGATTAAAAATACCTTTTTATTGAAAAACCTGCCCTTCTAGGGCTTTCCAGCCTTCTTTAAAATCTTAGTAGTGGTATTTTTTGTTTCTCTATAAAAAACTGTTTTTAACAGTCTGGGTCTACAAATCACATCAACCAGGTGTAATTTTCATTTTTCCCACTGCTCAGGGTACAAACTGTGTGAAATGCACTGACATGGATGCATAAAGGTACACAGCAGAATCCTGGTACTGTTGTCATTACCTGATTGGCTTCAGTGGACTTGCTCTGTGGTCATGCCCAGACACAGCTTTTCTGATTAACCCATTCCCTTTTGTCCCTTCTGTCTGTTCCAGCAGAAATTACTGTCCATATGGCATTGTATTACTTATTGACCTATCTAGCATTTTTTTGCTTTGTTGGTACATAGTTAAAAAGTATTTTGAGAACTCAACAGCAAGATGGACTTTGAGTAGAAAGTAGGACAATTAAAAGTAGAAGACATTAAAAGAAACATTTTCTACAATTGCAGTCTGTTACTCTACATTATCAGTAAAGATGGAAGTAAGGTATTATTGCAGGTAAGTCCAGGAATTTAATTTTTACTCAATTCAACCATAACTGAAATTATTACATAAAATACATACTGAGGGCTTTGCACAAATAAAATGTGTATTCTGCATTTGAAATTCCTTATGAGGGAATTCCTAATTATAGATTTATGTGTGTGAGATCAGCAGGAACTCTCTGAGTTTTTATATTATAATCTTACATGGCTAATCTTATATTAGCCATGTACCAAGCATGACAGCAAACAGTTATATCAATAGGTCTGAGAAATGATTTGATGCTTGTAGCTAAACCAAGCTGAACATTTAGGTAGCTGTATGTGTTACATCAAATCAAAAGGGTAACAGTAGCTGCAAATGCAGCAAAGATGTATTTGCCAGTGAAAGACAAAATACTACTCAAGAGAAAAACTGCACAGTATTATATATTGGTTTGTATATTGCACATAAGAGCACCTATGGCAACTGACTTTGGGGGCTCAGTTTCTGATATGTGTCAGTCTGTTTTAGCAGGCTAAAATTTTCACATGAACTGTAATATCCAAAAAAGAGAGCCTGATAATTACATGGGGCTGAGCTAAATATGTGTTTGAGAATACAGTAGTGAGAGCTGGCAGAAAAAAAGAAATCGCTTTCAGGAAACATCATTGATCAAGCCTCCAGTTCTTACTAAGTCTGGTTCTGAAATGTTTTACATGCATCTGTCCATTTGATAATCTCTGCTATAACGGGTTTCATGCCTTAGGGATGATGAAGGCAGAATAGATCTTAATCCCCCTGGAAAGTGAAGGCTATTAGAAGTTAATTATAACCTCATTTTTGTAGCAATGCCAACGGGACTTTATAACCTTAATGACCACAGGTGTGAGTTCTTGTACAATTTGTGACTGCAATTATTCCCAAATCTCATAGGATTAATATTCCACTTGATAATGTGTTACAGGAACTTTTCTTTTTCCTCTGGACTATGTCAGCAGTTAGCCTGAAGATGGACAGGAGATTTTGATTTTAAAAAAAAATCAGCCTTTTAGCATGTCTACATTTAGGCAATTTGTTTTGGTAAGACCAGGTTACCCCCTCCTGCTGTTCTAGGAGGGCAGACCTTCTCCTCCATGTACTGCATGCTCTACATCCATCTTGTGATCAAGGGCTTTGCATAGAAAAGCCTGTTGATCCTGTGCCATCCCACTTCATTTTTCCTACAGCATAATGGTCTTTGGGCCTCCTGGGAAAAAAATATTTCAGTAATGCTGGTGATAGGAAACAGGGTAGTTACAAAAAACCAAAGGTGTCTACACTTTAAATTTCTTGCTGTTTCCATGTAATCATATTAGCTTTTTCACAATAACTATTGCTTCAGATATTCATACTGCAGTGTAATTGTGTAATTAACCTACTGTGCCTTTGGACCATTGTAGTCAGAAAGCACCAGCAGGTTTCGAACTGAAAGCTCAGCATCCTGGTTGGATTATGTTCTGCCACCATATTGTATATTGTCTATGAGCAGTCTGGATGATAATGTATATGTTTTGGGCAGTCTGTCCAGCTGTAAAAATCAGCAGAATGGAATTATTTCAGTGAAACTAATTCCCAAGGAGTGATTTACTTTTTATTCCTCCATCTTGTTTCTGTAAACTACTGCCATCTCCCAAGCAGAGTATGAAGGGCTCCCAGCAGTGTACAATGACTCTTGCAGGAAAAAAGAGCTGTAAACTGTGGCAAATCTACTTCACATTATCAGAACCAAGGAGGTAAGGTCATGGGACAAGCTGAAACCAAGCAGAGACTTCTCTCTGAGGTGTCAGGGAGCGAAAGAGGGAGACCGTGGAGAAAGAGGGAGTGACTGTGTTAAACTTCCAAAGGGGGTGAGAGAGACTGGAAAACATGGAGTAATGAGCTGCAGCCATGAATATGTGCAGAGTGTGCCCAAGGCAAGTAAAGCTGGGCATGGGAGCACCTTTGCAGAGCAGAGGAGACCTGTTGCTTGCTAGAAGCTGTCACCTCTAGTACTGTTGGTGGGGAGTCAATCCTGCCCAGGAGGACAAGGGAGTGTCAGAGGTCCTTTGACTGGGGAGCTATTAACAATGCAAACCCACATTCTGGGGACCTTCTGAGTTGTAAGCCTGTCTTCATGTTTCATAGCCCTAATAGCTTGTTTTCCATGAGCTTACCCAGCTACTTTTTGGGAGCATTTAAACTCTTCATGATCAGTGATTCTTCTGACATAATTTTCACACAGAAATGTGGTGCCCTGTTTTCTTCAAATCCACTGTTCTCAAAGGTAGGAAATAATGAATAGCTATTCCCTGTTAACTTCTGCCTACCAGTCATGATCTTCTACGCCTCTGTCACCCATTCCCTGCCACTGTCTTTTGTCCAAGCCGAAGATCACAAATTCGCTTCTCCTTTCTTAATCAAAAAATAATTCTAGAGTTCTTTTTTTCAGCTCTGCTGTGTATGTCACATATTGCTTCAACAGCTTCTCTTAAACTTTCTTTTTGCCACCTGGGGAGTCCTAGATGTTTACTCCATACCAGTGGTTGGCTACACAATTCCTTTAGTGTAGGCAGAGCTTTGGGGATGAAGAAAAAGTTGTTCCAAATGTTCCTTGCTTTCATGCAGAAGGGTCACACAGGCTACACAAGGCTGCAAATGGTTGCATGGTCAAGTAGCAAGGCAGCAAATTACTCTCATTACTACACTTGTGCATCTTGTTGGCAGGGGAAGGGAAGGTGTTTCTGAGAGTGTCCAAAATAGGGAGACTACTCACCATGCAGGTAGGTTATTTTTTCTTGGAGGATACTAATTTGAGGATTAAAATGAAGATGCTCCTTTTCAAACTAATATTGGTAAATCAAATAAACATGCATTTCTGCTATTTTCCAAGAAATTGAGAGAGCTGAACTAAAATAGATGCAACTGAGAAAATAATATTTTTATTGTCTGTCTATTATTCATGGACAAGTCTTTTCCTCATCTGCACTTATAAGATTTCCATCAAAATTATCAATATTCTCAAAGTTGATGTAGACCTTGAAAATTTTCCCAGAGATCTGATTATTGTGCCTTACTCTCTTATGTCAGTGATTATTGTGCCATACTTTTCTCATATAGGAAGGGAGGTCCTTTTCCCTCGTGTACTGCAAGTTTAGTCTCTGACTGTTCTTAGAAAAGCAGTTGTGTTTGTGCCTTGCAGCGACTGGGCAGCCCCACATACACACCTTGTTCCAGAGGGAAATACAGTCCAGAAGACACAACTTGTAACTAACCAGAGCAATCTCACAGGTCTGTGAAATCCTTCTCAGCTGCAGCCACAGAGGTCACCAGGTGTCTGCATACCAGAATTTAAATAGACTCACCAGAATGACCAGGAACACGTGCTAAGGGATAACCCCACGGGTAGACAACATACTTGTGAAGGAACATGTTCCTGTTGATGATGACACACCTATTATCCACCTGCAAACCCACAAAAGCAGCATTACAATCAGGACTTAAGACAGGGGTTGATTCATAGGGAAATGCAATTGTTTGTAGGAACAAGACACTTTGCCACAAAAAGAAATGTGTAACACTCAATCTTGCCTTGAGAGAAATCCAAATACAAGTGGATGTTCTAATTCATCTCCTTGGGCTATATTACCTTCCCCAGGAGGAGAAGAGAATAGTAATTGGGAAAACAGCAAAAAAGATGCTGAGTACTAAATGCAGGCCCTTCATTCATTCCTCTGTGCTGGGCAATGATTTCTTCCTCTCTTGCTCAGATCCTTGTCATGTTGATAGCTCAATATCCTGCCCTGGGGACAGAGAGCTGAGAAGAGGAAGAGAGCAGAGGCATTGTACACAGAGAGGGTGAGGCACCCATAGTTCAGTGCAGTTTCTATTTTTCCAATGCAGATTTCCTCTCTTCAGCTCTCTGGTCATTACCATCTTAACAGGTAAGGACATTGCATAGCCATAACTCTGTTTTCAGGTGGTCTTAATTTAATTACATGAAGACAGGAGATAAATTATTTTTAAAATGTTGTTTAAGTTGTTTGTTCTGTCATTCGTTTCAAACAAAAGCATCTTTGCTTCTAACTCCCTTGATTACTGAGGAATGTAGTGCTCCTGACAGATGCCCCAGGGCTGCTGATGAAGACTGTGTGCCTAGGCCGTGTAGGGCGGTATAGGTTATGGCGTTCCCTCAGCCCAGATGCGGAAGAACTGAGCATCTGAAATGCTGAAGTCCACACCTGCACTCTGGCTCGGGGCCAGCCGGCTCGGGCAGACCACGCTCACCTCGTTGGACCTTTGGCACTGAGGCGGATGCTGCCATCCATGCACTGAGCTGCCCCGGCTTGGTGCCTGTCAAGGTACCCCGAGGCTGGCTGGGATCATCTCTCTTTCTGATGAGCCTGGTACCCATTCCTGGAGCACGGACAACAACTGACAGCCTGGGTGGCTCACGAATTGCCGTGAGAAGAAGAGGAGGACAGTGTTCAGCTTTCACATAACACTCTTACAGTGCTCAGAGGTGGGTGCCGGAGATCGGGACTGAGTGGCCGCCAATGGCTCCTGCGAGCCCTAACCCCTGTTTTGCGGTGCCAGGGGTGGCCGTGTGACAGATGGACTTTCTGGGTCTGCCCTCGAAGCTCCTCTCCCCAGGTTGCACCCCGACACCCAATATTCCCGTGAGCAGAGGGAACGCCACCCTGCCCTGGCACCTCAGCGTCCCACAGCGACTCTGCCCAGTGTCACGGCACGGGAGGAAATCGGGCACTCGGGCGGCCCGAGAGCCGGCGCGGGGCCGCGCGTTCCGCGGGGCGGAGGGGGAAGCGGAGCCCGCGCAGCCCCGGCCCGCCCCCGCCCGGCCCCTGCGGCCGCCCGCGGCCAAGTGCGCGGGGGCGGAGCGGCGGCGCCGGCCCGAGGAGCCGCAGAGAGCGCTGGCCCGGCGGCCCGCGGGGATGCTGCGCTACAGCTCGGGACTCACGGTGACCGCCACCACCCCCCGGAGGCCGCCCGGCGACGGCGGCCGCTCCCGGCGGAAGGTGCGCGGGGCAGCGCGGGGGGGCGGCGGGGAGGTCCCGCGGGCGGGGTCGCGGGGCGAAGCGGAGGTTCGACATCCCCCCTCGTGGAGTTACCTGCGGAGCGCCTTTCTCTTTTTAACACCCCCACCCCCCTTTTCCTTATTTTCAGTACTTTCGGGTGAAGCTTGGGGTGTGCGAGAGCATCTTTTTGTGCGTTGTTTTAGGTGTGGGAAAGGAAGAGTTTTTGGGGAGTCCTGCAAGGCTTTTGTAGTTCTAGATCCTGGCCTGTTCTGTAAATCTGCGAGGAAGGTGTACTTGTGTTGAAGACTTTCCCCGCATCATAGCAATGTGCCCGGATATTTACAATGCGAACTCGCCTATCCTATCCTGAGAAAGCTCACTGCAATGATTTAGATGGCAATAGTAATTTAACTGTTTAATCAATTCCTCAAATGCAGATATGTAATTTGCTGATTTAAAAAAATTTTTCATAAATGCACTAAATAACACTCATCTCTTAATCTGTTGGGCTTCTAAAAAGTTGTTAAAACTAAGGCAGATATGATAGGAATGTCTCTACAGCCACTCAGCTTTGAATAGCCCTTTTCTTGCTTCTGTAACTACACTGCTATCATTGTGAATGAGAAGAAAGAAATTTAAAAAAGTGATTATCTTACCGTCACAAAAAATACATCTATGTGACCATGATGTTTCTTGAATTATGCAGTTATTGTTTTGATGCTTCAAAAATATGAGTTCATAATCTAAAAAATGAAGAATGGTTTTACATGATAGCAAGAAAGTCAGAGTGGTCTTCCTGACAAAAAGATCCCTGGTCTTCATAAAAAATGAAATTACTCATACAGAAGAAAAATTACAGTGACTTGAAAATCATAGGTATGTTCCCTATATGTTCCAATTGAGTTTCCCTGTTCTAGTATTTCTTAAAGAATTTGCAGTAAGGGAACTTCTGTTCAGGTGATAAGCTTCTTATTTTAATCCCCTTGATAGATTTCTTGGGAATGATGAACTACATTTGATACATTCTTTTAAGAAAACTGGTAATTATTTAATTTGTGACTACAACCCACTGGGAAGCTGCTTTTTTTAGTGAAGTGTGGCTCCCTTATCATAAGTTGTCAGAAGAGGGGAGAGAGACAATTAGAATAACTGCTGAATAAAAGGAAGATGTGTGTCACATCCCTGTGTGCCTGTGGTCAGAGGAAAGTGCCCTTTAATTGTGTGTGGAATCTCATGGTAGAGATTTCATAAATGGAGCAGGGTAATCAACAGATAAATGACCAAAGAAAGTACTTTCTTCTTTGCTTTTTAGAACTGAAATTAAACAAGCACTGTTTGTCTGCTTTCACCTTCAAAGGTCTAAAACCAACACTTAGTCAAAGGGAAGGATTTTCAGCCATTGAGCTGATAAGGTAGTAGGTAGTTATTCTACAAACATGTTATCCCCATTTCTTTTGTCACTATCAACAGTATTAAATTCTGGTGATATAGAACTCCAGGGCTGGTTTGAAGCTTGCTCAATATTGAACCACATCTTTTTTATCTGTGGGGGTCCTGTAAAATGCTTATAGACTGGTTGCTAGTAGAATAGCCTGTTTTTTTCTGATGCTGTACTAGTAACTTTTGTTATTCTATAACAGCATTGCTCGTTAATTTAACAATTAATTTTAATGAAAAAATCTGTAATTATTTCAGCCTATAGTTAATTCTGATTAATGCCTTTCTGGATGCTTTGTTTTTTGGAAAGGGGGAAGAAGAGGCTGAAGAACATTACTTAAACTGAATCTGTCATCTGTATTTGTTTTAAGTTGCACCCTAGTGATTCGAGTAGGATGGTAAACATACATGTGGATTGTGGATCTGGGCCATGGATTCTCAACATTTTAAACTAAACTAGATTGGGTTTTTTTATTAACTGCCATATTGCAGTAGCTCTCCTCTGTGCTGTCCCACCAGCCTCTTAGAAATTTGGTAAAAAACATGTTTTCACCTATCACTTTTCATTGCAGTCAGGAAGCTTCTGTGGTCTGGTGTTGTGTTGGGGTGAACCTCTCCAGTCCTTGCTTTCCTGTCTGTGTCTTTGTTTCACAAATGATGTCAGATGAGCTTTGGAAATGCCACTCATGGGTTGTTGGTGTCAAAAAGCCAGGAGGAAGCATAAAATGTCGGCACAATTAAGATTATTAATAATCAATCTTAATTGATTTGCCAAAGCTGCAGGTGCTGCAAATTTAACAAAAGTCAGACAGTCTTGTAGGATTGTTAAAAAGATACCTTGTTCTTCTTCTACCCAGTATTTCTTTGTAAAATTTATGCTCACAAAGTTACAGTGTTAATGACATTAAGGTAAGGTGGAAGTCACGTCTGTCCCTGTTTTCTCTCACTTGCTCTTACTGTCAGTAAGCAGATGAAGGAAATTGAATTGCAGCTCTGTCCCTGTTGGAGTAGTTCTCGTTCTCCTCCCCATTTTCTTTCTGCATTGCCCAGTTTGTTTCTGGAAATTACTTTTTCATCCTCGGTTGCACGTTATCCTGCCACTGTTTGGCACTGAGTCGAGGCTCTTCCTGTTAGGATTTCATTTCCATTTTAAGGCATCGCTACAGCAGTGTTTGCTGTGGGAGGAGGGCTTGCTGTGATTTCCATGTGAGCCTGCTCATTGATTTGGTAAGGAAACTCACCGACAAATGGCACAGTGTGTTGTTCCTTCAGGAAGCCCTGCAGAACAAGAACAGTGCATGTACAGTGTTCAGAACTGCTTCTGGGGGCTGGAGGAAAAAGCAGTGCCTGTTGGGTTTCCTTTCCAGTCTCTGTAGTGTTTCTGAATTTTAGCAGATGGATCTGTAGTCCTGTCCTTAGGTAGAATGCATCATCTGATGCCTAGAGGAGCAGGACTGCCTGGCTACTTTATACATTTGTGCTGTTTCCCCAGGGATGCTGAGCAAGTCCCATTGTTGTAAGCAATGGTGAGTACAGCCAGTGTAAGTTTGTTCTAGCAAGGAACTGTGTGGTTCTGTGCCACAGGCCTTGCTGGGCACAACTTCAAGGCTGGAATCCTTATGATTGCCAGTTGGGGTGGGGTGGGGTAAGTCATTTGGGGGTAATAGATAAGGCAAGGTGAAAAGGGCAAGAAAAAACAGCTTAAATGATGACAACCTTGTGTTGTACAGTGGTTTTAGTCTCAACAAATGACTGTTGTTAATTTATATTTCCAGTGTAGTTGTGTAGTCATGACATGACATTTCCAGTGTAGTTGCAGTAGTCATGACATGACTACTATCTGTATTGGACTTCTGTGATTTCCTTCATAGCAGTCCTGTGACACCTGTGATGTGAAGGGCAGTCGTATTCACTCACTGGTGTACAGGTACAGAGATAATTACTTATTTACAATCACTGCAGTGTGCATCTCTGTTAGCTATAATTAGCCTCATACTGATTAATAGGCAAGTTATTTGCTTCAGAGATTCATACACAGCCTCATTATCCTAACTTTGAGTTGCCAGTCATTATCTACTTCTAGTTATTTCAGGCATTTTTAATGTTTCATCCTAGCAATATGTCAATTCCATTTTGTCCAGTTTTCCTTTGTTCAAAATCACTGTAAGAAAAAGGTGGCCTCATCTATCACCTCCTGCACAGCACAAATTCACTTCTATTTCCTATTTATGGCTCTGGCCTTTGTTTGCCTACATGGAGGAATGCCAGTCTGTGTTTCCCTTCTTGTTGTAAACAGGAATGTTTTAAGAGGAAAGAGCCTTAATAAGCTAATAGGAGGAAAGGGCATGAGGAAATAGATGTGGAAAGGTGAAGTTAATTACCTTATGAATCAACGAGTTCTAAAGATGAGGAATTTATTATTATTATTATCTGGATAACTAACCTGTAAGTAGGAAGTAGCAACGGCTTCTGTAGTATATGGAGACAGTCTGGTGTTCTTAGAAAAAACCTAGCAGCCAATCAGTATCAAAAGCCAATGTACCAAGTTTCATAATTTTAGAATGCATTTCATTGTTTCAGTGTTCTTTAGCAAATATGAAAGCATAAACTGCTTTTAGGTTTTGGGGGCTTTATGTCACTTTGTGGCTTCTTGTCCTAGATTTTCTAGCATATAGATAAATGATAAATTAACAGGGAGGAGGCCACTGCACAAAATATTGATTTTACAGATATGTCTACAGAAAAGGTTATATTTCACCTTAATCTTCTTATAGACTTTCCCCCCTTTTTATTCTTTATAATACAGACACATCTCACATATTTTGTAAGAACTTTATCTATCTTAGGACACTGTTTCTTACTGCCCTTGCAGACCTGAAAGACCAAACTGAGAGGAAGATGGAAGGCAGTACCTAATATTTCTAAAATACAGTTGAGAACATACAGTAGTCTAAATGCTATTGATTTGTCCTCTCAACAGATTCAAAGGAATGCCAGAAAAAAATAGTGAAGCTGCAGATAATTCTTCCAATTGTTTTTGCTTGGGAAGAAGAAAAAATTAAAGCCTGTTTGAAAAATTGAAAAAGGTCTTTTGTCTGGCATTGGAAAATAGGGATGTGATGTTGTGATGCTGAATAGTGGTCTCTGAGGAAGTTGTATTGTAAAGAGGTTTGAAAATGCAGTCAATGCAGCTTAAATGTTTTGAAAGGTAGTTGGAAGCCATGAATTGTGAAATGGTAACATTTGGGGTGCATGGGAAGGGCTTTGCTGCAGTGCTCTGAATGCAGTGAGCAGAATTTTCATTTTCAAGGCAAAAGGAGGTGCTGTAATGACCAAGATGTGAGCTGTTAGCTGGGACAAGTGCAGTGGGAAGGTGGGTGTGAAAGAGAGACACATTCAGCATGACTTCAGGAGAAACTGGAGAGATCCAGAACAGTGAGATGCTGGGCTGTAGAGCAGTGATGTTGGCCCACAGTAATCATGAAAGAGATACTTAAGAGGTTTAGAGGAAGAGCTTTAAGAGCTCTCTTTGTTGCCAGCAGACAGCTGGGATTTTACAGGAAAGTATTGTACGGCTTTGAATTTGGACAGCCAAATTTCTCATTTCATCATTTGCTATGCTCTGCTTAGGACTTAGAGCTTTTTCCACAAAAATGTCTCATGAATAGGACTAAGACTGTAAGTTTTAACCAAGTTTTTTGTATTAAATGTATTGCTTGGAAAACACCATTAAAGCAAAGATGTCTTGGCCCAAAGCAAGGCAAACTGCAGCTGGGTACAGAACAGTACCATGCCTGCTGGCAAGAGAATGGCTGTTCTAAAATCAGATGGGAAACAACACCTCTTAACTTTTTTTCTCAAGTGTTTTGAAGCTTTACAAACAATTTGTATGTACCAGATTTCAAGAATGCTCCTATTTAGTGCAGTTGCAGTAGTGAGGTCTCCTTGAATTAAATACATGGCTATATGCTGAGCAGAAAAGAAGCATTTACTGTAAAATACACTCTGTGTTTCTAAATAATCCCTTTTGAAGAATAAAAGTATGCCAAATCAGCAAGCAAAATTCAGAAAGTAGAAAACTATGTTCGTTGTTCTGTTATCTCAGCTCTCAGTGTCATTTATGAGTACCTAAGAACAATTTGTTGATTGAAATGGATTTTTGCTATTTCAGTTATGTAATTATGGGAATGCCCTTGAATTATTTTTTGCCAGCTAAAAACCCCTTTAATGTTTAATAATAATGATAATAATAATAAGCTGTGTGGTAGAAAACAGAAAATAGAAAGTTCAAAGCTGAATCTCAATACCGTTCGTTCTGTAAAGCAAATTGTTAAAATCATTTTTGTAACACCTAAATCTTGTTCTTCTTTCAGATGAATGTGTGTAGGCTACGTTTAACAGTGCCACCTGATGAAGTGCCACAGCCTGAACAGGGACCAAAGGAAACTGAGAGAAAGAAAAGTGTAAGTTTTAAAAATCACAGTTAAATTCTCTATAAATAAGAAGTAAACATTGCCATCCATAGATGTTGATATTTGTTGTTTTAGCAGCCCAAAGCCCGGTCATCTCAGAAGATTTAAGAACATGTGGAAGGCCATCAATTTGGGTGTGAGCTTTGAGTCTAAACTGTGGAATTAGGGATAGCAAAACTGCATGCAAAATAGAACAATGGTAGAGGAACAACAGAGATTGTAGATGATTTGTGACTGAGATACCTTTAAAACTTGATTATTTCATATTTATGTATCAAAGAGCAGGAAACTGCTACTAGGAACACGGTCTTGTATTAAACAGGATCTTGATCAGGATACTCTTGATCCTAAAAGAGCACTTTATATTTCATGTGCACGATTTCAGCATTAATGTAGTTGGTGTGCTGGGGACGGTTGATGTTTGTGTGTGCCAGCTAATTTCAGTAAAGGGTGATGTACAAATAAGAAATTAAAGAATTCAGGATTGTTCTGAAGGAAAGCGATTTTGAAGGTCATGTGCTTAAAAGAGTTCAGAAGGCCATTTGTTTTGCAGAAGTGCACACAGAAAAAAAAATTTACCATCTCCTTTGGTGCAGAACTTGTTCTATAAGAACTGTTCACTGCAAGAGATGATGTTTAATTAGTCTTAAAGATGAAGACTAAAAAGGGAAGCTGGAAGGCTCCACAACTTCATCACATTTATACTCTGATAAAGCAAAATTAAACAAGTTTATGAAGTTTGCTAGACTCAATGTCTGACAATAGGAAATATGACAACAGAAAGACAATAATGGGGTTTAGTAGAAATAATTTCTTACGAGATAATTAAAGGCAAAAATTACTGTGAAAGGCATTCTAAGCAATAAAAATAATTGCAAAGTAAAATTCTCAAGATAAGGATAGCTTATCAGTTGTTTTTTTGTCCTGGAATCTTTTGCACACTCAGGTTTTCATACACTGGTCTAGCAGAGTAATTGGTTCTTCAGTATCTAGAAATGTTACTTACAGAATAGTTTAAATAGACCTTAATGCAAACTATATTTGGGCTACCATTAAATAGTAATAATTAATTTTGTACAGAGGTGTTTAGGTGTAGCACTTAGAGTAACTTCTCTGTCAGTCTCTTGTCAGCTTTTATGAGATTGCAGCAACCCTCAGACTGGCCTAAGTTTATGGGCCCATTGCCCTAAGAGGAATCCGAGTTTGCTTTTGAGGAGGATAGGTATTTACTCATGCCTTACTCACTTTATGGTTCTGAGTAATGTGATAATGAAAAAGAATTGTTAAGGGTTAGGGCTGGACAATTTGTAGTGACTTTCTTATGTAACCAATGTTTTTCTCTGTGGTACCATGTATTTAATGAACTGCTATTTTCCCCAAAATACAAGTAAAGGCAAGTGGGTTTTATATCAGAAAATGTTAAGGAGAGGATATGAAGATAAAAAATACATTATTTGATTCTATGTGCAAAACAGTGATGTTTAAATGATGGGTTCTTAAAGCTGAGACCAGAAAAAACCATATGCAATTGTAGGTATTGTATGTTCTGAGTAGTTTCTAAAGTTTAGTACTTTGAGACAATTGAAAGACTTAAAAGTCAGGCTTCAGAGCTAGGTGGGATCTACTCAGCCAATTTCATAGCAATTAAAAAACACAGAGGAATTGTGCCAACTACTTGTGTTTTATAATTTCTGTGTGATAAAGAAAAATAGCCATGGTGTATGGAAGCAGCTAGAAAAAAATTACTGCTCATGAACTGTTTTTTCCTCATGTCTCTAAAGTCAGACAGCAGTGTATTACCTGTAGATTTTTATTGTCTGTGTAATCAATTGCTTTGTGTATTTGAATTAGTTATACAGTAGCTTACAGTGCACAAATGCCTCATGATTAGTCATGTTGTGATGCTTTTACTGCTCAATTTAATTAAAAAAAACCCTTCTAAAAACAGTAATAATGTATCTGCTGATCACTTGTTTTCAGCTGACTTTATGTTAATAAAATAGCTTAAAGTACTTTGAGAACAAATTTTACAAATATTAGATAATCCTTACACAGTCCTGTGAGAACTGTGCCCCTTTTTGGAAATCGGGATAATAGTAATTAGGGAACTGCTCTGTTTTCTACCTTGCACTTTACAATTTAAGGTCAAAAAATCCAGCTTCAGCAAGAATCAAATTTAATATCAGATCCCTTGCTGGAATCTAGTATTCTGTGCTGACTTTAACTGCTGACTCCTAAGAAAACGGGAACATGAAAAATGCTTTTGGTATTTACAATACATTAATGTGACTTACAGAAATGAACTGCAGGGGTAATCTGTGGGATTGCACAGTTTTTGCTGGAGTTCTCAGCCAAGTCAGGCGGTCAGAGCCTGGCTGCAGGTGCTCTCCTGTTTGGGCAGGACAAGTCTCTGCCTCTGCTGCTGAGGGAGGAGAGAAAAGACCTTGCAGTGTCGGAGGGAATGCCAGAAAACTATAAATACACCATGGTGTGACATTTGGTTGTAATCTCCTCTTTGAAATCTTTCATTAGAAGGAGGTGATTTTGAGCTGCCCTAATGTGACATGGTGCTGGCTCACTGTGTTTGTTACTTCTCTGCATCTCTCAGGCTCAGTACCATTAAGAGGTGTTTCAGTTCAGAATCAGGAACTACACAGCAGCCCTTGCTAGTGCTGATCCTCCCAATAACTTGTTTTGCTGCTTGATGTCAGACCAGAAGGAATTCTTTATCAATTCTGTTGGTAGCTCTTGCCTTAACCTTTTTCATTGGAGTCCAAACTTGGCAGGAAATTTATGCTGTATTTCATTCAATCTGTATCAGTGCAGTAAGTTTCTAGATTAACTTTTTTACTGCTATGCATCCATTGAATAAAAATGAACGTGTAAGAGATTAAAAATGAAATTATGGATCTGGGTGGTTTTGTTGCAAGAAAATTGCTGCAGGCAATGCTGTACTAGGGTGGCCTCTCCCTGCCTTTTGTGACAGGCTGGCAGATGGTACAGAGCTAGAAACTGATCTCAGAAACTGAAGGGGGAGTGAGTTTGTGTCAGGTTGAATTTTTTATACTCATATTTAGGATATGAGACCCTGAAAGAAGCATACGAGAACTTAACCCACAGGTAGAGGCTGTTGGTTAGGTTGTTTGAATTTTTAGTACTTTAGGTAGAGAGAATCACAAACTATTCTGATTCTGTTCCTTTATTCCTGTCCATGACAGACAATGGGTGACAGTAGTGTGAGGCTGTTTACTTCACCATGAAGTACAAAGGAATGTTGTGCTTGGCAGATTGTATGCAAAATCTGCATATCCTGAAGCCTCTCTTGTCTTGCATAATAAAGGGCTACCAGACAATTGTATTGTCCCTCTTTGGGATTGGGCTTGTTTTATCCATCAGTCTCTTTCTTCACTGCCATGGTTAAATTTGGAAGTGTCATTGGAAGCTGCAGCTAAGCTTTTGAGGGCAGAATGTGAAGATATGTATAGACAGACATTTCTTTTTCATTTGGATACATGGACAAGAGAATGAAAATGAGATAACACTCTGGAAATTTGTGTCACTTTACTATCTGTGGCTTTCAGCCAAGTTTGAGCAGTGTTTAGTCTTAAACTCAGGTTGGTACTTTGGCTGCATATATCCTCAAACACTTTAATTTTCTTGGTTTTTTAAACATCACAACTAAGAACTGGAATTCTTTTTACTTCCTAAACAAGAATACAGAAGCATGGCAAATTTTCTTTTTCCCAGCAAAAAAAAAGTAGGCTGTAAAGAAGCCAGAAGGGGAATTTGCTCCTGTACATCATGGTGAGAATCAAACAGAAACTTTTGTCAGGCTTGGTTCAAGAATATGAGTTCAGGGAGTGGGGCTGTGGTGCACATGGAATCTAGGACAGCTATTTTCTCTGCTGCTGCCAGCCCACTCCTGTCAGCAGAGCAGAACTTGTACCTGAAAAAATGTGGTTCATCTGCTACAGGTGATGTTACTGTTTCTCAGCCTCTCCAGCACTGGTCCCTTGATTTTTGACTCAGACTAATTAAGCAACACCTTTGTTAAAAAGAGCACTACATTAAAAATACAGAAAGAATTCTGCTGACTTCTGAGTTTACTGCTGTATTTGTTGTATCTTAGCTTCCTAATGTGTAAACACTGGCATTCTGTGTACAGATTTCAGGGGTTAGATATCACTTTGTATAATGTCTGGCACTTCTCTTTTGAGATGGACACCTAAATTCAGCACCCAAGGAGCTTCAAAGTTGGAAAGTGTTCAGTGATGCTTCTTGCATTCTTCATGAATTTAAGAACACTCATGTCTGTTATGGCATGTTTTCCCTATTGTAATACCACTTTAATGTAAAACATTCCTAAGTGTAACATGATTTTTATGGGCTGTAGAGGAATATGAAAGGACATAAAAACAGAGCTACCTTTTGTCAGAGCACAGTAACTTTTCCTGGTGAGCTCAATGTTATAAATGTGTCATTTTACTGAATAGAAAATATGTAACCTCAGTAACAACATGAATATTCTTGTTCCTTGTGTGACTAGTGAACAGGTAAGAGATAACTGGATGTTTTAGAAATGCCTGGAATGTGGCTGTTAAGGGAAAGATAAAGCCTTGCTTGACTGATATAGTTCTTGTTTACAGTTTTTTGATGGTGTAGGTAAACAGAAGATCATGAGTCAGGAAAATTTTAAGGCCACAGGGATACTTAACACAGACTTGAGTTAAGCAATACATTAGATGTCCTTTTTTCTCAAAAAAGATGTGTCTTCTGTGCTTTTGTGTTCAATTTTGGGCCAGGGAGTACAATATATAAGCCTATCTGACTTTCATTTATAAAACTGGTAGATTAGGAAGCAGTCCATCCCTCAGTGTTATTTATGTAATGCAAATTAAACCATGGGCCATTGAAAAAACAGCTAAAAACTTAAATTCAGTGTTTAGGTTTGTAATGTCTTCGTCTCTTTCATGCTACTTGTGCTGCCTCCTTGGACAGAGACATAAACAGGATGCATGGTAATTATCAAGACTTTTGCAACCTTGGCATGTAGGCTTCTGTTTTAAATATTTATTAGTTAGGTGCAGACAGTCTGTGTTTCTTTGGTGCATTCTGTGTGAGCACACCAAGTGCAGCTGTCACAGACAGGACACGTTCCTGCAGGCTGATCATCCTCAGCACGTGTCCTTGCTGTCACCTTGGGCTCTCGTTGAACTGACTGTCGGTGCAAAGAAATATTCACAAGCTGGTTAAGCTAACTCTGCCTTTTCAGATCATTAGCTCACATTAGAAGGGATTTGGCTGATATTTTGACCTTAAACAGCAATGGTTGATTAATCTAATGAATCCTTCCATCTTAAAGCACTATTCTGGTTAGCTTTACAGTATTTACTTGCTCCTAAATTCTTGCATGTATTTACTTACACTGTTATCTTCGCTGAGATGCCTCACTGCAGATAAGAGTGGAGACCATTGAGGACCTCCTTGGAAAAATATCTGAGTTCTGGGAGTGGGTATGTATGGGACACAGAGGAAAATAATGGGAAGTATTTGACTTTAATACTGTTACGTAGTTCTTGAGCATGTGGAAAATCCAGGATTTGTGAAAGAGGAATCATGGCAGAGAGGATGTATCAGAGAAAGAAAAGAGAACAAGGCAAAAATGGAAAAACAGTAAAGGAGAATAATAGACAAAGGTGGATAAAGTAGAGGAGGCAGACTGGCAGAAGCATACCCAGTGCATGCTTACTGCTGCAGCTCTGTGGAGATATTTGAGAACTGAGCTACTCAGCAAGGCCTCCTTTAGAAGCAAAGCTGTGTTGAAAAAGTAGTCAATAAACAAAGCAACCATCTCAGCCCTGCATTTAGAGGAGTTTTCTGATTGTAACCTTTCTCCTAAGAGGAGACTGCCTCAGGTGAGCCCTTTTTTGGGCTATTTATACAGAACCCTGAAACTAGTGGTCACTGAGAAGAAATTCAGAGTTACTAAACAGAAAAGGGTGAGTAGAAGATAAGCATGGCTAGAATAGAACAGCAATGAAAAAGATTAAGGAAACATGAGACCGGTTACTTGTGTAGCTGTTGGCTCACACATCTTTAAAACAAGCAAGAGCTGAAATTTTAACAGGCACTTGTCTGGGGATTGTGATATAAAGGAAGAATAAAGAGAGGGTAAAAACAATATCCTGTATTTTAAGTAGCTCATAGAACTGGAACAGTCAACAGATGATGGAGAGTCCTTTAATCTTCTGAAAGAGAAGTAACAAAGGCATCTTAGGAGGCTTGTCCACATAGAGATAACAGGCAAGTTTAGCATTGTTGCAAGAGACATGTAACCAGTCTGCCTTTGTGTGTACCTAATCCTGCATGTACTGTCCATTATAATGGAAATTTAAGTGTCTGTTCATCTCTGAAATACATATGTAAGTGCCATGGGTGATTCTCCAGCTGCAAACCCATTGGTGTGAATTTGTAGGTCTTTCCTGGGGAGTGGGGAGGCTGGGAGTGGGGGCATCCTTCAAAGCATTCCTTAGGAATGTGTTCATAATCTAAAAATAAGGAACTTGGTAAGAATTTTTATGCCAGAGCTCTGCAAACAGCACTTTAGACAATTCTGCTAATGTTTCAGAGGCACAAAGAACCTTAGTATTGCTGGCATTCAGCTGTTCACCTCATTAAAAATGGGTGATCATGGGCAAAGGGTATGGATTTATGAATTCTGCGTCTGGTGCCTTGGTAACCTCTAAACAATCAAAGTGATTATTCATTCTGTTATCAGGAAGATGGAAACTTGTGTGTAATCCCTTTTTCCGTATGCAGGGGAGGAGCTGCAATGAACTATGAAAGAAACTGTACAACCCTGGAAGCAAACAAACACAAAATAATTTTGAGTCACGTCCCCATCTGGTTTCTGTATTTCTCTATTTCTAAGTATGAGGTGTAGAACTTTTGTTTGTGCACATCCAAACAGCAAAACAAAACCCCCAATAATACATAATTATCAAACATCTCATTTTGAGGATATGAAGCTTTTCATATAATGTTTTCAAAGTGCAAAATTACATCATGTATAGGTAGGGCTGGTTGCCCAATGTTTTCTTCATTAAGTGGTTTTAAAGCTTTCTTTTCAAATGAAGGCTTACAGCTTTGTTGGTCTATGCCTGAAATGTTCTTTATTGGGTGTCTGCTCTGTGATTGTTCCCCTCCCAGCCCTGCACACACACACCCAGAGCTTCAGCAACATGCTTAAACTATTAATGATGTGGTAAAGAAGAGTGTGTAGGATTTACAGTGTTGAGGAAAATCAGTCAGTGCCATGTGGGAAGGACACAATAGAAAACAAATGTCTGTCAATTTTTTAATACAAGTAAGTTTTTCTGTTAATTTCCCCCCTACCTAAAGAAGTATTTATTCTTATATTGCCAGCATAGTTGTGTTGGTTTTGCTCCTAAAAACTGAGAGTGCTGCTGCTTTAGGCTGCAGATGGTGTCCTCTCTTCACTGTCATGGTAAGGACTTGAGGTCTCTAGGAGGCAGCTGCAGATGGATATAAGATGCTGAGCTTTGTCTCTTTAAGCCTCTGTTTGGTGTCAAAGAGGGTATTTAGACAATGCTTAGAATAAAAAAACCAAACCAAACCATATTCTAAAGTCAATGTAATAAATGTCCTCAAGTGGACCTTTATCTGGTATATCCAGCTTAAGAAGTAAGTTCAGTAAAACAATCTATGCCTGATTTTTCTCTAGAACTAACCTTTCAAACACAATGTGCAAAGCTTATCAGTAACAGCTGTGTTTCCAAATTCTGCTTTATCTTCAAGAGAAACAGATATTTTCTCTTTTAAAGAGCACTGCCTAAATGTTTTAATTTCAGTTTCTTAGAACTTTCTATGTTTTTTGAGTAAACTTGTGAATTTTTGTTTCCTGCAGCAGGGAGTTTGGGAAATGAGGGATACTTCTTTGGTTGCAAGAGTTTAGAGGGAACTAGTGACCTGACAGTGTTCTGCAAGAATGCAGAAATGTAGCATCTGGTGGTGAATGAAAATAAGCCAGTTTAACCTTTTCTTACATGCCTTTACCTCTCCTTGTACAAGTCAGCCTGTTGTCTCTAGCTGTGCCTACATGACTTCAATTGAAGGCAGTGGTAATTAGACATCTCTGTATTCTTTATCAATTCTAAGTTGGTCATTGCTCTTTCCTAAAACATGAAGGCTGACTCCAAAATGTTTGGGAGTTAGTGTTGGGAGTTATATGTTACTGTGGTTTTATTTTTTATTTTTTTTTTTTAATTCTAGTACTGATTTTTTTTTGTTTTTAATTTTTAGGAGCTCTACCATGTTCCAAATGGGATGTCTCCAGGGAAGCTTTCTCATGGGATGGTGTATGGTGTTGTGCACCGAACTGACAACAACCATAAGAGAGAAATGGTGGTTTATGGCTGGTCAGCTGATCAGCTGAAAGAGGAGATGAATTACATTAAAGAAGTGAGTTACATCTTGACCTAAAAATTTGTTAAATACCCTTTCCATATATCCATATATTTCCATATACATAGAGCTGTGAGAATATAATGGGATGACTGATATCTAGCCCAACATCTCAGTTTGAACTGAGAACCTACTCTGAAACTAGAGGCTGGCCTTGGTAGTATTTGAGTTGAGGAAAAAAGCATGCTCTATACCTGGGAACTGTGCTTGCTGTGGAAGAAGCTACGTAAGGAGACACCTGAAAGGATAAAGTCTCTCTCTTCCTCTGCTTCCCCCAACCCCAAAATCCCCAGCTTGGAAAAGGCTTCTAAATTAGGTGACATAGTAAAGTCACTTGGGTACATTTTGGGCGGCCTCAAAATAGTCAGCCTAATAAGGATCTTTGTGCTACTTTCTCTGTGCCTGCTCATTTATCACAGTTGGCAGAAGATCGCCTGAAAAACAAAAAATGCATTTCTGATCCTGCTTGAAATTTTTCCCTTCTTGAAACTCAGCATCTCTTTGCCCATCAGTCTTTGGCTCTCAGGCTGTGGCAGTAACGCCCTAATTACCTCAGGGCAAATCATCTGACCTCTTTCCATCCACCTTCACCGCCCAGGAGGCTGTTGGTCAGAGCTTGTTGTGTTACACACATTCAAGTGCAAACTGAGTTGATAGAGAAGGGAGGAGCCCTGAGTCAAGGGAGCAGTGCAAAGCACTGTATCACGTGTGCTCCTTGCCTGCCTGCTCCGTGCCTATCAGCACTTGCTTCTCTCCCTGGGTACACCCAGTTTGCCGGCTCTGGTGTTCACTACTCTCAAGCTCAGGTTAGGGACCAGCAGGGTCTGTCAGTGCTGTGGTGCTGCTGAGGCACACAGGCTGCCTTGGCCTGCCTAGGTATTTTCTGTGCCCTGCTGGGGTGGTGTCAAGGGACAGGTGAATTGGCACACAGCAGGGCCAGCTCCCCAAACTGCACTGTCTGTGGTACCTGGGGATTGCTTGGGCTGGGACCATCTCCCTGCCCTTGTCTGTCCTTTGTGGAGGGACACATCACACCAGGTGAACTGCATGTCTTGCTTGTGCATTCAGGGTACTGATGGTTTCAGGAAAAATGGGAAAGACAGGGGAGGAGACATACTGGCTTTTGCTCTTCTGTCTTCTGGTGTTCAGCTCTGCTGCTTTGTGATCTCTGGTCTGCTAGAGTAGTGTTGTCTTTAAAAGCAGAGCCTTAAACAAGAGTCCTCAGCTTGTGCCATGTATTTGCTGACTCAGACCAAAAATGATGGGCCATGTCAGAGCTGCTGACAGCTTCCTCTGCCTGAGTCCAATCTTGCAGGAGGGTGTGTGCCTGTGCTTGTGCGTGGGGAGGCACAGGGTGAGCGGTGCTTTCCTGAGGTGCCGGCAGGAGGCAGCTCCCTCCCCTCTTCCCCATCCCAAAGCGATCCAGTGGGTAGGGAGCACTCCCTGCATAGCTCTGGTGGCCAGTGCCCCTCTTTCTGGAAGGCAGGGGGGGATTCTGTGCAGAGCTGCTAAAAACATCTCCTGCTGAAGGTCTGTCCTCACCCTGCTGTGCAGACACAGTAAACTCACTGACCTAAATGATCTGCAATCAGCCTGTGCTTGGTAGAGGTGAGGAAGGGAAAAAAGAGGTTGAATTATGTAAGCTGTAGGCAAACATGACTGCAGGGGTGTGTAAACCTAAGCTGGAAGCCAACTTGGGGGGTTTTTGAGAGGTTTTTTTTTTCCCTAGAAAGGCAAAGAATAATTTGCATCTATAGTTCTTGAAATCAAATTGAGTTCTCCATTCTTCAGATTTGAAATTGCATTGGTAAATGTAAGCTAGTTTGTTGTTTAGCTAGATACAATTCTAAAAGACTGAAATTGAAAGTATTTATCTGCAAAGGATACCCAGGGGAAACCAACTACTTTTAAAAGTATGGAGGTACACTAAGTCCATGCCTTTTTTTTCAGAAATAAAGCAATATATGATCAAATTAAAATTATTTTTAATTCATTTAATAATCAGGTTAGAATGACTTAGGGGTATTTAACTGAATTGAATTTATCTAAATTATTAATTTACAAGTGTTTAAGCATGTACAGAGAGGTTTGGAATTTCTCATTATGACAGTTATTTGCATCATCCCTATGTAGACAAGTCTTGAGACTTAAGTTTTTGTCTTTTTCTTGAGAATAAATTGCTGTTATGCAGTGGTAGATTAACAATGGAAATTATGGAAAGTAACAGTGAAGAACAGAGAGAAAAAAATCATGTCCTACTATATGAACAGTATAATCCAAAATTTTGATAAAGGCATTTGATTTTTCTGACACCAGGTGAGAGCAACTCTGGAAAAAGTAAGAAAGAAAATGTATGGTGAATATGATGAAATGAAACGAAAAATACAACAGCTTACAAATGAACTGAAAGTAAGTACCCATTCATTTGCAGGGAAAGCATATGGGAAAAACTGTCCCAGTGTATCTAGAAACTTTTCTTTTGCTTTAGCAGAACAGAACTAATCTCCCAAACCACTCCAATTCACTGGTTTATGTGATATCTGTAGTTTTCTTTTGTTATTTATTTTTCCATCCAGGAAGGGAAAGCAGGACAGGGATGCTTTTTCATATGAAATTACTAACTAGCTGGAAATTCTTGGAAATAAAAGAATGATTTTGATACCATTGCCAGTGTGTATTGGTAATTAATGGAGATGGATGTAACAGCTTGCAGTGAATCAAATAAAATTGATAATTAGGAGAAACTGATAACTTGGAATTATTTCAACACTTTGCTCTGTTTTACTGACTCTGTTGTTTAAACATTAAGTAAAAGAAGTAGCAATATTCGTTGGTATTAAAGTGCTAAAAATGACTTACCTTTTGGTTTTTAATGGAACATTTCAATGGTCATTCAATGACCTGTCTTTTTTCTGATATGCTGCTTTAGCAATAAAAGCTGTTGCACTCTGTAAATAGCCTTCATATTAAACTGCTGAGTTGTTTGATCCAAAAAATCCCCCTGAAAACTTGCTTTGAATGTATGTTCAGCATTGATTTTCACAGCCCTGGTTCAGAGGAAGCTTTGGCAATTAAAAGTATTCTAACTTCAAGGGACTGGGACCTTGACTTGTGCCCTTCTGCTATCCTCATTTGGAGGCTGTCAGTTCTCTCCATGCTGTATTAAGTACAAAAATCAGAACTTGCTGTAAACTGGTACTTTCATTCTGTGCAACTGGTCTCAAAAAAATAGAAAAAAAATCACCCAGACTTGAGAGGAAGAGAGAAAAAACCTCAATTTCTGCAAAGTGTGGTAAATAGTCATAATGCTGCCAACAAGACTCACTCTCCCCCCAGCATGCACGTGGTATTGCTGATTCAGGTGCAGCTTTGTTGTCTTTGCTGCTGATCTTTACTGAATAGCAGTGATGATATCCTGCACTTCCAGAACTTCTGTCAGACCAGTAGAAATCCTGCATGAGTCAGAAATTCTTCTTTAATTAAGGGTTTCTGACCAGCTCTGACAGAATATCTAGTTCTCCAGCAAATTAGCAGTTCATGAAGCTTCCTTCTGATATAAATGGCACATTAGGAGACATCCTTCCCTTTTTTTAGTACTCTAGACTGGCTGAAAGGAAGCACAAGTGTTGTTCCTCCTATTAATGTGAGCTTTTTGTTTGGTTGGTTATTTGGGAGCTGATTTTGGTTTTACGTGACTGTCGTCTTTTGTGCTATTTCCGAATCCTGTTTAAAATCCTTTCTATACTCTTTGCTTCAGCTTTCAATCACTGTGCTTTTATCTTTCCAATTTCCTGGACAACTTTTTGTTCATAAAGTTTGTTTGAAATTTGCTCTTCCAGTATCCTGTCCTGGGCTTCTTCTCACAAGTTCTTCCCTTGTAACTTTCTTAATCCATCCAAAGCATTTCTGCTTTCATTTGTTTTACACACACCTTTATGGAAGGTTAACAGTGACTACTTGTCCTCTACTCCCTGTGCTGACCTAATCTGTGTATGGCTTGGTTACTGCACACTTGCCCCCTGTATCAGTCCCTGGTGTTCTTCTCTTTTTATCAAGAAGCAAATCTGGTCCATCTAAGAATGTGAGCTGGCTGGCTTTCATTGGTAACACTTTTCCTCTTTATTATTGGATCATTCACAATTATTTACACTGTTTGAGTTTTAGTCTCTTCTTGAATTATGTAATTTTGTGTCTTTCCCCTCCCCCCTCTCAGTTTTTAAGCATGTGTGTGAGCACCTATCAAAAATGTCTAATTTTCACACAACAAAGCCCTCTGGCTTCCCCTTCCTGCTTTGTACTGTTTCATCCTTATGTCTTCTTGATGTTGCTTCTCTATGTACCTGATTAGTCAGTTCCTTCTTAATTAAGGCTCTTCTACAATTCACAGTTTTAGATTTCCTTATTTCTTGCATTCTTCTGCTTTTCACTCTGAATTTTTACAATCTGCCCACTCTGTGTATGTAATCTGTCAGAATAGACAGCTGCCTGTTGTCCTCTTGTCCTTTCAAAAAGAACAGCTTCTACAGTGATTGCAGACTAACAATAAACTTAGATACTCATGCCTTATTTCTGTTAGATTATTTGGATTTTAAGTTTTGTTTCTTTGTTTGTAAGAATATACTTTGAGGCCTAAATATTTTAAGCATCCTAGTACTGTGAAAACGACCTTGGTGTCTTTTTCTTCTGTAGCTCTCTTGGGAAGAATAGGTAAACTTGATCATAAACTATATAAAACTTTTTCTTTTTTTCCCTGCTCAGGTGACAAATGCTCATCAGGAGTCCTTAGAGAATCATGTGCGAGTGCAGGCTGCAGCCTTAGATAGCTTTAGCGAAATGAACAGCTCCTTGACATCAGCATCAATAGACTTGCAGGTACATCTTCACAGCTGCTTCCCAGCTCACAGCTGCCTTTGCTGACATGGATTTCAAAGCATACAGAAAACATGGATGACAGATGCAGATTCTGACACTAAGCAACACCATAAAATACTGTCTTGGATATCTAAAGCACTTAATTTAGGAACCAAAGAAAAACGTTCCAGAAGTTCTTGTGTTTAAAAAAATTAAAAATAATGTGCAATAATGAGATACTGATATGCAGCAGACTAATAGCACAAGTCGTGTCTCTATGAAGGATCTAAGGTGAAAATGTGATTTGGTCTGTATAATGCAAAATGGTGCATCTCCTGGCTTAGTTCTGCCTTCAGTTGGTAACAGAAATGAAGTGGCATGTTTGGGTGCCGGATACTTGTGAGGTTTTACATACCTGTGAAATGCAGGGGGGATGAGGTGGGAATGAATTTTAATTTTTAAAGACTTGCAAATTCCCATGTATCTGAGCTGAACAACGTGAAGTCCCTGCTTTCTTGTATGTAACAAGAATATTATGTTCTTGTACATTACTTTCATGTTTTCAGTCTACTGCATTTTGTATGTATGGCATGGCCCTCAGAGAGAAGGGAAGATTATTCATGCTGAAATATATCCATGTTCCTTTTTTTTTTTTTTTTAAATTGTGTTCCAGGACTCAATTTCACTGAGTATGCTCCTCACAGAAACACCTTCTAGCAAAAACAAAAGCCATAATTTTAAATGTTAAAACTTGCAAAACTGTTCACACTGCATTAATATGTCAGAAAGCTCTTTAAATGTGCTGTTTCACAATATCTTGCCTATATTAATTCATCAAATTGTTTCTGATTTTTAATATGCGCTTTGCCTCTTTCTTCTAGAAAACTCTAGTGGATGTTACATTAGAGAACACAGACATAAGGGAACAAATAAGGAATTTAAAACATACACATGAGCAATCTATGGAAAAGCTGAGAGAGAAGCAAAAGCAACTGGAAACGGCACAAATTGAAAATCAGTTACTGAAGTTAAAGGTGAGGTATATAAACTCCCCTAAAAATACTGCACAGTAAGGGCACTAGGTGGATTTAAAATAAATTCCTTGGCCTTATTTGTAAAGGGTTCTTCATCCTTCATGCCCTTGTCATGCCCTCGAGCTCCCTTGTTCCTGTGAATCAATACTGGCTTAATAACAAAGAATTTCAGCTGGCGACAGGCAGTCTTCCCATAACTTGGGATGTAACATAAGAGACAGAGATGTTGGCAGGTGAAAATTCAAACCATTAAATGGTTATTAGTGTCCATAATTATTAAGTAAAAGAATATTACAACTCTGCACATTGCTACCTGAATTTCTTGGTGTTGAGTTCCTTTAGTATTGCACCATTTTTAATAGGTAGTCTGTTAAGTCTTATGAGCATGTGGTCAGCAGGTAACAGCAAGCATCTTCAAAAGAGAATTAAGCTATTTCTTTCAGAGAAATGCAAGCAAATAAAACACAAAGTGCAAGGTTTGATATGACAGAAAGCTTGACCATGTTCTCCCCTCACAGCCAAATGTATTCCTTTAATCTCAAAAAAACCAAGCCCACAAAAACCCCAAAAAAACCAAACAATACCCTCTCCCTGCCGGAAACCTTTGTCTCTCTTAAAATTGCTCAAAGTAGACCAATTGGGATATAATACATCAGAATTCGTCAAATTTTGAAAAATTTCTTTCCATTTTTGATAAAAGTTTCTGAAATTAAGGTGACTGTAGCTGCATTCATGTTTGATCTTGTGAGAGAAGGTATTTCTTTCTGGCTGTTTTGCTAGTGACTAGCACTCATGCTTAATGATGAATGGTTAAACAAGAAAACATAAGTGCATTTCATGTTCTGCTTTCCTCTCACAGTGAAGCTCTACAGGCTGTAGAAGTAGCTGTATTTCGCACCTGCTGTTGTCAGCAGAAAATAAAAAGAGGGAAAAACCAAGTAACAGATGCAAAGATGATGCTATTAAGATTTTAAAACAGAAATTTGGGCTTCACTATAATATTAAGGACATGCTCCAGCAAGTCAGGGAAAGGTATGTCTGCTTCTAAGGGCAAGGAACTGCAGCTCAGGTCTCAGTTCAACTGAATGCATAAGGATTTGTTTATCTTCAAGCATGTCAAGCTCTGCAGAATACATGCCCTGCATTTACAAAGCAAAAGCGTAAATTTTGCCCTCACACTTTCAGGTTTAGTACCAAGTTAGTGAAAAATATACCTCATTACTGTCTTTGACAGTTAAATATAAAATTGTGTCTCAAAAGGTGCTATGAGTTATGGGAATTCATTCCAGGATTGAATGTAAGGGGATGGTGTGGCATCTGGGAGGTTAGTGTTGAAAAGCAGTAACTACTGTGTACCATGATTACAGTCTGGCTGGAGAACACACCTGTGGGGCTTATTAAAGAGGTTTGGCTTATTAATAAATCTGTAATAACTTAGAGTGGAGATGTTGCTTAAGTGTATTATAACAGACGCCCTGATACAGTCACTTTTTAATGCTTGTTTTTACTGTCCTCATTGCTCAAGGTGTAGGGGAGGGAATGATGGCGATAAAGGGCCAGAGATCCTGTTCCAGTTCAGTGTATCTTAAGGAATCTGGGGTTTGATGATTGGCTTTCTCTAAATGATACAATTCTCTCAGGCTTCCTGAAATGTGGAAGGTTCATTTAACTCCACACCCTCTCATGAAGTGCAGGTCACTACCAGTGCCCCAGGGTTGGCCTAGGTGAGATGACAGAGGGGACAATTGCAGTACAAGTGGAGTCCTTCAGGGCTCATCCCTTTTCAAAGAATGAAACACACTGCTGTTTTTCTACAGGGTACTAAACAAGCTTGTTTCTGCCATGCAAGATGAACCCAGGGGTTTACTAAACCTTTTGGTCCTTGAATTAGAAAAAAAAAAATCCAACCCAAAACCTTAATCATCAGAGCTCTATTTTGTAGCTGTGTTTAGTGTGGTGATCAGCAGGGAGCACTTAATTCCTCCTCTTCCTGTCACTTTTGTAGCACCCACAGCATTTCACATGGCTGATTCACAGCATCTCTAGGAGGAGAGCTAAGTTCTGTACTAGCTATTTTACTTCACTTTTATTGTGGTTTACACAGTAGATGTACCTGAGCTGTGAAGATCCTATCTGGTGTTTAATTACTGAGGGTGTGGTTAAGTCAGTGTTTTCAGCCAACACAGGAAATCCTGTCTCTGAATGACCATTCTGCCCTCTTCCCCATAGCTCTAGTAAAGTTTCTGGTTCTGTTGTTAAAAATTAACCCTTTAACACACCTGAGAATTTTAATTTTCAGTTTGATTGCAGGGAAGGTACTGCAATAAAGTATTGCTTTGAGTGTTCATGGTCATTTAGAAAGAGGAGTTGAGTCTAGTCTGTGCTTCAGTAGAGCAGGGGGAGACAATATCATTTCAAAGGGGAAACAAACCAAATGACTTGGAGGCTGTTATGGAATGGTTCAGCAGAGAGGCATGGCCTGATCTTGGATCAGCAATGACTAAATGAGCTAATTTCAGACAACATGGAACTTCATAGAACAGTAACTTCTACAGATTCAAATTATGTGAATTCTGGCACAAGGCTGTAAATGGTCTTGATGCAAATGGAAGCCTACTTTTGCAATGCCAGATTTATAAGAAGGGGGAGCTTAACTTCAAACTCTTATTTTCTCATCATGTGAACTCTCTTTCTCCTGCTGCCAGCAATACTGTACTTACTGATGGGGCAACCTTCCTCTCTCATAGGTGGAATCATCACAGGAAGCCAATGCTGAAGTCATGAGAGAGATGACCAGAAAGCTGTATAGTCAGTATGAGGAAAAAATGCGAGAAGAGGAACAGAAACACAAGGCTGAGAAAGAAATGCTCCTGGTATGTAGAGCCAGTCTGTAAGAGCAGTGCTTAGCTTGGATGTAATTTCTCAATTGCTTCATACTCCAGAGTTGATATAAATTCCTCCACTCCTGTCTCTGTGATTAGTTGTGCTATAGTTACTAAGTTTTCCAAACATTTGGAGTTGTAGGACTAAGAAAAATATGTATTCAAACATAGTAATATCAATGATAATCTAGATTTCAAAATCTGAAATGGGGTAAGTAGGCTTTTTAAACTTTTGATTCTCTAAAAAAGGAAGACATAATGTCCAATTTGAACAAGTGACAGTTTAAGAAGGAGAAAGGGAACAACTTCACTGGATGCTACTGGAGCAAGAACTCTCCTGTCCCCCAATTTCCCTCCACCTCAAGTTAAACCTTTCTATGAGCAGTCAGTTGTTGCATTTTTTAAAATTCTTGAGTCAGATAATGATAGAGATTGAAGATAGATGCTCCTTTTTATTCATATTGCTCTACATGTAAGGAAAGTACAAAGCTGAACATGGCCAGCTATGGTGTTTAGAAAGCTGTCTTTTGCAGCAGCATATTTTTCTCATGGTGTTATTTAACAGTATCCTCCCATTCCCAAGGGAAGGGAAATCAGCTATCTAAGAAATGGGTAAAAGTTTCTCTGGGATTGTCATAATGATGCTTTACTAATTCCTGTGTATTTCAAAGTACCCCCAATCTTTTGCTGTATAAAATTCTCTCTCAGGGTCATAACTCTTCCAGATTTCTGAGCAGGTGTAGTGAAAAGCTTTGAGCTCTTTAAGAGATGTTAGCCTGGCCCTAGATCCAAAAAGAAGAAGAAATATTCCTCATTAATATGTTAGATGCTAACATGACTGTAAATGTTCTTGTTTTAGGAGGAAACAAATCGACTTCTGAAGGCTATTGAAGAGGCAAACAAGAAGATGCAGATTACAGAAACAAGCATACAGGAGAAAGACCAGAGAATTGGTGAGCTGGACCGGCTGATTGAACGCATGGAAGAGGTAGGAGAGCTGACTGCTGCATGACAGGAAATGCACCAAGAGCATGGAGGAAATTCCAGATGTTATTGTTCTGCTGCTCAGCTCCCTGCTCAGTGACATACTGAGCTGTTTGCATCTTAGTATTTATATCAGTAAATGGACCTGGACTGCCATAGATACCCTGTGATGAGGAGGTGGTTCTCTCTTCCAGGTGGTCCTTACAGGGCAGCATTTATTTAGGAAATGAACCATTATTTTAAAGAGAGAATTTAAAAACCATTCAGTGTGCAAGGTGTCTTAGGCCTAATCAAGTAATAATCATAAATGACCCAGAGTCTCTTAGAAATGTTGCTGTGGTGGGTCCATAGAGTGCACAGAGCTCTGTCTGGGGATGGGTAAGAAGTTGATGAAGAACCTGCAGGGTTAGGATTAAAGGGAGGGCAGGGACAGGTGACATCAGAGTGGGGGGCTACCCAGCCAGGAAGACTGAAAGGATGAGGCCCTTTACAGACAATGGGAGCAGCCTCTCTTGTTCACAAACACTGGTCCCCATGGGGATTTTCAACCACCCTGACATCATTTGGAGGGACAACACAGCAGAGCATAAGCAATCCAGGTTCCTGGAATGTGTTGATGATAATTTCCGTCTCCAGCTGACAGAGGAGCCAGTGAGGAGAGGTGCTTTTCTGGACCTTGTTCTCACCAACAAGGAGCAGCTGCTGGGGAATGTGAAGCTCAAGGGCTTCCTTGGCTGCAGTGACTATGAAATGGTCTTGGATGTACTTTGGCATTTCTCATTTCATTCAATAGCAGACATCTTTAAAGATTCGTGCCTCACTATCTCTAATACAGGAGCAGAGAGTGTTTTAGTCAGAGGAGGGAGTAAAATCTTCTACTCTTCCCAATTAAGTGGTTTTCTTTCACTAATTTCACTTTATTGTAGTACATATTTAATATCAGTATCTACTGAGAAGTAGATTTTTATAAGCCAGTCTTTTTGGCTTGAGTTGTTAGTCTAATGTGCATTGAGTCCCTTTTGTCTAATGCTTGCAAATCCATTAGTAGAATTAATGATTACATTGAGAAATTACTCAGCCTAATAATAGCCCCTCTAGTGGCTCCATTAACTTCATCTGGGCTTCAGCCTACAGCTTTTAAGTGTTATGCAGTGAATGTAGGATTGCATACAGTTCACAAGTACCCAGGAGTTCCTTCACTTTAGTTCTTTAATCTCTTCTTACCTGGCTCATACTCACCCAGTGAGACTGAATGCCTCTTAAATTGCCCTCAAGGTGGATAAAACACTTATATTTCTCTGTTAACTTGTTTGACTCAGACCCTAAGTCCTCACAGATCTTCATAAGCACTGTGATGGTGGGCACTTAAACAGGAATACTCTGGGGGAAGAAAATGCAGCAGTACCTTTTAGCTCAGCCTTGGATTGGGAGATCTTTTTGGAGTGATAATGTGGACAATTTGACTTTATGTAGTTAAAGATTTTGATGACTCATCTTTTTAACGAAAAAAATCAGTTTCAAATACAGCCATACATCTTCATATAGGAAATTGAAAGTTAATCTTGTTTCCATGCATAGCTGGGAAACTGATTTTATTATTATGTATTCTGTCCTCCTTGGCTATAGGAAATGCATGAATTTTGTTTAATCAGTTTCTATTTTAATTTCACAAATGATGTTTTGAATTGCAATGAAATATGCTTTGTGAAGCCTTTACATTTCGATACATGGAGAACTGAATGATAACTTTTCTTGTTTAGGAACGTCACCAGCTGAAAAAACAACTTGAATTAAATGAACTACAAATATCAGGAGCAAAATCTGAAAACAACTCTGACAGTGAAAGGTGAGATATAACTTGCCTGTGGAACTTCTACTATTGCTAGGAAACATGTGGGTTTTTTTGTTTTTGTAGACATCTGAATTTTGCCTTTTCTAACTTTAAAACTGCAGTGTGGTAGGGGGTAGGGATTGTTCATCTGAATGTAGGTTTACTGACATGTAAAATATCAAGACAATTATTTTTTGCAGGAATGACCACCTTCATGCATCTTTTCTGAAAAGTTGTTTGCAAATGTGTGGAGTCCATTGTAGGTGGAATAAGCTCTGACATATCTGTAGCTTGCATTTTTCTCAGATATGCATTCCCAAATTCAGAAGTGTATGATCCTGACTATGAATACTTTCAGTATCTAAACTCAAAGGTTTATATGACACTGCTCCAGTGGGTAAAGATGAATTACAATCAGAGACTGAATAACAGTACTTGATTACTACTTATGGTTCTGTGGCACCCAGAAATTAAGTTTTAAGGTTTTGGGCTTCCTGTTGTCCTTTGGGAAGCACAAACATGAAAGAAGGTCCCTGCTGAGAGCTTCTCAGTGCCTTGTATTGATCTGTGACCAGCTTCTCTGGTTTCAGAGTAAGAATGGCTTTTCACAGCAGTCTGTTAAAATAATAATTTCAAGTGAACAGATGTTGCTCACATACAACATAGAATATGGAGATGAAAGATAATTGGTGTTTTCCTTTACCTCTGAATAACACAGACACTTCTTGCTTCAGTGAATCCTTTTCAGTGTAAAGTTATGCTGCAGTAAAAGGGTACAGGCAATGTTCAGGCAGGAATTTGTGCAAGGCAAGCAAGCTCACAGTTGCAATCTATGCCATGCAAGCAATGACTCTGTGTTCAGATGATGCTGATTTATTCTGAAGTTGTCTTTGCCTGCCTGTACCTTATCAGACACTCAAGCTCCACCTTAGGAAGCATGTCTGTTCCATTTCTCCATTGCTATCAGTGCTTAAGATCCTGAGTCTTCCAATGAATTAAAAAATGAGATACAAAATATGTGCTACAATTGCAATTAAAATATAAATTAAAGTTTTATGAGATGTTAATACACACAACTGAAAAACCTGCAGCAATGCTTTGAATTTTTTGAGTCCTTGTCAAAGTGCTGCAGTTACATTTCTGCAGAGTACTTCACTGTTAATAGAGACTCTTTTGGGGGAAACAGGATACAATTCAGTCATTCACTGGAATCACGTCTTACAGTTTGCCATCTGCTGCTTTGTCTTAGAATGGTTTTTCTATTTGCAGCTTTAACAGTTTTTTTTCTGCTGTGCACAGACCAAGATGAAAAAAGGCCTTTTTGTTTTTTATTCCCCTCTTCCCATTCTCAAATTCTGTCCAGTCCTGAACCTAGGAGTACAGCAGTTTATTTTGTAAGCAAGAAATTGCTTTCTTTGACAAATTTTAAGAATTGGACATTCAGATAAAAATGGAGACTCCCATGGCCAAAGAGACAAAAATTTTGGAAAAGCTTCACTCTGGTTTCCTTGCATATTCTACAGCTGCTTTTCTGACAAGCTGCCAAACCAGCTTGTGGCAGGAGTTCTGTGGGAGTTCACTTGCTGTATTAAACAGATTTAAAGAAATGCAGAAACTATCTGAAGAGTTGTATGGACAAATTTAAACCATTCATAGCATTCCTGCTGACTGCTGAGGAGTTAATACTATTCCAGGTAGCATTCTGCTGCTGTTGGCAGCTCTGACAAATTCTTGACTCCAGGCTCCCCTGCAGTAAGACAGTTTTGAAAGCAGACCTGCTTCCTGGCTTTTGTTTAGCATACATTTCCAAAATATTTGCAGGTAGTAGTAAGTCAGCCTAAATGTGTCTCTCTGAAGCTAAAGATGTAGTTGTGTCAAAGCCTTTCACTAAAGGGAAACAGACCTTGAGATGAGTTTTGTCTCATTGTTTAATTGTCAGCACTTCAGGCTCTGAGTAATCATGTCAGTATGCAAGACAAAGGTGAGATAACTTGGGTGGAGACAGCCACTTGGACTAAGATCACATTAAAATGTACTTTGGACAATTTGACATCTGTCAGTGCAATTTGACTTGCCTATCCTGATTTATGGTGGACTGTGGGGGTTGTTCTTGTTCTGCTTATACTGCAGAGCTCCCCACTTACAGGCTTGATCCTTGCATGTTTTGCCAGGTCACAGCATTTGGAGGAGGAAGCAGCCAGCCTGAGAGAGAGGATCAAGCATCTGGATGACATGGTCCACTGCCAGCAGAAGAAAGTCAAGCATATGGTTGAGGAGGTGAGATGTAGTAAAACAACTCAGAGTCTTTGGGGAGCACTAATTCTTTTAGTACATAATCCAAAGAGAACTGTTCTTTGTGTAGTTGCCTTCTGCCACCTTTGTTACAGTGGAAGTTGAGTTAAGCATCTGGAGCCAGTGAAGCAGAAAGAGTAGATGAAAGCAGTTTAATGCAGTGGCTCTGGGTTATATACTGTGATCTTTAGGCTGACACTAGCTCTGTACCTCTCCATGGGTGTTCAGGAAATGCAACACAACTTCCAGCTCAGAGGGTACCTCTGATATGATGCACTCTAGTCATTAATGGTCTCCTTCCTGTACAGAAGTGGAAGGCAAAAGCTGACCTTTAGTGCTTTGTTCTTCTGGTTTTGGGAGATTTTGCTTAGGTCATTTTTTTGTTTGTTTAATATGATTCCTCACAGAAATAGGTGAGCAACCACAGATTTTCACTGCTCGTCTCTTCTTTCCCTGGTCTGGGGACATTGTCTTAGCTGCTGCCATTTCCTGTAAAATTTTAAGTGGAATTTTGCTGGATAAATGCTTTAGGTTACAGGCTAGCTGTGTGTCAGGAAACTGTTCTGTGGTCAGAAGGCTGTAATTGCAAACATTTCTGTTTGTCCAAGTGGAAAGAATGACATGGAAAATAGATAAGTTTAAATTGGAGCTTTACAAAGCTGACAGCTCTATTAGATGAGCCTCCTACTGCACAATGGGTCTTCATGAGATACCTTTGATTTGTATCTGACATCATACACTCAAGATGTCAAATGTTTAGAAACCACTCAAATCTAAGGCATTCTTTCTGCATTTGTATTTATATGTATTTACATATGCTTTGTTTTATAAGATTCTGATGCAGCCCTTCCATATGATCAGATGAGTGATGCTAGTGTCTTTTACACAGAGAGATTAAAGTTCTTCTGTTGTATCAGACATATCAAGTCTGGAGGTTTTGGTTTTAATTTAGTTCACCATTATCACTGTTTTTAAGCATCCTAGCTGGTCTAAAACAGAATTTACAGTCTTCAAACCATGGTATTTTAATAAAGAAAGTTTCTCCAGTGCAATAATCCAGTCCATCTAATTAATGGATCATGGGAACAATTAGATAATTGATTATGGGAACAATTATTTAATCTGCTTTGTATCTCTGTACAGAGTTTTTCCTGAAGGATTTGTGATATATGTGGCACCATGAATGAATCTAGTAATACATGAGGATGGTGGCCTAAATTTTGCCCTTTATTACTAAATATATTTTAAACTTCTGGTTGTAACTTGACCTCTAGTGGGCTGCATTGGTATAACAAGTCCTTTCAGCTCTATCTTTTGTTTTGGAATAAAACCACATATAAAGCTTGAGCCAATGATTATAATTTCATTAATATTAGATTTAATGGGTAAGTTTAGCTAGCTAATTACTTGTAAGGTATCTCTGCTGGTGCCTTGATATACACAGAAAGCCCTTCTAGACCATCTGGTTGTCCTATTTAATGAGTGTTAGGTGACCAAGTAACTACTAATTGTCAAACATGTCTGCTTCTAACTGCTGTCTGACTGCCTGCTTTTCAGATTCAGCTAAACCTCTATCACTCTTGACTGCCACCTAGGCATAGGGGAGATATTTTTGCTCTTTCCTTTAGTCCCTGTGTGTTTTAATTTTTATTTTAATTCAGCTTCCTTCTGCATGAACACCTGCGTAGCTACATCTATATTTTCACTAGTGAGCTAGCTAAAGACTCCTGTACCAGAGCTTTGATCAGGTCAGGTGGTACCAAATACATCAGACATTTAATGTTTGGGGCTTGCTTTCTTAATTTTGTGCTATTTGTTGCTTGTGTTTGTACTGTGTTAGAGAAAATACCTATAATAAGTTGGCATGCCCTGTTTTAAACTAGACTCTTAATTAAAGGCCTAAAAATAGCAGTTTTAATAATATGGAGAACAGTAGCTGTTCACCATGGAGCAAGAGAAAAAACATTGCAGATAGTATGTCCTCAACTATCCAAGCATGTGGTGCTTTTTATGATTTTGTGCTTTTCATAATATTAGATAAGTAGTTTTTGGCTCATTTTAAGCAAACACTTGCTAACTATGCCATAGAAGCGGAAAAGTTGGCAACAAAAATATTGAAAAGGAATGCTATCTCAAGAGTCTGTTCTGAAGTTAGGTTGAAAACTAGTGAGCAGCAGCACTAAAAATATCTGCTAGAGCAAATAGGGAAGATTGCACTACTATTTAAGTCCCGGAAGCCATGTTCATCAGGGTATATTTAAACACACATCCTCCCTACACTAAATTTAACTGATTGCAGAATGTAACGGCAAGGAATATCAAGGAAAGTGTAATGAAAACCTGCCCTGTTACTCATTGCAATATTTTCATGGCTGGTATCTGTAAAGTAACATGCCATCTTGGGTTTTATGATGATATTGATAACTTGCATTTAAATAATTGAGAAAGATTAACCAAATCATTCAAAAGCTGGAAATCTTGCTTTCTGAAACACTTAGCTTCTCTGTGGCAGTCAACAGAGTGAGAACAGGCTAACCTGGGAAACTCAGGAGAGAAGTGGAAGGAAAGGAAGTAGTTAAAACTGTCAGCAGAAATTGAAACTGAAACAGGGCTGCTGTTTGAGCTGCTAGGTGAGAAGGCCTAAACTTGCTTTACTACAGGATGAGCTTTGTTTACAATTCATCTTCATATATTGGACACAGGTTTGAAGTATAAATAAGGGCTTCACTCTTCCAGTGTAAATCACAACGAGTTTGTGCTGTTACCATCTCCAATTCAGAGAAATTGGAGAAATGAACATCACTTCAGAGGGATGCTGAACAAACAAGATATACTGCTTCAAACTCATGTGGAGAGCTGTCAAAATTGGACAAGTACTGAGATGAATCTCCTGGCTGGAAAAAATCACGGAGTAGATTGCTCTTTAAGCCATTTCTGGGAAAGATGATGGATCCTTTGCAAATCACAGATGCAGGGCATTCTGTAAAAGAACAGCAAGCAGCCAAGAGGAAGTGAAAGAGAAGCTTTAGAATGGAATTTTGTGATGCAGCAGGCAACTCTTAACACCTCTGGTGCTATTTTGATGGCATTTAAAAATATGTTAGGAGCTGGTGGTCAGTCCTAATTTAGGCATGAAAGGGGATGTGCAGAGAAGCATCAGATATAGGAGGCCATGGAGGCAGAGTATTAACACCTTCCTCTTCATAGATCTCATCATGTTGGTACTGAATGCAATGGTTATGTGATCTAGGGAATTGAGCTGAGGCAGAGGAGGACACTCACAATTCAGTGTGCTTGTACTCCTTAGCAAAAAAAAAAAAAAAAAATTGCTTCTATTATTTTTCCTTTGAAAACAAATCCTTCCATCTCAGGCATTTATAGAACCTTTTTCAGCTTGATCTAGTCAAACCAGTCATATATTAAATAGAAGCCTAGAAAATAACTTTCAGGAGAAAAATAAATGGGAGAAATAAAATGGAAATTTTCTGGAGATGGTGACCTTCAACACCTCTGTGTGTTAGCTCTCATGCACACACATTTTTCATCCTCATAGGGATTCTTTTCTGTGAGAGCAAAAATTGCTGCTCATTAGTGCACCAGCTGAGCAGAAAGTTATCCTGCATAGTCTTAAAGCCTCATGTTCTCATTAGAGAGAGATTGCAGATGATTTATGGCTGACAGATTTATCCCTGTGTTGAACTTGTTTGTTAAACAAATCTATTTGTTCACAGCTTAGTGTAGTATGATTTAAATGCCGTGCTGGCAGTTAAAAGTGCAGGACTTGCATTTTGCAGGTATTTAGAAACCCAGCTCTTTTCTCGTACTATTTTTACATCACAGGCTTTCAAAAAACAAGTGAGGAGAGACGTATGGCCAGAGTGGGTCACCCAAGGCTCAGATATTTTAGCCCTTGCCTTTGTAGCTGTCCTAAAGTATGGCTGGGTAGAGCAAAGGCAATCCAGGTAAAAGACAGTTTGATGAGAGGGAGAATTTGCAGGGAGACTCACAGGTGAAAGGCAGAGGCACACAAACTTCAGGCCCTTCCACTGAGGAGTTTCCCTGCAGAGATGGCACTGGGCAGGCAGATGCAGGCACAGAGGCACCACAGGAGGGCATGGGAAGCTGCTAGCACACTGTTCCCTTCAGGGCTGCAATTGCTCTTGTTCTGTGAGAGGGGTAAAAGCTTCTCTTCTTACTATCTATCTGATGGGTCAACTGTCTGTCTGTGCCACTGTAGGAAATGAGACTTTCATGTAAGATAAATGAAATACAAAGCATAGATTTTAAATTAGCAATATAATTATTTTGTGGCTTGATTTCAATTTCAAACCTGGAGAGATTTAAGAGAGGTTTAGTTTTGAGAATTATGCAATTCACTTTGAAATGGATTGCAATTTCATTGCACAGTAAGCTTGTTTTATATGTAACATTGTTTCATTGTTGAGAAGCAGAGGAGGGAAGGAAATTAGCATTTACATTTTATAAGCAAGGCAAGAGGGTTGATGCACATATAGGAAGCTGTTCTGAAGGGATCTGAAGAACGAAGGATATTTGATCTCATGCCAAGAAATTATCTGCAGAACTTAGATTTCACATGAAATTCCCCTAACGACTGAATTGAACTGTCTCTAGGTCATGGCCCATGAGCTGTTCTCCAGCTTTAGTCTCAGATTCCTTGGATAATAAATGGTGACCAGACACCAGGGAGAAGCTGTCTCCTGTCTGTTGGGGAGGATACTTGCATGAAAGGACAAAGTGCTAATGAACAAATGATATCCCAAATACAGAAGAGACTTTGTATTGCACAAATGGGGTACAAAAAGAAGAAATTTTTCCAAAAAAGACTTAAACATCTGAAAACATCTGTATCAAGACTCTCCAACTTCAGATATATAGTGAAATTTCCCCCTTTTAACATGGAAGAACAGTTTCAAGGTCATGTAAGAGAAGCCACAGAGAAGGAGGAGAAGATGGAACTACCGACAACAGATGCCAAACTTTTATTAACCAAGACCTGCATTCCATAGTACCTGCCATAAAAATGAAACAACAACAAAAATGCAGAACAATAAATGTAGAAAGAGAAACACACCTTGGGACCTTGGAGGAAGAAGATAAAGGACAGAACATGAATAACTTCCCACACCCTCCTCCCCCCTCCCCAGTACAAGTGTTTGGCATTCCTCAGTGGACTTGAGCAAGCAGTGCAATGCTTATCTGTTGGCAGAAGTAGAATCACTGCTGGTGTTTGGTGAGAGGGTTTATATATGCACAACATCAGCACTTTCAGCTGGGAATTGCCAGGCCAAGTCATCAATTAGAAACTTGCCCATTACTAAGGTAATGCTTAACGAGGTGGGTTGATGTGCAGACAATGAGCCAAGGTCTGTAACTCATTAGGACATGTCAGCCCCTGCTTCAGCAGTACGTGGACATCAACCACTGGATAATGTGTTCATGGAGCTCATTCATTTAGGAAGGTCTCTACATTGGTGCATTAACCTAAATCAGTCAGTTACTTCTTCTGTAAATGCAATGTGACGTTTAAAATACAAAAGTGTAAGTTTAAGTGGATAAGTTGTTCACGTGATTTAAGGAGGATTAAAAGGCAAAGGTGCTCCCTGCATTATGCTCCCTGAAAAAGTTTCAACTCTTGTCTAGCCTCTCATAAATACCAGTTAAGGTCTAGTAAAATACAGGACTGAGGAAAATCCTGTTCTCCTTGTACAGCAGTTACCTCTGTGAGCTCAGGCTGATGTATATCGCAATGTCTTGTCTGTCTTGTTTTGTGCATGCTGTGTAGCATCTGTTTGTCCTGTGCAGTCATAGTTCTGACTAATTTGTTCATGTCTCTGTGTTGGTGTTACTGATGCCCAGTACATTAATAGTGGATGAATAAGGAAAATAAAGGCGTACTTGAATAATATGATAGTTATATATATTAAAACTATATGCTGGTAAATATTTTCAACTAATGGATAATACTGTTAAGTGGTAAATGGTGACTGAGTTTACCTAATAGCTGAATCTGTTCCAATGCAGATCACTGTATAGTTTAATGTCTCCAAATCTGTATCTGAGTTACATAGAATAAAATAGTTTCCTATTTCAGACCTTCTTTATAAAGGCTCTGCATTTAATTACAACTTTAGTTTTCTCTTAAGATGCTTCTTCCTTCTGCATTAATAGCTTTGTAACTCTGTTGACTTTTCATTCTAATACCATTAGTCACATATCCAGCATTTCTTTACAGACTCTTCCTTTTAGGTCTTGCAGTTCTCCAACTCTTGTCTTTACTGTTCTTCTTAGGTGTTCTGTCCATGAGATCA
This sequence comes from Melospiza melodia melodia, assembly GCF_035770615.1. Taxonomy (NCBI): domain Eukaryota; kingdom Metazoa; phylum Chordata; class Aves; order Passeriformes; family Passerellidae; genus Melospiza; species Melospiza melodia. Next base: position 7,241,423 of record NC_086208.1, on the reverse strand, counting down.
GTTTAATGCTGTTGACTCTTTCATCTCACTTTCCATCTTAGGGAAGCAAAGTTTAGTATTTACACAGGCCATTCAAATACCTTGACAATTGTTTGGTATTTGGAGAATCTGTAAGGAGCAGAAATGAGAAATAAAGAGATCTTCATCAATGGGATGGACAAGAAGAATTGAATTTTCTGGGAGATGCAGCAAGAAAAAGTGACAATCTGAAGATTGAGGCAGTTTGAGAAATGACTTCAAGTTTCCTGAAGGAGACAAAAGCATAGAGGTAGTGACAGCAGTGGGGCAGAAACAAGGATGAGAGATCTAAAAAAGAAGTCAGTGACCATATTAATCCTGAGTCAGTGGATAAATTCAGGATGATTCACATTCCATGTTGGATCTTGCATGCTGATTCAGTTCACTGGAAATTGAAGTGGTTATGTGACATGCAAGCTGCACACCCAGCACCACTGGCAGGAACTTCATGGATTGCCAGGATGGGGAGAGATTTGGTGCCCCTTCTCTGCCCAGCAGGGAGGTGCCAGGAGTGGCTGCAGGGCTGAGAGCATGTCATGCCCCTCAGTTGCTGGCACACCAGAGAAATTACAAACTGGAGCTTGGGCCTTGTAGCTTTACTCTTCCCAGCTTTGGAATAGTCAGGTGTCTCCCAGCTGGAGAAGGGAAGGAGAAACAATGGATACAGTGGGTTGGGGGAGGTAAGAGAGAATGCAGTGGTAGGAAGAAGGGTGACTCTGTGGTCCAGAGTTGCTAAAGTCACATTAGTACTGTTGGCAGAACTGTTTTGAAAGGAATGAGCAGTTCATGAATGTAACTGATATTTCTGAGTAGGTTGCCAGTTTTGTTTGAGTGCTTTATGTAGACAGGAAGGTTATAGAAATACAGATAGAAATGTGGAGCCCTAACAACATCAGGTCAAGAATTAAGGGCTGGGGAAAGTCTGTCTGGTCATTTCTGGAGAAGGTTGGCAAAGAGAGCCTGAAGGATGTACCTGAACAGTGCTTGTAGAAAATGATGAAGAAATCTGAGAGGGTAGTTGTGCAAAAGCCAGGATGGGAGCAAGTTGCTGAGTTCAGTGAGCAGAAACTCTGAGGTCTGCAGACACAGCAAGGATGAGGTGGATTATAGACTAATCCATGAGTATTGACCAAAGAAAAAGTAGGAACATCTGCATTATAATATCCTGAAGTCAGTCCAGAAATTACTTGGATACAAGAGTCAGTCCATGGAATTTGAGAGTCTTTGGCTTGCACTGATTTGTTTCTGACCATTCTGAGCAGACTGTTCTGGCCACCACTCAGGCCTGGAGTTGTGTTGTGTTTGACCCATCTTGCTTCTTCTCTTCTCCTCCTTATCTTGTATTCAACCCAGTCAAAATCTATTGCTCTGACACCTGCTAGATGTTCTCTTGCTTTATGCAGCTGCTAGAAACAAAGAAATTCTCAAGATGTGGATTTTTAAAATTTAATATAATAATAAATTAATATAATCTCTTAGAGTTATTCCTGTTTTTCCTGGTTCCCTGTGACATACCCTTGTCAAGGATTAATCAAATCAGCTTTTTCGTTGCTGGTGTTAATGGCATAAGATGATGTGTACCCAAGTCCTTGTTCAGTAAATAAATTTATTTTTATAGTAAATTACTGTGCTGGGATGTGTCATCTGTGTCAGGACATTTGTTTCAGCCCTTGGCCTGCAATAGCTGCTGAGGCAGCTGTTTGGCCATGTGTCTGGGGGTGCAGAATTCCTGCTTTCCTTCTGCAGTGGCCTCACAGGGGCTCTGCTGTGTCCAGGGAGCAGGACTGCAGAACATTTTTCCTGGTGGTGAAACAGCCTCTCATTTTAGCACCTCAAATGCAGCCTCACTGCTGCATTTATTTCTCCTGAAATGTATTTGTGATGTGTGGCTGTGTCTGAGTTCTTAATGTTTAAAGATCCACCCAAAGGTTTTATATAGGTGACACAATTCACAGCCTGATCATTCTGTAACCTGCATGGTCTAACCACACCATTCTGTCTGGCTGCTAGACTGAGACACAGAGCTTGTGATGATATTGTACTATATTCTCTTCAGAAAAAAATAAAAGAAGCAGATTTTAAAAATTTGGTGTAATTCTGGGGCAAGGGCATGGTTTTAATGGGTTCTGACTGGTACTATGTAAACATGTTACAGAGAGCCTGGAGATGCTGTTGTGTATGCTTCAGTCTGCTGCTCCCTAGAGCATCCTCACCAAAATATAAAATGTCTCTTTGGAGTTCAGTTCTGTGTTTGGGAAGGGGAGGAAGCTGTTTGTCAAAGTCTTCCTTTTTGTATTCTGTGTTAGATTTTAAGGTGTCCATGCTCATCTTTGCCTTCAGATTATTCAAATTGAAATAACTCAAAAACATCCATAGGGAGCTGTCTTTCTGTGGCCAATGTGAAAAAAAAAGCAGAACTTTAATTTTAACTTGCACAAAATCTATTTGTACATGATACTGGTGAACATAATGGTTACTGTCAGTTTATTTCATATCTTAGGATCTTTCTATCATAGAATGAATATAAGTTAAGGTAAATGTATGTGAAACACAAGAGTTGTCTTGCTTTTGGATGACAGATAGTTTGATCACTTATTTGGAAACAGGAATATTTTGTGTTTGATGTAAAAACCATCCTAGGCAGCTGATGCAGTTGATTATTTTCAATAACAAGCAAGAATGGCTGTGTGCCAGTGTGATCACACAGCTGTGCTTGGCTTTGGGCTTCTTTGTGTGGCACTGATTATTGGTGTTAGTAATATTTCCTTATATGCATAGCAGGAGAATATTAATAGAGAAGAACCACTTGAAAGTCCTAAGAGAACAGTTTATCTTTTCTAAAGTGGAGTTTATTGGCAGGACTGAAGCGACTGAACCAGGGAAGACATAACTGACTTAATTCAGTCATACTATTAAACAAAGTTGTGATTAAATATGAAGATCAAGGTATGTTCTAAGATTTTCTGAAAATGCTACAGGGTGACATAGGTAGTTTTTCTATGGACTTTAAAAGAGGAAAAAAAGGAAAGACCTGATTTTGAGAAAGATGGATAATGACAGGATAATACTCCTGTATTCTGTAACTGTTCAGCTGAAAACACTGTATGGTGTTGATGTTTTAGCTTTTCCAAGTAACAACTGATCATTGTGTCAGGGACATGTGATACCTGAAAGTCATGGAGACTAAAGTTCACTTGGTGTTACAGCTTTTCATTTTTCAGTTCAATATGTTCATTTGTTTTGTTTTTTTTTTTTTTTTTTTTTTTTTTCATAGTTCTGTATGTTTTTGTTTAAATATTTTATAATTTCTAGCAGTAAATTTTTGGGAGAGTATTGTTTTCATTATTGTGCCTTGAGTATTTTATCCTTCTCCTTTAGCAGGATGGGAATATTTATATTAATCATTGGTTTCCAGATATGCTGAAAAATTTTACACTGGTGAAGAGGATGTTACTGTTTGTTCACAGTTTTGATTTTAATATACAGAGTTAAAAAGTGACTGGTAAGAATGCATGGAAAATCTGATCAAAGCATTCAGAAATGGTCATTCTTGCAATGACTGCCAGAAAAAAATGAATGTGTTCTGAGTGTTCCTTGATTTCCCTTTACCTGTTCTGCAAAATGAATTCACTTTAGTAAAAGTCCATTACATCTGGTAGCTAATCCAGGGATTAAAGCAGTTTGTGAGTACTTACAGGTATTGAGTTGTTTCTGAAAAATAATATTAAATATGTTTTCTTCCTGTGATACCGAGATCCTTTTCTTCCTTTTCCCATCCCCATCAAACTAAATGTCTTTGTTTTTCTTCATAGATTGAAATGCTAAGGAAGAAAGTAAAAGAAAAGGAATTATTTATAATACAGCTTTTAGACAAAATCTCTTTCTTAGAATGTGAGGTAAGGCATTACATTTTAAGTTTACATTATTGTGATTATTTTATGAAACCAAATTTAATTTGAACCAGTGTCATCCAGTGCTATCTGAATGTACAATCACTGTATGTATTTGCTGTTCTTCAAATGGAAATTAAACATATGACACCAGTCATACAGTCAGAATTGTGTGCAATAAAGTCTCAATATTCACTCTAAGTTTCTTAACTTACAATTTTCTAATGGTTTTATAATGACTTAGACCAGAAGCTTCTGAATAAAACTGTTGGTTTAATTTATATTCTTTCCAGAATTAAGGATTCCTTTATTTTATCAGTACATACTTTTACACTGTTTCTTTTAGGGAAAGGGCAATGTGCAATTTTATTTCCTTGTTTAATTACCATAAATAAAATAAACTTGTGATGAAAATTACTGTTTCCCAGAATAAAGAATTGCAAGATAAACTGGACTACCTAATGGAAAACCAACAAAAGACCAATATAGAGACCAGAGATACTGGTGTAGAATGTGATCTTCCATACAGGTATTTACTTTTTCTGCTTGTTTGTAGGAAAATTCCTCATAATGCCCCTTATCAGTGTTGTATTAGTGAATCATTTTGCTAATGAACTGTTTGGATGTGGAGTTTAAAAGAGCACTTCACTCCTAGGTGCAGTTTACATAAGTGATTTATGATTCAGGATTTATTTTTTTCTTAAAGATGCAAACATACTGCAAACTCGTGGGGAGCAGTTACTGCCAGTAATGCAATTTCAGTCAGGTCAGAGAGGGGACAGTGAGGTGTGACTGGCTCTGGTGCAGTGGCCGCTGGCAGCGCTGGGGGCACGGGACAGCTCTGCCCAAGGCTGCCCAGCCCTGGCTTGGGGCACACCTCACTCTGTGCCCGAGGTGTGACCGGGAGCACTGGAGAGCAGGGAGCACCCACGGGGGGGGCTGCGGCATTCTGGAGAGTCCTGGCCCGGGGTGGAGGATTGCCGGGTGAACAGCGCCTGACATCGCCCCGGCTGCGCAGGAACGCTGCGGCTGCTCCGTGCTGCCAGGGCTCTGAGCCCGGCTTTGGGTAGCTCAGGTGTGCTGCCAGGGCTCTGAGCCCGGCTTTGGGTAGCTCAGGTGTGCTGCCAGGGCTCTGAGCCCGGCTTTGGAAAGCTCAGGTGCAGTGACAGAGGCTCTGAGCCATGCTTTGGAAAGCCCGGGTGTAAGTGCCTCCCCTTCTCGCCTGCTTTCTCTGCCCTGAGCCTGCAGCAGGGCACTGAGCTCTGGGAGCAGGGCTCTGCACTTGCACTTCAGTATTCCCCACAAGGCCCCACAGGGAAGAGCAAAACAGGAAACAAACCAGTAAAATAAAGAGGACCACTTCACGTTACTTTTATTACCAGAAAGTAAACTTGTTGTTTTGTAACTGCTCTGCAAATGGAATTGTTTAGTTTGAAGGAATGTAAATTAGCCTATGAAATCAGCAAGCAAACTAAAATTTACTTCATAATTTAAAAATACACTAATTTTGGAGTTCAGCTTAGAGCATATTTTAATGGCATGTGTTTTGGAACCTTGAATACACTGTTTTTTCACTCAGATTGTCAACAGAAACCTATCTTTGTTGCCCTCTCTCGGGCCCTCCATATGTAAGCACAGCCCCTACTTATCTGATATTTTTCCTCTTTTTGAGATTTATCTCTTTGAAGGAATGCACCTCTGTGCAGTTTAGATTTCATGGAATTACTCTTAATGATTAATTGTGTTCTTAAATGCAATACCACTATCTTTCTTTGTTGCAGGACTCTTAATCCTAATAACTTTATTCCTGGGCATTCCACTGTGAGCACCAGCAAATGCTGGCCTGTAAATATGTCGGTATCTGCCACGGTTTTTATCAAATACTCTTTGTGGCATTATAGAAAAGAAATATGGAACACACCAAATGCACTGATAAGTTTAATTTTAGCCTGTCAATATCAACACAAGAGCACAAGTTCACTGCCATGGCATTACAGCTGTGTGATATCTGACCTTTACACTGTAAGCTTTCTCTTGTCTCCTGAACAGCACAAACTCTGAGCACAGAGCTCCTGAAAGCCCGAGGCCGGTGAGGACGTACACGCCATTCAAGAGAGTGCTGGAATTCAGCACGAGGAGCAGCACATCCTGAGAGCCCAGCTCAGCCAGCTTTCCAAATATGAGCAGATCTTTGCGCCTTGCAGCTTGGTTAGATAAGTTTGTATCAGTTTAGAGGAGAGCAGCAGCATGGAGTCTTGCTAAATTTATCCTGAAAGCAGTTCTGAAGTTACTACTGGTGTTAACTGTGAGGGAATAGGGAAGCAGCAGGCTGAGCGAAGCAGCAGTCAGGTAATATTGCTTCTTTAGAAGCTGTCTAGTGCAATGTGTCATTTCAAATGCCTGTAAGGACTTGTATAGCTGTACAGTTGTTGGGTTTTTTTCTCTTTAATTGTGTTGTAATTCTGTTTGAGTAATGAAGCTCTAATGTATTCTGTTGTCAGTACTACTGGAGCAGTACCTGAAGCTGTGCTGGCAGAGGGAATTTGTGTGGAAGCTCCGAATCTACCCAAACTGAGGGTGGCTCACACCTGTCCCAGAGACCTGGGGCAGCTGAGGGCTCTCTTCCCCTGGGAGCAGCTCTTTTGTACCCAGCACTCTGTCTGGGAGGGAGAGATGAACTGGGCTGTTTAAAACAATTCCCTCAACACATGGCAGATGAATATTGTGTTTGCTGCTCAAAACAGTAAGGGATAGAGCAGATTATAATGGAATTTGCTTTGCTGGACAGAGGCACTGGTTTGCACTTCCTCAGTCATGGGAGAGTGACCATGGGTGACACATTCAGTAGCAATTGTGTAGGAAAATCCCTGACACTTTATTTATTTACTTTTCCATTCGAGGAAGGAGTTTTAATTAAACAAAAGTTTGCCTCCTGCAACCTGCAGCAGTCCTTGTAATTCCAACAGCAATAGCAATCCTGAATCAGGATTTGAAGTTTTGAGTACTATTTTTTTTTGTCCAAACCACTTAAAAATTTTATCTTCAAAGTAGTCAAAGTAGCAGCGGGAGTGACTGTATCTAGTACTGAACTAATTTAAATATATATATAGGATATTATTTACATCTTGTTTTGATCTTCCACTCTTAGTGAGTTTAAAATGAAGTAGGAATATATTATTTAAATTGTTAACATGAATGAAGGACTCTTTTTTTTCTAATTACAGTACCTGCAGCAGAAAACAAACAACTTAGGTTCTGTATGATCAATATTTCATGCAGTGTCAATCCCAGGAGGTGCTCACCTTGCCACAGAGCTTCACAAAGGGATTGCTTTTATCTCCAGCCTAATGCAATTCAGTCCTGTCTATTCAAATCAAGTACACTTACTAAAGCTGTATTTTAAATAATAATGTTGAACACACAAGAAGATGAATAACAACTCTGATTTCAGGGATAAGCTTTGTACCCATGAAATCTTATCTCCATCTAGTGGCTGATAACAGCAAATATTTGGACAGTATCTGTTTTTGAAGAAAAGGACACTAAAAACTAATCCCAACAGGTATATTAATGTCGATTAGGGATGCAACTTTAGGTCTTACAGAATGTTTTTAGCATTTCTGTGTCCAAACAGTCCCTCTGTAATTAAGGACTTGAATTCTGGACCATGTTTTGTGAGAATTACTTTCAAACTTAAGATGAATGGATGAAGGTGGTAGTTTTAGATAAAACGAAATGCATGTTGCTGTAAAAGACATTAATTGACAAGTTTAAAAAAGTGAAAATCCTTTACCCCTCTGATTTTGGCCAGAAGTCAGGAAACGGAGCCTAATGACTGTGAGGTGCTCAATGAATAGTAGTAGAGGGCAGGGTAAGTATCAAAATGCTGTTTTGACACAGACTCAAAGGAAGTTCAGTCTACATTTAATATACTCCTGAGAATCTCCTGAAAATGCTGCAAGCTATTTTTAACTCTTAGACTTGCAACATTATGGTAATCTGCTCAACACTTTAGGAGGAATGCAGCAAGGCCTTAAGTTTTTACTGTAAAGGTGTTCTGTGTAAATTTTGTCTTGACTGTTTGATGAAATACAGTATTTTTTCTAAACCAAATAAGGACTCAAGTCAAAGCTGTATTTTAAGAGCATTTTGACATGCAGTGAGCTGGATGACTATCACTTCATTGTACTACTGGTGCAAATTTGGTAACTGAAGAAGAGGAGAGGAACTGTATTTATATCATTGTGTTACATAAAAATGTAGAGCTTTCCAGTCAAATGAGCAGTAATGTAAACTAGCATAGATAATAACAAACCTGACTGAAAAGACTGTAACACTTCTGGATAAATTTTCTCAATTTGAGACTGAATTAATTAGTACTATCACATTAGAAACTAGTAAAATTTCTGTAAAAAGCAATAAAAGCCATATAGGAAGGTCCCAGAAAGTACACTAAATGTAAGTCAATTGTATGACTACATTTGTACCATGGTAAGTATTCTTTTGTGATTTGTTCCAGATACTCTGGAAAGTATTTTGGGATACACTTTTCATATATGCTGTACAAATAATGTATTACATGTATGCTTTTAATACATCCAGTATGTAGGACATGAAAAGGATAAATTGCAATAAACACTGTATTTAAACTTGTTGTTCTGTTGTGTCAACAGTCTTTTGGAAATAAACCTACCTTAAAAGGTTGCAGACTCTTGCTGTTCACAACCTTGTTTGTTCCAAACATGTGGGACTGGAGAGCGGCTCCTGCGGAGCCTCGATGTTCCCGTCGGTGTTTCCTTTGGCACACGGGCTCCTGAGAACAGGAAGGCACTCCCTGGCTAAAGACTCCCAAAGCCAAGTCACAAAAGTAGATGAACTCTTTCATGAAATAAAAAAACTATTGACTTGCACAGGATAAACAAAAACTGGGCAGCACAGCTCTTGGAAAAAAGCCCAACAGCTTCAGATCATCCAGATAACATCTGAATCCATCTGGGATGATGCTCTCCAGGCTTCAGCGGGATGAGACTGGGATGGTTCTGGCACATCTTTATTTACAGTTTATATCCACTTACTGATAATAGAGATTTATTTTTAAGACTATAAAAATAAAGCAATCTACATGTCAGCTAAAGAAGAGGTTGTACAAATACGATAATCACAGTGTCACAGGTTTGTAATGCTCACAGGAAGAATGTCAAGTTTTTAACTCAAATACTGCCAACAAGCCCTAATAAAATCTTGTTGAGATGGGCAGTGCTTGATGCTGAACCTACAGCATGGGATTCTGGGAGCTGGATACAGATGCTTTTCAGAGAGCTTTAAATATTTGACATTGAACATTTCTGCATATGGACAGATGAGAAGTAAGTTCTCTGTGCATGAAGTCTGTAATTCTGCACAGGAACTCCCTGCTCCACAGAATGGAGACGGACATGCTGAGAGTTTAATTCCATTTACATTTTACTTCATTCTTGTTCAGCCCCTGGGGCTATCGGCATGTGTAAAAGAAGAAAAGTGCAGTGAGACCCGAGTTAAGGCCCTTCCAGCCCTGCCTCAAGCACAACATGGAAGGAGCACAAGAAAAGAAGGACACAGGAGCCATTTACAACTCAAGGTATGTGAATATTTTACAGATAAAAAGGAACTTGTTGATTTAAAGAGAAAATACATAGAAGTTACAATATTCTGTAAAGGCATATAGTATGTAGGCGATGCAGTGATCTGATGCTTGCTTCCCAGAAGGTTGATAGGTATCAATACATATATATGTGCTTTTCAAGTGTTTGGGGCTTTTTTTTTTTTTTTTTTTTTTTTTGAGAAGTAAGTTTAAGGGAGGAGCTGTTTTTTTAAGGAAAATAACATGAATTATTATAAAGGTGCATCATGCTGATAAGAAATTTTTTCCCTAAATGCAAGAAAAATTATTCAGTTAAATTCCAAATACTCATACAATTTTTCTTGTTATTTTGGGGGTGATTTACATTGTATGTGTACCTTGTTTCCTCTCCTCCTCAAAATTCCTGAGCAGAGAAACAGTAATGGTAGTTCCTGTCCCCTCGCCCAGAAAAATTCCCTACAATCTAAAGGTTTTTTTTGCTCCTTTTCCTAATGAAAAGAAGAACATTTTATAAAGTTGAATAATAATACTAAATTACTAAATCTATATGTCCTTCTTCAAGTTTGTACTGAAATTGATGCTGTTTCAGTAGCAAGGTGTCTAGATACTGTCCACCTGTTCACAACCAAGAATATATTTGTTCCAGCACCTTCCAAATTTCAGCTACTTGTTCATCATACTGGAACTGTGGGGTACCTGTAAACAGACAATGATACTCCAAAATTTAACACTCCCAAATTGTAAATATGAACAATATTCCTTCCCAGTGAACTTGAACAAATACAGACTCAGTGAACAGTATTCCAAGTGAGGTACAGAATGATCAGGCAGGATTCCCAGAAGCCATGTTATTAACACTTTATTCTCTTTCATTTTCTGCTTTACTTTTCTCTGTGTTTATGCAGTTTAGCACATAAATACTTGTTAAAAATACTGGCATTGCTTTTCTGTACATGTCACAAAGCAGCTGAACATTTTGTGAGAGCAGTGGTCTAATGAGTTTATTCCTTCTAGATTCTCATTTCCCTGCTGGCAGGAGCAGTTTCCGTGCCGTGTTCCCCATTCTCTCCTACCCGCAGGACCAAGTGTTCCTTCTTACGGGAAGCAGAAATGTGACAGAGGTGCGTGACTTAAATCTGTGTAACAGGCAGCAATTCAATGAACTTGTGTCCTATAACTGGGGGGGGTCGACCGCTGAGAAAAACTCAGAGATTTCCCTGAATCATGGGCAGAACTCCCCCAGGGGATTTTCCACAGATGATCCAGGTAGTGCGTAACAGATAAAAGATGTCGAGAAACTTCGATAGAGTACCAGATTGCGTGGTATGGTGTGGACTGTGGAGGGGGAAAAGGTAATGTCTGCTGCAGTGCTGACTCAAAAATTGCTAAAAGGTGTCAAATTGCTCTGAAACTCAAACCCAAAGGCTTTCAGCGCTGCTCCACACGTCTCGTGCAGGGCACACACCGCAGCTTTCCCAGCTGTTGATGCGATTCTCGTAGGATTTAAGGCGGGTCCCCGGCGTGGGGCAGAGCGGCCGCGGCGCCGCAGCCCCCGGCGCTTCTTCAGCGCTGTCCCGGGGCCGCGCCGTCCTTCGCCTTCCGAGCGGGTCGGGCCCCGCCGCTGCGCCGTCACTTCCGGCAAGATGGCGGCCCGCGGGGCTGTGGCGGGTGCCCATGGCGGCGGCTCCGGGGCTGCGCGGGCGGGGGCTGCCCGAGCTCCGCGAGATGCTGAGGCGGCAGGAGCGGCTGCTGGCCGACCGGTGAGGGCAGCGGGAGCGCGGGCGCCGAGGAGCGGGCCGGGCTTCCCGCCAACTTCGCCCGTCCCCTTGCAGGCGGCAGAGGACGAACCGCCCGCTCCCGTTCGGCGCCTGCGGGGCCGGGGAGGGCGCGGGCAGCCCCGGGCTCCAGCGGCTGCGGGTGCGGGCAGCGCTCAGGCTGTACATGGCGTGCGGCTCTGCTGCCCGCGGGCACAGCGATGGACACCTGTCCTGTGAGGGGAGGCTGGGAGGATTGGGATTGTTCCGCCTGGAAAAGGGAAGGCTTTGGGGTAACCTAATCTGCGGCCTTGCAGAACCTGAGAGGAGTGTACAGGAACGATGGGGCAAAACCATTTGAGGGAGTATGTCGTGAGGGACGAGGGAGGGAAGGGGTTCAAATGAAAGAGAGTGGGTTTAGATTAGATAGAGAAGGAAGAAGTTATGCCCTGTGGGTGGGGAGGCGCTGTAACAGAAGCTGTGGCTGCCCCGTCCCTGCAGGGGTTCGGGGTTGTGTGGGGCTCTGAGCAGCCTGGCCTGCGGGAAGGTGTCCCTGCCTGCGGCACGGGCTGGAATGAGGTGATTTCTAAGGTCCCTTCCCACCCAAACCATTTCATGGCTCCTGTGTTTCACTGACAACATGTAGGTAGTGCTGTGCTGCAAGTGCTTTGCATCTTGCTGTGTTTCAGAAGTTTAGTATGTAAATAAGCTGATGTTGCAATGTGAAACCTGCTCCATTAGCTATTCTAATAAACCTTCTGTATCTCAGGTTGAAATAGGATTGTTCATAATAATGTTTGTTTGTTTGTTTGTTTGTTTGTTTGTTTGTTTGTTTGTTTGTTTGTTTTAGGAAGTTCATTGCTAGGCTTCCAGATAAGGGTAAGAAGATCTCTGATTTTGCTGAAAAGCTGAGGCTTGCCATTTCCCAAGAGGAAGAAGTAGCCAGGACAGCTGAGCTGTTATCTGCTGTCAGGTTGGAGTTTCAGACAAAACAGGAGGAGATTAACACAAGCAAACAAAAAGTTGTCCTAACTGAGGACACAGTGAACAGTGCAGATTTCTCAGTCATTAATGAAAACTCTAAGGACATTTCTGACACTTCTGCTGAAAGGGAGGAGAAGGCAGAAGAAGATGCCACAAATCAAAGGACTCAGAGGAAAAATAATAAAGCAAAGACTGTTACAAAAGATCAGAATAGTTTTTGTGAAGATGTCTCCAAGTCAGCCACAAGCAATCACCTGAACAATGATCAGCAAGTGTCCCAGAGCAACACTGAGGATGGGACAGAAAGTACAACTGCTTTGGACAATAGCAAAGAAGCCTTGGTTGATGCCTTTCAAAGAGTTACAATTGCAGATGGGGAAAACAGTGAAAAAGTATTAGAAAAAGAGCAGGATGTGGCAAAACACAAGGGCAATGTATTTGGAAGCCAGCATCCCAAGACACCACATTATATTGAAGTTCTAGAGGCCAGAGCCAAGAATCCAATCATAAAAAAACCCAAATTTAAAACAAATGCGTGAGTATTGGGACATAAAAAAACTTTTTGTATGTGCATAAAATGGGAAATGGTACAGAACAAGCATAATGGCTTTGTTTTCTAGTGCTGATTAAAGAGATTTAAAGTCTCATGACACACAAGGTTCATATGTTGGCTCTGTAGCTTTAAATGCCACAGAATCTCAGTGCTGAGCAGTTGTTTCATTCCACCCATCTGAAACAATTGACATGAATCTTCGGAGAATTTCATAGCTTAAGGTGCAAAACTACTAAACAATTGGTGAAACTTTTGGATCAGTTCTGGAGCATGTAGAACTTTAATAGCTGGAATTGTTTTGTTTTTTCTGCACTTCCAGGAGAATTGCAGTCTATGTTGTCTGTTCTGGTAGCAGTAACTGTTTGTACCTTGTGTGACTCCCACAGCATTGCTACTTCAGTTTGCTAATAAATCAGCAAACCAGTTTGGTTTATTGTCAGGAGTAACTTTTGATACTGTCTCTCTGTGGAGATATATTTCTGTTTTCTCTGAGTGCTGTTTACTTTTTATTTGTCTGTGTTTCCATAGCACTTCAGATTTATTTTCAACTCTTAGGTGTTAAAAATAAGTTTTGAAACTGGAGTTGTTCAACCTTGTGATGCAACTTTGGATCACAACACAGGTATTTTGTGTCTTCCAGCCTATCAGGAGAGCAGAGTGGATCATCTCATGATTCCTCTTCCAGTCGGTCACCCGGGGGTTTGGGCTCTCCAGTTCCTCCAGAAGAGAGGAGACTCAGAGATAAGAAACATTTGGATGATATCACAGCAGCTCGACTGCCCCCACTGCACCACTCCCCTGCCAAGCTGTTATCCATAGAGGAATCCATAGCAATTCAGATACAGCAAAAAGAAGCTTATGAGGTATGAATTTACAATCTGGTCTGAAAATTATATAACCAGGATCACTCCCGAAACAGAAAAGATAAAGGGATCATTTCACAAAGGTGAATTGAGATGGGAAGACTTTGAGGAAAGGCACTTAGTCTTGTATTTGATTCTTTTCATGATATAATTAAAGAATGTATTATTGCTCTCTGAAAGTGTTACATGAAACAAAATCTATGTGTGTTAATATGCTGACCTTATTGCACTCACTTCACCTCTGACTAGAAATTTAAATGTACACCTTCCCTATTAGTGATGACAGAGCTTTTGTCCTTGCATAAATGAACACCTAGCAGTATTTTTTATTCTTAAAATATTCAAGTATCTACATTTGCCTTTATTTATTCTGTGTCTGAAGAATCCAAGTTCTGAGGTTCTAAATTCTGTTATAATGGATTTTGACTTTCCAGGTAGTGTCAAGCTAATGCATAAATTAGACACTATTTACAAGTGTTCTGTTAAAACTGACATTACTGTAGCACAGGTGGGGGCTGCCACGTGGAGAACTTCAACTCTTATTAAAAAGAGTCAAATGTTAATAGCATAGTTATGTATAAGTCTGAAAAGAAACCTGAAATTTCTTTGCTAGTTGCTAAAACTTTTAATTAAGCCCACTTTGGAATTACTGCTATTATTATTACTATTATTATTATTATTTCAAGTTTATATTTTATTATATTACTTTATTCATGAGAATGACAAATGAACACTTTTTCTAACCTGTGTCCTTTTTTTCCTGACTTAGGAAATGCAAGCCAAGCTTGCAGCACAGAAGCTTGCAGAGAGACTGAATATAAAAATGCTCAGGTTTGAACCAGAGGGGGAGGCCTCAATGCAGTACAGAGAAGTGAGAGATGAAGATTATTTTTCAGAAGACTGAATGCATGGAAGGCTGTCTGTGGATGAGCTGTGTAACTGATCTTTATGCTTATACTTCTTAAAACCCAAACCTGAATATTCAGAATGCTTCATCTTGTCAGCTTTTTCTAAAATTTTCACATGACAGTTCCAGGAAGGGTTCAGTGTAGACATCATAAATACACATGTCACAATTATTTATCAGTCTTCTTTGGGGACTGTTTTTTGAGCCCTTGGGGCAGTTAATTCTTGTGGAATGCCCCACAGTTCTCAGCTTTAGCAAAGTAAGCTCTCTAATACAGTTTTGCAGGCTAGGATGGGTCAGCTAGAAGAGAAAGTTTCTTCTGTGCAGAAATGTGATAGCAAAGTGCTTTGGCACAAAACATGTCCATAAAGGAAGCTGAGGTGCCTGTGAACTGCTCACATGTATGAAAGCTCTTGTCTTGTATAAATGTGAGCTACTTCTTTTACCTATTGAATATTACCTTTCATGGTATGGTGACAATACCTGCCTAGAGAGTCACAATAAATACCTGATCTTTAGGCTGTAAGGTGACTTCTTTCTACATGAGAACTTGTTTTTCTGCCTGCACCTTAAAATAACACTTGCTGCCCTTACCTTGTGAATAGCTAAGAATTTAAAGTTATTTTGTTACTCAAATTCTGTTTGGGCTTTAGGGACTCTGCTGTTTGGTTTTTGGTTATTATGGCAAAGCACATCAAGAGATCGAGTTCATCTGAAGACTTTACTATTTTTATTAAAGATTTTTATGTTTTTCTGTATTTTTGTACACTGCTTTCATACTTTGGATGTAGTATTTGTCATAGTCCAATACTGTAAATTAAGAGATCCACCCTCTGGTTTTCTTGGAGGAAGGGTTGTGTGTATTTTTAAGTTTTGGCTGTTATTTGAAGACAAAAAACCAATCTTCCTTACACGACCATGAGTAATAATATGAATTTTGAAAGATAAGAAACACAACTGACAACTATTTCACAATGGTATTTTCACTGTGGACTAGGATTTTCTGAGCCTGGTTTGAGTTTAGTTCCTTAAAGCAAACCTCAGAAATTCCTTGTATAGCCTGGCAACCTGTTTTCCAAGATGTTGCCACAGCTGTGTGTGCAGGGCTGTCCCTGGACGTTCCTGCAGGAATGATGTCTTTGGAAACCAAGGCTGCTCCAGCTGCAAGTCATTGAAAAAGCTGCATGGGATGAAAATGTGGGAGGAAGGTGTCAGCCACTTCTTAGTGCAGGCAGCACTTCCCTAGCAGGCAGGAGCTCTCCCAAGTGCTCCAGAAGCCCTCCTGGGCAGTCCCTGTGGCACAGTTCATGCCCTGGCACTGCAGTTGGACAGGTGCAACTGCTGCTAAGCTACTTGTGATGTTTTTTGACTAGATCATCTCCTGCTCTTTCTTGAACCCTTTCCTCTTGCAGCCTTCTGGTTCTCATTGTTCATTGGCTTCTCATCAGCTGCTCTTCCCTTTTTCTCATTAGGCTTACCTGTTGTCACTAAACCCAATATTCTGCCTCCCTGCACCCATTCCCTTGCCAAATGACAGGCTGCTGTGTGTATCTGTGTATGACTCCTGCCACTGCTATCTTTGCTTTCTGGAACTCCATCTAAGTACCAGCTGTGTGCCTCCTATGTGCCTCAGTCCATTGAGAACCTCACAGAGACCTCAATATCTTTGTAGTTTTGTCATGACTGCTCTCCTGAGGCTTTTCTTATTTCCTGATTTGATGTCAGGTGTTTGTCATTTCCAGGCCTTCTCACCTTTCTACCTTCTTTTCATGCTTGGGGTTTTTTCCCCTCCTCTCTTGTCTATGCTCCTTCATCCTCCCAGCTTCTCACCGTCACTGGCCTCTGTCAGCACAATTCTTTGGCTTGTTTTCAGCCATTCACATTGATCCCTCAGCATCCCTGTTGATGACCCAGTGGATCTCAGTTGTGTCTATTTCTGTTCAGCACGTGGCTCTGACTCACAGGCCAGAGGAGTGGGTGCAGTTCATCTCTCAGATCAGTGCTTTCCATGCTGCCTGTCCACCTGCTTGTCCAGCTGCATCTTGTCATCAGCCCTCCCATTACTGCAGTCTCTACTGCTCAGGGACAAGCAGCCTCAGAATTACTGGCTTTCCCTCTGCTGTTTCATGAAACATAAATCACCACTTCATGCTGTTTGCTTCTCTTCCCCTGGTTGGCATCCTTGCCCTTATCCTGTACTGGCTGTGCTCTCACACCTCTGTGAGATGCTGTGTGTGTGTTTTCTCTCTGCTGGCTTTTCTGTGCTGAAGGAATTCACACAGAGCTATGCAGTTAGGGACTTGTTTTCTGGAGTACTCAAATTTACCTCTACCTAGGCTTCTGCTGAGCACACACTTCTGCTAACTAAACCAACTTTTTTTTTGTGTGCTATTAACACATACTTTTGCTCTCTAAACTTTATAAATCAGAGGCAGTTTTCTTGACCTTTATTTTGACAGCATTCAACATGTTGGGTTTTTGCCAAAATGATCCCTGAATGGGTAAACTTCCCCTTTAAGAGGAGGTAGGGTGGGGTGCCAATCACTGTGGTAGCAGGTGAAGTTCATTAAGTGCTCATTTAACAATCAGCAGCTGGTCAGGGCAGTTTTGGGGAGCTCTTGTGGAGGAGAGTCGTCTGTGAATACCAAACCAAGCTAAAGGTATGAACTTTAATTTATTATTTTAAAGTTTGCAAAACTTGGAAGCTTTCCTGGGGGTTGTTGCTTCTGAGCAGAGGTGTGCACTTTGAATTAAGATTCTGTGAATGATAAGAAAGCAAAGTCAAGTTTAAGGAGTCCTATGTTGAGGACGTGCAATCCTGAAGTCTGTGAAAGGTGAGAGCACAAGAGGATCATGAAAGGATTTGCTGGATAATGAAAGGATGAATCATTAAATGATTTAGTTACACACATTGAAAAAAATTTCTGATTGAGTATGGTATTGCTGTTGTGTATTTCATTGTTTCCCAGTTCCAGATCATGTCAAAATGTATCTTGAGAACTGAGGAGCTTGCTCTCTCGTTTGAGAATGGACTGCCATATTGGAATGGGCTGTTAACACAGTAAAAATAAAGAATGGATAATATATTTTTGAAGTTGTTCATGTGAATAATGTTTTGTTTTGACCATGTAAAATTTAGAAGAGAATGGGAACTCTTGTCCTTCAGTGCTTTACAAGGAAAACATGGAGATGGAGCTAGGAAACTATTGCTATGTTGGAAAAGAAAACTAGGGATGCAGATGGATGAGGAAAGACCTGAGAGACCTAAAGCTGGCCAGTCTTGCAGGTCTGAGAGATGGCACAGAGACACAGCTTCAATGTGGCCTGTGGGTCAGAGCTGTGGCAGGTGAGACAGGATCTGCACAGCACCAGCTGTAGGCCCTTGGTTTCTGCTTTGCTGGGGCACCTGATTCCCAAACTGCTCAGAAGAAAAGCCTTCAAACAGATTTTCTGTGCTGCAGCAGCTTTAACCTTTCCTGGGGGAGAGAACATGTAGTCTGGTTTGCCTGCTATGGTGATAACATAATTTAGAGAATTTAGCCACCTAAAAATTTATGCTAGTTATTTAGAAAATAACATTTGAAGAAAAGTCTAAATACTGCTGGACTTTATTTTTGGCAGACTTGAGAATAACTAAGGGTAGAAAAGACAGAGTTGCTTTTCCTGTTTTTTAGAGTTCTGTTGAGAGTGGCCTACTAAGGGCCATGTGATCACCAAAAGTCAGTGACAGTGAGCTGTGAGCTCCTGTGTGGAGGAAATGGGGCTGGTAAATTGAGAGCACTTGGAAACTGTGGAATTTCTGAACCTGCCACAGGGACACAGCATCAGGAGTCAGGCAGAACACTACCCAGACACTACTGACTGATGAATCAGAAGCTGAGCGGGAAGCCCCAGCAAGAGCTGGTCCCTGAGCAGCCCCGGGCAGCAGTGTGGGGTTTCAGTGTGGATCTGCAGGCACACCACAAGCTGGCAGCCTTCAGCAGCCTCCCTGAGCAGCCCTGGCTGTGCCTGTGGCTGCTGCTCTGCTCCACTGCAGCGCCAGCTCGGCATCCAGGAGCCTGCAGCCTCTGTCATTGCTGTGCTGGGTTTTGCCAGTGGAAATCATCTGTAGCAGGACCCAATTCTGGCACAGTTTGAGTGGTGTCTGGCTCCTTCTCTGCCTTTAGCAAGGTAGTGCCTGCAAGGAGTGTACTTGGGCCAGGGGAATTGCAAATGGCCTTTTATTACAAAGGAAAATGAATGGCTTTAGGAGGGCAAGCAGAGTACTGTGTTGGAACAAAGCTGTGTTCTGTCCTGTGGACTCTGCTGTAGGAAAAGACAGCTTTTCTCAGCTTTCCCAGCCCTGCTGCTTTTTCAGAGCAGGATAAGAAAGAAGCATAATTTCTCCAAAGTATTTTGTAAGGACAAATTTTTCAGGGTGTAGGTGTTGCATGTTGTGGTTTCATTCCAGGGATGTGTTAACTGACCCTTGGTTTCCCTTAGTTTGTGGTTTACAGGTGTTTTTGCAAATTCACTGCTTTTAGGTGGTATGTGTGGAGATCGCCATTGAGATTTCCTGGTCTCCTAATGTTTGGGTTTAGGTTGTGAACTCCCACGTTCTGGGAGTGAAAGGGAAGTAGAAAAGACAGCTGTGTGAATACATTTGTTTTGTTGTGGTATTGTTTGTTTTCCAGTCAGCTAATGAATGTGTTTTGTTCTCATTCTCTGCAGTGCTATGTCATTGTTACCACTATGGTGGGCAAATGTTAGCTGACTACAGCCCAAACATTTTCCAATCACACTGACTTTTCATGGGATATGGATGCACAACTGCATTTGACTACTTTGTAAATCCACACTGTAATTATTATTATTATTATTATTATGTATGCAAATCTTTAGAGGCATTTAGTAATCTCTTGTTTAAAGCAACTGTTCTGATCACTTGGTTATTAAGCTTTCACTGAATTGTCCTTTGATGGGGTGAAGCATGAAAGCTTCACTGTAATACTGAATTGAAGTCAAAGCTGGATTCCTCTAGGAACATATATGTGCAAGTGCTCTGTTGAACTGGGATATTGGCTCTGTGTATTGTTTAATCTCTGTGTGCAAGGCAATTTGTGAATAAGAGTTGTGAACCAGTTACTGGATGTGAGGAGACACAAATGAACCCAGTGAAATGTGTGTGGGAAGCAAATTGATTTTCAACTTGCTAGAATCATTGAACTAAGCATTTCACTTCTAATCACCTAAATATGAGTGAATGTGTCCTGCAGCAGTAAGTTTAAGAATGGTTTCTTGACAGGAAAATTTGTAGGAATTTGTATTGACACCCTCACTGCTTTTCTTTCAGGTTTATATTGGAGACTATAATTGTGTCATGCATGAGTTGGCAGATCTCCACTGAAATCTTGAGGGATATAAGTGGAGCCATAATGCTTAATGAACATATTCCTATTTCCTCCCTCTCTTCACACAGCTGGTATTAATGTACTTGCTTATTAGATCAAGACAGTGATATAATGTGGCAAGTGGTTGCAGTCCAAGGTTTGCCGAGTCTCTGAAGCTGAGTACTTGATAGGAGATATTCTTTACACGCTTTTAAATAGAAATTTCAGTTGTAAAATTTCTGTGCATTTTTTCTTCCTTTTTTTTTTCCTGAAAAAAAGTTTTCTCATTTGTTACTTGATGACAGTAACACACACATTAAATTTACTCAGAGAGTAGTCAGACAATGGTGGAAGTACTGCAGCTCTGGCTTAACAGCACAAGATCTCCTGCACCCATTTTTGAATTGAAGCTGTCATCTGCCCTGCCCAACCTGTGCTGCCCTGGGTCCAAATACTGTGACAAACCTTGTCCTGCAAAATCACAACTGAGTCTGGAGGTGCAGTGACACCATCTGTAGGAGATCTTGGTGAGGGAGACACTGCAAGGCTGAATGCTCAGCTGTGAGGGCTTTGCCTGGTAGGTGGATGCACCTTCCCAAACTGACACTGTAAGGAGAGTAAATTGCACAGTCAATGAGATTTACATTCCCAAGTCAGTTTTCCATTGAAGTAGCCAGGTGCCTATCTCTTATAGATCAATGAGAACTAAAACTCCTCACCAAGAGAGGAACCTGGTATTAGTACCTGGGCACTAACTTGAAAACATGAAATGGCATTGGCTCTCTTTCCTTCAGCCTCTTATAGCTCTAATGCCACTTATATTGAATTAACATTGATTTTATTCTGTTTTCTTACAAATCTTTAAAAATGAATCTTCCAGAATTTTCCTGCAACGAAATGAACCCTCTGATTTTGGGTAACAGATAATAGATACATATAAAAACATAAGCTGTGCTCTCTGGCCATTATTTGTATTTGAATGCATGAAACCTTCAGGGACTGTGTGATAAGCTCTTTCTGTTTAAGTCACTGTTATGAGTGGTCTGTGTTGTCTCCTGGTTACTGTAAAAGTCTTGATGTAATTCTGGTTTCCAGAGTTACAGATCCATCCATTCCATTTGTAATTATGTGTGAAATTATTTTGTCATTGGCTTTTCCCCTGCTTCTTCCTTATGGGGGGAAAAAACCAAACCCAAGCCACACAGATTCATAAAGCCTTTCTTATATGTAATAATATTTTCTTTACTGACCCAGGTTATTTTATATTGATTAGAATTTCCTGAGCCTTGGTTTCATGTGTCTTTCTCAGAACTGCTTTAAGTTGGCATTGTACTGATTATAGGACTGCTTAAATGATAGCTGATGATAAATATTATCCGTGCACAGACACTGGGCATCACCATGTGTCATGTCTGCAGACCAGTTTTTTTGCCTGCACGGCAGATTTTTGTGGCTGTAAGCCAGGAATTTTAATGAAAGAAAACATCAAAGATGCAGAAGAAATGAGAATATTAGTCAAGGAAGATACACAGTGATGCTCTCTGATAACCCCTGGTAATTGACATTAGAACTATGTGGGAGCAACTTAAATAAACATCTGGACACCGAGTTTAGACATTTCCAGTGACAAAACCCAGACAGATCTTCTGGACTTGCAATAATAAATATTTCAGCGCAGTCCACATGAATCAACTTAGAATTCTGTTTTCAATTACTCTAGTTTTATAAATATATCATAGTTAATTATTCAGGGATACAGTTTCTTTTGAAGATTAAGGAATTTGATGGTTGCTTCATTCACATAAAGTTCCATTTTTTATTTGTACCAAACTTACTTCTGTTTGTACAAAAACAATAATGCAAGCTTGCCAGAAGCCATTAAAGTAGAATGCAACTGAACTTTGCCTGGGGTGGAAGGGACTTTTCTGAAATTCCTGGCAGTGCACTGTACTTCATTCCAGCTATGGTAACCACTTAAATTGTGCTGAAAAGAAAATTATAAATAATAATTTTTAAAAGTTATTCTCAATATTTAGAAGATACTTTCTTGATCTTTTTTTTACTTTTGGTAACATGATAGTGCTAAGAATGTGGTATCCCTTACAAACAGCGAAGAGATGTTTATATCTACCAAAGTATTTTAAAAAGGTGGTAATGAAGCTAAAAGACTGAATGGAATACTGGTTGCAGCCCAGATCTGATCCTAGTATTACAACTGTGAGGAGTCAATAGCTAGCAAAAATATGCTCAGTTTTTGTATTTTCTCTGTATTCTTTAGAGAAGCCTCTACTGTGGGCTCTAATTGCAAAACCACTGATTTCAGGAGGAGTGAATCATGTCTCTGAGGTTGAAGTTATTTCCACATTATATTAAAATTATTCATGCTTTTAAAATAATAGTAATAATTATTATTATTATTTTGAGATTATATGTACCTTTGTTGCTGGGGCCCTCGACAAAATGAGGAATTCTTCTGAAATGTACTCAGTATTTAGTAATCTGCAATTTCCACTTTCAGTTTAATTTATGCTTCCCCACAGCCCAGCCCGTCAGCATCAGCAGGTTTCTGCATTCCCTGCCCTGGCTGTCACTAGCAGGAGCATAAGTGTTAGCTGGCTGCCAGCGCTATTGAGGCACTGCCTGAGTTGTGCCATACCACTGGATTAAGAAAGTTTTAGGGGACTACTGTGTTAGTCTGACCTACAGGTCATCATCCCTTTCAGAGGTGGGAGAGGCAGCCATCAGTGAGTGCAATTCAGAAAGTCTCTCTTGTGCTGGCTGATACAGCTGTTCCTGCATCAGGCTGGGCTCGTGTGGCAGTTCAGGTTAGAAGGGACCTCAGGAGAGCTCCTGGCTGGGATCCTGCACAAAGCAGTCAGTTCTGAGGCCAGGTGACATTGCTCACAGCTTTAACCCAGACTTCCTTGGAGACCTCCAGGGAAGGAGACCATACAACCTCTCAGGATAACCTGTTCCCAAGTATGGCTGTCCTCCTGCGAGGGCAGGGACAAAGCCTCTCTTGTTTCAGCTTATGCCTGCCTCTTTTGCTGATGTCCTCATTGGTACTGGAGGATGCTGTTCAGTCCCCTTGAGGTCTCCCCTTCTCCAAGCTCCACAGGTACACTGCTGGCTCAAGCAGCTTGCTCTTTTCTGAGACCCTCAAGGCCTTTTCAGCAGGGCTGCTGCACAGCTTTTCATTTCTGGGCAAATCCTAGGCAAGTGTGTCAGGAAGTTGTAGGCTGACAAGTGTATTGTATTCAGTTCTGTCACAGCTCTCTCAGATTGATAAAGTATGTTTTCTGCTTTCATATTTTGAAAACAAAAAAGTAACCTAGACTCAGATCAGGGTCTGCTGAGGGTCTGATCAGACCTAGATCAGATCAGTAGCCATACTATCCAAAACTTCAATGTCAATTAAAACAAGGCAATTTGTGCTTTGTAACCCATTCTACATACTATAAAAGTGATGGATAAGGAAGCACACTGAAAGCTATAAATCAGCCTTGAGTTTGATAATCTAATAAGAGCATCTCTTTGGTGGTTTCATCTCTTGCTCATTGATCTATAGCTTAGTAATTAATTTTCCTTAGTTTTATCCTTGTATTTATTTTAATACCTAATTCTTTATTGCTAAAACTATGCACCGGAAATTTGTAGTGTTATAGTTAAGAGAGTGCAATTTATTCATTGTTATAGGAAAACTGAGGAGGAAGACAAATTATTTAGAAGTTTATTACTCAGAGAGGTGCACTTGAGCAAAGACAGAGAATAAAGCAGAATGGATAAATATAAAGGGAAAATGTAGGTTGTGAATGTTAAGCAGCTCTAACAGAGGAATTATCTGTTGAGTGATCCCCCATGGAGAGTGTTCAGTTCTCATCTGCAGGTGCTCCCAGAGCACTGAGTGCAGGGAACAGCTCTGCATTGAAGAGGTGAATGGATAATTGGGATGTGGGGATGTTTTGTGTGTGCTGCCCATGCCATGACTGCAGCATTCCCCTCTGTTACAGGGCAGCCACTCTTTGCAGTTAATGCAGTTTGTATTTGTGGTTAAAACCTGAGGGTGTGCTTTGGATACCTTAATGCTCTTGGAATTTAGGGGAAATGGCTCATCAGATCTTGAATCTGAAATACATTGATAGTTCGGATTTCCTCCTGCAGTTTTGTTTTCTTATCTTGCTGAAAGGATGGGGCAGTATGGGTAAATGCTTTGCTTATGAGCTCTGCCCATTCCAACATTACTTTTTCCCAAGGAGGAAAAATGCTGATAAAAAACATTAAAAATTTGTTTCAAATCATTTGTAGCAAATGAAAATTCTCTTTATGCATTCTTTTTGTGCTTTATCTAAAGGTAAAAGAGCTCAAGCTCTATCTTGACCCTTAGTTTGACTCAAACTACCACAAAGTAGAGAGGAAATGAAGTTTATAGGTTTGTACTTAATGGCTGTTGAGACACTTAACATATGTACATTTAAAATGTTAACTCATTTCTCTATTTCAATGTTTTTATTTCCTAAATGATTACTAAGTTTTGTAGAGATCCAAAGATAACAAACTTCTAGGTAGTACATATATTACAAACTGACTTTTGTGCTCGTGCCACATACTTATATGCAGATAAATTTGAAAAATGAAGAGAAAGCAAGATGGAGAAAAAAATTAAGTAAATACTTCATTAGATGGTGAAGCTCTCACTTTCTTTAAAAATGCACTTTGTTTAAAACAAACAAACAATCAAAAAACCCCAACCAAACCCCACAACTGAAAACAAAGCAGCAAAGAGCATATATTGTTATTACGTTATCAGAATCCTCCTGCAGAAAAGAGTACAGGTCAGGTATATTAGACAGATGTTAAGAAGAGCTCTGTTCTCTATCTTGCAAGCAGTTCTCATGGTTATCAATTGTGTTTGGCTTTTAGAATAAAGGTAATTGGCAAAGTGCCATGTCATATTTCATCCATTATGCCTGTCTTATGAAGTATCACACACTTCTTCCTAGAGTAGGTGCTCCTCCTCCTCTCCAGAGATCAGACTCTGCTTTTACTTGTGGAATGGCTCTGTGGGAGAGTCACCTGAACTGCACTCTTCCTATCTTTTAAAAACAGGGAGATGAGAGATAAAGTTTCATAGGTCTGGAGAGAGCAGCAGTTTGTATTTCAGCCTGTGTCACATCTGTCTGGCTTGTGTATGTCGTCCGTAACTCTCTGCCACAGCTTTGGAGGGAAGTCCTCCAGAGGACTTGGTGTGCTCTTTTTTGTGCTTTGTGTGTAAGAAAGGATAGCTCAAAAATATTTGGAGGCTCTAAGAATCTGTGATGTAGAGATTAGGATTAAAACCCAGTACACCTTTTCCAGATGTGTAAGGAAGGGCAGTATGACACTCGTTCTTAAACCTAGCCCATACTTAGGTTCCCTGCTAAATTGATGTCTTAGTAAATAGCTTCACTGGTGGAGTAGAGGAGACATGACAGTCAGGTTACACTTTATCACAGAACTTGATATGAAATCCATACTTTGTTCCCTGGACAGTGCAGTGAGATGGATATCTGTGGTAGTAATGTAAGAGCATGTTTGTGAGAGTGCTGTATGTCACAGGGCTGCCCTGGATCAAATAGCATTTGAATACATTGTACATGGGCTTTGATCAAGGACCACAGGGCCGTGTCTAGCCCATGGAGCACAAGGAGACCCACTTACAGCCTGCCACTAGAGCAGGAAATGTTTTCCTGTTTTACTGTTATTAAAGCTTGAGATGTATAGTACAGGATCACCCAACAGTACTATTTAAACCAGGATACTATGTGGATACACAGCTTACTCCTGTTTTCTATTTAGCTGGAGCAGTCCCAGAGTGATGGCTATGCTACCTTTATGATTCTTTGCCAGCTGTGTAAGGACAATACTGGGTCTGGCACACAGTCTGCCAGGAGAAATGTGTTTTTCAGAACAGCTGGAACAACTGTTCCAGACTCGGGTGATCAATCTGAATCAGTGTTGCTATTTGTTTCACCTGCTTTGTGGTTGGACTAGGTGCTTAAACCCAGCTGATGTCTGAGTGAGCCGTGTCCTCAGGAAAGTTCCGATTTGTGCTTCTATCTGAAGAGTTGATGTCCCCTCTGTGATCACCCTGTTCCCCCCCTGCAGAGCTGTGCCATACAAGGCATTTAGTGGCTTTTGTTGTTGTGCCAATGTTTCAAGGCTGCCACAGTAATTTTAAAATCTAAGGTAGAGGGAAACCAAATTTTTTTCCTCCCAACAAAAATAGCCTTGTTTGGGATTTGTTTTAGGGTTTGAAAATTGTAGGTAGTGTTTTGTGTAATAAATGCACTGCTGATAATGCCATGAGGCACCAGGCAGCACCCCAGAACCCTGCCCAGCTTGACAGGGCAATGGAAGCAATGGAATCTCATTAGCACCAAACTCTGCCTGGGTTAATGAAGCCCTGCTAATGAATAGTGTTGTGCTAGGTAGAGCAACCTCATGTCAGCAGACTAACCATGATAAAGTTTGGCTATTAAGAGGGTTTGAAAATATCTTTTGATATTTTTATTGATAATACAGGTATATGCAACTTGGCTTGATCCTATTTCTGTTCCCATTGCTTGAGGAATATAGCTGGTCTGTTTGTAGCTTCTGACTAACGCCTTAACTCCAACTCTAACACAATTTGCTGGGGATTTATGATGTTCAGCCAAGCTGATATAATCATGTAATAAATATCTAGTTTTTCCCTCATAATTTAATTAAATATCAGACCTCCTTACAGAGCTTCGGCAGAGGGGAACCACACGAAGCGGGAGTTACACTTTGCAGGTCACTCCCCAGCCGGACTGGGCTGAGGGGAGCGGCCCGGCTCGGGGATCGTGTTTGTGAGGGGCGGCACAGTGACAGTGACAGCGGCTCCGGCCGGGAGGGGACGGCGTGGCCTCCCCCGGGCTGCGAGGAGCTCGCTGAGAGCTGAGGAAAAACTTAAAATGGGCCATAGCCTGGAGGCATTGTGCTCTCCCTGGCTGACAGCCTGGGCTGGAGCGCAGCCAGGGCGGGCGGAATGGGGCCCTGGGGCTGTGCAGATAGAACAGAATCCATAACCCCGCGCAGCGCCCCTTGCTGCCCCAGCGGCCGCGCGGAGCCGGCAGCGCCCTCCGCGGCGCGGCCTCCTGAGGGCACCGGGCAGCCGCGTCTGCTTTCTATTATTAAAAGAGGGAAATGGAAAAAAAAAACCCTCACAAAAAAACCAACACTCCACAATGTAAACATTCTTACAATTGCTGCGGAAACTGGATATAACCAGGTTATTTAAAGGGGGGAAAAACTTAAGCCATCTGTACATGCCAAGTTTGCCTTCACATCTGTTAATTGTAAGGGGGTGATTTTAAAAAAGAAATCGTGTTTTAGAGCCTGGTTCGGCAGAGGCTGTGAATGAGTGCTCTCGAAAAGAAGGTTAGATGTGCCCGTGTGCCATGAAGGCCTCACACTCCGGTGGTCATGGGCACAGCCCGTGTTTCCCTGGGCTGTGCCGCGGAGCAGCGCTGGCCGGGCCGCCATGGCCTGCCTGGGGCTCCACAGCCCCGCGCTGAGGGCGCCCTGGGCCGCCAGAGCGTCCGTGCTGTGTTGTCAGCGCTGTGTTGCGATTATCCTGTCAGCAATGCACGGTAAGAAGAAATAAGCTCCGTTTAAAAAAATTTAAAGGACAGAAAATGCCAGTGTTTTTGCTTCTATTACGTTTTGGGAGTGTATTGTCTTACTGTAACATCATTACCTTACTCTTACATCATCCACAACGTGACGTTTCTGAGTTCAGTACAGTCATTTTAACATCAAATAGCAAATCTTTTACCTCGCAAAATCTTCAGCTGAGTTTAGCATGGAAACATGTTTGAACTTAAAATAAAGACAAGGCTGTTTTGGCTCTGCATGCTCACCTGAGTGCCTATCTCTGGTGGCCTAACTTAGAGAGCCATCATCCACTTCTTACTGAAATTCTGATTTCAGTAGGAAAACCTAAAACAGAATCATTAATTCATCAGAATCATTAGTTCAAACTGCTGTGCTCTGGTTTCTTGGCTGTTACTTGAAAATGTCATCCTGTTAGAAACACATTGTTGTCACTGCCCATTATTTTATTGTGAACTTCAAAATACTCAGTAGGGTTTGAGGGCTGTTTGTTTGTTTTTCTTTACCACTATCACCTGAAACAATCATAGGTGAAAATCTTGGCTTCAGGTGTATAAGGTGAGATTCCATGCCTGAAATTTGGAACATCAGCCCTAAAGGTAAAATATTTTCTTAATTCTGTCAGTTATAAAGAATCCAGCGCTTTCTGTGTTTACAAATAGATAAATCAGCCAATTCCCATGATTTTCTGTTTGGAAATTTGCTGGATTTTTACTGTTTAGAATTTTAATACTGAAAATAAATTCAACAGAGGAAGACAGCATTTTCTGTGCCTGATCAAATGAACTCTTAACATAATTTGGTTTTCTAAGTGGCCTTTTAATTTTAAAGAACAAGCTATTCTTATAGAAAGATTCCTTTCATTAAGTTCTTTAGATGCTTTTCTAAAAGGAATTTTTTTATAAACTTTATTTCTCAGTAGAATAATAATTAAAATGTGAATAAGTGAATATTCAATAACTGGAAAGCCTTGCAAACACACATGACAAAATGATTTAAATAACATCCTATAAAAAGTAGTCTTTACTGTATTATTGAACTGTTGAAGCTCAAGCTTTAAGATACAAGGCCATTATCAAATTATGACACAATCCTCCTTTCTAACAGCTTTAAAGGTACATATTGTATAGGTTTTCATACATAACTAAGTTTAAATACATTTATGACACTTGGAAGCATTTGAACAAGATGCATTAATTTAATCTTTCAGTGAGGTTTTGTACATATTGCCTTGCAGAGTACTTGGGGGAGCATGAGTATTTGCAAAGATATCTGTGACATCTGTTCTTAATATTCTAACATCTTTCTTCCGTGTATGTTTGATAGACAACATATTTTTGGCAGTCTTTGTTATTAGAATTGCCAAAATGTTGATATTGAGTGCCTTGGTTTTCGATGAGTGCAAGCCAGAATGAGCCTTTTCAGAGACTGATCTTTGGAACCAAGTTTTTTCTAGAAAGTCATGTGTTTCAACATTCTTTTTAGGTAATCAGAAATGGATTTATAATAGAATAAGGAAATTATTTCTGTTCAGGAACAGTTGTTCAAATGCTCCCTCATCTTTATTTCTGATCTGTGTATTTTTAAACATAACAGTGTGTCAGAACTCCATCCAAGTACCAGGCTGTGGGATTTTGCTTCACTAGATCCCTAACCCTCCTAACTGCCCATTGTAAGTGCATTGATGTGAGTGTATAAATGGCATTTCATTGGGGGTTTTCTGAGACTCAGGTGTAACAGTGTGGAGCACTGTGCTGTGCAGTTTTTAGAGTTCTGAGTACAGAGTGAAAGGCACAGCCATGAGTTAAGTGCCAGGGCTTCTTCTAAAATATTTGAGAAGTCCCCTCTGAAAGATCTGTGTAAAGTCCAGAAAGCAGAAGGAGAAATTTTAGTATTTTAGTAAGGAAGTACCTCTGGGTACTCTTGGATTAGCAATCTGAAAAGAAATAAGGTTCCTGGGTATTTCATTTCAGAAGCTACGTGACTGTCATTTCTCTGAAATCACACCATCGAATGATGAGGTGTCTGTAGAATTCAGCTGGCATTAAATCCTTTTGTTGCAGAGCCTGTGCCCTTCAAGTCTGTTTGTTGAATGTCTTGGAAAGGTTCCTTAGCCAGGGGCCCACAAACTGCCCTGTACTGGTGCAGGCTGACATCCTCAGGGAAGCTGTTACCCAGTCTGGCAAAGCTCAGGGAGAGGGAGAACATGGCTTCAAACCTACCTGACACGTTCAAGAGAAAGATCAGGTTCCAGCTGCTCTTCAGAGCATTACTTGGTGGAGAAGCTGTGTGAGCCACCTTTTCCAACTCTAGGAAGGGAGACCAGGCTGCAGCTGCTTGTTCTGGGAGGCCAGTGAGCAACAGGAATGCATTCTGGATCAGACACTGCTGATGACTGCATGAATCCTGCTGCTAGGTGCTGAACTGTGCGCTGCTCCCATGTGGCATGTCAGAATGTGTGTAGAAGCCAAGGTTTAGGTATGAAGACAAATAGACAAATTCAAGGTGATAACTGAGGCATAGATCCTTTGGTGAGAGAGCATCAGGAGAGGGTTTCCAGCCCTGTGCTGCGGTTTTTAACCTATGTGTGATTTTCAGACCACAACCTAAGAGTGTGTGTCAGCTTTATTGATTGGACCTACTCACCTAAAAAAGTTGGAGTTTAGTCCTGAGTGACCAAAAATTAGTGATGGAGATATTTTATACAACAGATACATGAGCCAAAGATCGCACGTTTATATCTGTTTCAGAATCTGCAGAAAACAACTGTGAAATGTCTTGCAGACACTGAGATCCTGGCCCTGTCAAGGTCACAGGGGCATTTCATAACAACTTAGATCAAATCTTGTAATGTGATATTTAATTTTGACTGTGAAGGTTTCTCTTGTAGAAATAAAATTAATTATGCTGCTTTATCGTGTTGCCCTATGTTGCAAATATTTATTTGCCAAAATAGTTTTTATTTATAGTCCTGTAAGTTCAGTGTAACATCAGGGATGAGAAAATTGCCCCAGAACTGGAGAAACACATGCCCTCAATCATTATCACCCTGACTCACTCCAACTTTATTCGAATTTTATGTGGTTTCTTACCCCACAACCCCCAAACTGAGGTAGACATACCTTTCCTGTTGTAGAAGGAAATCCCTAGACATGAGACCTGTAGTAGTGGTTATTGTTCTGTGGCTCTGTGGATAGCTGTGAATTCTTTGTTCAGCATGGAGAAAGAATACACTTTATAATGCACAAGATACCAGCAAAGTTTTTTCTTGAATTGCCTGAATAGTGTCACTGCCATATGTCACTGTGACAACAGACACACGCATCAGAAAGTATTTCTGACTTGGTTTTTTGAGTACAGTTCTCATACTGGTGGTATTTTTATTCCTGCCATAGTTTAGCTAAATGATTCATTTCCTATAGAAAAAAAGGATACTATATTTTCAATATTACTTTTGGAGCACTATTTCTTAGATCTGGTGTTTTGTGCTATGTGGATTTTGGCTTCAGCTGCCCCAGTCTGAGGCTTTAGGTGCAGTCAGTGTGAGCTGGAAGTGCATCCTCATCCATCAGATGTGTGTGTCAGTCTGAGCCTTCGGAGTGGCAGCTCTAACAACGAGTCTGCAGCGTTTGTGTCGGGATCCAGCCCTCTCCTGAAGGCCCCTTTCATTTCCTCCCTGGCATTTCCTTTAGTCTATCTGTTGATTCACTGATCTTAAATGAAGCAAGTGAGTATCGATACAATATATTAATAAATGTGCAAGAAGGAATGAAATGCATCTGAAAACTAGAAGAGCAAACAACGATTAAGGGCCAAGGGAGGCTCATCCCTTTGCAGAGATGTGCAATTCGGCTTTCTCTCAGTAGATGTCAGCAGCACTACAAATTTGCCCAGCTCACCGCTTTGGGAGCCCTTCTGTTTACAATTTTTATTAGTTCACGATTTCAGATTCAAAGGAATATCCCATCTAAACCAGTGGAAACTATTGCCCTCTGAAATGGGTTTAGAGACTTCTGGTTAGCATCTTAAAATAATATTGTATTCTCAGTAATGCATTTTTTTCATAGAGAACTTAGAAGGGGCTTATTGCTACATTTTTAGAATTTTCTGAACATTTACCTCACATTTGCCCTCCAGGCAAATGTGAAGAAATATAAGATGTCTAATATTTTGCTTCTTTCTGTGAAGTAAATCAAAACCGTGGGAATGTTTTCATATAATTTGATTTACTCCTGTCTCCTACAATACATCTTCAACTCTGTTCAATTAACTCTCTGCCTGCTATAAGAAAAGGGTGCAACCATATTGTGACTGAAAGCAATGGCAAGTGTTCTGTTGGATCTGCTGAGAGCTGTCAGCCCCAGAGGAGTTCACAACCACAAGGGAAGGATGTGGAAGGAAGCTTTTTGTGTGTAAAACTTCGTGTGTGTATGGCAGGGAGAGAAAAGGGTTGTTTATTTCAGTGTGTAAGGAACATGCATTTTGCTGCATATTATAAAATAAACAGAAATATTTCAAAATCGCCATGTACATGAAATAGGGACAAGAAGATAAACAATCCAGTGTTTATTTGGTTAGAAATGAAGAAATTTCGTTATATTCTGTTTCTCACAGGAGGGGGTCTTTTCCTTCATCTGATCTCCAGCAGGAATCTTTAAGTTTTTTTGTGGTATACTGGGGACTTGTCAAGTGTGGCAGAGTTGTACTTTTGGAAGTTCAGATCATCCTCTGAGACAGGATCAGCCCAGAAAGCAGCATTGGCCACTTTCCCACATGTCTGTCACCATCTTATTTGCAAGAGCACCAAAATGAGCAGCACTAAGAATTAGAGGCCAATTCAGCCACAAGCAGTGCTGGGGACATTTTGTGTGGCATTTGCTTGTCTCTAGGAAAATAGGCTGGGACTGTTTTATCTTGACTGCAGGGTGTGCCTACACATGCTGTAGCCAGCTAGAACTGGCCAGCTCCAGAGCCAAACTTCTCTAACCAGGCATGCTTATTTCCACACACCCCTGCAGCCCACCCCCCACCCCAAATTTGGAGGGGAATCAGGTGGAGTGATTTTAACTTAGTGAGGGGAGATAGAGCTGTGCTCCCCAACCTGTGTCATTGTCAACAACACTTGCAATTATCACACAACAACATTGTAATTTGTTTTCCATGCCTTCTTCAGACCCTTTTCATTTCCTGTGTCACATGCAACTTTACTGGGTGTTGCCTTCAATCTGTGGGTTGGGGGCCACTTTGTCATACTATTCCCTTTCTATTTGTTCCCCACTCTCTGTCCTTTCCCATGATCTGTTCTTTAGTGACCTCTCCCACCTCACAATCCTCTATTCCTGGCCTTATCACGTGGACTTTGATCATTTCTGCCTGTCAGTTGATCCATTCTGCATCAAACCTTTTCTTAACTGCACTTTTTTTCATGACCCCACTGGAGTGGGCTGGGAAATGCTCTGTGGCAGGCCAACAGTGCCAAAGGAATAATTACTAGTTCTAGGGATGGATCCAAAACACAGGGGAGCCAGTGGAGTTTGGGCCCCCTAGATGGGCCCATTGATGCCTGGATGTCAGCCTGGGTGGATGAAGCACTTTGCCAAACTGAGCATGGGGTACATGGCTCCAGGGTGATGAGGCAGCAGCAATGCACAGCAAATTTTCCCTCAAGGCATCTGTTAGCAGCAGTTTGGGAACTAAACCAAATGACCCAGTGTAATGCTGTTCTGCTCTCCCCATTGTTCTGGGGCTCTTTCTTACTTGCATAGCCAGCAGGAGGAAGCTGGTGGCTTTGGCTCTCTCTGACTCCTTTGGCTCTCCTTGCTGAATGGATCTGTTTCTGCCTCCGTTGTTCAGCTGTTGAGCAAGTCTGTTTCTTAGGTTTTGGCTTGCTCTGCAGGGCATGGAGTAGGGAATGCTGAATCTGCTGCTGCTGCTTTGTGGAACATTAGATTTGGAGGGGCAGTCTTTGCCATTTCACCTCAGACTGGAACTGGAAGAAAACAGAATAATTGTGTCTAGTGTTTACGTGAAGGTTGTGCAAAAACGTCTTCCTAGCCCTTGCTGGGGTTACTGTGTTGTTAATTATGTTGTGAATTTGCATCTGAGAATATCAGAGGGTTGTGAGCTAAACACACACCTGTGCAAAGTTAGGCAAGAGGTGTCTCTATGTTACAGGGATTGAAATCAAGGTGCAAAAATAATGAGTTAGCTCAGAGTTTACACAAAGGCTCAAGCAATTTGGCAGCAGAGTGACAGGAAATCTCCCCATCTTCAGGGTTGTGCATAATGACAGAGCCAGAAGTACTAAATAAAGTGTAGTGCTGAACACTGGGTTAGTTTTCATTGTCTTCATGTAGGTCTCCTAGGAAACTTCTAAGAAATGAAGTTTTGCAATTTTTTTGCAAGAAGATTGGGCACACAGTGATACTGCTGGGTATTTTGGGATTGTAAATAATTGGTGTTTAAGTCACAGAGTACAAATGAATGACCCTAATTTCATGCATGCTGCAGTATGAAAGAAGAGATGCTGACTTAGTTTAACATCATGCTTGTGACAACTTTCTCATGATTGCTGCACTGATGGACTGGTTTAGATGAAAAGGGAGGTGGTGGCAGGGCTGAGTTTTCATTTAAATATGACTTGACTGGAAGAGCTAGCATAGCTTTTTATTAATACTAAAAATGCTGAACATAACATCAAAGCAAGGTTTAACTATTACACAGTTGCATACCTGGTATGAAAAATAAGATCTTTCTGCATGTGTACAATTTCCTGACACTGATTTTGTGGCCTTATGTGCATCAACAATAATGGACCAATCCAGCCAAAATTTTCTTCCACAGCTGCTGGTCTTAGGAAGTTCCCTGGGCCTCCTGTGCTCTGCAGCTGTGGAGGCTATTCCCTGCTCTGAATAAAAGAATCTCCCCTCTCCTGTGACTGCAAATGCTGAATGAGACATCCTGTAACACCCTGTTCAGAGGGGCAGAGCTGACAGCCAAAGGCCATCCTTGGCATTTTAGTCCTTGTAGATAATGGCAGATGGTGCATAACCATGGGCAGGGAACCCCTTAGTCCTAAAACAGGGAAAGAGATTTTGGGGCATAAAAATTCACTGCCCAAAGGTCTCAAGGCTGGTTCAGCTCCAGAAAAAGTAAGGAGGAGGGATTTGGCGTAGCGGTCGAGGAAAAAGTCA
Source organism: Melospiza melodia melodia (assembly GCF_035770615.1). NCBI lineage: Eukaryota > Metazoa > Chordata > Aves > Passeriformes > Passerellidae > Melospiza > Melospiza melodia. Next base: position 7,206,598 of record NC_086208.1, on the reverse strand, counting down.
TCTGGCATGTAAGAATATTGCAACCTAGATGGTGTAAGGGGCCCATTTCTGCACATACCATTAGAATAAAACCCAAGAACTGATATGTGGAATGTTTCCTGAAGAGCTATGCAAAGCTTGCCTGCTTTCATTCAGCTGTAAAAGTGTAGGCTGCAATTTTCACATGAATTCCTTAATTTGCACCTTTGAAAACTTACTTTTTTGCAAGTGAAGCCTGATGGTCTCAAGTGCGTTTCAATTTGAGCTTTTAACATTCTTGTTTGAACCTGAAACTCAAAGTGAAATGTAGGAGTTGCAAAAGAATGCATAGAATACAGACAAATTGCAGGAAAAATTCACAAGAACCTGAGCAAACCAATTTGCAAAATTTCCCATAGCTCAGGCTCTCTTTGTTTGTGAAAATTATCTTGGTCTTTTCTTTGTCACGTGGCTGTGGAGGCTTTGAAGGTGGAGAGGTTGTGATGGTGGGAGCTGTCAGGAACAGCACTGTCAAAGAATTGCAGGGCCAGCTACTGTCCCCAAGGGGACCACAATTCATCCAAATCCAAGTTTGCCTTCAGATTCCACCCATGTATTAGGCAAGAATAGTTTAAGCTCTGTGGATAACATGTAACTGAAGCTGAAGAGACAGGGTTTGAAGCCTGTTTTGAAGCAGGGAAGTTTTAGTAACTGATCTGCAATAAAGGGGCATTTAAAAAGAGCTAGGTGGTAGAAAACCAGATTAATGAGGAAGTTTTTCTAATTTCCATTCCTGCAGCGCTTTTGGTTGGAAAACAGAAAATAACCATGCTTTGTTATTGCATGAAATAAATAAAACAAACCCAGAATGCTGTGGTACTTGTCGATCTCTAAAGCATACAAAGCTGAAACCACCACATGCAAAAACCATCACAAGAAGAGTGAGTGCAAGCTGAAAGGTTGGTGATACTTGCTCTCTGCAATGCAGCTCTCACCAGTGAGAACTCAGCTGACCTCTAGGGAATTGATAGGAAGTCCTGGCTCTGCTTGAGTCAATGGGAATTTTGCTGTGCACTTCAGGGAACTTCACAGAGTAGTCCTTGTTGTGCAATGTATTGTTCCTGATTCTTAAAACCTTGCAAAATCTCACAGTTGGGCAAATAGGCATTTTTTAGTGCTCTGCATCTTCTGCCTAGCAAGCATGGGACATTAAAGGCCAGCCATGTTCACTAAATCTGGCTGGGCTCCTGGTAGTGCCATGCTCCCTTACCCATGGAAATGAAAGAAATACAATGTCCAAGTGCTATGGCTGGCAGTGGTCTTATGCTGCTCATTCTTTTTATTTGTAAGTCCTGTTACCTTCCTTTGCCTGTGCTGTCACCTGGGCTGCTTTTGGGGCACACAGGCTTTGGCAGGACATGAGAGGGAGGACTCCTGTCTTGTTTGCTTGTTGGGCATTAAGGTCCACATCCTCACTTCCGTGGGGGGCCTCAAGGGGTAGTTGTGATAATTGACATTCAATTCTATTAATCAGATAATTTAAAGTCTGTTAAGTAAAGTGGTATCTCTGATTGTAACATTAGTAACAGGGAAATGCTTTGCTCAGCAAGCAAATAAGGATTAGTTTTTGGGCCCTGTTCCTGGCTATCCTTAGATGTGTATTATCATCTCTACAGAAGATACAAGCATTTTTCTCTGTTAATAATATCTTTTTGTCAGCTTTGACTGTGTAGGCTGCCAATATTGTTACAAAAGTTTTTATTCTGTTCACTCCATTTGTTGAGTTCTTCCTGCTAAGTCAGCCAAAAATTTATTTTCACTGTATATGGAAGGTCTGGCTGTTGTCAGTAGGTAATTTATGGGGGAAGGTAAAATTTGATTTATTGACCACTTAAAAGCTTTCATAACTGAAATGCTGGGGTTTGTTGTATCTCCTTCCCTCGTGTCTCTATCTCTGCAAGGCTTAGCTACAAGGATGAGACCTACAGTCCTTTGGAAGACTAAAAAATAGAAGAGGAACATACTTTATCTATTTCATTTAAGGAATCTACCTAAGTAAATGGACAGATGAAATGACAAAAAGCTGGCAGTAAAATGGCATGGAGCCTGATGTAGGTATTTCTTGTAAAGCATGTTGGTAGGGGCCCTAAAACAGGTCCTTGTGTTCTTGTATAGCCAAAGCTGAAGATAAATGGGGACTTAGGGCTAAATCCACAGCATTAGTAGCTTCCAGTAATCTGTTCTTGTGGTGGGAAAAACCTTGCTGAGGAAAAAACAACACTTAATTTAACAAGAGTTGGAAAAACACTTCAGCAAAACACAGCATTCTTATGGAAATGTGCCAGGGTGAATTGACCTTATAAGGTCCATGTAAGGAAATATAATGGTATTATTTCCTAATATTTTGAACTTTAGTTTTTTCTATAGAAGCTCTAGAAAGTTTTTATATCTGTAGAGGAAGCAGCTGTGATCTTGGATGTAGGGACAGTTTGCTACACCAGTCAATAGATACTCAAATTAAGGTGCCACATCAAGAACCTTTCACTTCAGAAAAAAAACCAAACAAAATAAAATGTGAGATTTGTTTCTGTGATGCCTCATCTGGAAAAACTCTCTGATGATTGTATTGTGTTCATAAGTATGACACAAAATCAGCAGTGTCATTAGTGGTGTAGGATTTAGAACATTAATTTAAGACAGAAAAGTAAGCAGGAAGAGAATTGATTGCCAGGGGTGTAGGATTTGCTCTGCCAGTGTTGTAACCAGCCTGTGAGTGCTCTGGCTGAAGCCTGCAAAGTGGGCACATAATATAGCTACCCACAGACTATGGGTTAAATACCAGCTGTGGTTGGTGATTTTTTTCCTCCCCAAGTACAGCTGAATAAGGAAAATTATATTTAAGCTTGTTTTAGTTGGGAATGTGACACATCAGAAAATTGCCAGATTATTTTCCCAGCCTTGCTTTCTGCAGAAGCCTAAATAACTTTAGTTGTCTCATAAATCCACAGTGATTACAATGTATTTATTTATTATTATCTATGCAGACACAAAATGACCTCAGCAGAGAAGAAGCCAAAACAATTCCTTGATTTTGGGAGAAAAATCATTCACCCCCCATCTCTGTTCCACCCACAGGCTCCTTCTGAGGGCTGTGACTTTGTCTTATGCTTCAGCAGGAAACATATTTTTGGCTGAGACTGAGCTCTCTGGAGCGTGGGGATCTTACAGGTATATTGTCAAGTGGAGTTTGTATTGAACACAGGGTGCTTTGCTTGAGTGTTCCCTGTCAAATTGTATTTGTGATTGCCAATATATCGCTAGGTAGTTATGTTTTTGTTATCACACAATTTCAAATAATAGAAAAGTTAAAGGGATAAAATACTTTTTGAGCTGTGTAAGGGGAATGTGGGATGTTCACTTCATGTTCATGTTCACTTCAGCAGCATCTGTCATTTCTTTCTAGAAAGATTTCAATCAAACAAATTATCTGGAGTTTGAAAGTACCAAACAATCTCTGTGTGATACACTGTGCTCCACTCCATTGGCAGAAAAGCTGTGACTGGATATAATGTGCTTTCAAGGCTTAAGAACAAGTGTTCAAGACAAAATATAATTATAGATAGAGATTTAAAAAAGTGACATGTGAGATGTGCTTGCTGAAGTTAGATCACAGCCTAGTAAAGTGATATTTAAAACAATAATGTATCTAGAAAAAGAATTTCTGTTCTAGATATTTTGCAGCAAAACATTTGGTCAGGATCAACAGGGGACTCCCAGTGTTAGGCTGCAGGAGGTGGGGATTTTCAGACACTGTGGGTAGGAGGTGCCTCTGAGAGGGGAAAGTGGGTGCTCTTGAGAGGGGATTTACTGGGCAGGCAGGTTACAAAGCTCTGTGAGGATCAGTCAGGTGCTGGATATAATTTATACTTTTATTACTGACTTTGGCTTAAAAAGATGATGATGAGGAAATTTATTGATGATATCCAGTTGGTACCTATTGGTAATGCAGAATGGGCAGGAATTACTTCCAGGAAGAAATGAATGACCTCAAAGTTTGGACTAATAGGAACAGGCTGAAAGTTAATGGAATGCAGTGCAAGATCATGCACTTTGGGATCACTGATAAACACTAACATAAACTGGAGCTCATGGTTTGGAAGCAGTTGAAGAAGGGACATAGCTAAGTATTGGGGGTTCACTGGGTAGCTGGTAGCCAGCAATATGTATGGGTATCCTTTGTACCCAGGCACAAAGGGTAAATGGGATTTGAGGTTCAGATCTTCCAGCTGAAATCAGTATTTTTGCCTGACAAGGTGTGATGAAGCTATATCTGAAAATCATGTGTAACTCCAATTTTCCTTGTTGAAAAGAAGGGAAATCAAATTCAACAAGTCCACAGAAGAGTTACTGGTATCATGGGAATTATAAGCTTTTCTGTAAGAAGAAACTAAATTGGCAATGGTTTATTTAGCCTAGCAAAATGAAATTTGAGCGGTGATTTATATCCATGGGAGAAAATATCAGAAGAGCAATGCTATTTAAAAGACAACAATTAAAGACAAACAAATTGATATGAGCTGTTCTTGAGGAAATATGAGCTTCAGTTTAGGTTTCTAACTAACAGAAGAGCCAGATTCTGGAACAAACAGTGACATGGGATAACAACTGTCAGGTGTTACTGCGGAGTAACATCCGTTCATTAGAGGAGTAGTTCACTCTCCTGTGGCTGAAGCCAGTGGCATGACCCAAAAGTCTTATGGAGAAGCCTCATAATTTTTTGCTTGATCCTACGTTGTTCTTCTTTGATTAGTGCTTGAAGGGCAGTTTTGTAAGGAATGTATAGAAATTTCATCAAATTTTATTTTTGATTGTGATTAAATTGGTGATGCCTTAACATATTTTCACTGTAGTAGGTCGAATCTTCATGTGGGGAAAACTACCCTTTCTGGAAAGCCACAAAATTTACCAATCCTTATAGTTTTGCAAGTGAAGGCATTAAATCTGCATTAAAAGTCATCTGTCATTGTCCTGCAGAAAGACTGGCAAATCAGTGTGCAGAGCTAGAAGCTGCTTTACATGCCATCATGTATTTCAAATTTCATGGACATAATTTATCTTTCTAGAGCACTCATTTTCATACCAGTTAATAGTATAAATGACTTAATTATTCCACTTAATGCATCTAGATGGACCAGAGGTTTTTACTTTGCAATAAAGAAAATATTTCACATTCCCAGTTCATCTTGTGTTTATAACTTGCTTAAAAATACTTCTGTTAAAGAGACTTCTCTGCTTTCATCTGTGAGAACCCAAGGACAGAAGATATCATGAAACCAGAATAATTTTCTGTGCATGAAAAAAACTCTCAACTTATTCACAGACAAAATCTTCTTGATAAACTTGTCAACATATTCATGGTCTAATCAGAATGACATAGTATTCAAAGAGGAATCTTTCATAAGTATTTCCCATTCACAACAATAGAATGCAGGAGTGTATGAAAATAAATGCACTGCATGGAAATTCATGTAGATGTCAATCAGTGTTTTACGTTCTCTGATGAAGTTGTACCTTTGAAATCTTCTAAAAGCTGCTGTAATACTTCTATTTCAGAAGAAAAGCAGTTGTACCCCGGGCAGGATTAAGCCCATGACAGTTCTCTCCTTACCTCTTTTTTCTCTTGATGTGTGTGTCACCGTAGGTTTGTATATGTAAAGTTCTTAATGCCCAGGAATGCCCAAACTTTTCCCTTTTTAGCCAGATGTTTCATTTTAGTAACATCTTTTTCAATGAAAGTAAAGTAGATTCAAACTTTGAAAAGTGGATTGCCATAAAATAGATATCTGAGTAGTGGCAACTGAAATTTAAGTTCTGACTGAAACAAGAGGTTACACCAAAGGGGCTTTGAAATGATTATTTGTGTGCTAATTGGGTAAAATTCTTTTTCATGCACTAACATTTGTGCAGCTGTGTTTGTAATATATCCTGAAAAGTTCAAGATGCAGTACTTTAGATGCTGTGCTCCTTGTGGTTTTAGGAGAACCTCTCTTGAAAGAAGGGCTTTTGTACAGGGAACTTGCTAGGCTCATTACTCACTGGAAGGAAGGATGGTGATGGTTTTCTCAATGTTTATGGCTGAAAAAAAAATATCGTAGAACCCTCAATCTCAAAGTTTTGCATCTTGCTTTGACACAGTAATGCATTTCCACATGAAGCACTTATTTTCTACAGCTTCTGCAGCTGGGACAGTTCTTGAATTGTGAAAAACTCTCTGCACATGAATCAATGCACTCTAGTCCAGATAAATGAGTAACACCATTGATCAGATCTTCCAAAGGAAATGCATAAACACTGGGATTTTTTAAATTTATGTGCTTCTATTGTATCTGTAATGCAGGTTGATGCATTCTGACTACCACCTTAATCTGACTGCACATTTCACAAATAATCTGACCTTTGTGCAGCTGTCTTGAAGTTTTTGGCATACAGGTCGTATAACATTTCCTCAGTGAATAGTTGCATCAAATGACTGTTTCTTAAGGCCATCTAAGTCAGGAGAAATGCTCTCACAGGAGCTGTGTGGCTCCAGCCCTTGCCACAGGAGACACCCTAAAGTGAGTGCACAGGAGCCAAGACATTTGCTGTGGTGTGTTCTCCTTGCAGTCCCCCACACCTGCAGTTCTTATATTTGGTGTGCAGCCTACCAGTAATTGTTGGCTATTATCTACTTACAGACCTGTTGTCCATGAATTTGTATAATCCCTTTCTGAACCTACAGTCTGACCTTACCATCTCCTGTGGTGGCAAGGTCAGGAATTGTATTGCCCACCAAGTACTTTATCTGTTTTGTATTATGAGTTCATTTAGTGCCTCCTAATGGCCTGAAAATAGCAGGGATTTTGTGAATAAAATTTCTACATTAATTTTTCACAGTTCTTCCATAATTTTGGGAATCCTGATTGTATTCCCCCTTGATCTTCTGTCCAGATTGATAAATCCTAGATTTTTTTTGGTCTCTGCTTGTAAGGCAACTGCTGCAAACTATTAGCTGCTCTCTCTTTACATCCTCTGTTTCTGCTATTTATTTGTCAAGGTGCCAAGACCAGACCTGCATAATTTCCCATGTTGAGTTAAAATCTGATATTGCTGATTTCCCTAAAGCTGTATTTCATCCTCTTTTGGGCTTAGTAGCATCATTTCTTTGGTGCCTAAAGGTAATGGTAAAATCACTGAATTTCAGTTCTCTAGGAAAATGGACAGTGCAGTAGGAGGATTAAAAGTAAGTAGCATAGGTGCTGACAAAATAAAACCACAGAGCTAAATATATAGTTGCTTAGGCTTCTCAGAACTAAACAAGTTTGAGTGGATATGGAACTAAATTATCTGAACCTGACAAAAGAGGTGAGTGGAATCTATACATGTGAAGATAGATGGAGGATTTGCTAAAACTGGTTATAACTTTAAAACTTATTTTTAAATTAATACCAGTTGATTGTATCTTAATGAAAGCTGCAGCCATCTATATGAAACATGCAAATAACTGGATTATTTGTCATGGCTTGATAAAGCAATTACAGCCTAGTTTATAAAATGACTTTTCTAGTGCAGTAATCCTATGACATGAAAAGATGATAAAGAATGTAGCAATTTTGAACATGACCTCATCATTACCTGTGGCTTCTGTGTTGGTGGTTTAGAACAAAGCAGGCCATGGCTGTGTTAGGGCTGATGCATCCTAGTGGTTTCACCCATGTGGAGTAGTCAGCCATTCCTTTAATTGACTTCCTGTGCAATTAAAAAAAATGAAAACAATCCCAGCTCCTCCTCGTGACTGGTACTGAAAGTTGCAATTACAAATTTCCTGGTTGAAATTTTCCTTCTGAGCTAAGAAGCTGACTCTGCTCTTAACTCCAATAAAACTATTTTAATCCAAAAGCTCTAATCTGATCCATAGCATTCTGAATTACCTGACTAAGCTCAAACGACAGCCTGAGTCCTTACTTTTTGGGGTGATGTGGGTTTTTTCTCCCCTGTCTTGTTTTTGGTCTTGTCAAATATTGTTGCTAAACTGGTCTTTTTTTTCTAGGTTTCAGCTTCTCTCTCTCATCTGGCCCAAACTGCCAATGTCTAGAGATTTAACAGTTTGTATTTTTTCCCTTTTCCTCAATTCCTCATATGTACTTCTTTCCTTAGCCTCTTCTCTGGACGTAGGTGGTTCTTTCTTGTTTTGGAATAGTCTAACAAAGCAATATAAGGAAACAGATTTCTCTTCAGCTTGGCAACTGCTGGTGTTCTTCTCATGCTTAAGAACAGCTGGGTGAAAAATTAGGTCCAAATCAAAGGGAACGCACAGTCTGTGATGTATGCTGAGTTAACTGCCTTTGTCACTCCTCAGGCTCTGCCATAAGAGGAACTTCATGGTGCAGCTGCAGGTGGAGAAGTGAAGGCCAAGTGAAGTCAGGCAGTTGGTGGTGTGTGGGAGCCCTGCAGAAGTGCTTACCATGGAGTGACAGACGTGTGAGAGGTGCATGTCCCTGCAGGTGCCATGGGGGTCTGTGAGGATTGCAGGTACCTTCCCATGTGACCAATGTTGTAGTGCACCTCTGGCTGCCAAACTGATTGCAGCAGTGTAAACAGTGCCCTCCCTGGGCAAGTGCTGAGGGCTGTGCCCATGGCTGACACAGGGACATCATCCTGGAAGGGAGATTGAGGCTGGGAGGAAGCAGAGGCACTGAGGGTAGTGGGAATGCAAAGTGTTCCAGTGGAAGGGAGAAGCAAACCTAGCTGTGATTTTTGGTTTTGCGTAAGGAAAAAGTTATCTTGGGCATAGAGGCAGAATGGAAAAGGCTGCCTGTAGTTGTGACTTGTTTCCTTTCATTTTTTAAAAGACAGAGCAGTGTTTGCTCTGCAGCTGTGCCTTGCACTGATGACTTATGCGGGCAGCTTCTCTGCCCTGTCTCCTTCAGGTTTCAGGTGTCACCTTCTCTGCTGACATTTGCTTCATTCCTTCTTTTTCCCATGACTTGTTTGTCTTCAAAGCCACAGGTAAACTGATTATATTTCTCTAGCCAAGCCTAAAAAATGGAAAAAAATAATATTCTGCCTCTTCAGAGAAAAATTAAAGTGAAATAAGGAAGTTGATAACAAATTCAGTACAAAAATGTAGGTTTTCCTTTTTCCATGTTTTCCTTTTCATACTTTAGTATGTAGGAACAACTCCTCTCTCATTTCCACCACTAATAAATGCTGATAGCACTTTGAAGTCAAGACCATATATCCCATGGTTCCCCAGGGCATTCCCCAGGAGTACAGAGAAAGAGCTCTGAGATTTTGAGAAGTCTGTGTCCCAAGGGAGGTGCTGTGCAGAGGTAGGGCTCTTCAGTCCTGCCTCTTTGTTCTGCAATAAATGTAAGAGAATGCCCTTTACTGAGTTGATAAGATTGAGGTGAACTGAGCTAAAACTTAAAAAAATATCTTTTCTTTTCACTTTTTTTTTCCTTTCCACCTCTCTTACACCATAGCAATGTATGTGTTTCACTCTAAGCTATGGTTAGTCTTTACTGCACCCCTGTTTTACAGGGTGAGGCTGGAGGGACAACTGATATTTCTGATTCCATGTTCTATGTACTGAAATACAGAATATAGGGCTGCCCATATATTTGCTGGTTGAAAACCTTGATGCTGTGATTGTAGGCAAGTGCATAGAGACACATTTCTGCAGTGCTTTGTTCTGGGGTAAGAGTAGTGCTGGAATTCCAGCAGTGCAGCAGCTGGAATTAAGTTCTCTCTGATTTACTCATGTGGGCTGTGTGATCTGATCAGAGCTATAATGTGCATAAGGGCATAGATTATTAATGGTAATATACTTATCTAGTTCTCTTTCTGTTACTGCCAAAACACTATTTATATCAGTAACTCTCACTCACAAGTTATATGAGGAAATGTTTCCTTTTCTTAGTTGTAAACTTACCTAAATGAAACTGGACTCTAAACATGTGTATATAACTCTTGACCTTGCATTCTGAAAAGTGAAGCAGGTCCTTTTTTTTCTTCAAAAGATCTTCACTTGATTAAGAAGTGTTCATTGCCTAAGTTCTGCTAGTCACATCACATATAGCAAAAATAAACACACCAGCTGATGAATGAAGGACAAGTTACAAGGCTGGGGGGTGGGGGTGTCACCTACATCTGCACAGGAAAATTAAGATTTATTCTTGCATTGGTTTTGTGTGTAGCATGTTTCTTGCAGCCAAGCTGAACTTCTGCATTTAAACATAGAAGTTGTGTATATGCATAATTTTAAGCACAGGGATAATCCATTATTTACATAATTTTAAGATTTGTAAGAGTTTATTTATAAGACCTTGCTGAGTCAAAGCTATAATCCCATACATTTTTAAAATCCTGCAACACTTCAGACAATGATCCAGACACAGGATCTTTGCATTGGCCTCCTAATGTATCAGGAGCAGCATTTGAAAATATTATTTTGCTTAACAGATTTGAAACTTAATTCAATGAAATGTAGCTGTGAATTGTTTTCTACAGATGTCTAGCATTTCAAATTAGGGTAAGCCTCATTATTGTTTTTCTTACACCTGAGAAGGAGGAAACATATAGAAGTGCTTGCAACAGTATTAGAACCAAGGAAATTTAGGAAAGTCTTGTTAGTTCAGAGCCATAACTAGAGGTCCAGACTGCTTTGAAATTCTGGCTAAATATGCTTTGAAATTCTGGCTAAATTCATATTTTTCATAATTCTCCTCAATCAAATTAGATACAAGAATTAGAACCTCAGTTGTATATGTCTTGAAGCTTGTGTATGTCTTGTCTTGAGTTTGTGATGGCTAAAAGTGAGCCTGCAGTTCCCAGAAGTCATCTGTTCCTTACTGTGTGTTCCTTGTGTCAGGTGTTCTGTTTCTGTGGACCTATAAAAGAGAAATAGTTATACTATTAACAGTTTGATTAGTGGGAGGTTAAGCTAGGAGGGTGTAATTTATTTAGTACTGCCTCTTTTCAGTCAGTCTTTTTAATTTTTTGGTGATTATCTGGACGAATTACTGTTTCTTCATTTATCACAAATTTAAATATTTAGAGGGAAATAACAGACTAGCAGTGAAGCTAAAAATGTAATTTTCTTAAAAACGTGGCTAATTTAACAAAAACAGTTTATTATTGGAAACAAAAAATATACAAATGTTTGTTGGACTTACATGTATTTGAATCATTCAGTTCTAAGGATTTGAAAGCCAGCCTTGTATTCTTGTATTGAGACACAGTCATGACAGAAAATGACTGCACTTCATTTAGGTATTTCTTCAAGTTACCCAAAGGCATAGTATTTGCAACCCCTATTTAAATACCTGATGAAATTAATTTAATTGTAAGGAAGCTATTTTGTATTGTTATAGCACTGTATGTCTTCACATTTGACAAGTACCAGCATTTAACCTTTTAATTGAAGATTACTTTGGGGACTCTGCCAGAACCTGCAGACACTGAGCCCCATCCCTGGCTCGTGTAACACAATAGGCACCGAGTCAGAGGTCCCTGATGGGCACACTGGGGCTCTGTGGGTGGCAAGTTCTGTGCCCTTCCAGAATTAACTTCCTTCTGCTCCAAAGGCTGCTTATACAGTTTAAGGATTGATGCAGTATTTTTCTATGGAGATACTCTCAGAAGATAAACAGATATTCCCCCTTGAAAAAGGGCTTTTAGTGGATATTCTTTAAAGTAGGAGCAGTGCTTCAAGGGGATGAAGAGTGTATTATTTTATAATGTCTTGATTTTTGAATATGTGGATTTTTATATAAGGCTGTTGCAAGAACTGAGTCAGGGAGGAGAAATATTCCTTTACACCTTCCAAAATAATTGGAGTTGGAAGCTGCAAGAAGGCATGGAATTAGTGAAAATATCCAATAGTGCTGGCCATGCACAGCTCAGGTCATGCAGCCCCAGTGGTTCCTAGGAGAGCAGCTAGGAGTACAGCTCCAGGCCATGCTACAAGGACTGTGAGATTCTTATTTCAAGGCTTCTCACTCCCTGTGACTGTTTTGGGAGCTCTTTCAAGCACAGGTCAATTTATGAGACCACAGGCATGAGTGCTGAAAAGCCTTTGTGTGAGAGTATGAGCCATGGTTTGGTCCTACCAGAATGCTTCCAAACTGATCCCATATAAATTCACTTGAAGAAGTGTGCAGTCTCTCTTTTGCAAAAGGGAGACTCAAGAGAAATGGGGAATTGTTCTACAATGTTCTGTAGTAGAGCTGCAACTTTAGGTGACTTGACTTGGTAACTTGTCTTTTCCTGGCCAGGTTTACAGTCCCATAGATGTTGGGTCATTATATATATAGGCTGGAATTTTAGTTTCTAAATACAGTTAAATCCAGCATAGTATTTAACTGGAAATATAGAACTTAAAAAAAATCTTTTCAAGTAAGGAAGATACTGGTCTGTTAATAAACTGAGCATGTGTAAGTACTCTGAGGATGGGAACTAATGAGTGATGTTTTGTAAAATAGGGCTTTAACTGTGATTTATAGGAATAAGAAGGACACAAAACCTGGTTCAGTGACTGCAGTACAGAAATACACATGACAAGCTAAAGGAACATAAAGCCTTTGGAAGTAACCAGTACTTATTTAGTTACAGTTATTGTTACTGTTACTTGCAGAGGCCTGTTCAGTACACGTCATGCAAATAAATTTTCTGAAAGGATCTACTTATATGATGATTTTTTCATACAAGTAACTTTTGTTGATGCTACATCCCCAATGAGATTTTTCATGTGAGGAAGCAGAATTAGGCCACAAGCTAGGGCCATTCAGTTTCTCTTATTAAATTTTTGTGTGTTGGTTGGTCTTGTGGCCAAAATAAAAATGCAGTGCTTCCCACCACCCTAGCTTTACTGCAAATTTTGGTTTTGTGAAAGGTCAGCACATGAATGTGTCTTGTAACATTACACATTGCCTTTACTCAAAAATTCACATGCACAGGAAAACCGACAAAACAGTTTATTTTGGAAAATGAGTAAATCCAAGTGATGGATACCATGTGTCAAAATAATCCTTAGTGCACGTGCTTGCATTTTCACATGGACATTTTTGAAAATTATACTGTGGAAACTAGAGAATCAGTCTGCCAGGGAGCAGGTTTAAGCCACTTTTCAGTACTGACTGCAAGATGCAGTCTCTTTGAGTAAACATAGAGGCCAAAGCTCTTCCATCTTTACTTTAGCCCTTTGCTGCTGGTCTCCAGGGATACCAGACAAGATGTAATGCACTGGTTAGGGCACTTATATAGAGGAGGATTAAAATTGAAATTTCAGAACTAAAGATGTGAGAATACCTGAATGGTCTTCAGGATTCACTTCATATCCCTAGGACTCTTTAAAAACTTGGTCCTTAGTTGAAGCTGGTTCAATTTTAGAACTAGTGGAGAGAGATGAGCATCTTCAGAAGGAATTTGTTTGATGTTCATCCATTCCAAAAGGGAAGAGGTGATGAAGGACGTTATATATAGCACTGCTTAAAGAAGGGAATAGTCTTTTATCTGCTTACTTTAAAACCTCAGGTAAATCTCATGTGAAGCAATTAACTTTTACTGTGATCAGATGTGAATGGAGGATGATTTTGGGGATGTTGAGACTGTGCTGCTGTGTTTGATTAAATTTCATGAATGCTTTAAGGACAGACTTGCATTTATACTTTCCCCCCCCCCCCCCCCCCCCATAGCTCAAATGCAAAAGTGCCTGTAAGCTCTTTGCTGAACCTGTCCAGGGTGGGCACATAGCAAATCTTCAACTGGAAGTTGCTGCAGAGTTCTTGAGTTCCAGGACATTGAAGTAACCAGTAAGGTCCTTTCCTGGGAATATAGAAGACATGGGCTTGTTTGGATTACTTTAGGTGTTTTGGTTATAGTTAGTGGAACACTTCTGCAGATACATTTTCAAGTACTTTGAAGTAGTAGCAGCTTGCTTCGCCTGCATAACATTCTGTGTGTGAGAATGTATATGGAAGAGAGGTTAAGATCTCTTTGGTAAAAAGGCCTTAGTCTGCTTTTATGTTGGTTCTGGTTAGTATTTGCTCAGTGAGCTGGGAATGGAAAGTTCACTTCATGTTAGTGTCATACTGACAACCAGCATCTCTTTTGTGGAGACTGAAAGTTGCTCAAACATTTAAAAAGTTGGTAGAGTTGAGTTTTCAGTCGTCTTCCTAAAGTTGAAATGCACTTACTACTGTCAGTCTACACTGTTGCCATGAGAACAAGGCATTGCCTGCCATTTTCTCTCTTCTATATGTTTTAAAAAGATGCTGGGACTGTAAAATAAATTACTATTTTGCAATTTAGCTTTAAGCAAAAGGAATATTTCAATGGTGACAGTTCTGGAAATGCTTTAACTTTTAAATGCTGACACCAAATAATAAGTAAAACCTTGTGATTAATGTTTCCAGAAGGGACTATTAACATTATCCTACATCTGTTCATGATATAATCTCTAAATGAAAAACACTCACTATATGGGGGAAAAAAAAAACAACCCAAGAAAACCAACACAACAAAAACCTAAAGAAGTATATGTTTATGTAGCATTTCAGTGCAGACTTAACTCTAATGTGTGGACATACTTGTAAGACTTAACCAACTAATTTTTCATCTGATCATTATTTAGTCAAAACTCTATGGTACTCCTGAGGTTGCTTAAATTTCATTGACAACATGTCATTTCATTTGCTGAAAAATACGGTCATTTTAAATTATATTACATGAAAGAACTTTTTTACTACTTACAGTAAAATTAGCAATTATACTTGATGAAAATACATAATAATAGATGAGGAATAAAGTTTTGTGAAGCATCATTCCATAATTAGCTCTTGCTGGTTTAAATAATTGAGATTGTATAGAAAGGTTGTTTTTTTGACTAGGATGACTTTGCAGTAGTCCATCTATCTTTTAGCAAACATTTAAAAGTACTGAAGAAGAATTTGTAGAACATACATTAGTAACTCATTCAGAAAATAATTACCTGAATTGGTTGGGCATAATTTGCCCATTTAAGGCAAAACCCTAAACTATGTCACCAAGATAGTTGTATTAATTTCAATCTATATGCCTCAATTCAAATTTATTTACTTAATGAATTGAAGTTTATATAATTAATGTGCTCTAAGAAAATGTATGCTGAAAAGTTACCCTTTTTGTGCCGAGTGCTGGTACTGTTAGTATGACAGTTTGTGCCACGCCAAATATTTTCTAAAATGTATAAATTGCATTTCTGGTAACTTTTTTTAGATACCTGTTGAGTAGTCATTTTGTCTCTGTTGAGTACTAGGTGCCATGAACAGCTAACTCTCAGTTTTCCAGTTTCCTTGCTTTAGCTGGCTTGAGAAATCAGTGATAACCTAACAATTACAGGCAGTATCTACACAGGCCACTTTGTGATGCATTTTTTAATTGATGCTCTTTCCTGCTACACTTCTGAAGTTGCAGCAAGCAGCTCTGTTGGGTTTGGGTACTGAAGTGAGGTGCAACGTGTGGGCCATGGGATGCAGGGTGCACCTTGCTCAGTGCCTTATGCGGATTTAACACCTCATGTGGCAGAGCTCACCTACTGACACAGGTGGTGTGCATGCCATTCCTGAAAGAAATGAATGTACCTCCCAAATGAACACTAGGAAGGGAGCCGCAGGTTGATTAGGAATCTCTAAAGCCTGATCCAAGTGTTTGAAGTTAATGTCTTTTTGCTCTGCTTTGGTGACGATTCTTCAGGCTAATCTCTGCTAGAAACAAAGTTTCCTTTAAAATAAATTGAGTTGAAGGTTGTTCCATAATTTATTTTGGAACACCACTGTTCTAATCTCTATAGATAGATCAAGATGTATTCCAAGTTATTCTTAACAAGCAAAATCCAGACAATTCTGGACACAAGACTGTCCAAGATACTTAACCTGCCTGAAATGACTTTCATGACATTAGCTGTATTTTAATTATGAAATCTAAACTTAGAATCAGTAAATAATATGTTTAATCAATTGCTTTTAAGACATGCAAGATTTTAGAATTTATATCTCTTTATACATATAAACACATAACTTGCATATATATAGTATGCATGCAGTTCAATTAGAACTGATCAGATTACTTGTCTTTCAAGGCAAGTGTATGTAATACACTTAATCTATGTCAAAAAGGAAAGTTAAAACACCTTTGGGATTTGCTCATAATTTTCACATCATTTCTATCCTCAGTTACTGGATTAGAAAAAAACGAGGATATTGCCATTCAGGGAAATATATTTCTTTATATATATGCATGAAACTGTACAGAAGAAAAGCTTCAGATTATTTCACTCTGCTTACAAAGTAGCCCTTCCCATACATCACTTGAGCTTTGTGGGAGCGAATGAGCATATATTGTATGTGATCACTGGGGATCACATTCAAGGTGTTTGGTTGGTCAATGTCCCTAGACCTGTTTTCCATATGGTCTGACCCCACCATTTGCCATTCAGTGTGGCTTAGGTTTTCACCTTTTAAGATGTAGCTCTGGTTGTTTGCACTGTTTTCTCTGCCTCATTCACCTGTTCTGTTTAGAAAAAAACATAAAAAAACCATAAAGATCTTGGACAAGTTAATACAGACTTTTCTATATTTTTCTATAATGATGAAAATGAGTGAGAGAGAATTTTAGCAAAATAAATCTTTATGACTGCCTCTCCTGGCAGAAAGGTGTAATCTGTCATTTTGTGTTCAGCCCTTTAGTATATTCGTTTCTACACATTTCTTTGTATTACAGGCCTGTCTACTGTGTCAGATTGTAATGTGTCATATTTTGCAGTTCCATTTCCTTGTATGGAATTGTATCACACCTTTCCTGCTAGCACAAGTGATTGGGCATAACTGACTCCTTTCCATTGCCTAATTATTCTGTTTCAACTTTTTTTTCTGTGAGCTCTGATAATGTGTGTATGACATTTACCTTACAGAAGTGGCCCTTTTCATTGCTCTTGGTATTGTCATGTTAAACCTGTTTGAGAAACCAGTTTGGCACCTAAGTACAGACAAAACATTGTTCAACACGTGCAAGGCAAACAACTGCCAAACTTGAGACGTGAATGTTTGTGTGAGCCTCGCTAGGCAGCAGTGCTGGAGCAGCTGTGTGTGCTGGGCTTCTTTAGACCCACGATTGCTGAATGAACTTGGAAACAGGGAAGGGGGAAGGGAGAATCCAGTGAGTATATACAGCAAGTTTTTTGGCTTGGTGGTTATAAAAAGGGATTCTAACAATGTTCTCTCAACCTGCTGAGGGCCTCATAAGTTCATTATCATCAGAATTTATTTTGACATCCTTCATGAAAAAGAGGAACATCCCTGATGCATAACGGAAATTGTGGTTATCGTGTTTTCCTACAAAATATTTATACAGCCAAGGTGGAAAGACTATTGTTGAGGTATTTTTAGATTTAATGCTACAAATATTGCTTAAACTTCAGAGGGACTTAAAACGTAATGGTTACTGATGAAATTCAGATTTTCGCTTTTCCCCAATCAGCTTAAGCAAAAGTATTTTGATATTTTTAAAAAACAATCATTCATAGCTCTTTCTGCCGATCTGGAGAAAATGAAGATTTTAATGTCATAAAAAGGGGGTTTTAAAAATAGAGAGTATCTAGAACAGCATTAGTAAAAGCCAGATATAGAGAACAGAAGATATTTCAAGCAAGCTCTGAGCAAATATTCTGAAGCTGAAAAAGTCTGCCTTCCAGTCTTGGTAGGGTCTTGTTCTCTCATGTCTTATGCTTAAACCCTCTGCATTCCCTGAATACTGGTACAGGTGTAGATTTTCACTGATATAAATGGGATCAGAATTTGGCTTTTCACTCCAGTCTAAATTTGTGGAAACCCTGAACTGTGCTGTTATCAGTGTTTAGGAGAATTGCTTGAGGTTGACTTAAGAGTAATAAAAGTAAGTAGAGTTTGATCCAAAGTTTGGTAACGGGTTTGTACTTGTGTGGTGTGGATGAAAGGCCAATAAGGGTTAAGAGGATAGAAGTCCCAAATTCTCTTTCATTTTACCTCAGATAAATCTGAGCCCAGGCCTCCAGAGGTGAAAGGCTAGCACATTAACTAGGACCTTAAATGTGTGCTTCAGCACACAAACCTGCAGTATCTTTTGAAATCTATGCAGGTTTCTCCTGCCTGCTGTGCGTAATTTCAGAATACGCTGTCACCATTAAAGAAAAAAAACAAGTTTGCTCTTTCATCTGTGCACCCCACGGCACCGATTGGGGGAATCAGTCCCCAGGCTCCCCTAAAATTTGTGATCTTTGGCTTCTGCTGTAAATTGATTCCGTGCTGTGCCTCCTGACATGTGAACTGGGTAAAATCCATTCTGAAGTCCTTTAAAAGCTGGCATTAACCCTGTGGCATCCTCTTAAGTGCTGATGTTTTCTCATTATATTATTTACTGGGAAGAACTTGCCTTTAAAACTCTAGCAGCATTTCAAGCTAACTTGTTAAAATCTCAGTATGAAATGCTATAGTGTGCTTTGAATTTCTCCTGAGACCCAATGTTGGGAAAAGTGAGTTCAATTAGTCATGAGTGAGATGAGTGCCTCACTACTGTGCAAATTGCTTTGGGACCATTTGGCCCATGTCTACTCATGATCCTCCCCCACCATAAATGCAGATGTGTAAAGTAGTCAATATTTTGTTTACGCTTATCTTGGACTGATTATCTGAAACCCTCAAACTTTTTTTTTTTGCTTCAGTGTCATCTAATAAAAAGACTATTAAATATTTCAGTTTTTTCCCCTCTGTTCTTTTATAGGGAAAGTAATAATGTCTTTCATACACATATGTGTCTCTCTTTACATCTATGCTATATGACTTGGTTCACTGCCCATTGAAAAGAAGTGGCCTTTGTGATTAAAACATAGTGATGTTTTACTCAAGAGTTTGGGACAGGAAGTCAAAGTGAATAAGTATTTGAAAACTTCAGGGATTTTTAAGTAGCAAGAACTTAATTCCAAAGAGAACAACAGTATTGGACAAAACAGCAAAAACAATGTAAATTCTTTAATGATAGAAATGAGCTGCAACCCTGGTGTTAGATCTTAAGACAACAGTATTGGTGGTGGAGTACCCGTGCACTATAAAATCATAATAAAAGGGATTTATTTGAACTGATGGTCTTGAATGCTGGCAGATGGTGCTTGCTTTTGTGCAAAGGACTAATGGTGAAATTGGCCTCTCTGTTCTTGAAGCACTCACTCTGGTTCTTTAAATGAAGACCTGAACCTCCCTTCAAGAAAGCCGTGCTCAAACCAATTGGGCCCTTACCAGAGGAAGGTTTTGAGAACTTGCCTAAGTTACATGTTTTCTTCTCTCATCTCCACGCTGATGTTTATGTGGATGTCTGGCATACAGTTTAGTTGGTAGCAACTGATAAAGCAAAATAATGTTTGTTGTTGTATACTAAAAGGGAGGTGAAACTATATTTCACTTTTCCTTTGAGTAAAAGGCTGGTAATACAGGACTTGTCAAGAGCCTTTCCTGTGTTTGATAGCTTTATCACAGCCCCAGCTCGAAAGGTTAAATGTTTTGGATTACACAGAATGTACATTATATGGAGGGCTTACTATAAATCAACAAGGCAGGTATGTTAAACACAGAAAAATATCTACAGCTGTTCTCTTACTCATCCTGCTTGTTATTTAACGCCGTCTCTACCCAAAGGAATATTTTTAGTTGTACTGTCAACAGTTTCAAAACAAAGAAGCAACTACAACTGGCAAATGAGGAACCCAGCTGGTGCTGTGTTTAGGCTCCCAATGAATATACTCTAATCCTGACACCTGCAAGCTATTTAATCAGGATTTACAATTGAACATGAAGGATGAGAGGTCCAGAGGGCTGTGTTCTTGGTGTTTTGATTGCAAATGATGGAGAAAAACTTTGTTATCGGATGTTGTAGTTATTTGAAGTTTGGTGCCCTCTAACCCATGGGGGACCAAGAATCATTTATCACTTCACAGCAAAAGCCAAAAAAAAAAAAAAAGCCACTATGGCTTACACACCAGCATTCTGCTTTAGCTTTTCCTGTATTCCAGTGTAAACACGCCTTGGGTTTACGAACAATGAGAAACAATTTCCAGCAGGCACATGGAAAGGAGGTTATGAAGGAAAGTATGCATTATCCAATCCATGTCAAACTGAAAAGATCACTTTATTTTCCTTAGCACCCATAATGTACATAATGATGAAATGTATCATAAAAATGAGCAGAAAGACTGTGAAGAAAATCGAATAAAACAAGTTTTGGGTTTATTTTTTTCAAGAAAAGACACTTTTCCACAGTGGGATTTTGAATCTCAGACTGGCATTGTCAACGGTGAATGCCTACTTACAGATCTTATTACTCCTTCTAAAACCGCCTCTTTGCCTGAAAACATGACATAACATAAAGAAATTTAAAATTTCACTATACCATCTTGTAACAAGTTCAGATATGCTGTTATGTGGCTGTGCCTGTTTATTTTATTTGTTTACTGAAGGTGTCTAAGTACTTGTAGCTGAGTGCATGACAAACATCATTCTGGCAGTAGCATTAGTGTGTGTACATGGGGTGTGTATGTGGGGGGCAGTTCGCTTTTCTCTTTCCGTGTTGTACTGTCAACAGCACAGTTCTGAACAAGCAGGGTGTGGTGTAATTGACACCCTACAAAAAGTGGTTAATCAGCTGTCTGAAGCTGTTAGGTAACAATGCTGTTGCCTTTGGGTCTGATCAGATGATGTAATACCTCTAAGTTATTTTTTGTTGATTGAGGCTATTGTGTAACTAAATATCCCACAGAGAGTTTGTATGGTTACAGTCACAGAATAAGTCAGAATTTATTTCTAACTTGCATATGCGGTTTTATTTTGTTCTTAATTTAAAAGGGAGGAAAAAGTATTTGTTACTTTTCAAGGGGAATAACTAATGAGGACAGAAAAAAAAAAAGGGTGGGGGGCCTTAAAGCAGTCATGATGGATTCTTTAATCAGCTGGAAGCAGACTGGAGCAGCGAGCTTTCCTCCAGAGCATCCTTTATTCTGGACTGCTGCAGGTAGTGCTGGCCAGGATGATCCAATAAAGGTTCTTGTGCTTATGAGCCCTCTCCAGCAGACCTCTCCTGCAGGTAGTATTTTGGGCTTTAGAGTTTTACTTCACAGCATTGACTGTACAGGGGAACTTAATCCACGGTCTTTTTAAACTCCCAGTTATAACTGCAGAAACACATACTTTGGCACAATGACAGCACTGCCCCTTTCTAGACCAGCTGCTGTCATCCCTTGGCATGTGGGTGGATGATATCACTTGTAGGGTACCAATGATACAGTATCTTCAATGCTTGAACTGTTGCACTGAAAACTGCTCCCTGAATTCTTCCTCAGCTTTATTTATGTGTTTAGGCTTTGCAGTTTCTTTATTCCCACATTTCTTTGAACAAGAGGATGTTTTATCTACAAGTAGTCTTCCTTCTCTCTCAACGTGTTCCCTCTAGTCCAGAAATCAGATGTTGGTGGCATCAACCAAATATTTATTGTGGTGAGCCCTCTGATTACAAGGAGTGCATCTTTCCTGGGGACCTACCAGCTTTGTGGACTTGCATTTCCTCTCTTAAGGAATTCCCATCTGTTGCCAAACTCATGCCAGCTCAGTTCTCTCTGGAGAGTCTGAGTCTCCATTACAATCCCTCTGGTGCCCTTTGGTGCCCACTACAACTGGACCTTGTCTGTCACATTGACTCTCTTCATTATGTGCATTGCATGCAGCCATTGTGCTTTTCTGCTGTTTCCACTATTTAATTGCTACTCCCAACTCTGTCAGATAAATACAATACTGTCAAGCAACTTCTCCAAATAACTTTTTCATGGGGAGTTCTGCATGCCATTGTTTCTATGGATAAAGGAAACAATGCTCAGTTCTGTCTAGGGAGCCATAATATGAAGATACAATAAAGTCACACATTGTCTTCGGGTTGCAGCTTTGCAGGGTGAGCAGGTTACTGCCCAGGGGCTCTCTTCTGTTTCTTTTCCCACTCTAGAGATCTGCCACAATAATTGTGTGCTCTGTAGGCTGTCTGAGAAAACAATTATGCACATTTTGTTAAAGAGTTTAATCTAGCCTAGTTATTTAATTGGGCTAGATGAGGAAGCAAGTTGTGATGTGGTGATCTTGGATAAGCTGTGAAGCAGCTGGTACCAGTAACCTCTTCACTTGAATCAGCTGCAGCTAGAACAAGACTGCTGACTTCTGTATCTCTTGGCACTGGAGTAATAGCACTCCTGTTGACTTTTTGCAACCTTGAACTCTCATCCTGTTCATCATGTCTGTGAGATCAGATACAAAATGTCTTTCAAGGCTGTTTGAGTAAAGAATAGCATTCTTATTCCTAAAACTGCATTTCTACCGTTGCTTTGCCTTGCTGAGAGCAGCAAGCAATATTATTGCCTACAGTTCTGCTTCCTTAAGGGGCTACGTGAGGAATTAATGCTAAGAAGTTGCCACACAAGTTGGTGAAGATATGTGTGAAAAAAAATGAATGGAGAAGTGAGAAAAGAGTGGTCAATCACATAGAAATCATGGGGAAATACCAGAACTGCAGCACATCTATCAGACAAGGAACCTGAATGACACACACCTTACTAAGAAGTTAAAACTTAATCTTTTTTCAAATATTTGCTTTTGACACTACTTTTTTGTAAAATACAAAATTTCTTCAGCCATCTTTTCTGTAGCTAAAAGGGGTGTTTAGTTCCACTAGCACTCTGAGGAAAAATATCAGTGTGACAGTCAGATAACTGCATCAATAGATTCACCTTCATGCTTGAAATCTTGTCTGTGCTTCCCAGCTGTATCATTCCATCTGATAAAGGGTATCACTTCATTCCAGGAGTGTTGCCTTTTTCACCACACTTAACAGAAACATTTGAAATAGTATCTGCTTTGATGGGGTTGTAAGATATTTCTGGCTGCAGTATTCCAGCAGATAGTACCTCAGAAAAGTACTTTGGGAGTAATTTGGGTTAGTTCTTGGACAAACATATCAAAGAAACTGCTTACAAAGGCAGGCATTTACAATTTATCCTCTTTCCCAGGGGTCTGCTGCTAGGCTGCTGGAAGGTTTGATGCAATGATCATTGCCTCTGGGCTCGGGTTTGGAGATGCAAGGATGTTGAGCTGTTGCTTTCTCAAGAGCTAGTAAGGAGGGGAAGTCTTTGCTCTTTGACTTAGTTATGTGCTACAGTAGCAGATAAAATGAGAATATCTATGAAAGACTCAGCAAAACTCAGGGTTTATCAGTTGTGTTCTCCATTGTAATAACTTAGCTCTTTGGTATGTAGATAGACCTTTGCTTTTCGAATAATACTTTGGAAAACAGAAATTGTGGTGGGGAAATGTGTTTCACGCCACATCCCACCTAAAGTCATAACATCTGTTTTAATGTGGAGTTTCAGATTTAGTATTATGGACCGACACATCAGTTTATATTCTTAGTTCCTCAAATATATTGACAAGTAAATTGACAAGTAAGGAATGAGCCCCATTCTGTTAACTGAGGGTTGTTAGTTTTGCCTGTTTCAGCATATGAAAATGAACTTGGCTTTCTCTTTTGAACTTTGTCTTTAGAAGTTCGGGGTGGGGAAGTACAGTGTTTATTCAAGAAAGCTGTGAATCTATGTACCTCAGCCAGATTATCACTTTGCAACATTGACAGGTAGTTAACAAAACAAATGGCTTAGACAGCAAGGCATGAGCTGGCTTCTGCAGTTGCTTCTTCACAACCAGACCTGTCTAATGATAGGATCTGTTAGTGTTGTGAAAGAGGTGCCTTTGTCCTTCAGATTTTTTTTCAAACACGGATGGTGCTTGAGCTATCAAGTGTTCAGTTGGGTGATAATAAAAGAGTTGAGGTCTTTAACTCGCAAGTATTCCCTGTTGACAAGTGTCTCTCTGCACAGAAAGTGTTCTGTTTTGTATATATCTGAGGAATATTTTGAAAGATAAGGGACAAATTGCTGATGAGAAAAATAAACCTAAGGAAGCTGTTTTCTTGTGGCACATAAAAAATTGTAATGCAGAGTTATTCCTAGATAGAAAACCTTATGACAGATCAAGTAGTGCTGCTGGGACAACTCAAATGCTTGAAGTGTTATGAAGAGCACTTTTATGAAGGGGTTGTAATGTTTAATTATTACTCAATATACAATTTCTTTTGGCAATGACATAGCAATGCTCAGGATCGTTAGTTGTACAGAGCCACAATTGCCTTTATCTACTTCATAATTCTAACAGGAAGTGAGATATCAGTATAAGTTACTTTGGGAATAAGAATTTCTCTAGCAATATTAAGATTGCATGTGGGTACCACATAGTTTCATGTTTCAGGAGGTGAATTGCATAAGCTGTTGCTTTCACAAAGTCCTTGTTTTCACCTGTCTCTAATTGCATGCTAATGAAATAAAATAAAGGCAGGCAGAACTTCAATTTATACTAGCTAGGTACACGGTTATGATTCAGTCAACAGACAGATTCACATTCATCACATGGGTAGGTATTTGCATAGCCAATATAAAGTACAAGTGTTTTGGCTAGAGAGTTTCCATTATCAGATAACTGGATATTTAAGGTAGAACTGTTAGGACAGATGTGTGCATATACACCTCTCTTGCTCTCTTTTTCAGTGAATTCCATGTAGGTATTTCCTCTGCATTAGAACAATACCAGCAAGAAAAAACATTTTCTACATTTTCTTCTCCCTGCTTTTCTCTTCCAAAGTGAGAAGAGAAAGGAAAGAGGAGTAAAAAACCCAAATATCAAAATAATTTTTAATACAAATGTTAAATTAATTGTTAAAAAGAAATTAATTCTTTTCTTTGACATCAGAATAATTTTGAAAATTTTGAAATTGATTTGAAGTATTTTTTATGGTTTTTTTCAATCCATTTTTAACTGGTCTTATATATGTCCTTCAAAACCTTTTCAAGCTCCATGGGACTAGAATGAACGTCAAGTTATTTTATGTTCTCCTATCATTCCACATCAGATGGGATAATTCACAATCAGCCTTTCAGAAATTATTATGGGTTTCTGTGCTTCACATCTTGAGTGAATATTTCGAAGTATCTTGCAGAGTCCTACATTTTAGAAAATGTATAATGCACATTTCCTAAGAATCTGATTTGGTTTTGTGATTTCGGTTGAAAACTTGACCTGAAGATAGGATTTGATAAAAACCTACTGGAGTTTTATTGATGTTCCTTCTCAGTATATTGGAAATGCCTGAAGTTAATCCATACGTTCCACTTACAAACCACATAAATTACAAAGGAAAACAACATTTTTATTTGAAGGCCTTTTCTCTCTTGTAATACTTTTGACTAAGGGTGATTGTGGTTTAGCAGATCTCGGTCAGATCCAAAGACAACACAGTTTCCACAAGTACTGATAGCTGTAAAACCTGCTTGTAGCGCAAATATTCTGATACAGCCTCATTAATAGCATTGAGGTATTTTTGGGGACAGAATGACCTGGATTTGATCATACAGAGAATGCAAAAGAAAAACAAAAATTTCATAAAAAGCACTTAGTATATATGGATAGAATTCATGCAGGTGCAGGTATCCAGGCAAAATTGAAATAGAGGGTAGGTAAACACTGCTGTTTTGCCTGTAGCAGGTTGGATTGCAGATGCCAGCTGCAGTTTTCATGGGTTTCTTTTTTTGTTAAAATTGTAATGATAATAGATTTCTTCTGCTACATCATGGAGCTAGTATTTTGATGGACATATGAGGAAGAATCTCTAGTAAATTGCATTTCTATACTGCAAAAATACTTATGAATATGAAATGGCAAAGAGAAAAAAATTGTACTTGAGTATTTTTGAATGGTGAACATAGATAAAATGGATATGAGGAAACCAGAAGAAGACCAAGTACATGTGCTTTTAACTTTTAGTAATGCTGGGTTGGATGACATTTTCCTTGTTTGTTCCTGTGCTGCTTGACTACATTCAGGACTGTCAACATGGAGTGAATTAAAAAAAAATTTAGTTATGACATCTGATGTAAAAAGCTGAAGAAGAATGTGAGCTAGGGCTCACATTGGTATAGGCCCAAAATGCCTGGGCCTATACCTTTTAAGTAACTGTATACTGTTACTTTAAGTAGCTTCTCAATACAACTTGTCCTGTTTAGATCTAATGCCTTGCAAATTAGTAGTCTCTGATTCCTGGGATTCAATAGATTTCTTTACATTTGAAGGATTTTTAAAAACATTTTTCAAGGATTATTTATTACCTGAGCTATTAGGACATGGGAAAAAACCCAGGGTAAATAAGCTATTTGTTAATCATCTCAATAGCATGGGAATTTAAACAAATGTTACGTATGCTTGCAAGCAAATGGTCAGTGTCTGAACCATGTGTTTCACTAGTGAACTTCTGCGTCTCTGGTGCTGCTCTTTCATGTGCCTGCCGAGGACATGACTATGCCAGCATTTCTTCTAAAGATGTTAACTTAAAAGCAGCATGATGCTGAAGAGAAGTTGTCAACGCTGCAATTAAAAGTACTACTCATTATTCTAAAGCCATTTAAAAAGTAACTTATTTCATGAGAAGAAATGGAAGTGTTAGGCTGTATCGATCAGCATCCCGTATTTCATGGCATCATTCCCACAGAACCTGAGTTTCACCAAAAGTGCTGTTCAGCTGCACCATGGCTTTAAAGAGAATTCTTTGTGTTTGTGGCTTTGCATCGTGTTCATGTTCATGAAATGAACACCAATTGTGAATTGGAGGAGGCAACTAAGATTGACTTTGTTGTGTTACTTACAATGCAATTAGAACGTGCAGTGCCGTATCTCAGAGTGTCAGGGAAGGGCTGGAGAGCTGGCTTCTGAAACACTGCTCCCAGCTGAGAGCAATAGTAGCTGCAGTGCCAGCAGGAGAGCTTTTACAGTGCAGTGAGCAGCAGCAGTTTCTGTAATTCATTCTTTGGTATATCTTCCCCTGTCAATGCAATCTTCCACCAAGAAGATACAATCTGCCGCAGCCAATAGCATGAACTGAAGCTCTCTGAAAATTGCAGCGCAGTCTGAGAAAGCTTGTGCAATGCTCTGGGCTCCAGCTAGCACAAGCTGCTGGCTGTCTTCTCCTGGTTTCCCTGCTGATGTGCCAGACTGGTTCGATGTGAGCTCCTCTTGGCAAGTCCCACGCTGCTGTTGTGAGGCAGGCGTGGCGCGGCTGGGACAGGATGGAGAGGAATCCCGAGTGTTCTTGAGGTCCAGCAGGGGCTGTGTGAACACTTGCATGCGCTTTGACCTCACACACAGCTAATGAGTGACTCTGCAAAACTGTTCCAAAGATTTATGTGAATAACAGGGTAGAGAGTCTTTCCACAGATAAAAATAATTTTATCAGGTTTTGTGTTAAAAATGCTTGAAAAATATTTTAAGTGCTTGATGCCAAAGAACAGTTACCAGAACTGTAACTGTGGTAAAGACTGGAAAGCAGGGTTGTGCCTATCACCAAAATGAGAAATGAAACTAGAGCATGCTATTCATGACTGATAGTTTGAATAATTCTGAATCCTGATTTTCCCATTTCTTTCTGAAGAGCCTTTAGAATAAGGTAGGAGTAACATTTATGCATTTCTCTAAAAAGGGCTCTTGAAAACCTACACACATACTAAAGAATGACAAGTCAAACCTCATTTCTCCTTGTAGGTTTAGTATATTTTTTGGTGGATAGTCTAGGTGGAATATTACTAGTATCAAATTCACAGGGTAGCTGAAGAACAGTGAAGGAATACAGAAAAATTTCCTACTGTGTTGTATAGAACTTCTCCAAGAAGCTCCTTTTTTTCTGATGTTTATCCCACGTCAAGTAAACAGCATACCTGGAGGGCAGTGCTGGGATGACATGTGCTTGGCTTGCTGGCTACACCAAACACAGCTGTTGCTGTTTGCTGACAACTTGGCCCCACACCTCTGTGCAGCATGTAGGCTGGAGGTGATGAGAAACTGCTGAGATCCCTGCTGAGGAACAGAAGAAAGAAGCATCTTCTCCTTCACAGCTTTTATCTAAAAACAAGTTAATCAATATGCTAAACACTGATAGCAAAATACACTCACTCAGACTGATGTTCTGAGGAGGTCTGGAAAGGCACCATTTGTCCACAGCAAAGCTTTGTTAAGGGAAAAATTATCTGTGGAAGGAACAAGAAACTGAAAATATATTTATGTCTTTGCTTGAGGGGTAGGAGATAGAAAATAGTGATGACTGCAGAAAAGAACATCCCCACTGACACTTTCAAATATCTCTTCCACAGTTCAGTAAAATAAGCAGACAAGAATGGCTAGAGAAATTGTTCTTCATTTTTGCATTGAAATGGTTATAGGAATTATCCTGGTTTGGAACTCAGTAGAATGAATCCAGTAGTTTTAGTATTTTTTTTTTCATAATACTTCTAGCTCTGAGTGTCTTAATACACTTAGAAGTTTGTGCAGTAGCTCTTATTTGGGGTAAAAGTGTTACTCTGAACTTTGCAGGGACTGTGTTTGCCACAATTTACAGTGTTGTGCCGAAAAGGAGAAAGTGGTAGAGCAGCCAGCTATTTTGCCAGCATGGATAATTTCCATTATGAGAGACCAATTATGTCTTTCTCTGTCATACTGTGTTATATTCATAACAAAAAATTAATGCACATTTTTACACTAATCTCTGTAACTAATAATAGTTTTTAAAGTTATCTACTTAGGCTGCACATGTAATAGTTTTGAGGTATGATTGATTCTTATTTTACTCTCAATTTCATTCCTGATAACCAGTCCATTTCTTTTAATTCTTGTTGATTTCATATGAACAGGTTTTGAAAAACTGTGACTGAGAGGCAAAAAGTATTATGGATACTATTGATTAACATGTGTAATTAGGGTTGGGTTTAATTTTTCTGTATTGCCTTGCACTTGGCCACATTGAATTTCTCCTGTGTTTTTTTCCTTATTCAGTGTCATGTCACAAATAGTTTTTATCATTTTTCACAGTTATTTTTCATTTTGTTTAGGTGGAATTCTGCACATTTTTTTCTCTTCTCTGCATCATTTAGGAACAGGTTGAATGCTACTAGTTACAGCTGTCTGGGACCAACTTCTGATGCAACTTGTTGTACAAAATGACCATTTAATATGTACTTTTTGCTTTCTCCCTTTTAAAAGAAAGGGTCCTTTGTCTTTTTACATGTCAGCCAAGAGTCCCTTGCTTAGTATAAAGAAGAGCTTCCTAATCTGTAGCTGTTCCGATTTATCTTCTTCCTCTTTAAAACTGACCAACAATACAACTTTAATCCTTGGTGAGATGTCTCTCCATCATGTGTCCTCTTCTGAAGAGAATCTATGCAAGGGTGATTTCCAGGACAGGTAAACAAGGGCAGAATGGAAATATTAAAATGTGAAGCAATTTGTCTGATGCTATTGGAAGATGGTCTCTGGGGTTTCCTTTTCCTGTGGGATCCCGTGTGTTCACTTGAGTTCCATTTACTTAAAGCCAACCTAAATGCATTAGTGGTGGGAGTAGCTGTTGAGGAGACTGTGCTCTTAATTTATTACTTGTTCATTGGTTTGACACTGCTTATTTATACTTGAGTTACATCTATGCCCACTGTATTATATATATCTCTATCATCAAACGAGGATGTTTGAATGGGACTTATTAGAGAAAGAGAAGTGAAGTGTCTGTCAGAACTTCATACTTGGGACAAGAAACTGCCATTGCTTTTCTTCTGCTCCTGAGATAACCCTTGTGATTATGAATTGGGTAGAAAATGACTTAATTTGCATGACAAAGCTCTCCAACCATCCTTTTTCATGTGGCAGCTTTACAGGGCTGCTTTTCACATAGAAACTTCAATTGTGACCTGATGGGGTTTTTTAAGGTGGGAAGCTGATTTAAGTTATTTGACTTGCTAGCTCTGCATTTCCCTGCTGCCTCCTCAGTCAGTCCTGCATGCATTTGTTATGGGTCTGTTAAACAAAAGTTGAAGTTACTGTCTCATGGAGGTGCTCATCATTGTTCCTCAGGAGAAAGAGCTTCTCTCTACAGCTTAGTGAGACTGGTTCCTTTTATAGCAAAGCTTCCACACAGCAGAAGCACTGAAGAGATTATGAGATCTGAGAAAAAAATACTTTGCATGGGTTCCTGTTCTACAAATCAATTCCAGACTTAATTGAGAGATTTTTAGCATAGGCCCAGCATTGCACTACCATGGATTTGGAAAACATGGACATGAATCCAGGTTTCATTTCAATATTAAAGCCTTTGGTCTGCTGCTGCTTCTGTGCATTCCTTTATGATCCTCTAAGCAAATAAAAATTACAAACCCAAGTCTCTTTAAACCTGAAATATTTTTAAACACCCTTGCTGAAAAAAGCAGAATCCTTATTAGAAATTTCAGTCATTGGGATATAAAATGGAAGTCAGTGGATGCCAAAATACCCTTCATGTAATGATGCATCAGTGGTTTTGTGGGTTCATGTTCCATCTGTAGGCTCTTGCATTGCCCAAAAAATAATTTGCTTTGCACTTGACTGCAGCAGTGTGACAGGAGTCTCTGTTTTCACTTGCATGTTTGTGTTTCAAGTAAAGGTGGAATATGAAGCAGTCAAGGTTTGCAGTCTGTTTATGTCATAGTGTCAGCATAGAAGAGGAATGTTCCTCCCCAGCTTCTCTATCACAAAAACTCTGCATTTGGTTTGCCTGCTGCATGTTTTAAAATCTTGGGAGTTCCCACCTCTGGGGTGCACAGCTCACCCTTCATTTTCAACTCCCTGAGACACCCACCATGTTACTACATTTTCTTGAGCAGGCATTCACACACTCGCAGATCTGGACCAGCTGCTGACTGGGAGAGTCTCCACATCAGCTGATCCTGCTCCAGCAGCAGCAGCTGCTCAGGAGTAATGGTGGAAAAAAGAACACACAGTGTAAAAGCACACACTCACTGACTACTTCACAGAAAAGGAAGGCTTTAAGAAGGGGAAGACTTTAACCAGTAGTATCAGGAAAGTATCAGGGAGAATTATTAAATGGTTGAGTAGTCTCCCCAGCCAGCTGATGAAGCATCTGTTTGATCTGTCTGGATTGCCTGAACAATTAGAATGTTTGCTACTGGAGGCAAGCATGCAATGGCATGCTGATAGATGCCATGACCAAATAGATCTTTCTCTTTTTTTTTTTTTTCTTGACCACCAGCTTTTAAAAGGAGCAGCGTCTGTAAATATTTGAATAGAAATTGGGCTTTTCCTCATCATCAGGAGCAGGTCTTTGTTTGATACCTTCCTTTATTGAATAAGATTATTGCATCCTGAAAAATAGTTGAGAATTCACTGAAGATCTTAAAGTATATTATTTGGCTGGACACTTTAAAGAAGTTCTGTGATAAAATTACTATAGAATGCTTATCAGAGGCTAGAGGAATGCAGCTGAGTGGGTTTAGTTTGCCCTATTACTATGGATATGCCATCTGCATGACATAGAACCACTTTACTGGTGAATACTTGCTCTTAGCAAGAAAAGAGTACAGAGAAACCCTGATTATGAGACCACCATAATCTAATCTGTCTCCTTTCTCTAAGTTTGTGGTTAAAATCTGTTGGCATATGGCCCAAAGTATATTGCCTCTCTTACAGCAGAGCAAAAGTATGCAGAAGTATTTCCTCTAACAATCAAAGCTTCAGTGCAAAAGTAGTGACCCAAATTAACTGTTTGGAAGAAAGAGGTTAAAGGTGTTTTAAAAAAGCATTCCTGCCCAAACTGAAATAAATCAGCAAACTTCACCCACACATCCTCCAAACCTGCAATCAGCAATAATTTCATAGAAATAAAACAAATGGATTGCCACATTCCTTCATGTCTATTACACTTCTGTCTTCATTGCAGAAATTACTCAGAAATGAAAAGTTGGAAGGAAACTTGGCTGTTGGTAGTAGTTTTATCACTTGTATTACAGCAAACATACTCTCTACAGAAACTTCTGGGATGCACTGTTTCTGGTTCTACTAAGCATGCTGAAATTCTTCATGTAAAAACTCTAAAACATTTTCTGTGCATACCAGTAATGAATGAGTTGTTTGAATAAATGTATTACAGCTTCAGTTATGCCTAAAAAATTTTAGCCTTCACTTTAGAAAGAAGCTTGTTGAATGGAAGCACCTTAACATGCATGAAAACTGTGTTATTTAAGGTTAAGGTGCTCTCTGGAATTGGGGTTTACCTTTCAAATAGATTTGTATATGGCCTGTTTCGATGAAACGATCAGTGTTTAGCTACAAAACAAGCAAGAAATGAAAAAACAAACTACCACCACATTTAGTTGTTAGTGTTGTAAGATAGCAGATGGGTAGTAAGTGGAGTAAAATTTTAATTATAGCAGAATTAGATATGCCAACTCTCACTTCTATTTACTTCAAGTTTATAGCAAAAGGATGAAGTCAGCAACTTCTAATTAAAATAAAAAAGCAAACAGTACTTTTTTCCACAATTATTAACTAGGAAGGGAAAGGGACTATTTGAGACCTGTCCAAAAGTAGGGTTGTGAAGCAGAAGTCAGTTGGACCATGCTAGGGTTTGTGTTAATACAAGATGTATGTGGAATGGGAGATCATTTGTGTAGTGTTTTCTGTGAGATTATGTTGTACTTTAACTTCTTGTGCAAGGGGGGATTTCTGGCTCTGAGGAACTGCCTTGGAAGATCTCTAGCCTGTAGCAAGGACTTGTCAGTTTTAACAGTGGACACTTGGTAGCTGGTGGAGCATGTGGTAAACACCAGGGAGAAATTAGAAGCTAAGACTTTATAACAGGAAAGGTGACATTTATTAGGAAGAAATCAAGTTGTGTACAATCAGTTCTGTCATAATAAAAGGATTATTATGTAGGAAATGTTGTAGGAAATACTGAAATCCAGAAATAGAGCTTGGAAGGCATTGTTGAAGAGTGTGTTGTGCTCTGAGAACTGGAGAACATGGGAAAGACCCTTCTCCCATGCAGGACTTTTCAATAAACATTTTCCCCCCTAACATTGTGATATGAAAAGGGAAATGTTTTAAAGTAAACTATTGAATGGAGTGCACCAATGTTTTTATTGTCAAAGCAAATAAACACATTAATTTGGGAGGGACATTGTAACATACTCTTCTCTCTCATAAAAAGCAGAAACTTCATGATACTGGTTGAAAACACAGGCAGTGGCAATGTAAATACACTAGAAATGCAACATTTCAGCTTCACACCTTGGAGGCAGTTTGGCTTATTTGTGTTCTATGCCACTGCTGCCTTCCTGTAAATCCTTTCTCTGAGCAGCCAATTGTTAACGTTGTCTTTTGGCTCCTAATGCAGAAATAATGGCTGGGATTGACCCATAGGGCAATGTAGTGATTCCTGATAGAAGCAGAACCAAAGGAAAGTGTTACTTGGTGCTGATTCAGCACCATTTGTGTTGTGCCCAGCCAGGTGCTGTGTTCTGTGAGGCCCTGGACTGGTGGTGCTCAGCAAAGTGAAGCCCCATTGCGTGTCTGCCCAAGAGATTACAGCTTCATGTTCTGGTAGTTGGGAGAGGGTAGAAGAGGAAAGCAGATTCTGTCCTCTTTTCCCCACTTCTCCTCATCCTGTGCATCCCTCTTTCTCTCTTTTTTTGAAGGCTTGGGGTGAGATAGGGTGCTGCTCACATGAGGACAATTGACTGCAGAAAGTGATAGTCAGCAAGTTATGCCCTACAGAGCGTGAGAAGGGCAGATGAGCAGGCCAGCATCTTGGGAGCACTACCAGGAAAAGGCCTCAAGGGAAGGTTCAGTCTGTCAGTAAGGCAAGATTGGCTGGGACAAACATTTCTGACAGAACAGAAATCCTGCTCTGTTTTTCATACCCACTAACATTTCTCTACATTGGTTATTAGCATTGATATTCATGTTAACACCATGATCCTTCCTTTTATGAAAATCATAGCTGCCTCAAATGGTATAAGCATCAAATAGCATAATGGAGTCTATAAAAAACATTCATTTCCTTAAACTGAAACCCCATGTATATTGTAGTAAAGAAAGTATTTGATTATTAATGATTTTACTTCTTCAGTATCTGGGTTCTCCTGAGAGAAAATTAACTCTCAATTACATTTCAATTTGATATAAATAACTTGTGAGAAAAAGTTATTATTTCAAAATTTGCTATAAGGACTCATCAGAACTGATGCTAATTCTTTTTTGGTCAAACATATACCATATCCCTGGTATAAATTGCTTAAATATATACTGACAAGTGTTGCTTAGTGTGTCAGCCATACTTAGAATATTGAGCAATGTGGTAATGTGGTGCTATTTGACACTGTGACCTTTACTCAGCAATAAATGCACATGGCACAATGGGTATCAGCTTTTACATGCCACAGTTAAGACTATTTAAATTGTTTCCCTAGGTTCTTCTATGTATAAAAACTTAACAGTAAATTAAATGTGGTTTCCCTCTCATTCCCTCATCTCCCAGCCACATATAATGCAGAACACAGAGTTTTAAAACTCCAGCTGTTTATATTCTGAAAAATGCACATCAGTCAGAAGACAGCAGGGATTTGGCATTTCCCTTTTATTAATATACCTTTTATAGGGAGGAACAGCAGCTGTAACTGAAAAAAGCCCATGTGAAATATAAATGATAAGGAGAGGGATAGGTGGCAACACTAAAGAGACAGAGGTGGAACAATTGGAGGAAGCACATGCATCCAAACAACATCCTTTTAGGTATTCTCCAGTTTCACCAGGCTTTTTCTTAGAGTCTTCCCTATATTTCCCCAAGATTTCATCTGTTTTGTTGGCATGAAGCTGACTAAGCATTAAAAACCATCCCTATTCCCCCAGAATAGAAACAAATTCACAAGAGGTGCAGTGACACAAAGGCGCCATTCTCGATAGAGGTACCTGAAGCTTTGGCTGCAAAATGTAAACATAACCAAAATAATTCTGGAATGCAATTATGAAATGGGGTGATACTCAAGCTCATAACATTCCTGCAAGACTCATCTCCTTTAGATAATTTTTATCTATCTGAATAAAAGGAGCAGAGTCAGTGTGGATGTGTTCTGGTTTTAGTGCTTATTTTAGATAGGCAATGTCAATGCAGTAACAAGGATGAAAAATGTTGTAATAAATTAATTAATGCTGTAAATATCTTGCATTGCAACAGAGATCACATCTAGCCATGATGGAAACACAAGTCCAGTAAAAGGCTGTTTCATATGTATGGTATGATTATAACATGTAAAATAAGTCTGACTTCTAGCATTCTTGAACCAAACTGTCTCTTGTTTTGCATTGTAAGAATTGTTGTAAGTCAAACTAAGCCCCTGTTGAAACCATTTATATCTTTATTAAGCTATTAAAAACTTCTATCCCAAGATTTTCACATAATTCTGCCTTCTTTGGCTACCTTGTAGGTGAGAACACCAAAGCATGACCAGAGTTTTTAGCTGCAGTTTTTCACATGGAGAGAACCCAGGTAGTCGTGCTACTCGAAATTGTTTTTCTGGGCCAGAATTTCAGGAACTTTTCAAGAATTGTAATCAGCTGTAGTTAACAGAATCATTTGAAATTCAGCCACCCTTGATTTTTATGATGCATCAGTGGTGTTGATGTTCTTGCAAAGCAGTGCATTGCTGTTGCTGGTTCTGTCATGTCACAAATCTGCCGCTGTTACACAGACCTAAGTCACATCTTGGGTGTCCATTTTCTTTTGTGGCTTTACCATACCCACACTATATTGACTAAACTTACCTACAAAGATACATGCAGAATGTGTCCTTTTTCAGGGAGTGATTCTTTTGGTAGGGTGAATTTCTTGATGTTTAGAACAGATAAGAATAATTTCCTCTTCTCTCTTCCATCATAATAGTTTTCTACCCACAGGTCTCAAAAGCGATCTCAAAGCAGAGAAATTTTTACCTTTTCCTGGTTGTTTGTTCCTTCTTGGATTGTCTCTCTTTTCTGAGACTCCAAACTCTCTTTTAATCTGACCTTTCTCTTAACTTGAAAGTAGGACAGATAAAAAAGCACCTAAGCCTTTACAGCTGTCAGTTTTGTCCCATAATGAGATTTAAAGTTCCCTTCCAAACTTACAGATTGGCATAGACCTTCCTCTTGTGAGCTGACTTCTGCTGGTCATAGGGAGAAGTTGAAATCAGAGGAATAGTTAATGACCAATGCCTTTGGACTATGATATTTATTCTTAATAAGTTGAGGTATTATAGACATACATAAGAACATTAAAGGTGCTTTGTGCTCATGGTAGAGGTGAGTTCAGTAAAAAATGTAAAAATGGTGGGGTGGTCTTTCAAACTTCAAAATATAACAACTTTTTCTCCTTGTCCCTTGGGTAAGATGTAATGTCAGGATGTATACTCTTTACAGAATTACTTTGTCCAAACTGCTGAGGGAGTTATTTCTATTTAAGTTTATAATCAGCCTATTTTGTGCAACAGACTGTTTCAAATACATGCAGTATTCATCATTAGACCTTCTGTGTGGTGTTGCTGTGCAGTAGTTCCACAATAACTGTGCTTCTGCCCCAGATGGTTCCATTCATCTCTGAATGGGATGAATCTTAATGTATGGCCCAAGTCTGGGAGTCTTAACACAGTCAACTTTTGACCAGTGATTGTTCTTCCTATTGGCTAATGTAAAGCTAACTTAGATATGGCCACAGTGCACTGCAGCCACTGTAAGGTATCTTGCAGCCATCAAGCTATTAGATCCTGTCAATGTCAAAACAATTACAGACCATTCTGGAGGACACTTGCTATCCTGTGGTTGTTCCCTAAAGTACTTGTTTGGAGGTTGCTTAAGGAGGTATTGTGCTGTCTCACTGTTTTCAGCATACCATCATAAAGCTTCTCATTCATACAGGGAATTATTATCACAATTTGGGTATGTTATATTTTTATCTCTTTGATCCAGACATATCACAGCCATGTTATTTTCTTTATATAGCAACATTCTTACACTATGTATGTCTGCTGCTATCAGGGTAACCACCTTGTATAAGATAAGGAAGGACTGTTACTAAATAAAGAAGAAGGTACAAGAAATGGGACCAACAATAGAGCTGGTATAGAAATTGTTGCCATAGCAATCTCTTCAGATGAGCTAGAGAATGTTTAATTGCCCAGCCCATCATGGTATGGTTTATAACTTGATTACTCAACTCACAGAGGGGAAGTAGTCATGGGACATGCCTTAGAAATCTTATTCTCATCTGGGCTCCAAATGTGAATGGCCAGATTCAGCTTGATATGATTAGGAATAGCAGAGATGGTTTTGTCTAGACTGCAAACTCCCTGGGATAGGAACCAGGCTCTTTATTATTTGTCTATAAACCACCTATTTTGGGTGGTGTCCCTGAGCATGGAGCATAAATAATGACATGGAGATAATGAAAACTAACCTAACATAAATCTGTGCTTTGGTGACTGAGCAGTTGCAGTTTATTGAGAGTGTTTTGCAGGCCAAGGACACTGTACTGGCAAACTGTCCTAACTTACAGTGTGGTGGTTTCTTCTCTCTGTTTCTGCCATCCATAGATGCACTCAGTGCTGCTGCTTCTTTCCTGTCCTTCAGGACACCTATCCATCTCAGATTTCATTTTCACTGCCTTTCTGTATCCAGAGGACTCTGTCTCTGGTATCTAGATCATAATAGCATAACCTGTTGAATATACTCCAGTGCTGCCTTCTACACTTGGCAAGCACACCATAACAAAGCCTCCACAATAATGTCTCATTCCATCCCTTCTACACCCTCTCCAGCAGCTTCCCGTGCTTATATATCTCCAGAGAATGTGGCCATTGCAATCCTATCCAGGTGACATTATGTTCTCAGTTTCCAAGGGCATTTTGTCTCTTCACAGCCAGTGGACTGTCTTTCAATGTACAGACTTTTGGGGCACAGATTATCCTTGTTTAGATGGGTACAGATTGGTTTGACACCTAGCACAGAGAGGGCCTAAATGGTGCATGTATTTTGGGAGCAGGTGTTATATAATGACAGAGAAGTGCAAATAGCATTCAGCCTTTATGTAAAATTTCAGAAAGTCTGTTCTACATGACAGTGAAGACTTGTTAGATTTATTTAGATGCAGTCTGAAAAGTTAATTGGAATGAGTCTGGTTGGCTGAGCTTGCTGACAAAGTCGAATCAGTCTTCCCATATCTACCACAATAGAAAGTAAAGAAGAATTCTGGAGTGCCAGGTGAATAATATGTAGCCAAAACATGGCAGTAGTGGTTATTTTTGTGGTGGTATGAGGCAGAAACAATCTCTGCAACTGATGCACATTATGAACATCCCACAAGATGTGAAGTACTACACCCTCCAGGGTTTCTTTATCTGAACTTGCTCCATTGCTGACCACTTTGGATTTTTGTTGTTTCCGTTTTAAAAAAAAATCCCTGCTTGCTCTGCTCGTGAGATTTTCTAAAATCTCAACAAACAAGATGTGCCACTAAAATGGGAAATATTTTTTACGTTTTTAACTCACTTTTTACATTGCATTTCTATCTTCTGGACTCTTCTTTTGTTACATCAGTGAGTGCAAAATTCACTGTAGCACTGGGAGCAAGTCCCACCTGTGCTAAGAGCACATCTGCTCCATACCAGTTTACTGCTTTCACCACCTGCATTCATGTTAAAGAAGAACATCTGGATACTATTACAATTATAGAAGGTGCAGGTTTTATTCTTGGTGCAGGATTGGACTCTGATTTCACAACCTTCTTCGAATAGTGAAACCCATGTAAATACATCCTGTCCCATTTATAATCAACATACAATTAACATCAATAAAACATAATGGATCTTTATACTAACTATATCTTCATCATCATCAAACATAATTGAGGTAGTATTAATGATGGTAAAGAGTAAAGGCTGTGAATTCAGCCCTCATCATCTGGGAAAGAATTGTGCTCCTTACATCCTTTCCTCTTTTCAAGTAGCAAATTGGTTGTAGATTTCTTTATCTCACATAAAGAGATGGAAAGCTGGTTCTTGCTGACTTGAGATCTGTCACACAGACAGGAGCAGACACTATTTATAATCCTTCAGAATTGTTTATAGAATATATTCCTACTCTTCCCACCCAGGAAACTGTAGGAAAATGCCACTGTCCTTGGTTTGAATATGAGAGTGAGTGTTTGCATGTGCAGTGTGGTATAAACCCCTTCCACAGCCGTGGCCAGATAAGGAAACAGACATCAAGATGAATAACTGAAAGGGGACATAGAATGGAGCAAGGAAAATGCAAAAGTGATTTAACAAATTCCAACTGGGAAAGAATATGAAGCTGTACCTGATGCATGTGCTTCCTGCATCTTTATGGCAGTATTTTAGAAATGTGAGAGACTGTTACTTTGCCTGAATAGACAAGGAAGCATAAATGTAACCACAATGTGTAATCCTTGAGGCATTTTAGGTCGTTTACAAATGTGTTCACACCATTTTATCAGTCAGGCATTGCTAAACAGGTGTGACCATTTCCTCCTGACACGTTTTCCCTGTTTCCTCCTTGTATGAGGAAACTCAGACTTTTTACTTCTGGATATGGTTATTTTAACACATAGAGGAGACACAAGCAGTTTGTGCACTTGCTGAGTAATGGATTACTAAACTCAGCATATTATGTGTAGGCAGAAGCTAGGTTTTATATTACTTCTTGAAAGACTGTATTTCCAAACTAGTTTATCACAGCAGATGATCAATTCAGCAATATTCTGTCTGTGATGTTGTATCACTGCAGAGAGAGAACATTTTTTGAAATAGCATTTTCTGGATATAAAAATCAAACCTTGAGCTTTCAGAGATGTTTGTACTCAGCTGGAGAAATACATTATAGTTTGGCACGGATCTTTTTATCATCCATAGTTTTCAACGAAGGATTTTGTTGTATGGAAGATAATGGCAGTGCATATATTCTGCTTTCAAATATGTTCACCCCTCTGAACTGTTTCAGCTGTCTTCCTCCTTGCAAGGTTTTATGTACATTATCCAGACAGCTGTCTTCCCTTCCATTCTGCATGTAATGGCAATGCTTTTTGCTAAGGTATGTACCTTTATATAGGCTAGGCCTCTGTCTTTTCCACTGTTTTCTCAGATATCTTAACTTTAGGTATTGCAAAACATGGTTTGTGTTGTATTTGTATGGAATAAGAAGAAGAAATTCTCTATTTGAAAGACTTTATTTTTCAATTACGTCAATAAAGTCTACATCATTTATATATAATAATATATGCTATCCTTGCCTATGAGCTGTATCCTACACTGTCATTGTTTTCATCCTTATCTGGTTCAAATGTAAATCTGTTCAAAACCTTCACTAAATATCTTTTGGCTAATTTCTTCAGCTAAATATCTTGCAAAAGCAGGGCAACTTCCTTAACATGACTCCGTATCATCTGCCTCCCTTCTCTGCTCAGATCTTTTGATTATTTCCCCTGCCTTGAAATTTGGCCTTCTGCTGAACACTATATAATTCCTCATCACCACATCAATCATGCATCTAAAGCACCAAACATGTATGTCAGGCTTTGGATTTGCTTTAGCCATAATCCTCTTTGTGGTTGGTTTTGTCTCTCCACCTTTCCTAAAGCAGTTTCTTTCTTTATGGCATTCAACGCTTTCTCCCCTCCAGGTTCTAGCTTACACGGAGTGGTGCTGTGTCTACATTCTTTTATGTGCAAGAGACCATAACCAAACCATCCAAGTCCTCAAACAACTCAAATGGTTCCCCACTCAACTCACAGGCTGCTTCAAAAAAAGCATTGCTTCATTTTAAAATTGCTTGGGTTCATCTTTGTCTCCTTTCATCTCTTCAACTAATAGAGGCGCGTTACCTGCTCTTACACTCTTCCATATTTGCCTTTTCCTTACTTCAGTTCTCTGGATCATGGATTTCCACCCATCTTAAAAGTCTTTCAGTGCTGATGCAAATAAAGTGATATTTATTTGCACCATTTTTCCCTCATCCTCGCCTCAGACTTTCTCTAGTGGTTTTACATTTCTGAAGCCTCAGTATTTTTACAGTAACACCTATTGTTGTGAAGCACCATCTGGGATACAACTCTAATGAAAAAGGAGATACAAAATAACTTGGGTTTGGAGATATGCTGGTGAGAAACATTTGCTTAACCATATGGAAATCGCATTTCTTTAGAGTGCAGACCTAAAGCTGAAACAGTAGGGATGTCAAGGCAACTCCCAAGAAAATTCTTAAGAACTCACACAATATCTCTTACAGAGTCTGTCACTTTCCTTTTTAAATGAAGAAGTTCATTATCAAGTTAATGAGAAATGACACTTTAAACATGCTCTTTTGTAGCTCTACTATGTTCCCATTTAAGGCCTTAGTAAACTGTCTAACTTTGAGAAGTGTTTTGTTAGTGTTGTTGTTTTTGATAAGTCCACTTTATGAATCCAGGGCAATCATACTTAAATAATTGCTATTCCTTGTGAATTAGATGGATTATGTAAATGGTGCGCATAAATGTTTCTGTGTTGGATCAAGATTTGTGAAATCCTAATTGGAGAAAGTTTGAACTGAGTCAGCTTGCTTCAGCAGACTTTTGGGGTAGGAAGGGATGTGAGTTTTGTTTGTCAATAGAATTTAACTTCATGCACTGGAGGTAGAATTATGCAATTAAACTTTTAAAAACGGCTTCTGGCACAAAGGTATTGCAGCACTGTAAAAAGAGAAAGGACATTTCACACCCAGAAGTTATCCATATGGCCACTGACCACATGCTTGGTAGAGATGTGAACAATATGTCATTGGTATTTACAATTCCAGGTAGTTTTCTTGTATGCCATAAAAAGTAAATACTTAAGCAACAGTCTTTGCTGTGTAGATCTTTAATGGGTGTGGGAAATTCTCTTTATTTAGCAAGGAATGCCCATCATTTGCTGTCTTGGGAGATGTGTTGGCAACAGATGGGATCTCAAGAGCATTGTTTCACTGTTATTCTGATTGTTAAAATGCAGTTCATTTCATTCCTTTCTATTTTTTTTTCTTTCTTTCCTGCAGGGGTGAGAGGGACTGTGAAAAATAGAGGGGGAAAGTAAAGAAAGCAAGAGAGTAAAAGAGGAAAGAAAATGAAATTTGAAAGAAACAATGGAATGAGAATCCCAAGAGAAGTGTTGAAAGCATGGGTGAATTGAGAACACGAAGTTTGGGCGGAGAATTCTGGCAGATATTTAGCACATACACAGTACAGTAATGGCAAAAAAGGAAGAAATAAGAAAACCTTAATTGCTCTGAGTTCTGTGGTGCTTTCTCCCCCATTTTCTTCTCCTTTGACTAATGTGCTAGGGTAAAGTAGACATGGGATTGTGGAAAACATACTGTGGAACCATGTATATGGGACTACATGGCACTGCCAGAAAATGGCAGCTGACTTTGTTTCCTTGCAAGTGCGCAGATATGGCACCATGTGCAGCTTAGCAGAAGAAATTTTGGGTTAAAAAAATTTTATTTCATTCTTCTTTGGCAATTTTATTTAGGCATGTCCTGGGAGGATGCTTGGAGATTCTATTGTTGTTCAGAATATGGCATGCTGCCCACATCTGTGTGAGGTTTTTCAGCAGAACCTTAACACTTCCAAACAGATGTTTCAAAAAAACCCCCAACTTTTCTGAAATACAATATGCACAGGTCTGACTGTATTTTTGTTACAAAAGTCAAACAAACTGATATGTTGAACGAGGAAGATAATGTTTTGAACCTAACACGAGAGGTAATCAAGAACATTAATTTAAAACGTCAACCTCTTTTCCTTGTTTTTGCCCATAAACCTTGTAAGGAGAGCACTTACCCTCTCTTCTCCGGAGGAAAAAAATCAGGCATAATTTTGCATCAGATAGCATGAAAAGAGATAGTACCTGTGCTAATGTGAAGGTGGCCTCAGTATTTGAAAACTGTGTCAGTTGCACAGAAAATTACGGCTGTGATTTCTCAATATGGGAAGTGATTTGAGGATACTCCCAAATGCATTCTGTCCTTCACAGTTGAATTGATTTTCTATTTTTTAGACTCCAGATTACCATTCAAGACATGCTGATAGCTTCCCTTTTTTTTTGTCCTGCCAAACCCATTGTCTAACATGAATGTCTGACAACTGGGGTATTTGAATATGAACATTACCAGAAGTCTGGTGATGTTTCCCTGTCCAGAGAAGTGACTTCTATTCCAGGTGACCAATTACAATAAAAATGTAAAAATCCATTATGCTGAGCAAACATCCAGTCTCTCTCCTTGCCCCAAGAAGTGATGCAGTCTATGTCAGTCATTCCAACTAAGTGCTCAGCTATTCTTAAAGGGATCTAGTGAGGAAGACACCACAGCTTTTCTGGTGCTCTAATCCAGTATAATATTTAACATTAGAAATGCTTTCCCTAATACTTAACCTGGACTTTGACTGCCACAGTTTAAGTGTATGGAGATCAGATTCTTCCAGTCCTTTTTGTACAGCCTTTTAGAGGCTGTTACTGTTCCAAACCTGTGCACCCCCTGTCACTTTCTAGAGTATTTTCATGAGGTCGCATACCTCCAGCTCATTGAATCTTTGAGCAAACATGATATCCGAATCCCTGGCCAGCCTCATTATTTTAACTTCATCATCTTCAACTTGCAACTGTACTCTGTCTTCCTGCTTGTCCTTCTGTTTCTGTCCTCTTGTGTTTACATTTTGTTGCAACAGCATGACATGGCTGACTCCTATTCAGGCACAAGAAACTGTAGATAATTTTCTGTAAGTTTTTACTTGTCTGGTGTGGCCATATTTACTTAACTATGTTGTATTTTGAACACCATATGAGGTAGCAGTTCCAGTTTGATGTTTTCAACATTTTTTCAAAAGCTTAGAAAGTAATGATAAAGTATTTTTATGGTCAGACATATTTTGATTAATATCTGAGTCCCTTTCTGACTTTCCCCCTTTATCTTTTGTGTCCTGAGACCACCAGTGCTTAATGATCACAAATGAAGTTAAAGTATTTGGAACAGAATCTCCTTATTAAGTACATTCAATTTGATCATTGTCTTTAAGGGATGTTATGCTAACATGCCTGAGGACTACTGAGAATAAAGGACCACCTCTAAGTGCTTTAAATAGGCCACAGTGTTTAATCTACTCTGTGTTGTCCTAATTGTTTTCTTATCTGATTGCTGCTGAGTATTCTTGGTTTTGGATCTTTGTACACTGAACCCAAACAGTTTTGAAATAAATCCTCAAGAGAGTGCTGTTCTGAGGGAGGCACATTTGATGGAAGTACCTCCCCTCACTAGTTTCTCTCAGGATTTTGGAAAACTCTTCTCATTCCCCATGTCAGAGTTTTGTAATTTATAGTTTCATTTCTAATTGGCCATCTTAAACCATTCAACAACTTTTGATGAACATGCTACTCTGGTTTCCACTTTGGAGACAGGAGTCAGATCTACGCTGCAGTTACTGCCAGTCATTGCTAACCAGTTCACAGGATTGCAGGGGAAATCATGAGGACCAGGACTAATGTGTTCTCTGCCATAGCCATGGGTCTTCTGCTTGGAGCTTGTGGTGCTTGGAAGATGCTGTGACTGGCACTGGCCAGCTCAGGTCACTGATCAGCTCAGGGGTTCTTCTCTCTGATCTTGAGAGGAAGAAGTGTTTTTAGTAGGGATAGGCTTGCCTGC
The DNA here is from genome assembly GCF_035770615.1 of Melospiza melodia melodia. Taxonomy (NCBI): domain Eukaryota; kingdom Metazoa; phylum Chordata; class Aves; order Passeriformes; family Passerellidae; genus Melospiza; species Melospiza melodia. The sequence continues at coordinate 7,161,842 of NC_086208.1, read as the reverse complement.
AGATATTAGCTTGCTTGCCCTTCTCCATTTCTCAGAAGAGAATTTTTCTTTGATAGTAGTGACCCATGCTGAAAGTGTTCTCCACACTTGTGAGTTTAGTGCACAGGCATCTCTCAGACATGGTACCACTGTGGGCTGTTGACCCAGTGTGAACAAACTTTATGGTTCATTATCATTTGAGTGTCTTGCAACGTTAGCAGCCACTCTGCATCCATCCTGAAGTCTTGGGAGTAGCTGCTGTTACAGGACTAGTCCTGGGTTTATTCTACATTGTTTTAAACCCTGAAATTCTGAAAAACATGGATGGTGGTAAGGTGGCAGGCAAGTACATCTTTCAAGAGCCCCATCCTGGTATGTCTGCAATTGACATTTAGGGACATCTCTGTGCTGTCTTACATCTATTAGCAAATGTAAAGTTGTAGCAAAATGTTTCTGAAGGTTTTGAAACCCTGGTTTTGAGCACTGTGCAGTGCTGCTCCTATTTGTCGCAATGTGTTGTGGAGATGTGGTTTCCTTTTACCAGCTACTAGCTTTAATATTTGGATTTCAGCTGGAGCTGAAATGCAGAGGGGAATGTTTTAGCAAACTCTTTGCAGTAGTATTTGGAGTGTGAACTTGAAGCAGAGATGGCCACAGAGTCCAAGGAGCTCTTAAGTCCTGCTGCTGATTGAGGTCCCCTGTTCTGTAGCAGTATAACAATTCTGGCAGCTCTTGAAACTGTGAAAGCTCAACTAAAGCCAGCACTGAAACTGAAGGGAAGAAGGAAGAGCTGGACAAGACAAAGATACTTTATATTAGCTGAACATATCCTCATCTCATCACCATGCACACGATCTGTCAATGGTAGTGAGTACCATGAATGTTTATCATGGTGAGACATTATGGTGGGCATGTGAAGGACCAGCTGAGCAAACAGCAAACACAAAATAACTTTTATCTCCACATGCAGAGGAGGCTTCCATCACTAAGGACAAAGAGCCTGTGAAATTCTTAGATTTCTAAACAATAATCATAATAGTATACATAATATTCCCAATTTCTTCCTATTCAGCTCCTTGCAACTCTAAAAGATAGGATAGGGCTTTCAGACTGACCTGCTGTGACTCAGTTTGAGTCATTTCACTTCTCATTATCTCTGTTTTTCCTCAACTTGCTCATCTTACCCAGTAAGCTTTAGGTTTTTAAAACAGGAACTTTCTCTTCCTGTGCATATTTATCTTGTGTCTAACTCAACGCCCTTGATCTTGGTTGAGGCCTCTTGGTGATACCAGAATACAAATAACAATAGTGGGCGCAGCAGAAACAATAACAAAGCAGGTTGGGTAACCTTTGATGCTCCTTTCCTGAGGCATCTCTAGGTATTAGAATAGAGTTGCTTATTTGTTTATTTATTTTTCTCTCTGTAGTGACTTTGAGTTGGCATATTGTCATATTCCAGTGACAAGTCACCACACTCCATGCACTGGCTAGCTTTTTCAGTCACTGGTCATTTTTTATTCCATGTAATTGCCTTTTGTTTGCAGTTGTTATTTTAAAGGTGACCCCTGACCCTGCTCAGGGAAAGAAATAATGAATAGATTGCTGTCTGAGACTTTCTGAGTATTTCTACTGAGAGCAAGTGAATATTAGCAAGGGTTGGTACTGCTGCTCATCTGCACCTGCATGAAACAAAAACTTGAAGGCTAGGGTGTGGTGCTGGTGGGTGTATTTTTTTTCCTGCACTTCCCCCCCACCCTTCTCCAGCTGGTCCCTCATCTTGCTTCTCTCTTGTATTTCAGTTTCTCCTGTACTCATTTCTGTTGTGTGGAATTTGAGGTTTCTCAATACATTCCCTGCCCCCAGCCTGCGTGCTCCCCACGGACCCAGCTTCCTCTCGCACATTCCACACTGGATCATACCACTGTGGAGGCAAAGTGGGCTCAGGGAAGAGTCCATCTGAAGCCTCTCTGTCCCAGGCCCACTCCGTCATCATCCTCATTATCTTCACCATGCTGAGAGCACTTTCACCAGTGAAAATGCAAAGATAACGGTTCTCATGGCACTGAGAATTACAAATTCCTGAAATATTTCCAACATCAACCAGCAGAAAAGCAGGGTGATAGAAAACAAATGGTGACAGGAAGGCATCAGGGAAATAGGGAAGAGAAATTTAGGGCTGTATAGGCTAAGGCAAAAAAAAAAAAAAAAAAAAAAAAAAAAAAAAAAAAAAGAGAGAGACAATAAAGCCAGGAGACAAGGGAGGAAAAATAGCAGAAAGAGATGAAAAGCTGAGAAAATGTGAGGGCAAATCAAAGAATGAACAAATGAACCAGGCAGGCTGTAAAATGAAAGAGAATGAAATTAAGTGCATGGAAGAAATATTCGGATAGTGATCAAGGATAGAGAGCAGATGCTGAATATGAGTGAGAGCCAAAACACAACAGGGATTAAAAAAATTTGTCAGAAGATTTGGGTGAATTCTTGTTAAGTTTATATTTGGTTTGATTTGAGCAACCCATCCCTCATTTTAATTTCAGTTTGTCTGCTAGGAATCTGGTATATCCACAGCAGATTATTTTCAAGGGCTGTTGCTGGTGTTTTGCTTTGTACTGGTTTTTTAACCAGTATTAATTGGGCCTGTCATCTGGGTAGGTCCAGGATGTAAGTGCTGTGACCTCTGTGGGAGAAGGTTTCTTCTATCACTTAATGTGTTTATGTTTGAAATACATGCTCAAACCCACGGCCATCCAAACCTGCCTGCATCCCAGAGCACTCTGTTCCTGGGGGGCTTGTGTTGCTGAATGTGGTACTGGCACTCCCAGTATCCACCCTGGAGAGGGGAAGCCCACAGGAAGGAGGATCAGTGTGCTGATGTGTCACTTCTGCATTAGGAATAGTTGTCATGTAGCAGTTCAGAGCAGAGCAATGAGCTGCAAAAAGAATCAGGCAGAAGGGAATTCAGCCAAATACAAACAGTTCTCCCTCATAAAATATTGAAGACAGGTACCATATAAAGCTTCATTTATGAGCTGCTCCCAGTTACAAACCATCTCTAGACTGGCAGCAGCACCTTTACCATACTGCTTTTAATAGAAGATGTCTTCCTTTGGTACTGTACTTTTCCATACAAGCTTGAGGGGAAAGTAATTTAGTTTAATAGCAGCCACCCTCATTTTGAAGCAGGCCTTGATTTAAAGCCGGAAGTAATTAAATGTAATGAAGCCCTAGGCTTCGGCACCAGGATCAGAGCTGTGTTATTCACAGCATACGTACACATCCTTGTTGCTAATGTGTCACTACTCTGTTTTTTTCAATCACTGTGGTCTGGGTTTTTAATTCCTGCTCAGCAGGCCCTGGTACAGTATCTGTGAAGGTTAACAGCTTTACAGTAATGGTCTGAAAACAAAAGGAAGGCTTATCTCAGGTCTGGGGAGATTTCTTCTTCTCTTTATGAGATTTCTGCTTATGATCTAAATATGGCTTTTTGTCCTCGATTTCTTTTATTGCTTTATGCAGCAGTGGTTTGTCAATTCTCTCTAAACAAAAACCTTTGAGGCAATTATTCCCACATTTCCCTTTTGACAGCAAAATTTGAAGTAAATTTTGCCTTTTAAAGGCACTTGTATACTGCTATTTTTTCTCCTTTCCCTCCTCAATAATTTAATCAGATTTCTCTGGATGTTCCCTGGATATTCTTTAGGTGTCCCTTGCTCAGCTTGGTATCTGTATGGCTCCTTCTGTTTGGCTTGTTAGCACTTTGGGACAGGGACTTTGGAAGCTTCCTGAAGTCATTGGGAATTGTGCCATTGGCTTGAACAGGGACAGACTTTTAATCCTTGTGTTAACTCAGTGGTAACAGAAACCAAACTGACCTCTCAGTGTCTCTTTCAAGTTACCAAGATCCAAATATCAGATGTAATGTGTGACAGAATCCCAAAAAGAGGGTCATCAAAACAATCGAATCATACAGGAATGCTGTGGGATCCACCCGCCAGTGTAAATAACTCTGTGACCTCAGTTTCATTATTCTTCCTTTCTGATGTCAATAACTTCCCACCATAAAAGTGCACCATGAAATGCAAGATATTTGAGAAGTCTACCTACCAGCATGGCTCTCATATTCAGAAGTTAAAGAAAAATATATCCTTCAGTAATATGCATGTATGCATGTGTCTGCATTAATATGCAGAGAGACTCCATACTGGTTTTTAAACCTGTTGTTTTTAACATGCTATAATAATTATTAAAAGCTGGATCATTTAAAGGTATTTGATACAGAGATTCAGGAGAGCAACCTCAGCTATCTCCCTCTTCTTTCACCCAATGCATTGTGAATACTCAGTCCTGGAAAAGGATTTTTTTTCCCATACTCTAATCATTAATAAGGCTGAAATATACCAGTGCCACAAACGCTAATCTCATTGCTCCTCTAAATATACTGTGTTGATTAATTTGCCCTTACCAGATCTTAACAGATCTAATTGTTTCTTCCACATTATGCAGAGATGCCTTTCCAATTCAGTAGATCTTGAAAGATCATTCGAAGGAATAACATCAAAGCATACCTTGCATAGCAGTGGAGACCCTTGTCTTTGAGACATACTTTGCATCTCCTAAGAAGTGTCAGCTCTGCCCTCCACAAGAACACAGGTAATCTCTTATCTGTAAGACCTTCTGTAAACAACATGTCACCCCAACAGGCCCTTCCTGCCCTCACCAAGTACAGGAAGGCCCAGGCCACAGCAATGATCCCTGGGCAGATCTGACTGCTGGAGCCCTGTTCTCAGCAAGGCACAGCAGGCAGCTCCATGTTCACTGCCCACCTGGCAGTGTCTGTGGCTGGAAGCCCCTCCATCTTTGTGATTTCACAGTAGACCCATGCTGTGACTTTGTGAACAGTGTGAATGGGAGTTACACAGCAACAAGTAACAGTCTCTCAGCTGCAGGGTTTAGGAACCTGCCCGAGATATCAGGGAGAACTCTGGACTCTGGCCCACCTTAGCAGCCCAGCCCCAGCCTGAAGTGCAGCCTGCACACCAGAGGCATATGCCTTCACAGCTTTTAAGTTTGGGGGTAGTGTTGTGCTTTTAACACAGTGTGCAAGCTTTCACTGCTTTTATTAATTACTTCTTCTCAAGTTTCCACATTTTATTTTATTATGTTAAAATTCCTGTAAGACAGTATGTTTTTTAAGCCCTTGTGGATTTTTACACATTTAAACCCCTGTGGATTACATACAATACAGTGGAGCAGCATTCATCAAGGTACAGGTCCAGTAGTATATTCCTGAAATCTGCCATGAGATCCACATGTTTTCATGAAGTATATGGGTAAACATAACAGCATATTTAGTCATATCTTGTCTCACCTGATAAAAACCCCCAGTTTTAAGTAAAAAATGGTGTTTACTCAAAAGTGATGCAATTTTCATGAAACTGCTTTATGCTTTTCATGAGATTAAGATGCAATATGCGTTAAGTTTCACAGCAATATTTGTGATATTATGAACTAGTTGTTATACTCATGACATTATTAGCTGCAATTTATTAAACAAAACACTAACAAACTGCAGTTACAATTTAGTCAGATGAAATTAACCTTACCATATATAAAACCACTTCTTAAAAATGCATGTAGTGTCATATTTCACAGTTACCATGACCAACTCTTTTACTCCTCCAAACTGGAAGGCAGACGTGCAATCCAAACTAAGTAAGGGAAGATAAAACCTCTTCTCAAAGTAGCAACACAAAACACCTAAAAATACTGTTCCATATGAGCATATTTTCTCAGTTTGGAAAAAAATCATCTTCCTCTCTCCTCATAACACATGCAGAGGTCTCTGCACTTGTCGCTTGCTGCACAGCTTTCCACCGGCTGCTATAAACCGGGGGAGGTAGTTTTGGCTGCTTTAGCTCAAAAAAGCAATGGATTTCGTTGAAGTCTTTCTCACAGGGGCACCATTCAGCTGCTTGGGCAGAGCTGCTGTGCAGGCTGTGAGAGGAGGGCAGAGCTCCACCAGGAGTTTGTGCTGCCACACCAGGTGAGGGCACAGGGATGAGTGAGGGCTGAGGTGTGACTGACGGTGAGGGTGTGAGTGCTGAGCCCACAGTGCCAGCCTGCCACATACTCCTGAGGGCTGGGGACAGGGGCAGGGTCCCAGCATTGGGGCTGGGGACACCTCCCAGCCAGCTTGGCTTTGCTGTGCTTCTCTTCATGTGCTGTGTCCAGACGTGGCCCAGGTGAACCTGTCCTGTGTCCTGCCTGTGCTGGAGCAGCATCCCTGCCTGCAATGCCCTGGGGCGTGGGGCTCACACAGGAGGTCTGACAGTGCTGGGGAAGATAGAGAGGGGTCAGCACAGCATTTGCAGTCTGGCCCAACCAGTCTGAAACAGCCACTTTGCAGCTCTCCAGGCCCGTTAGCTGGCCTGGAGAACATGTGGCCTTGGGGATGGTGCTGTGACAGAGGTTCTGCCAGGCTGGTGCAGGTGGCTGACATTTGTCTGGCAGCCCCCAAAACCTGGGAGGGGTGTGTGGGTTGGCTACAGAGAGGGAGCTTAAACTGAAATCTGCCTTTAGGTCAGTTTGTCTTCTTCCAAAATAAGTGTGTGGGCTACAACCAGAGTGGTTTTATAGCAGGTGAGAACAGCATGTGTTTGATACCACATTTAAGAGTACAAGAAAAGGAGGGTGTGTATAGAGTAACTGGAGAGCAGGACACGAGGGTCCTGTTTGCCTCAGCTGGGGAATTCTTGATTTGGAAGTGCCATGGCTGCAGCAGCATCCCAGGGTGGGCGGGCTGAGCAGGTGCCTGACACCTGAGTGCTCACAGGGGCTCTAGGAGGCACACGGTGACAGCAGTGGTGATTGATCCAGCATGTCCCAAAAACCCAGTAGAACATGTGTTCTCTGGCTGCATACATTTTTGAAAGCACAAGAAATCTTCTTATACCTGGGTCTGCTTTAGCTTTTTAAAGGAATGTACTGAGTGGTTAAATGCATTAATGGCAACTATATGCAACCTGACAGCTGATGTTTTCATGATGATACAAAGCTGTTAGACCTATTAAAAAGTCCAATAATTTAATACCCTAAATAAGTTATATTAAAATAATGTAAGTACATAATGCAAACATTGTAGTTGTTTTCCCCCTTTGCAGCAATCTTACAGCTGTTGCTTTGCAGGGATTAATTTGTCTCTGAGGGGTTTCAACACTATCCTCCCCAGTGCATTATGAGAGCCTGTAATGTCATGTAATCGGTGCCATATTATTTTTGTCGAAATCTCTGGGAGTGATGTAAGAGGAAAAAGGAAACTAGCTAACTCCCATCCATTTGACCAAAGGTTAAATTAGTCTTGGCCTTCTCCCAGCCGGACCTGAAGCTTCTCAGTCAAACATTTGTTCTGCCCTGCTCAGAAAAATGTGATGTCTTTTCTTGTCTTTTCTCCCTCCCATGTTTGTTTTGTTTTGCTTTGTTTTTCTTTACCGATGTCACATGTTATCTTTAGTGTTATGCACATATTTGTTGAGGAACACATCACTGGGACAACAGATGTTACCTACTGGAAGGTCAGACCTTTGGTTCATGATTCTTTTAGATGCTATGGAATGCTATGGGCATGAGGACTACATTTTAAGTAGGTCATACTACCCTGTGCAAGAAAACTTTTATTTATTGTGTGCAGTAGATGCACAACTTCAGTTCAATCCAGTCCAAACTGGCCCAAGCATGGCCCTTTGTAAAGATTCCAGAAGCTGTTTATGTGCTTGAAGGAAGCTAGAAAATCTCACAGCAGCAGTATTAGATAGGTGCTATGAGAGTGTCCCTGCAGACTGTTCCCCCCATGCACTGTCTGAGAACCTCCTGGCAGTACAGAGTAACAAGCATCTGTTGTGTGTGTGTTTTCATGTCCATTCCCATGTCAAGTGATAGGTTCTGGTTTAGATTTTTTTACTTCTTAGATATATGTGTACATATTTAAGGCAAAAAGATGGTAAGTTTTTTGAGGTTCTTTAGCTTATTAGTTAAGAATATTGATTGAATTGCAAAGGCCTGATACTGAAGTGTTCTATTCTGTGTTATGGGGCTAGTAATGTCTGAAAAGATTGAAACAATTTTGGTCTGGCCTTTAAGAAGTCTGGTTGCTTATCACCATTCTTTGGTGTTGAGAATGGGTTGAGCTGCCACAAGAAGAGATTTCTAACCGGAGTCAGCTGAATAAAGACTGTCATGAGAAGAAAAAATTGTCTGGAGCACTGAACTATGAAAAACATTCTGAATGGGAATAAAGCAAGGGAATCAGCAGGACAACAGGTGTACTTGGGTATTAAGCCTTGGTGAGAGATCAGAGATGTTCAATATTTTGCAAAAGTCAAAGCATTTCTTAATGCATCTGAATTTATGTCTTCTTTTATTTGTTTTTCTGCTTGTGTCTAGTGATACATTTGAAAAACTGCCAGAAGTCCAAATGCCAGTAGGGGCCAATTCAGAGATACATATTTTGGCTGCTTAAATAATAAAATTGTAATAAAAATGCTATTTATATTCATCAGAATAACAAATGTAGATTTTAAGTGATCAAACAATAGTCATTGAAGAAGCATGATTAGTAAATAAAAAAATGCTGTTGTACTAATCCCATCAATGCCTTTGTTACACTAAATAATATATTTTCATGTTATTTCCACAGTGCTCTAAACAGCAAACAGTATGAAGATGCAGTCCATTTAGATTGTGTTGTTTTTCTTTTAGTTAAAAACATTTTCTGAATGATAGATTTATATAAAATCTATACCAGCAACTGTTATAGAAGCATTAAGAATATAATTGAGGCTTGTGCATTTGGAATTTATACCCAGTTAGATGTTTCCATCTCATTTGAACTTCTGAATAAAGTCACAGGAATTTTTAGTAGTCCTGGGCCCTTTCAGGCTATTTTGGAGCATCTTTCAATCTTTGCAACTGAAGCTGCAATTAATTAGTGTTTTGTATTGCTGTTTGTCAGTTCATGTACACTGTATATGAGCAAGGATAGTTCAAAGGTTAATTTTCTTTTTCCTTAGCTCTGCTGAGTGGACTGTGACCACCCCATGGGAAGTAAGGGTTCAAAAGTGACCTTGCAGGTTTTTCTCCTTGGGAAGAAACAAGTTGAGAGTCTGGTTGGAGAGTGCTCTCCACCCTTGGGAAGAGCACAGCTTGCATTGCATCACTTGTTTGCACTGGCTTGAGCATATTATTGTAGTTGTGAAGGCAGCTGAATTGTTTGTAGTGCTTGGTACCTTCTAGGAGGGTATTGCACTGTAAAAAGAAAATACCAGGAGCTTAGAGCAAGGAGCTACTGTGACTATATGCTGTTTGTTCAGTATTAGACAGCAAAAAAGAGTATAGAGACTAATAATAAAAGAGTAGAGGAAAATAATGTACAGGCCTGCATAAATAACACTGGGTAAATGCTTAGGTGCATAAGGAGCCAACATAATGAAGTGGCAAGGGTTTAAGAAAAAGCATATGAACATGAATTATCTGATCAGTTTACCAAACCATTAACATTTAGGATGGTGATTGTCTAGAACTTAGAATGAACTTCTACTAGTTTCTGTTTGTGTGTTTTTTTCTCTGTATGTGTTTTTCTAAAAGTATAGGGTTTTTTTACTTAAAATCATGCACTTTTAATTTTTTTTTTAATTTTACATTCTCAAGGCATTTATGTATGTGTATTACAATGGAATTGTTTATTGGCACCTTGGTGTTTTCAGTTCTCAGGATTTAATAACAGTTAATAAGAGACTCTAATCAGGATTCCCTGAGGGTGACCCAGAACATTGCTTACGGGGTTATGTGGCTTTGCCATCAGCCATCAATAGCTGGGAGTTTAAAACATACAGCATTGAATATGATTTGAATTAATCTGGGTAAGATTAAAATGAGGTTCCCAAATTAGGAACCTGGACAAGATGAATCTTGCTGTGAATTTATATGTCTGTGCTGAGGTGCTGACACCTGCTCTGTGTGTCTGATCTCCACTGCTGTCTTAAAGGATCCAGTGAACAGGGTCACCTCAGGGTAGAGCTCTCCCCTGAAAGCCACTGCCCCTGCTGGCTGGACCTCAGGTAGGAATCTCAGGTAGGGTTCCATCTCTAGACTCAGCTTTTCAAAGATTTTTAGCCAGGCTGCAATTAATTGGTGTTAAGCACAACCAGCCCTGGCTAATCCCTGATTGCCTCCTTGAGTTAATGCCTCACAGATACCCAAATACCTGCATGTCCTGGGTTTTTATAGGTGCTGCACACAGTCAGTTCCCAGTGAACTCATCAGGGGTGAGCAGTGCTTAGGTCCTCTGCAAACTCCTCTGTTGTGGGGAGTGATTGTAGGAATGGGGAGAGAAAGGGAATGCAGGGGATTGAATTGTGTGCATCTGAACAAAAAACCTGCAGCCTGAACATGTGTGTGTGTGAAAACAAATAAACAAACAAATAAATCACAGGTGTATCCAAGATGGAGATGGCCTCTTGTCTGTGGAGAAAAGCAATCAGCAGACCAGAACTGCAGGAGACTGATACAAGTGCTGAAAAGCTCATGTGTCTATGGCTGAACTGTGGTGAAAGCTGATGGTACTATTTATTAGCTGAGAGATCCTCTCTGAGTCTAAATATGTAGAAGTGAGTGGCTGGTGTGGCTGTGTGTCACAAGGAAAATCAGACCCCACTACATGAAGCCTCAGAAGATCATTAGTTCCAAAGAATTTCAAGGGCTTTCCTCAGCTCAGTTTGTCAGAAGTGTAAATTCTACTTTTACAGATCTTTAGACAAACTGAATTCCTCTGCAAGAGTCTCATCATCTCTGTGTGTGTGTGTTTGCATGTATTCTTTTTTCCTTTGCAATGATATAAGTAACAGGCCAGCACCAAGCAGGTCACTGTTGTAGGAGCCAGGAGATCCATGCCTAGTCCTAGCCTTTGCAGCAGATTGTCCTCTCTAATCTTGGCATGAGTTACTCCATTTTTTTCTCAATCACCTTCTTGTCTGTAAAATTATAATAATAATAATAATAATGTTCTTCATAGATTTTAATTTTACTTTTAAAACTTTCAGGACCTATACCAAATCTAGGATGTTTGTAGAGGACAGTGAGGCTGTGGTTTTGATCAAGTGCATATAAATAGTCAGGTGATTAATTAACAGCTTTTCCTTTTTTTGTGCCATGAAGGAGGATTGACAAAGATGTTGCAAAAGAAAGCAAATATTGTTGTCCCTGCAGGCCATTGCAGCTGAAATAACTTGATTTTATTAGAACAGTTTCAAAATGGATGCTTACCTTGTAACTGGAACTCCCACAGTTCTTGTAACTTTGGTTTGTAGATCATCCAAAGCCTATTCGTGTTGTAAATGTATTCCATAGGAAGTGATGATATCTGCAGTCTCATGAAGAGAGGAGAAGTTTCTTTCCAGGTCTGAACTTCTTGAATATCCCTGACATAAAGAAGCAGCTGAAGTAAATGCATGGATTTGGATTTTATATGGATTCTGGAAATTCTGAATATTGTATGAGGTTTATGTAACTAGATGTCTTATATGCGGAGGAACCTTGTTATTTAAATTTCTAAATTTAAATTTTTATTTACATTTTTATTTAAATTTCTTTAATAATACCACTTAAAGGACAGTTGTAGAGGAGGAGCTGTGTAGGAGATGTGATCAAGTGCATGACTGGGAGTGGGGCATGAGGCTGTACAAGGTGTGCTAAGGACTCTGGGGAAAAGAGGAAGTGAAAACCCATTTAAGCCTCCCACTCCCCATTCCCATCTGTAAATTTTGTCCTGGTTTATAAATTTTTCTCTCTGCTCAGCAGCATCTACAGTTGCTCAGATCCTCCAGTCTCAGATGCCTTTGGTTGCAATGGTTTGCAACTCAAGCTAAAGTAATCAAGCATGTCTTCCAGAGTTCTAATAACATTCCAAGCAGGGAAAGATTTAAAAACCTAGCAAGTTTACTTTTATTTTAATGGTTATAAAACATGTTTAAACAATGAGTTCTGAACATACACTATGTTGCTGCTGCTTAGTTCCCCAGTAAAAGTAGATTGCAAAATTATTTGCTGATAACTATATTATTAATTATTTGCTTGATAACTATAATTGGGGAAAAGGTATGTTGGAATGGAGAGGATGGTTAAGATGGGCTTGTGCAGATGTGACTGATGACTTAGCAAACAGTGGCTGCGCTGCCTGAGCCAGAAAACTCAGAGATGTTTGCTGCCTTGGTTCTGCAGCCTGAATCACCCAGGAACACAATCTAACGAGAAGATACAGCCTGGCCTTCCCAGTGTTTCACTGCACACCTGGAAAACACCAGCAGAGACTACATACACATTCAGGGCTTTGCCTCGGCCCAAACCTTTAGAGAGGCACCACTTACCCAAGAGGAATTACGAAGGGAGAAAGAGGTCCAATAGGAAGACTAATAGGGAAGAAAAGTTGCTTGTTCTGAAACTTTGTGTGAAGCAAAGGTAAATTGGAAGAAGCCCATCAGTTTGATGGGCAGAATCTGCTGGTGCCTCAACTCAGTCCTCTGTGCAACATGGTTCTTGCTGCTGAACACAACTTCCACAAGTAATGCATGAAAATTACCTTTGTTCTTCTGTGCTTTGTCAGCAAAACAGCTGAGAACAGCATTTCCAGTGGCTTTGGTTTGGTGACTGTATTACTACCCCAAAGAGATAAATAGTAAAACTGAGGAAAGTGTGGAATTTTTTCTACTCAATTTTTCATTCTCAAATTGTTCATTCTATCAGTAAAATTCTAAAATCATCATGAAATCTCTTGACCACCCCATAATCCTAGAGCTTTTAGAAACTTTCAACGAAATACCCTCACCCTGAGAGTTTCTGCAGTCTGTAGTATGAATTTTTCCTGAAAAGGAATGGGGCCCCACTCTTTTCATGTTTGAAACTGCATGTTAGAAGGTTAGCTGGTAATTAGTCTTCCCAGAGAGGACATTGCAAAAACAAATCATCAAGTCATTTGTTGCTGTTCTACCTAAGAACACAGTTAAAAGAGCCTCTTTGCCAAACCCCTGAGAAAGAGCTGGGGATATCTATGTGTTTTTACAATAGAAAGCAACCAGCAGTCCTGTCTTTCAGCAGACCATTGCATCATATATATAATGCACATGCAGTCCACCACAGGGAAGAAAACAGGCTTGGAATTTTCATAGGAAACAGCTACAAGGTGATTTTGAAAACTGAGAAACAGTTACTCCTGTGATTTTGTCTTAGTTGTTTTTATGTCTCTATAGTGGAACATGAAATTAACTTCAAACATTTGTCTCAGAGACTTGACTATGAAGTTACTACACATAGAGGAGATATTGTATCTTTCTGTATCTTTTTGAAAGGCATTGGGCAGCTGGAGCCTACTATCATTTTCCCACTAGAGTGATCTGAAATAGTTCATTAGAAAGGTTCACATAAGGGAATCTAATGGGACTTGTGGAGTGTCAGATGTTCCCTAAGGAAACTCCTGAAAGAGTCTATTTTACCAGTGGTATTTCCTGGGCATTTTCCCCCAGAAATGTGTTTGTCCTTGGGAGGCAAATGCTGCAAGGGGAAGATTGCTGGAGAGGCTGGGCTGCAGCAAAGACAGAGTAGGAATTGCTCTGGGTTTTGCTGCAGTCTCATTATGGGAGTAGGTGATTCTGTGTGTATCGGTCTGTTCAGAGACCAATTTAGCAGTTCCCAGGAGCAGTGCAGCAATGGCTTCCTGTGGCTTAAGGTGTGCAGTGTGCACTGTGGAGAAACATGGGAGAGATTTTCAAGGAAGGATCTTGCTCCAGTTTAGTTTCATGCCAGGATAGAAGGGATGTGGTTCTCTCAGCAGCCTCCTCCCTCACACCAGATGTGGCAGCCCAGGGGCAATGCAGCATCCTGGGGTGGGAGCTTTCCTGGTCCTGCTCAGGAGCTCCAGGCTACTCAGGAACAGCAGACTTGTAACTCTGTCAATGCCCATTTCTTTGGCAGCAGTATATTTTTGTCCTTGATTTCACAGCCAGCTTGTCTTCAAAACAGAGTATGTATGCATGTGATGCTGAAGGAATAATGAATACTTGGTGAATGATGAATACTTGGTGACTTTTCTGGACTCCTTAGAATACTTGATTTGAATAGAGTCTGGCTACTTAGCCCCATAGCTGTACAGCCTGGGATAGGCATCTCACCAGCCAGTTCTGAGCAAGAGCCACAGTATTCTCTGGTGAATGAAAAGCTGTGAGTTCTAACCCAGTAGTGTCAAATGCCACTAGGCATCCCCTAGTGGGGAGTGCTTTAGCCAAAATCCCTTATCTGCAGTTTCTTGGTGGGAGCAAAGAATGCCTTTCCATTCAGCATCCTTCCCAGAAATCTGAGTGTTTGTGATGTTCAAAATCAAAAACTAAAAGAAGGCCTCGCTTGGCAGGGCCTGACTGTGCTTTGAGATTAGATGTCAAGTGTCAAAGACTGTGGGAGAGGTTTTGGACAAACAGCAAGCAGAAAACAGCAGAAACCTCTCAGGAGATCTTGCTTTATGTCCCATCTTGTGGTATGATGACAGTATGGAGAGAAAAGAGCGGTGGACAATGAGCTGGAGCCCTTTTGCAAGGGCAAAGCAGTAGAAACACATATTCTTTTTGTTTGGTAGCAGGAGCGAGGTGCACACAAACATCTTGCTAATTATGCTGCTCTAGGAAATGAGACTCTGCCAGACATACATAGAGCAGGGAAAACCCCCAGAATTGAGTTAATATGAGCACCAACCTCACCATGTGGAACCATAAGGGACAAGGAGAGGGGCTAAGCAAGGTCACAAAAATGATCAAATTCTGTGAGAGCACATATACACGAGAGTATGAAGACTTTGACAAAAGCTAGTGGTGGATCATTGAGAGGCCAAGGCAGTTAAGTTCCTGCTTTGTTACATAGATAAATTGCCAAAGGAAACATTATCCAAACAGTTCTACTTCAAAGGCAGAACGACAAGCTTTGGGGAACTTGCGGTACTTTCAATCTGGCCAATAACCAAGTGTAAAGTGTAAAATATACATGTTTAGGAAGTAGGACACATGCCGTTCAAGACAGGCCTTTCCCATGCTCTCAGACCAGTGCAGCTTCATTTGATGTGCAAATGCATGATGTGTGATCTGTCCTGGCAATGTGCTGCCTGCCAGCAGCACAAACATTTCACAAGCACCCTTTTGGGTTACTCCAGCCTGCTGTGTGCTCAGCCTCCTTGGCAACCTCTGCAGCTGGAGCTTTTCTTACAGTCTCTTGCTGTGGTGGTTGCACAATCCAGGTTTATGTAGTGTGTCTCATCAAGAGACTCCAAGCAGTTAAAAACACCTTGAAAATATTCTGGAATTGCAGGATTTGATGTTATATACTAGGATTAAATGATGATACAAGGAATGGTTACATTGCGGAACATATCAGTAATGTAGACTCTGTTGATCCTTAAGGCAGATTGTCCCAGCCTTCCTGGATATTGGCAACTTCACGGTATTACAGATGATGGCAAAGGCCCTCCATAATGTGTTTATAAATTTCCCATGAAATCAGGTGAAAAAAGTGTTCCCTGGTGTGCTTCCTGGCACTGCAGGCACAGCCAGAAATACATGTACTATGCACAGTACAAGCCAGCCTCTGCTATTTGATGAAACTCATCCTAATAACCCATGAAAAGTAACAGTGCAAATGCTCACCTAAAGAAGCAGTGGATTCTAGATGTGGTATCTCTTCAGTGCTGGCTTGAGTGGATTTAAATGTATGATATCAGAAAAAAATAGTTGTGGTCTTAATGTGATGTAGCTGAGCTCTGGAATACCTGTGCTAGTGGGTTGAGGCTGGCTTTTAGTGAGGGTTCAGGATGTAAACTCAGCTGGCAGAACTGATCAGAATCAACCATTTTTAGGAACCAGGGGCATGCAGATGTGCTTTTCCTCCCTCTCTAACAGTAAGCTGAGGTACTTAGGTAGGGACATTATGGAGCAGCTGTGGTGACTTAGCCCAGTTGTACCAAGAGGCAAATCAGCCTTGTGCCTCCCCTTGCTGTGTTGGGGCAGATTCCCAGTCCTGTGTGTATGTGCAGCCTAAGGCATAGATAACCAGGCACTTGGTGCTGAGCACTACCCAGTGCAGCAGCTGTGTCTACACAGAAAACTTAACCTGCTCTGCACCACTGAAATGCCTGAACTTGTGATGCAGCCAGCTGTAATCATCTGTTACTTGTGTTAACCTTGAATTCCAGCATGTCAGTTCCGGTCCGCAGAGAAAAATTAGGGAAGTGCTTATTGAAACCAGCATCCCAGCACTCCACACTGTGCTGGGTGGAAGAGGGAAGTGGGACCCCAAGCCTCAAGAGCCTTAGTAGTAGCATATTCTAGCCACACTTGAGTCATGTGAGATTATACCACTATTCTCACTTTAGACTGGCCTATCCTTATAAATGGCCCAACTTCATGCTTAAGCCCTGTGGTTCCTTCAGGAGTTTCTGAGCTTTCTGGCTGAGCCACACAGATTTCCCTGATACCTGTGCACTGTCAGTGGACACAGAAGATACAGTGAAGATACAGAAAGAATTATAGACTGTGTGTTTAATGAGGACAAGGGAGGAAGATGGGTTTTATGCAGCTGTAGTCTAATGTGCTGAGAGAAATCTGTTTGAATGGGTTGGGAATGCTGATGGCATCTAATAGCCACAAAGGCTTTTCCTGCTTCCTGATAGATATAGCACTGTGAATATCAGTCATTGTGGTATGAAGTTGTTAGGAGAAAAATAACTTCCTGTGTTGATGGACTTAGCATGCAGTAAATGGAGACGTATGGATGCAAATGTAAGGTGGTAAATGTAGCTCTCCAGAGCTCTATGTGTAACCATGCAGACTCATAAGTAAAAAGTACAGTGCATTGCTTGACTTCCTCTCTAGCTCAGCTGGTGCCCTGGATTCAGTGTTATTATGGTTCTTTTTTTCCAGGACAGAACTGAGAAATAACAGGGTGCTGTGGCACACAGTGCCACTGCATATGCAAGGCAAGATTTTTCATCCTGGCCTCTGTGGGGAGAAAGAGCAAGAGCATTCTCTGTAACAGGCCACAAATAAATCTGTGAATGCTATCCAAGTAGTATCAGTATCCGCTGCTTTGTCTGAAGGCCACAGAACTGAAACTTTTTGCCTTTCTTCACATCCTTTTCTAGAAGAAATGCACAATTAGTTCCAAACTCTCCCTTTACTATGCTTGTACACTTATACTGATACATTCACTTTCATTGGCTGGAACTTTGCTCACTTCACTAGAAGATACTCCTTGTTTTCAGTGAGTTCCGGAACAACCTTCCTTTGTTTTGCTTTCAGAAAAGGTCTCTATTGCTTGTGCCTGTGTGACTGCTTGGAGTGCTGAGACAGGTGGCAAGTGGGTTAGAGAGATGGGGAGTATGGAAAGTGCTAATTGTCCTCCCACAACAGAGTTGTCCATGCCACTTGTTAAATAGAAATGATACTCTGCTTAATGTATACCTGATATTCCAGACTTTCAGGAACAGTGATCCCTCCTATTATTGGGTTTTATTCTCTTTTATCCCATCTATTCTAGTCAAGTTACTTCATTGTGATTGCCTCTCCAGTGCTGATTGAACCAATGGTATTACTCTGTGACACCAAGGTGTGACCATTGCTTGCCATACAATGAAGTAGCTTGGCAGTATTAACTGAGTAGTTACTTTACCTAAATAGGCACCATTTCTAAAAGAACTGCAGTTCCTGGCAATGAAAGTAACCTGGAATAAAGGGATTGCTTGAAGGAGAGCTGTGTAGTACCTGGCTATGTGAATTCAGTCTGTCCTTGTCCCATTTTAGCATTTTGAAATTAAAGTTAAGTAGACTATCTTTCCATAAAAGCTCTGAGTGATAATTTAATCATCTCTGTGAAACATCTACTAGAGAAAGAAAAGGCATCATGATTTTTTTACAACATTATCCAAAAATCAAGCTGGGATGCAGCAGTTTGCAAGGATGCCCCACTGGTTTTGATGACTTCAGACCTGCCCCAACAGCTAAACTTTATGACCATAAGGGTGAGGATGAACTTTGACTATGACCTAGATCTGCAATTCACAAGTGTTTTCATACAGCTGCAATAATATTCCAGAAAATGTAATTGGCCTTTTACTTCATTCACTTTTGCAAATTAAAGCTACTGTGAGAGCAGATCTTTTGCTAAGAAAATATTTTTTTTAATATTTTTATAGCTCTGTCAACAATAAAGGAGTCTCACAGTCTAAAGTCTTTCTCTAAACCTTTTTAATGGAAAAAACTTCATAGAAAATATCCTTTTACTTTTTTAATAACATATAACTATATACATGATTAAAAACTGTAACAAAAAGCTGCAGGGACTGGAAAAATGTTTTGTTGGATCCATGCAGATGGTACATCTAAAAAAGGATTTCACAAATCCATGTACATCAAATGGAGCTGCAGTGACAGGGTTGAAAAAAATGGCAACTCTATATTATTTACCTGAATGTATTGGGAATAAAGCACAGACATACAAAATACATGAAAAGAATACAAAAGAGTACATGGTGTAAATGCTGTAAGCACAGGAAGTTTCTTTTTTAAGCAAATAGGAGAAAAGAAGTAAAATCTCCTCTTTCACATTTATTTTGCAGTTTAAAAGATAACTAATCTCTTGCTTGCTGTATTTTGTTTTTCTTCACTCTGACATACACTACAGTAGAAGTATATGGCATTTAAATTCAACAGCTCAGGAATACTTTGATTGATCTCCATGTCTGTGAATGTACTATCAGCTCTCAATAACGACATGTAGACATATTGCTTAAAAACACATACACAGTTTGACATGAGTCACAAAATACTGAGGGCCACCACACTACAAAGTGCTGGAGACTCTTGTCCTGATCCAGCAGTATGTTGAAGGACACATACAACTGCAAATCTAAGAGGGATTCCTCAGAGACTAAAGGAAGTTAAGAACATGCAGAAGTTAGTTTCTGATCAGGGCTGGAGTTTGAACAGTTCATAGCATAGGAAAACTTACACCTGAGGCTGTAATTCTGTCCTTACACCTCAGATCATGTAGCTACACTGTGTGGATGATGTACTTTTAAAATAGATTTTCTTAATTCCAAGTTAAAACATAAATGAAATCTCTTTAAAAGAATCTGGGGAATTGATGAGCTCTGCAGCTGAGAAAAAACAGAGATAGTTTAGTTTGTCAGTGATAGATTTGAAGAGATTCTGTAGCCAGCAGGTAATAATGTGACAGGCTGTAAATACCTCAGTTCTGAAAGAATTGTTTATATTTTTGTCCTGGATCCAAAAAACCCAAATAATTGAAAGCTCAGTACCAGCCAGTAACATCACCTGAGGTGCACAAGCATGGTGAGGATGGCAAGACATCATTTAGTAAAAGCTGTAACAAGTATTTAATGACTCCCAGTGTAATCACAGGCAGTTTAATAGCAGACAAATAAATGGAGCCTGTGAGTGCATATATTTGTTTAAAAAAGAAAAAAGGTGAAAGCAACAACAGTAAAAACAACAACAACAACAAAACTAGACAAGCAGTGAAAGCTAAAATATCCTGTGAAGCCTTGGAATCTGTTCCTGTTCTTGTTAACACCCACCCACCCTGTCTGGCCTTGCTCTTTTGGCAGGCAGGTAAATCCCTTCAAGTTCCTGTAAGTGAAGGAGGACTTTTTGCTTATAGCAAGACATAAAGTAATTACAAAAATAAGCTTTGAAATCCAAATTGCTGTGAGCCATGAAAGCCAAATCTCACTGATAAGTTTTTGGCTTTCATTGGCCATGCAGCAGATTGATTCCCTCCCCACTCTGACCTCTTTCTGTGGGCGTGCTAATTGGAAAGTTGCCACTACACCAGGTTTGAGGCCATTACCATTCAGAGTCTTTTATTTTTTAAGAACATCAATGACACTTGTTTGTGTTGTTCATTGCTAGTGTTCTGGGTAAAATCTGGGTTGTAGAGCCCTGATTGAAACTAAAATGTCAGTACAAGGCAGGTCTGTTTGAGAAGGCAACCTGAAAGCAGTAAGACTTATTTTGTTTATTTAAGGAAGAGATAAATGTGTGTGTGCATGCATTTGCATTTAACAGTTTTATAGCTGGAACCATTATTAAATGATGCCCAGTAGCAATTTTATCTCATTAAGATCTGTTTTATAAAGATGTAACGATTCTCAGGAGAGTTTTATGAAAACATGCAAAGTTGGTTTGCATTACGTACTCAGTTATGTGCCCAGTATATATGTTGCAACTTAATTTCTTAAATATATATTGTGTAACACTTTTATTCCTGAGTGCTGGTCTCCATAAGGAATAGAGAAGGTGGCATCATGTGCTCTTCTGCACAACACGGTCCTCTGTAGTTTTAGGAGTTCTTCTGAGGGATCTTTATTGTCACAGTTTTAACTTCAGAATATTCTCTCAATCCACATTCGCCCCTGAAGAAGAAATTGCAGCATCAGTTTATACCAGGTATTGTTCAGCAAGAAAAAATCTGTGATGAATTCTAAGGCAAATATTTTTCAAAAGTCAAAAAGCTACACTTGCTGAATAGGAAGATGGGTTATGCCAGACATTCAGAGCACAAGAGTCAGCGTGTGCTCAGTTAAAGGGCTCGATTGTCCCCACAGCCCAATAGAGGCAGCAAAGCCATCCTGTTCCATGGCCACTCTGGGCCTGCTGGGGTTGCACTTTGGGGGCAGAGTGAGAGCAAAGGTTGGGTCTGTGAAGAGGAAGGAACCCATGGGTCAGATGTGCACGGTGCTGTCCCTTGATTGTGTAGGTGTGAGGGAGGGGGAACAAAATGCTTTTTAAGAAGAAATATTACGTATTCTCTTTCCTCCCTCAGTCCAGGAGAAAAAAAGATAAGAGATTTACAACTCCAAGCTGTTCTGCTTGCACTTGTTTTTCAGAATGCAGGTGTGCAGTGCTATGTCTCAGAGCTATCCATACAATAACAATTCCTATGACATTAAAGGAGAATTCTGAAGTAGAATGACACTTCCTTCCCTTGAAGACATTTGGACAGAGGCCAGAATTTTGGGGATAAATATAAAATAATATAATATGTGATATAAAATGGCCACATGTGGCTATCTAGGGTGAACCACCCAATTTTTAGTTACAGGATTTAAATTTTACATCTCCCAGGTAAGAAGCTTTAAAGAAACATGAATGAAAAAAACCCCAAACCCCATGTCTTCTGGACCTCTTCAAGGATACAAGAATATTTTAAATAGTCTTAATGCAACCAGAAATCACCTGCATTGTGTCCTCTACCAGGATACAGACACCCTGCTACCTTTTTTAGGAATGTAAAATGAGCATAACAGTTCCCAACTTTGTGTTGATTTTTTGCCCATGTGTGATGATAACCTGTGAATTTAAATGCAGGACCAGAACAAGTCCCAGATAATGCAGTGCTGGCACAGGCAGCACAGTGGCCCAGTTATGATCTGCCTGTAACATGGTGTCACCTTAGCAATGACACACTTATGTATAGACACTTTTTTCTGTAACTGCCCAACTCAACATTATTTATGCTGTAAAATGTATGCCTTAAAAACAAGAATGTAGGAAACTGGCATTTTAATAAAAAGTATGCAGGTATTAATGCAGGGTGGAGGAGGTGAATTAGAAGGTGATATCTGATCAAAGAGGTTCTGAAAGGAGTGGAATAATTACTCATAGGTAGGTTTTCAGGCATCTTTGCAAGATGGAGATTATTGCCATTCCAAACATGTATTGTTTATGATGAATACTTTCAAGGCTGTAGTGGGAATCAAGTGTGCCATTACCACAGATTTTTCCATGAGAGCTGGGGTGCTGCCTGGGTTTCCCCTTTTTCAAGAGCTCTGCAACATTGATGTGTGAATATTTTGCTTGCAGTTGAACCTCCCTGGAGGCAGTGGGGTCACCCCTGGGTGTCAGGTTACTCATGTGCTCTATCAAGCTTAGTAGTTTTAGAATATTTTCACAATGATAAGAGTTAGATGACCTGACATATTTATGCCAGTGTGAGATCACCTCATAACTCATGAATGTGAATAGTATGAATGTGTTATTCAGAGTACTCCCTAACGAGGGAAAATACTTCAGACTTCATAAAGCTTATTTTATAGATCAAGTTGTATACTTCAACATATTTAAAGTTTTTAAAGAGTTTGACCTTACTTTAGTTTTACTGCTGAGTTTGCCATTAGCCATAAGCTATTTTGAAAACTTAGGTGAGACATATCTGGTACACATACCTCCTGCACAGAAATTAATTGAATCCCTGGTATGTAACCAATCTGGGGCTGATGCAATTGCTAAACTTCCTTGTGATTGTAATGAGAATGAGAAACTGGTAAGACTTTAAATTAGGTACATGGGACAATATTTGAGTATGCAGCTCCATTTCAAAATATTTGGCACTTAGTGCTAAATGGAATGACAGAAAGCTTTATAATGGCAAGTAGATTTTTTCGAAGAGGTGTAAACACATTTGTTTCCTTCTCTTTGCCTGATTTCATTGTTTAAAAATCTGCAAGCTGATAGCTTTTTTATAAAATTCAAATGCATCTGTATTAATAAATATAGTGAAAACTGAAGAAAGAAAAGGAAAAACTACCAAAAGAGGCACAATACATGTCAAAACAACTCTGAAACAAGTACACCAAACCAGTCAACAAGCACTCAGCAGCAGCAGAGTCTTTCTGAACAGTGATGCTTAATATGGCTGAAAAAACCTTCCAGAAAACACAGGTTACAAGTTCAGAAAATTTTCAGTTTCTTTAGGATAAGAAGAGAATTCCAATAAATTAGTTTGCAATGTTGATTAAAAAAACCTTAAAAAGGTGGTCTTTGAATACAAATCAGTTGCATTTAGAACCAGTAATGATGATTAAAGGTCACCTTATATTATGCCCTGATTCTCAGGCTGGAATATTACTGGATCTTAATTTGCATGGAAGCATTCACTAACGTTTATGAAGTTGTAGAGTTGGAAACAATTTAGAAAACAGCAGTGGAATACTTACATCTCTCTCCCATTGCCAGACATTTTGAATCCTCCAAAAGGACTCTGGGCATTTAAGGCATTGTAGCAATTTATCCTGCAACAGGAAGAGGCATTAAGTCCAGCTGCACTGCCAGAAAGACCTTTGGGTAACTCAGAGAGAGGCTGAAACTTGTGGAGCTAAGGACACTCTATACCTCTTAGTAATAACAAACTTGTTTCGTGTTGAAAAGAAATGAGGGATTTATGCTACAAAAACAACAATCTGCTTCTCAGTCCTCAGGAGAATTGGATTTGACCTGTGAAGGCAGGAGGAGAGCACCATACCCTTGGACACTCTTCAGTAATGAACTGTTAATCTGCTGCCAAACCTCAGTGCCAGTTTATAACAAAGAGCTGTTAGATTTGACTTTGCTCTTTTTCTCCCTAATTTCTTGCAGATCTTTACTCAAATTTGACATATTAAATTGCAAGCTACTAAACTCTAGAGTTGGCATCCCCATTCCTAAAGATCAGAGAGGAGGTGTCCCCTCAGCTCCTTAATGTTGTAGAAAGCACAATCCTCTGTGCCTTTAGTAAGCCCTGCCAGGTGTCCTGTGCTCCCCAGGTTTAGGGGATGGTTTACCCTGCTTGTTCTCAGCAAGGCTGCTCAGCAGTGGCTGCCCTGCTCGGGGAAGCAAGGTGCTCTCCAGCTCCAGCAGCATTCCCCAGCACTGAGCAGCCACAGAACCCCCACTGCTGGCCATGGCTTGGCCAGAGATCCACCCTAGGATGGGCTGCAGGAATATTCTTAACAAAGGGTGCAAAACTGAGTGAAATGATGATAGTGAGTCAAACTCTTGTATCTTCAAGAGTGGGATAACTTCTGCTTACCAGACTGTCCCAGCCTGCATTGCTGAAGAGACTGTCAGGGCCTTGTTTATGTCATTTGTAAAGACAGCAGCTACCAGCCCAAAATCAGAATTGTTGGCTCTCTCTATAACTTCATCCATGGTTTTAAATCTCAGTATTTCTTGAACAGGCCCAAAAATCTGCAACAAATATTAATAATTAATAAACTACCCCCCTCAGAGACGTTTTATTCTTATTTTGTTCTGCTTTCTTAATTATCTTCTCTCTCCTATTGTACTCTTTAAATTTCCCACAGCAAAATTTAGTGATAAATAGTGATAATATCTGTCTGTAAAACTGCATGAATTTTCCAAAGCAGGTGCCTCAGGGGAACTTGTCCATTCTACCCATATCTCGTCTTTGATATCTGAGACCTTACAGTCAGTGACAAAAATGGAGCTTCCTTACCCAGCTGATGTCACTTGCTGTGTGCATAAGGAGTTCTGAAAAGATTTATTTTTTTTAACATGGTCATAATTTTCTGAAGGTTTTGTCTTAGGAATTAAACAAATGGAGAAAAAGTAATATTTAGGACATTTTAAAAAGATCTTGCCCACATATGTGAATACCTCCTCCTTGGCAATCCGCATGTCATCTGTTACATTGGAAAACACTGTAGGTTCAATGAAGAATCCCTTTCTTCCCAGTCCCTTTCCCCCACATTCAAGTTTTGCTCCTTCAGTGATGCCACTTTGAATCAGTTCCAAGATCTTGTTGTATTGTTTTTTATCAATCTGAAAGAGAAAAAAAGCTGTTTGATGTGCAGACCATGTACTTTACAACCAAGTCCAAATAGGTGTTTTTAGACAAGTCATGTTCCAGTGAATCTGTTCCTGCTTCCATTCACAGCTCTTTGAGCTGCAGACCTCAGACTTCTGAAGACGTGTCACCTTGTGTTTGTGGCTTAACCCATGCTCTTGCTAAACAATCTAGTTTACAAGCACAAAATAAAGCAGATCATTAGGTTTTGCCCCAGGTTAACTTCCTGAAAACGTTATAAGCCCAGCTGATTATCAGTGGCAGTAACATTTTCTAAAGATTTATTTCTGATTGTGCCCATCTTCTGCTTAGAATTTCTGGATATCCAAGCACAGTTACTGTTGTAGACAGTTAAGTGGTCACAGAGACTTTTAAGAGCTTCTCACAGTTTACAGCTGCATTTTGGGGGCTGAAGATCCAGATCTTGCTCTTAAAACTGGAAGGCAAACATTGATATTTAAACTGAGATTTTTTTATTTAACAAGAAACACCTCAGAGCTGCACAGCTTATTTACTACTTTAGAATTTTAATCTTGAAAGCATGTATTGTATCAGCTACCCTGGACTTCAAGTGAGTGTTCACTGACTGAGCTCTGCCTTAGTGGAGTTTAAATACTTCCAGGCACCTCCTGAGCTGTAGAGCCAATGCCCTAATCCTTTACCTGTGGACCTTGTTCTGTAGTTGGGTCAAAAGGACTCCCCACAACTCTCCTCTTTGCACGTTCTACACTTCTTCTGACAAACTCTTCATAGATTGATTCTTCCACATAAATCCGTGAGCCTGCAGTGCAGCATTGACCTTGATTGAAGAAGACTCCTTGGTGAGCTTGTTCCACAGCATAGTCCACTGAAAAACAAGACAGCACATGTTGCACTGGAACACTGGGCAAATCTGCCTTTGCACCAGTGCTGTGTGTATTACACAGTGCCACATTCCCAAAACTTCACTAGGAGCATTTATTTGGTTAAATAAAACTAAATCAAGATATCCAGTAGTTGTGTCAGGTCAGAAATGAGGATGATTCCCACTGGAAATGCTAAGACAGGGCCTTAGCAGTCAGTAGGAGTACGGTATGCAAGAACAACTACACCAATGTCTTATATCCAGCAATATATCATTTACCAAGTAAAACACTTAAGGGAACCTCAGAAGCAGGATGTGCCCCACATAAATACATCTGACTGAGTCACTATATGAGAATATCATTTGTCTGTGATCCCAGGTTGGCAATGGGTTATTAATACTTCATGGGGGAGAGTTACAGCAAAACAAAACAAATAAATGGGTAAATTTGACTTTGATAATGGCAAGACCTGTCCTTCCCAAAAAGCCAGATTCTTTTTCGGCAACATAGAAATTTTCTTTTGGCCCATGCAGGTGACTGGGTAAGGCCTTAAAATTATAGGTCTGTTAAAGAACAATCAACCCTTGATTTCTACTCTAACTTCCTTGGAGGTACAACTGACACATTCTGTCCAAACAGGAGGGAGGATCTGGTCTTATTTAGACATTAAAGGCCACATTCTTATTTTGGGTGTAATAACTGACTAGACAAGAATAATGAATTAATCCCTAAGCAGTGTTGCCCCACAGCACTGTATTATCTCTGTTACCAGTTGTAGCACTGTGGAACATTGCTTAAAGTATAATCTTTTATGGACTAAACAAAGCAACAGTGCTTTAGTTTCAGCCCATTCTAGACAACTCTGTCTAACAGAAATGTCTTTTTATGCCCTCAGTGTGGTCTTAAGAAAAATTAAATGGGGTGTTCCTTGGACCACATTTAAATTTTCCCTGGCAGCTCCATGGAGATTGAAAGCACCAGTGGATAGCTGTGATTAACTAATGTTTCTTCTCTATTGTTAACAGTTTTTCACCATGAGAGGCTCTAACCATTCTTCTCTGTTTTTTTGGTGCTCTAAACCTTTAACACCTTTATCATGCTTTCTGCTAACTTTTGGCACACAGTGTTCCTCAAGCAGAACAAACAACTCCTTTGGAATGGTGAGCCAGTTGCTGTTTTTAAATAATCAGAGCTTTGAAGCTTTGAAGTTTAAATGTTAGGCTAAGTACTGGAGGTTGTAATTGTGGGAAGACCAGAGAGCAGTTGTCCTTCCCCCATGGAAGGTCATAACACAGACCTGCCCCTGGCACAGGTCACTCCACTGGAAATGTTCAGGTGTTCAAGTGTGAGTTAGCAGGTGAGGGATGTTTGAGGTGTGGTGATGTCTGGTGGGAGGAGGAAATGAGTAACTGGGTAGAAGGCTGGAATATCTGTGTCTGGCTGGCTTCAGCTGACAAGAGCTTTTTTAGTTTACCAGATGACTGGCTGAAATTTTAATCCTTGACTTGGCAAAGCATTTCTTTGTAGAAAAGCTGATGGAAGTTGTCAAGCTTTCCCTAGTTTTTCAGATACTGATATGTTTTGAAAATGGATTGTAACCATCTCTTGTAATTGCTGCTATTCAAAATCATTCTTCACTATTCACTTCCCCCTTTTAAATGAGATGACCAAATCCTTATGTGTCTATTTACTGGGGTTGCAAAGTTCTCAGAAAGGGCATTGAGTACGGTGTGCCTGCAGCCAGCCTGAAACCAGAGCTCAGAGCAAGGTGTGAACCATCTCATTCATCTTAAGGGGTGTTAACTTCAAAACCTCCTGCTGACAATTTAGATATCAACATTGTAACTATTTCATTGCTGATCATTTAAGCAGAAACTTCCAGTTTGTGTTTATATCCTAAGCTAAACAGCTGTCCTGTGCCTTCTCAGGTGCCAGAAATCTCAGCTGCACAACATCAGACATCTGCCAAAATTTTCAGCTCCCTGCAGACAGTGGCAGTGAGGATATTTCAATACACAATTCTTTAGTAGTAAAAATTTTAAAAATGGAATAATCTCCTTTTACGCCTACTTAACAAAGGAACACTGCACTAACTAGATTAACAAGTCAAGTGTACATAAAAATTGTCCCTTTTATAATTACTTTGAACCGAAAAAATCACAGAATTTCCAGATTTAAAGCACTAAATCACCTTGCTGCAGAGCATAAGATGGCAAATGTGTGTGGGACTGACTGTGAAAAACACCATGTCTATATGCTTGGTTTTAACTCTTTTTCTGCTCTCTTGTTGACTATGAGAATCTGTGGGTCCAAAAGTTGTATTTTATAAAAGATAGCACATCTTAGATTGCTTCTGTAAGAATGAAAGGTGCCATTAGATACAGCTGTACTGCTTCACTTCACTTTATATGAAAGATGTGCCCTAAAAATAGTTTTTAAAAAAAGGAAAAAGACATCATGCAAACATGTTTTTAGCAAAAATATGGAAGTGCTGACTTACAATCAGCATCTGCGAAAATAATGTTTGGGCTTTTCCCACCCAGCTCCAGTGTAACTCTCTTCAAATTACTCCTTCCAGCTGCTTCTTGGATCAGCTTCCCAACCTGAAAGGAAATGGAGACACATTTTACAGGGAATGTAGTCATACAGTTCATTTTAACAGCCAGAGCTGGCTATCAGTAGAGCAGAGCTTTAAATAATCCAGCAGGTTCTTCGTTCCAAACATATTCTCATCAGTAGTGGACAGCTTTCCTTTTTTCCTTTTTTTCCTTTTTTTTTCCTAGAAATTGAGAGAGGATAAGGCACAGCACTAAGTTTGTGTACCATTCACCCCTATGCAGCTATGCTAAAATGGCTTGGGGCTTTCTTTGAGGGCATTTTAGGAGGGCTGAATTAGAAATTTGAAATGGATGTGACTACAATTACTTCCACCCAAACCACTGACATGCTCACAAGGCTTAATACATCAAATTCTGATGAAATCATCTTCCTCCTTTGCAGGATTAACAGCACAGAGCAGAATACCAAGTAGGCAAGAAGTTACAAAAGCACCATCCCAGACCTGACCCACAGCTGCTCCACAGATATTCCTAATATGGGTTGAGGAGGTCAAAATCACCTCCAAAATGTCTTTGTAGATTGTGGGGTCAGCTGGAGCAGCCACAAATTGCAGATCTCACCAATGAACATGAGCATAGATTAAATGGAGTAGCAATCTGACAGTTCTGCTTCCACATCAGTACAGTTGGAGGGGTAGCTGTGCTCCCTGGAAATTCTCCTCTCCCTGGATCAACAAATCCAAACTAGATCAGCTTTCGTATGGCTGTAGTGTAACTGTGACCACTTTGCAGCTAAGGAAGAAATCACAGTTAGATTTAGGCTCCTACATGGTAAAAATAGGACTAAAAATACCTATTGAATATTGAGGAGCCTAAGAACCTTGGTAAGTGCTTTATTTTAACTGGGACATGTTTTCATGTCACACAGAAAGGGAGAGGTGAAGTGAGATGGGAGTGAGTCCAGAGCTGGGCTTTTTTCTCCATGGAGTACTCTGGTCTCTCTGTTTTCTATTTCTAAGGTTATATGAGTGAGATCCCTGCAGCAAGGGGTTAATGGATGAGGAGCTGAACCTCTTAGAGAATTGAAGGCAGTCTGCTAGAGAAAGTTATGTCAGCACTGGAGTAATCAGAAAGCAAATGAAACAGAAACCAGGGCCCCCAAAGGAAAAAAAAAAAAAAAAAAAAAAAAGGAAAAACTTCACAGGATAATGAAAGAATTGTGAACCACTTCATGTACCTTTGTGATTAACTGTTTATCTGGTGATACCACAGTTGAGTGTGACTGAGGATTTTCTTTTTAAAAAAAAAGAAGAAGCTTTTTTTCTTTACCCCTGTATTGATGGAATGGAGTGTTGACATTATCATGAAATTCCTTGCATATCCCCTTAATTGGAGCTGATTTTATTGCTGTGTTTGACTGACAGCCAGAAGTGAACCTGAAAAAAAAGGATCCTTTTTGCCTTCCACCCCCACCACATACATGGAGCACATCATCTGGAAATTCCAGCCTCTCAAACTGTGCTGAAAATGTACCCTGGAAACCAGAGTTCTGTGTTTATAGCCCGTGCCAGCCAATGCCATTCACACCCTCACTGCCTTGAACCTCCCTCTCTCACAGAACAACAGCCAGGTATTTCTCAAAAATTCACAAAGAGCAGGACAAACCAAGACAGCCAGAGCAATGTGTCCAGTCCTCATCTCCCTGCTTTCTGTTCTACTCTAATGTCAAAATGCTTTTGTACATGTAAAGACTTTGAAAGGATTCCATGCTAACAAGTAACTGACAATTATGCAAGTCCAAGCATAGTATATGGTAAATATTCAAGTCCAAAGGGCTTTGAGACAGTGGTGTTAATTTGGAAAAGTGTTGTCTGAGGTATTTTTAATACCGGGAAGTTGTCAAGATTCCCAGTAAAAACTTAACAGAAGGCTTCACTGTGTCTTTCCTGTTAGGGATCAGTGCAGACATCAGGATGGTGGGGCTCATGCTGCTCAGCATTTTTGTTCACTGTGCTCCCGTTGTGCCCTGCGCACTCACAAGTTGAGAAAAGTCTCAGGGCAGGCACCAGCACCGTGGTTATTTAGTGACAAAGGCGGCCCTTTGTGAGTGGCCCCCTCTTTATGGAGGAAGACAGCATGAAAGGGATAAGTGATAGTGTTGCAATCTGCTGCCTTTCAGGACACGCTTCCCGCGGCGTCTCAGCTCCATCCCTCAGCTCCCCATAGGCAGCACAGCCCGGAGAGGGAAGGCTGGAGAGAGGACTCCCCCACAGATAATGGAGCTGTGTGATTATTCAGCAGGAATGTTGGCAGAGAAAGCCCTGACTCCCCAACCTTGTTTTGAATAGGCTTCAAGATTGATATCAGGAGTATCCCCGGATAGCTTGTGAAGTACCAGAACCTTGTAAGCTGCATGGAGGGTGAGGCAGATGTAATTTGGTCCATCTCAAAGAAAACAATTTGTTATGCAGACCAACAAAAACAAAGATTAAAAAAGTAGTTTGAGACACTCCTGTGCAACAAAGCTATTTGAATGATAGTCCTGGAAGGGTCTGTTTCTGCACTGTAGATGGTGTGACACTGAGCAGTGAGAATGTATGATGATCTAAAACATTTTATTGTTGTTTATTTATGCCTTCTCTACATGGAAGTTTAATGTCTCTTTCAAGAGGAGGCTTAAGCAGTTGCATTTTAAATACTTTGTCCAGAAATTTAAAAATGTTTGTTGCCTTTCATGTTCTCCTAATTTTCTGTTGTCAGACAGAAATCTGTACTTCTAAAGGGTACAGGTGGGTTTGCCTGTTACTGTTAGAGCACTCCAAGTCTCATGAGTCTAAAGCAAACCTCCAAGGTTTGTGGTACTGCCTCTTCAGCTCTGTCATTCAGAATGTCTGGGTTCTCCTTTGCTCTGAACCTTCCTTTTCTTACAGATAAACAGTAAATCACCAGGGAACACCTGAATATAGGGGAGCTGCAGCCTAGCTGAGCAGCAGGTCATTTTCCTGACACTGCCACAGACAGGACAGTGAAGGGAAGAACTGCACAGGGAGATGTATGGATTAAAATACTCCATGAACAGTGCAAAATATGGCAGAGGAGATATACATCATCAGTTAGGCATTTTAAATAATATACTCTATGCCTTTCTTGGGACTTTGAGAGAATATCTGTAGGACAGTAAGTAGTTTAAGTTACAAGAGATTAATTAAGTTTTGTGGAGATGATGTGGCCAGACAGAAATTTTCAATGTTTTCTGGAAGTACAGTTTTCTCTCTCCAGCTATTGAGACACTGGATGTCATTGTTTTGGCAAAACCCTCAAACCCATGCTGCTGCTCACTCAGTTTGTCTTATTTTTTATGAATTCCAGATTATATTCAAATCTTCCTGACAAGCATTTTAGAGCCTCCTGGCATGTTCAGGGTGTGTCTCCTGCAGTGACAAGTGAATTTGGAATACTGGCACAAAGAAGAGCAGCTTTATTTGACTGTACAATGCCCTGTGTGAGGAGCAGCCCTGAAAAGAGCATACTGAATAGGGCAGCACAAGTGAAAAGGCAATCCTAAACACAATTCCTGGAGAGAATCCTAAGCTATAAATGGCTGACTTGTTCCGTCGGTTAAATCCTGGCCCCTTGGAAGTCTGTGGCAAAACTCCTGCTAACGTTGATAGGACTGATACACCATCCTATTTGTACTGGATTTAAGAAGGTGATTCCTTTTGATATGCATCTTTTGTAGGCACAGAGGCACAACAGTTGCCCAGGAACAGCTTCCTAAATGCTACCAAAACCACAAAGGAAGGTGAAGGGAAACAACTTCTCATTCAGGAGGTACAAGCTGTCCAAGATAGGATCCAAAAGATTCTGCAGGAGCAGGAATGAATGCTAATGCAGCCTCCCTAAATCCTTACACAGGGTATGTGTGTAGCACCATAAGCTCACAGACTTCTCAGAACAGGTCAGATCACCTTTAGGATTCTTATTGCTAAAGCAGAAAATGCCAGGTTGCAATTCTTCACGAAGCCTAAAAGCAACAAGAGATTGTGTGATCCAGAAGAGCTCACACAACCCACTGCCTGTGCAGTAGGAAGACAGAATGTCTACATCATGCATTGGGACATTCATCTCACTTTGGAAATGAAAGGAGAATCCTGCTGAGTAAATTAGAATCAGTGGTAATACAGCTGTTAGCTACAAACATTTGTTTGGCATGAATCAATCTCAACTCTCCCGTAGTTCGCTTTGATGGTCTCTCTAGTATCTTGTTGACTAATGATGAGATCATGGTTTGTTAATCTAAGTGCATAAAGAAAACATTCTGCCAAGCAAAATGCAGACTCTTTTGCTGGGGTTTATTGCAGTTGTTTATAGACCTTTTGTTTACACAGGCATCCAAACCAATTTGTTGGATATTTATTTGGGTTACTCTGCAGAGCTGCCTGAACACAGACCTGAATCCTATCTTAAATCTGTCTGCATTTTAATGGGTCGTAGTTTGAACAAAGTGGAAACCAGCCACTTAGGATACATTTCTTGTTGGCCAGAACTTCAAATGTTTCCTGTGCTATCTATAATTCTCATCTTGAGAGCATTTAACAACTGGAGGGAGCTGTAAGCCAGTCTGATTTGGAGGTTACACATTTGGTTTTAAACAGAAGTTATTAGAACTCATTAAACTTTTGCAACAATCAAAATACAATTTTTATCCCAGGCAGGGCTTTAAATCTGCATTCTAAAATATTTATAACTTCTTACTCTCCATAATAATCTCTAACTTTAAACCCAGGACATACTGCCCTCAACTATTCCCTGTGTACCAGGAAGTTCAGGGTACACCATCCCCACACCAGTTCCAGTTCAGGTGGAGCACACAGGGAGCAACTTGGGCAGACAGCTCTCAGCAGGAAAATGGCTGTATTTGCAAAGCCTTAACTGAGCTCACAGATATGAATGGAAATAAAGGCAAATTAAGAGTAAACCAGCTTCTGATGGCTGCTTTGCTCTGATATTTGAAGGCCTTTCACCTTTTTTGCACAGCAAAAGTTCTTTCAGAGAATAAGAAAGTAATATGAAGATACTCTTTGCATTTCTGGTATGTGTAAAAATTGTTCCCTTATCAGCATTTGTCTTGGAAATACATAAAACCCACTGTTATTTTACAGGGCAAGAGACTTGTAGAACATCTCCTGTACTTCTGAGCACTGCAGCCTAACAGCAGACACATGGGAATGGCAGACATCCTGAGCTTGGACCTGTTCTGAAACTCAGAAATTGCTAGTTCTAATTAAATCGTCACTAATATGTTTTTTAAAGGAATTCAGACAAGAATATGTGGAACAGTGAAGCTGAGGCAGAGAGGGGCAGTGCAAAAGGAAAAGGCATGTACAGTAAACAACAGGGATAGGGGGACACAGCTGAGCTTTACCTCTCCCATGCTCCCAGTGAGTGGGAGCTCCACCCTGCAGCTCAGGACCAGAAGGAGCAAGGAGAAATTCAGTAAGATGTAATGAGATATGTACATTGATTATGGGCTTTCAAGGAAAGGTAGGAGCAACTGTTAACATGGTCATATTGGCTGGAAGAAAGTTTGGTTATGGCAGTTTAAATTTCATCTGATTGTGGAAGATGAGGAAAAAATGTGTCAGTGAAGCCTGAGAGGAGGTTGCTGTAATTAAGGAGGATCATGGATTAGCCCTGGTTGACTAAAACCAACACAGTAAAAATAAACATTTTGGTTAAAATGCCTGTACCAAACAGGCTGCTGAAGAGTGAACTGAAGCAAGCAGAGAAACCAAGGAAGATCCTGGAACCTAAGGAGCCACAGTATTTTAAGGTGGGCTTTCATACTTAGTATGATTTGATTTCTTTCAGTGTGACAGTTGTCAGAGTGAAATCCATAGCCTTCCAGGTGTTTGCAGAACCCTTCCCCTTCCAAGTGAGCTGTGGAGGGAAGAGCTTCGGGGTCCATGTACTAGGGGATTGGGAGAGGAAGATGATCCATGGGAGAGTGTTTCATAAGAAGCAAATAGGCTGAGGGATGAAAGAGCTGGCAGCCTGTTCTTTTAATGTGTGCAAGCTAACCCATAGAAGGAGGGGCAGCAGGAAAGATGGAGAGAAGTGAAATCAAACAGCAATGGCACCAGAGAAAAAGAGCTCTTTATGCTTTTTCATGCATTATTTTGTGTGTATGGGGGGGGGGGGGGGTGGAGTAAATGGCTGTATTTAAAAAAATTCAGAGAATCTGAGAATCTAAAACCCAGAGAAGAGAGTGCACTCTGGATAGCTCTAAACTAGAAACCAGAAGCAGAAGTTGAAAGTTATTTCTGTGTTGTCATTGCATGGGCACAGGATTGAGGAGTGTTCAAGAGGTACTGGACTAATGCACAGGTGGCAAGGCCATTGGCACATGGAATCCAAGTGTCCCCATGCACCCCTGGGCTCTGTAAGTCATGGACTGTCAGAAGCTGTGAGGCTGCAGCAGGGAAAGGATCACTCTACACATGGATCACTCTCTTCTGTGAGCAGCTGGTACAGCTCCTAGTGCAAGATAAGGTGTGAGGCTGGAGGGCTCTGTGCTGTGCCTGTGTCAGGCTTTATTGAGGGAAGGTTCTGAACTTGGCCTTTTGGCTTGCATTTCTATGGATTGGGTTCTCCAAATATTGGAACATGTTAGCATTCTTTTTTTTTTTTTTTTTTTTTTTTTTTCTGTAGGAGGAGCAGCCTGTTTTCTGGCTTTCAAGAAAACTGCAGAAAAAAGATAATAGCCCATTTTTGTGATTTTTACAGGCAAATGGAGAGTTTTCATTAGCTATATGTATACTTCAAAGGTAAAGAACTTATATAAAAAAACCTCATAGTGAAAACTAGAGAAAAAACTGTGCTTCAGAATCTCAATTTGAAGATCTTGGTGTTTGTACTGATAGGTTTTATCATTAACTTGCCCATCATGGGCTGCCTTAACTAGCACATGGATGGAATGGAGGAATGGAGTTAATACCTGGTGTTTATACACCTAATGGCTATTGGAAATGCCATCACTGGAGTGTGGGGTTGACATGCTTCAGACAAGTACCAGAGAGACAAAATATTTCCATTATTATTTCACTAGAAATTGAAATCTGCTTTGGGGGAGTCAGAGACTCTAGTCCGGCTCATATCAGAATGTGGTGTTTAAAATGTTACAATGTTGACTTGCTGTTACAAAAATTCAGTGTTACAGGAAATCAGAAACAATATGGAATAGTTTACACTAACTCTGCATTAAAACGATCCATCTGTTCTTGCTTTAGGTTCTTAGAGAATTGCTTTTTCATCTCTGTAATGCTTTTCACTTCCTATTAGTAAGGCTTTTAAAGGTAGGCACTGAGTTAGTATAAAACCCACAGCTTTTGAGTTTAAACGCCTATTAAAACTAAAGCTGTCTGGAACTACAATAAAATTTATTTTGGCTACAAGAGACAACTTTGAAACCTAACCCATCTGTATTTTTCCTCTTCCAAACAGTGCAACATCCTGTATAATAGAATATTTATCTTAAACAGAGACCACATATCTTTATAAAAACAATTGTTTCAACTTAATTTATGGGGGGTAATCAGCTCATATTAAAATTTTCAGTATTCCAGGATACTAATCTTAATTGGATACAGAAGATGTAATGACTAGAGTAATTCCATAGAATAATCTGAAATCTGATGACTTAGAATGTAACCTGTGTATATTAGAATCTGAAGTTGTCATTAAAAAACCATGTGCAGGCATACAGTAATTGCAAAACACCTGTGTGTGCAAATTAGGCATAGGACTGCAGCTACATTTTACTGGTAATTTAGGTTTGTGTGTGACTTGCAAACTCAATTACTGAATAATTCCACCAGAATAATTTATTTGAAATAATTGAGCTGATCTCTGCAATCCTTGGGCCCACCAGGGAGATACCCACACATACCTAGCAGGGCTGCATGGTCAGTGAATTTATTGACACAAATCAAAAAGCAAATTGCCTCGCTGTGGAGAGCAGGATCCCTGGGATGCACAAAGCCTTCCACTGCCACGAGTGGGAGTCAAACATATCAAAGGGAGACTGGATCCCTGGGGTTTAGCTCCCTCCATACAATAGTTTGTCAGATTCTGAATTGAAAAGGGCTGGGTTTAGCACTCTCTAAATATAACCAGCCCTGAAACTCCCACAGAGATTCCTTTCTGTCTGCTTTCAGACGATGAGATAAGGCCCCTTCTCCTGTGACTTCAGTCTGGAGTACCTCTGTCATCCCCACCCCAACCCTGATAACAGCCAGCTTGGCACATATTTGAGAGCAAGATGTGATGAGAGTTTTGGGGGTTAGTCTTGCTGAAGATTGCAGCCTTCATCTTCAGTGAGCCTCCTCTCTAACATCTGCAGCATAGACTCCTAGCAAGGCATTTTGGCATCCAGGAGACAACTGTCTCCCTTCATCCTCTGGCCAGCTTCTTTCCATCATTTTGGGAACTGAAACCTTGGACAATCTCCTTTTCTCCCTGCATTCCTTCCTTTTTAGGCCTCCTCCTCATCCTCAATGTACTTGTATGCAGCATCAAAGTTGAAGTGTATTTGCACAGTTTGCTCCCTTCCTCTCCCTTTCCCCCAAGTACAGCAGGATACACAAATTATGGATGTTAAAGCAGCACTTCTGTGTGCTGTGATATACATGGGATGTTCTGCCTACTTGCATGTGATTCACATCCTCCTAAGCCCACAGGAAATCCCAGCAATATTTTTCCAGGCATATCTCCTGTGCTGAGGTGCTGAGCACAGCAGGGGCTGGAGGAAAGGAGCTGCTTGTGCTTGGGAAGTCCTGTGGTACATAAGTTTAGCTGGGAAGCACAGACCACTGTTATTTAGATGTAGCTTTTTTACCCAGTGACAGTAAGAAATGCAGCACAAGGACTGAAGTATTTATTCATGTTTTACAGTAATGTGTGAATCCTCTTACCTCAGTGGATCCCGTGAAAGCAATTTTATCAATGCCAACATGAGAGGCTATGGCTGCACCAACAATTGGACCAAATCCTGGCAAAATATTGACAACTCCTGGTGGAAAGCCAGCCTGTCAAAATAGGAATGAATGAAGGTAAGCATGACTTAGGAGAGCTGTAGCATGACTTAGGAGAGCTGTTAGAGCATGTTAAAGCAGGGGTGTGCTGGTGGTTCCCTCCCCACAAGGACAGACAGACATCACTCCCCTCAATTGTTCTTACCTCCTTGATGAGGGCACCCATATAGAGAGCACTGAGGGGTGTTTGTTCTGCTGGTTTAATAACTACTGTATTGCCACAGCACAGAGCTGGAGCAATCTTCCATGCAAACATCAGCAGGGGGAAGTTCCACTGTAGGAAAAAAAAAGTTGATAGATGGAAAAATATTGCTGTGGTGTTTTGTTTTCAAGATGTCAAGCTGATACCTCACTTATTTCTCAGGCTGATCCTCAACATAAATCTTTCCCAGCACAAAGCAAGGATTTTTTTAAATAACTGCCATTAAGAAAGCAACAACAGTGAGTTCTTAGTTCTTTCTCTCCTGTTCAAAGAAATACAACCCCCACCTGCAATCTCCATAAAAAAGTTCTGTTATCTGTTAATTTTTTAAGTCACAACTTTTAATTTAATTTACTGTTTTGCTATTGGCATTTTTAATTCCCCCATGAAAACAGGTCTTGCTTCTGATACATTTGGAAAGAACTGTTCATGTTTAAGCAGTTTTGGATGTAAATTTCATATCCTATCTTAAGATATAAAATTTATACTCAAAATTATATAATCCTTAATTGATGGAATTACAATAAAAAGTCCATAAATGTCAATGTTCAATCAAAGCATTTAATTTTCCTGAAGATTTTTTACGGAGAAATCTATATGGAAGACATTAAAAGGACAGTAAAAAACAAGTTGAGAAATGCTTTGCTGCTATAAAATTTTGTATTGTCATTCATTATAACTTCATTGAACTGCAGCAGATGATGTAGTGGATTATATTAGTTCAATGCACAAACATGTCTTGGGTAAAGATAAAAGTAACAAGCCTTTTGCACCAAGGCCTGATCCAAGCAGGTTAAGTGGATAGTCCTGCTGATTTTAGTGAAAATGTCAGAGTAATAAAATAACTGTGTTTTCACAATCACTCTTACAAATGCACACAACAGTCTCTGTTAGAAGGAGAATAGCAAATATCAGTCTCAGAGTCAGCCACTGGCCAGAACGTGTTGCTGCCTGATGCATATCAGCTGCCACTCTCAGACATCTCTCTAGCCCCTGGCTAGCTTGAAAAAATACACAACTGTCTTTCCTTCACAGAACACCCAATTTTTTACTCCCTCTGTTGTTTATAAACTCCGGAGACAAAGTGATGTTTTAATTCCATCTCCAGTACATAAACCTGGGAGGGGAGCTGTCGGGCCAGCAGTGTGCTAACAGCCTGCACTTCTAATGGCATTGCAAGGAGAGCTCACAGCAGTTTTATAGGGCACTATATAGCCCTGTTTATGCTACAGCACTGCCAAAGAGCACGTTTTGATGGAAGCTGGGATGTGAAAGAGGATGAGGAGTTCAGTGTTAGACTTGCTGTTTAATTTTATTTTTGAATAATGTATTTGCTCAGGCAGTGGCCAAGCACATGCAGCAGCCTGGGCTGTCCTCTGGGACTGGTAGCGTGGAGGAAATACAGAACAGATCAGCAGTGGTGTTAGAATGGATGGATATGACAGCCATCTTCAGGCTTTGGAGAACAAAACTGAGGGAAGAACAAACATGTATGGTAGATGGCTGGGTACCCTGAACAAAGGTTTACACATCTAAACTAAATCAATCCTGCTTTTGGCACGATCCTCAGCCTGCGGCCAGGTTTCTTCAGCAGGTCTGTCAGATAAGCTCAGTGAAACAAGCATAAGAGATGTCCAGCAATGCTGGGATAGATGTTGGGGCTGTCATTTAGTAAATGCTCATCCATGTGCCTGGCAGAGGAACAGGGATGGAGCTGTGGAATCTTTCATTCATAAGGACCAAGTAGGGAGAGTGTGTAGGTGTTTGCAGGACAGCTGTAGCCACAGACTCTGAGTCATTGCACGTTTCTCTGGGCTTCTGCTGAGTGCCAAACACAAAAGCCACCCCTTAACAAAGGCATGAAATAGCAACAAATATAAATAGGGGAAAAGGGCTTTACATTGTTAAAGTAATCTTTTCTGGCTGCTCCTCTTATAATGGAATTGCTCCATGTTTCTGTTTAGTGGCTTGGTGGTAATGTGAACAAAATAAAAAATCAACATCAACAAAAAAATTCAGAGAATGGCCTGATTAGTCCCTCAGTGTTTTGTCAAGCAAAAAAGCTTCCACACAATATTTTAATAGCTGTATGTGAGCCTCCCATTGAAATTTCTGCCAAAGCTGGTTAACTGGCTCTTCTGAAAAAGTTACCCTCTCAGTGCAATTCCCATGCAGTGTTCAGCAAGATTTTATTATGAGGGTGTCTGCTGGGGTGTAGGGGGAGTATTGGATTTGATGAAATGATGTGTTTCTCTCTCCCAACAAATAAAACAAACATTTCATGTCTTCTGTTAGCTACACAATGTTAATTGTAATGATATGTCTCCTGGAGTTTCCTTTTCTCCTCCAGCCTTGTAAAAGAAATAGCAGGAAAGAATGGAATTAAAATACATCACATTCTCCCAGGAACTGAGGAGCCTGTTAAATCACAGTAAAAACTAAATAAATAAAGAGACTACCACAGCAAAGCATCAATTTTCCATAAGTTGTGTGAACATCCATAACCACTGACAGCATATTAACACTGTGTTTTGCTTTGCTTGTTTTAATCATGTGAATTCTATGACTTGAGAACTTAACTCCTAATAACAGAGCCTAAACCCTATTAGCATGTTCAAATAAGCATTTGCAGGGAGGCTGTTGAAGATATGTCAACAATATGAGCTCAGCTTTTTTCGTAATGGAAAACACACATAGCTGAAGCCCATGTTTTATGTGTCTTTAAAGAGAGCTGGTTCAAATGAAAATAAATAGAAAGCACTAGTAGAGATACTCACAGGGATGATCTGTCCACACACTCCGATGGGTTCATGTCTTGTAAACGTAAAATAATCTCCATCTGAAACAGATGAGCATGCTTACTCTCAAGTGCAGTTTGACTTGGCAGAACAAAAAAAAAATTAAAATAGAGGGAGGGAAAAAACTCTAAGCATCAGCCTTTGATGGCAGTAAAAGAAATAAAGAAGTCATGGAAGTGTTTTTTTGTGAGCCAGCATGGGAAGCCTAGGTTCAGGAGCAACCTAATTGTTCTTTCTGCAGAACAAAGGAATCAGGCTTCCCATCAGAAAGTAACCTGCTTTGTTCCTTGGCAGAGAGCTGTACTGCACATAAAATTGCAGTAGCATGGAAGCACTTACGGCCTCAGCTTATTTAAGGGTGAGAGAAGTGAAGAGTCACAAAGGCAATTTCCTGAAAGCATGAGTGGAACAGAGCAATCTAAAGGTGTATCTGCAGCCCAAGTGTGGAGTAAGACAGTAACATTCAGCTGAGTCATCTGCCATTGAGGACACAAGCAGTATGAAGTGATAGAATAATGTACCACAATCTCTAGATGTGCAATGAAGAGGGAAAGTTTGTGACTTGTGTCACTGAGCATCATGTACTTCCTGTGGTCTGGGAGCACATGCTGAGGTTACACATGCAGGTTTCTTCCCAGTTAACAAAGAGCCAGAAAGGGACCTGCTCTTAGTTAAAGGATCAGTTGAGGTACTGTCTAAGCCGTAGCTGTGTTAGTGTGCTCAGCCTGCATCTGTGCAAAGTCGATTTACTGCAGCTCTACCTCAATGGAGTCTCATTGCTGTATAAACTAGCCCAGACTCAAACTATCTCTGAATTTAGGTCAGATGTTTTTCAAGGAGGCTACAGCTGAGGGAAAGGCTATGCTAAAGGCATGAGCTGAATGTGCCCCTTGGCCTGTACTGCTTGGTCATCTAGAAAAACGCAAATCTCTTAACTTGGGAAAATAATTTCAGTTAAGTATGTGAGAATGATGAGGTTACCTAGGCTTAATGGCAGGAGATGATTTACCAGGATAAGAAAAGGCTAGACAGCGGAAAGGAGTAAGAGGAGGAGGAGGAGAGATTACAGGGCTTTTGCTCCCATTGTTCTGTCTGACACAGGGTATGTGCTCTCCCTCCCAGTCTGGGCTGGGAAGTGGCTGCCCCAGCCTCTCCCCCGTTCAGAGCTGCAGCCACCCTTGTGCAATATTGACTTCACAATGGACAGTGTGGTTTGGGAACCTGCTGCAATATCCTCTAAGATATATCTGGTAACAATAAACAGCTTAATCCTTAAAGTTTCTTGGGTTTAAGGAAAGACTTCAACTTGAATTTGATTAGAAATAACTTATTGTCAAGTCTGCTTATTTCTATCCATCTACTTTACAGGATTTGCTCAGTAGAAACCTGAGCTAGAGTAGCTAATATGTCAGCTGGGGACCAGATACAGAATAATTATGAGAAAGGTAATAATGGTCTGCAACCAAGACAGACACAGAACAGAGAAAATAAAGGAGGGAGGGAAAGAGAAAAGAGATTCAGGAAAAGGCAGAGGAAAATAGTTTATCAGCTAGCTTGTGCTGCATTGACAAAACATCATTGTAACATTCTGATCTCCAGATGTTTGACAGCTCCCCAGTGGAGATGAGAATATTTGTGTCACAGACTAAGATGATCAGTTTGGTTTTCCAGGTCATCTTTCACAGATGCTAGCAGTGGTTTACAGACCATAGGAAGATTCATCAGATCCAACAGAAGCAAAGTAGAAGTCAAAATACAGAGAAGTACATACAAGCAAAACTGTCTAAGTGCTCAAGAGAACACAGAGGAGTCAGCTAAAAATACCAGCTTGTACTCGGTAGTACTGTGAGAGGTGGGTTCTCAGCCAGAAGGATGGTGGCAACATAACAGTAACACAGTTACATTAGCACTGTCTGACTTTAGATTGTCGCTGCATAATCACTGCCACATGTCTGCGTGCTTCATCACACAGAGTTATAGATAACCTGAGCCTCTTGCCAAGGCAGACAAATGGTGGTTAATTCTGCCCAGCGTGGGCAGAACGTTCCTTCCGCAGAGCGGTGCCTCCCATGCAGAGCTGCTCTCCCTGCTGTCTCCCACTAGACTCTAGACAGCTGCCCTTTTTGACACCTACTTCCAAAGTTCATCATCCACAGATTTTCTGTCAAGATGGCATTTTTGAGGTTGCTTTCTAACAGTATCTTTGGGAACATATGTGACTTGAAGTTATTCAGAAGCCTTGGACGTCTCTGGACAGGCCAAAGGTGGATCTAAGAGGCACCCTGTCCACAATGTAGAACAAGCTGTTATCATAACAAAATAGCTCAAGAATTCAATGAGCTTAATTCCATTATTCTGAACAGTGAGCATCGAAAGGTCCCTTGTGCTTAGAAATTATACAGGAGACTTTTTAAATGTTTGAGACTTTTAAGTTGTGCTAATGACCCTTGTTCTAAGATACTGTTGATGATTGTTTCTCTTTTCCTTTACTAGCTGGCTGCCAGAAGAACATTGCCTGAAAGGGACCTGACACTGATCCCACATCCAATCTAAAATTTTGTGTTAAAAGGGTATTTTTAATATACGCAGCTGAAGTAAACTGACATTCTTCAGTCCTCACTGATATTAATAGAGCAAGATCAATTTGCAGCTGCTTAGCACCTGGCCCAAAGACTTTCATTTTTTAATCAGAAAGCAAGTCTCATTTATCCAGGGATCTCACTTTGGGACAGCAATATCTTCCACAGATGTGTTTGCTTAGATTTCCATCAGGAGTCTCCAGCACAGATATTTTATTTGCATAACAACCATAATACAGTCCCATGCCTCATATAGCAGGACACAGCAAACAAGTGGGTGAGGAGAGCTGAACTGGTTCTTTAAACTATATCATAGCATATATTGCTTTAAAGATACACTTCTGCTTGCATTCAGTTTATTAGTTTAACAGTTTCTGGTCTAGCCTCATTCTGTTTTAATTTAAATCATCAAGGCTTTACGCTTGGGAGCAAGCAAAGGGCAGTCTGAAGGTTTTGCAGCTCTGGGGCCAAAAGGAATGTGACTGTAAAACACACTTCTTCTTCTACTTGTCTATCAATTGCCTATTTTTATTTTAAAGGAAAAGAAAACTTCAACAAAAACGGCAACAACAAAAGATCAGGAGGTTTCAGATTTATTAGCACACTGAATAGAAAGACAAGATTTAATAGTGGGGGTTTTTTTTTGTTTTGCTTATCTTTGGTGAGCTGATGGTAA
Source organism: Melospiza melodia melodia (assembly GCF_035770615.1). Lineage (NCBI taxonomy): Eukaryota > Metazoa > Chordata > Aves > Passeriformes > Passerellidae > Melospiza > Melospiza melodia. Next base: position 7,118,390 of record NC_086208.1, on the reverse strand, counting down.
ATGAACGTAAAGAGCACTGCTGTTTAACAGTGGCTTTGCCCTAAAACAGCTTCATGAGAATGAAAAATTTATGGTGCAAAAGCAGAGGAATAAAGAGATGTGTTAAAGGAAGAATAATTGATCCCCTGAAAATCTGTGAATGGACTTATGATTCTACATTTCTGAAAACTGTGCTAGCACAAAGTTTGCACTGAGAAAAGCATGCTGAAAATGTGCCTTCCTTTCACCCAGCATAGTCCACCTTACTGAAAAAAAAATCAGGTTTTATCCTATAAGGTACTTGAAACCAAGAATAAGCAGAGAATATTTATTCTCCTTAATCTGGCAGTGCCTTTTGGTGGCTGACCTAATTTCTGTGTACCTGTGGGGCTAAAGAGTGAGAAGGAGGCATTCACTGACCGGGGAGAAAGAGATTAGGGAACAGGAAATTTGCTGAATACATGAATTTATGGTGTGGTCTGCACTTTTGTATGATTAAATGTGAAGTGCAAGCAGCAAAACTGGGATTTACGAATCTCAGCCTAAATAACTGTGGAAAACTTTGACTCCTTGCAGGAATGTCTACACCTGAAATATTATTATTATTGTCATTTCTTTGGTGAAAATAGGATAGTGAAGATAAACACCAATCAGTGCATGCTGCAATTTCAATAAGATGAAAAACGAAGATGAGTAAAACTGCAAGAAGAGTTACATGATGTTTCCCTCCTGAAAATTTTGGAGGCATATTTTCAATTTATCTGCTTGCCTCACTTGGGTAGTTTGGGGCTTTGCTAGACAGAGGTGAGTGAGTGCATTGCAGATTCTGTCCCACAGTGGAACACCAGGGAAATAGCTGGGCAACAGCAATGGGCATGTAGCCCTGAGTGTGCCCTGCTGGGTAAAGTGGAATAAACATGCAAGTGCAATGAACATGTGCACCATGAATCCACATAATGAATGTTCATTTTCTTTAAGGTTTGTCCAGAGATTTTCTTTATGCAGGTGAAAGATGAGTACACTTATCTTAATGACTGCACCTACATAAAATAATTTCTCCTATTTTGCCATGTTGTGTAATTATAGGACTTGGTACATCTAGTCCAGACTGCAAATGGATTTGTTTGCATCAAACAATGCAGCCTGTATTTGTTCAACAGCTGGGAGGGAAGGGGAGGAGGAAGAAACTTCTTAAAGAAAAATAATGGTAAGGATTTTTTTGCATCTCTTTAGCAAAAGAATAAGAACATAATAATTTCCTAGCATGCATTAAAGTTTATCTCATATATACAATATAAACTCATCCCATTGAACAATTTGAAAAAGCATCTATAACAAAATATATCTCATATGTATGTAATTCTCTATAGTAACCTTAAGAACACTCTCAAAGTATAAGTTAACTTAGATCCAGTGTTAGTCCAAGGTAAAATTATTTGCATCAGCAGTAAGGAGTCATATACAAACAAGATCTATACTATAATGATACTGTTTCTTAAACAGGCACCCAACACTATTTTCATGAGTTCCAAGGTATTTTTCAGGCTTATACCTCATCCATTTTAATATGTGTGTCAATAGTTAAAGGTAGGTATTGAGCTGTCTCCTTCTCAGGTGGATGCATGCAAAAGAAACCAAGCCCTCCTCACATGTGGGTGTGGGGCAGACCAAGAGCAGGGCACCCAGTCCTGCCCTTGTTGACTTTCCAACATCTGCTTCAGCAACTCACTGCACACTGTAGGAGCAACCCAGGCTCCTCCTCTGCCTTCCACAAAGCTTTAGTCTGGCCATGAGAAGGTTTAGGTATATAGTTGTGCTTTAATTCCCCTTACCTACAGGAATGGTCATTCCATGGATTTTGTCTGCCCAACCAGCATAATACCTCAGGGTTTTTATGACTCCCTGGAGATCTACATAGAAAGCTTGCAAAAACGGTTTGCCACTGTTCAGTGATTCCATAGTCTGCAGAACAAGAAAAAGTTAAGAGATGTAAGTATTGTAACATTTTTGGACTATTGTACCTAAGTATTCACCATCTTAACAGCTCTTGAACCATGACAAAGATTTTAATGAAGACAAATCAGTTGCACCTTGGTGTAATTTCAACCCAGAAGGTTCAGAACAATTATCTGATCCCCTTTGTTACTTTTCACAAATGTGAACAAAAAGTATTTTCCTTGAAAAACCCAAACTAGTTTCTTCTGGAGTATTCTGGAATGGCTATGATTTTAGGAATACTTGTGTATGTTTATGTGTGTTTGTCTGTCCGTCTGTCTTGTGGATTTATGTGTATATCCACATGCATGTACATGTGCCTTTGTGTACTTTGAACCTAATAGCCACTGTGTTTGGTCCAGATCTATAAATGCTGAATTGCTTTAATCAGGAGCCAAGATAAAAATGCCTGTCAAACTGGGTTCTGTTATGTTAATGATAACAGCTGAGAAGGGGCTCCTTGTAGCCCTGTATTAATGATCTGAATCCATAAAGAGAAGAATGGACACATCCCTCTTTATATAATTGATGTGAATATAAAAATTTCTCTATATGGTTGCCAAGACTCCTGCTGAGGTCTGAGATATCTATACTGTACAGCCAGTTTATTTACTGCCATCAAATAAACAAACTTTCCTCTAGGGAAGCTCATAAATTAACAAGCTATCTTTATTTTTTTAGTTAATATTCCTATTTTTAAAAGTATCTTATAAGCTATCCTCTTAGGGGTTCCTAAGATCATTTAGAAAAAAAAATCCAATAAAATATCCTAAGATGTTGAGTAGCTTAACTAATTCTCAATAGCTGTCCAATAGAAATCATTAAGAATGGGCAAAGGACGCCCCTGTGTAACACACCAACCATCAAATGAGTTTCTGTAGAGAAGAATGGAGGCCTAATTCTGCACTGACTTATATCCCCAAGAGCAATTAATGGCACTGCCTGCAGTGCAGCTCAGTAAAGAACTTGGCTCCAGAAATAAAAATTAAATGACAGGCAGAGTAAACTTGATTTGCTGTGCACTTCCTTCTCCCCATGGCGATTTTACAGTACGTGCCGGCGGTAAGATGATTTAAGTGTTGACAAAGCTGGAATTAAGATGTTCACAGGCTTAGTTCAAAGCACTTGACATGCGGAAAACAACATTAACAATGGCACCGTTGCGATGGCTTCATCCCAGAGAGGAACAGAGCCACACTTGGAACTCCTGTCACCAGCCCAGTGTCCCTGAGCACCTCTCTTGTGTCCCTGAGCACCCCACCTGTGTCCCTGAGCACCTCTCTTGTGTCCCTGAGCACCCCACTTGTGTCCCTGAGCACCTCTCTTGTGTCCCTGAGCACCTCTCTTGTGTCCCTGAGCACCTCACTTGTCCTTCCCTTCCTGCCTGCACAGATCACCCCAGCCTGCCATCTCTTGTTCTAGAAGAGTTACAGGCCTGCCTGGCGGGCACACACGTGTGCACACCCCTGCTGTTGTGGGATATCCAATTTAAAGCTGATCTGAGCCCACTGGGAGCCTCTTGTTGGCCTTTATGGGTTTTGCACCACGCTGTAAGTGGACAGAGCCATTTCAGCCAGGAAGCTGCATGTGGTTTTCACATACAATTCATATCAACCCATTCATGAATGAATTGGCTCTCAGAACGTAGAACTGACAACTGATTTGACTTCTGATTTTTATGTTTCACTTACAGCAAGAATTGCCCTGTCCCTTTCCACCAAGTCTGCTAACTTATCCAAAAGATGTCCTCTTTCTGAGGCATCCATTCTCCTCCAAACAGAACCCAGGGAAAAAGCCAGCCGAGCTGCCCTCACTGCCTTGTCTGTATCAACCTGGGAAGAAGGAAGAAGAAAATTGAAGACACAAGGTAAATAACACAAGCAGGCTTATTGGATTTGCTATTATACAACCTTAGTCACATGTGATGGGTTTTGGAACTATGATTTATACAAGAACTGTCCAACAGTGCTATTCTGGACTGGTTGCTTTGATCTATTTATATGTTTGTATTATCTGTTATGCATTTAATTTATACATTAAACATATAGCCATTTGTGGGATACATTACCTTGTCAGCCTCCTGAATGTCACAGATTTGTTCTCCTGTTGCTGGATTATATACTGGGAATATTCTTCCACTTTCAGAATTCTGCCACTCATTATTGATGAAAATCTAGAAAAGGAAGAAAAGTCATCAGGTCTCTTGCATGAACGAACAGTAATGTATATAACAACAAACTCATGAGAAAAACTGCAGATTCTAATACAAAAGAACTGAAACTTATTTTTGTGTGAAAATTACAGTTTTCAAGAGTTCAGGCTGAGGTCAGCCCCTGATGCCTTTCTGTATTCTATAGCAGTGTCATTATAGAAGCAACATCAAAGTCTAAACATTGGTTGATGTTCAAATTTGGTTCAAAAACTGTAACAAATAAACTAAAAAAAGAAATAGCTGTACCAGAGGAAAAGCCTTGAAACTACTGAAGAGAAGACAAGGATTTGGAGTAATCACTCAGTTCAGTAAGTAAACATTTAGTCACTGATACATCCCAGTCAAGACTGAATAATCTCAAACATCACAGTTCTTCAATACACAGTCAGTTAATTATGGCTACAGTGACGGCTTGCAGCACAAAACTAACTTGCTTATCTGCTAGGAACAATGGAAATTGTTACATTCTCTCAGTGTTGATATTTTAATTGTCAGGGGCAAAACAACTTTAAATGGTAATGGTGCTGACAACGGCTGTCTTGAGTAAGGTAATGACAAATGAGTTTATTTAAAGTAGATTTTTACTGGTAGCTGCATACATGTCCATTATTTTCTGCTGAATGACTTTTAAGAACAGGATGCAATTATTTATTAGCAAGTATTAAAGAAGTCAATACATGAAAATGAGTGAAAAGTTTTCCAGGTATTCAGACTCCTTCTGTCTTTTAAATCTTTCTAAGAATGAAAGTGTTCAAAATTCAGGCACAATTTGGATTCCTTGGAGTCCAGATATCAATGTATTTTTAGTGGATTCCATGAAATACAACTTGAATGTGTAAGTTGGTGTCCTGGCCTCATTGAAATACACAGGAATTTTCCCCCTGACTCCACTGAAAGCAGGAGTTCACATGTAGAGAGAAGGAATATTCACCACCTGGCTTGTTGATTTGTTGTGGTTTTTTGGTTTTTTTTTTTGCATACAGGGCTATGTTTATAAGGACAGGAACCTTTGAAAGCTTGAGGAGTTCCAATCAGAGATACACAGGTGAGAGAAACTGGCCCATCTCTGTACACATGAAGGCAAAACCACATCTGTAGAGTTTTCAGTTACTAGACATGAGCTTGCTCAAACCTACTCTCCAAGGCAAAGGGAAGTGCTGTAGCTGTGTCCTCTCAGCAGGGCTTGTTAGCTCAGGCTGGGTGCCACAGTAGCTGCAGTGTCACAGCTCCAGCTCCAGAGCTCACTGTGGCCATGTGTGGGGGAACCTGTGCCTGCCTGGAAAAGACCCTGCCAACAGAACTGTACACAGGAACCAGCAATTCCATGCGCTTTTGCTATTATGGATGCATTTCTGTTGTGCTTCCTCATCTTCCCAACACCTCAAACTTCAACCTCTGCTGTGTGCCCCTCCATCCATTCCAGAGTCTGTCCTTTCTTTACTCCTCCTTGCTCCTTCTGCTTAGGTTTTCAAAGTTGCTGAACTCAGGACCTACCACACCACTGCCATTGCTTTCCTTGCACACCCTCTTTATCCTGAACCTGTTTGTGTCCTTGGACTGTGAGTGTCCCAGACTGTGCTGGTGTCTCCCTGCTCAGGGATGACACTGTTCAGCAAACCCAAGTACTGGTCCCTGTTAGGACATTCTGGAGCTAACCCAAATGAGATAGAGAAAGAATCACCAGTATGATCTCTAGTGACCAATGCCATAAGCTGAAACCCTCTGGTGTATCATTGTCACTTTTAGACCTTAAGTGAAGCAAAGAAACCCTGAGATCTGTGACCTGTGTAGAGAAGGAATTTACTTTGTGCTTTCCACTGAGTTTTCTCAGAGTTAACTCTGCACCCAGTGAGTGTGTCAGGGGGTGCTGAGGAGGGAGGGGAAGGGAGAAAACTTCCAGCTTCAGGAGCAGATGGCCAGAGAAGATGTAAGCATGTTTGTTTAAGGTGACAGGATGTACATAAACACATGGGCTTCTTGTGTGAGCTGCACTGAAAGAATAAAGCAGTTTGGTTGAGTACAAGAACCTGAGAAATCGTGGCAGCCACAATTCAGTAAATTTCCCTTAGAGCAGTGGTCTGTTCTTTATTAAATGTATTAAAAAAAATTAACTCCATTCTGCTGGGATTAACACCTATCATCAGGTTTGCTAGTACACAGGACATATATTTGTTCTTGAAATACATTTCACCGTAAGAATGAGAAATAGTGCCGTGGAATTACAAAAGAGTGCTGCAATTCAAGCTGACTGGAAGGAAAAGCTGTATGATTTCATTGAATGCTCCATTTATCCCACTGACTTAGAAAAAGAACAGTAATAGTAAATATTTCAGATAGGACATGGGAAGGATCTATTTGGCATAAAGTTAGAGCTGAAAGCAAGAGAAATTGCTACTGTTAATGGTTAATGTTAGTTTCTTCCTGTTCCACTTTCTATAAACAAGGTATTGCCTATACAAGCTCATTACTGTAAACTGAGCACATTTAAATTGGCAGTAAAATCAGAGTATTTACTCTAGTGCACAAATAAAGTACCTAGTCCCATGTTTTGGAACAGTTTCAAGTCTTGAAATCCAGCAGCTGGCGGCTTTACAAGCAAAGCCTTACACTTAAATAATTCACTTTTGAAAGTTTTAGGTGTTCTGTGTCAGGTAGTACCATTCAGCAGATATTCCTACCACCGAGACGCAGATTCTTTTGCAATAAATTTGCATTCACAGGGGCTTTTATAACTCTTCCAGCACTACTGACTCCAATGGCTGTTGATTAAATGTATATATCCTGTACATTTAATCTGACTTTCATTATGGCCACTTCGTAAAAATGCCATGAAATGGAGAAGCGATGACACATTGCAAGAAAAAGGAATCCCTGCAAAGCCTCAAATTGGGTTTTTTTCTCCCTTATTTATAGTGATCATGCTAAAGGCTAACTCTAAATCAGGGGGAATATTTGACAGCAAATGTTCCTATCTATGGATTATATATAACCCATCCTAAACACCAGATAAAAAAGGGGTAACCTTAGAAAAAGAAGGGCTTGCTTCCATGTAAATCATGCTACAAATTGGACAACACCCAGTGAGTTCATTGTTCAACCTCAATTGTGAAGGCTATTCACATTTACTATTCCCCTGGAATCAATGTTAATTAAGGCTGACTGGGGCTATAAATCAGCCTTTGGTTTTTACAACTTAATTCAGCATTAAGCATATATATGTAAATAAAAGGTAACTGATTAACCACTTGAGTTTTCCAGGAGTTACTGAGGTAATTTGTTTTTGTTTGAGTCCTAGTGTTACCTTTTGTGATATGCAGTAGGGAGAAGAAAAAGTCTATAGTGTGTCATGCATTTGCTATGTGGTATTGTGGTAGTTAAATAATCTGGCCTGTTGGGTGCTATCAATAGCATTGTGCCAAAAGGCAAAGGGAAGAAGGGAGCACTTGAAAAATCTTGGAATACACAAACGTTTTGTTTGCCATTTACTCTCAGTAGAGGCAGTAATGGCAGTAATGTCAGAGGAAGAAGATAAAAGGTCAACTTTGCTGCTGGACTGAGGTGTCCCTGTCAGTGCAGCCATTTAGCCAAGAACAAACCCAAGTGGCAAAGCAGCCAAGGGCCCCTGTGAGTGGAGTCTGGCTGAGGCTGGTGTGCAGGGGGTGAAGGAGAAAACCAAATACCTTTTTCTGTTCCCCAGTGATGCCAAAGGGGCCAGCAGAGCAGGGGAGCTGGGGGTGCAGGTGCTGGGGTGTGTGAGCCTGGGTGGTGGGAGGGGCTGTTCCAAACACAGCAGTGTGACAGGCCTGGGTGGGAGCTCCCTGCTGCCCATGTGAACATGAGGCCCCTTGGAGTGTCATCATTCCCAGGAGATCTCATCACACAGATCTCTGGGCAATTTCTGTTCCTTTTCAAATGAAAGATAGAAAGGGCATGGATTTTCCTAAAGAGATCAGTCACATCCCTCCTGGTACTGACAATAACCTCTTGCTCATACACTGATGTTCTCACAGATCTTTTACTAGAACTTTGCCAGATAGTGGTCCTACCATGTATTCACTAGGTTCAAATCCTGCCTGTGGCTAATTATATATGGCCTCTGTTGCCAGAGTTCCACAGGGCTGATCAAGAAATCAATCTGACTCATCCTACAGGTCAAGTGACTCCAATCTGCCTTGGAGATACCTCATCATACCAAAAAGTGTACAAAGGAAAAGTAAACCCAAAGTTACCATGTAAAAATTCCAAGCTACTTTGAAACTGCTGACATGTAGTTGGAAGAAAATCATACATTGCATTTTGCACAAGACCTGTATTTCACAAGCATTACACACTGAGGTCAATAGCATCTTGGATGCTCATCAGATTTGATATCAAGCCAAGAGTAAATGTTTTTAGCATAACACAAAGCAAATTTAGCTTTGCAAACAAACAACTACAATCTCTTGTTTCAGTAGCCATCTATCCCAGCTGGCTTAGTAACATTTAGCAACTTAATGTTCATTTTAAACCATGCAGGTAATTGGAGTGATAAGTATTCAAAGAGGAAGGGATGTGTACAAACCCAGGCTGGACATTCTGATCTGCTGTGCAGCAATATCAAAATTCAGAGCAGGGAGAAAATGTGCTTTCAACATTATTTAGCAGCAAGGAAGTACCAAACAACTATCTTTATGAGTATGTGTATAAATACAATTAATTAAAATAAACCACAGAACTGATACCTCCTTTGCAGCTTTTAGTTGAAGGAGCTTTAGTTTCATGACACTTCAAATTGCCTCTGCTGTTGAGCCAGGGGCTAGCCCTGGATTTGGGAAATGGAACTGATTTTTACATTCACTGGGGATTCCTGCATGCTCACTGCCTCTCTTTTTTGTATTGCCTCTTCTTAAAACATACAGGGAAAAAAAAAGATTTTGGGCTCTCTTAATTCATAAGAGTAATCAACACAGGTGGCAACAATGTAACTTTTCATTTCCTTTCTTGAAAATGTTCTTAAATGATGTGTGAGTGAAATGATGATCTACATTCTTAATTCGATATTGCTTAGTGATGATGTCATGAGACATTTTCTTCAGGCTCCCCAGCTGTTCAACTCAGAACTTCAGGCAGTGCACAGACAGTGGCCCTGCATTCAGCTCTTTGGAGGTGGAATTATTTTCCCATGGATTTAATAAACAAGGTTTTTGTGCTGTTGCAGCTCCTAGAAATGTTTTTTGGTACAGGAAGAGGATTTTAACATCCAAATAATAATGGCTTCCCACAGGAGATTTGGTTCTGGATGAACGGAGGAAGGAATGGGAATTTCCTAACTCAATTGATTTAGTAGCTGGTTATAGTTTCATTCCATCAAAGATCTTTTTTTCATATGTGGCTTTTTCCTTAGAGAGCTTTTGACACTGAATCTGCTGGGATGGGGGAGGGGGCATCAGATGCCAAAGTACTTTATAAGAGAATCACAGCTGCTTGGCCCTCAGCATCTTCTCAGAGCTGGAGGCACTAGAAGTGCATAATGGCACTTCTTTTTTAGGGGGGACGGACAACAATTTTAGAGGCATGCAAAAAATCCAGCAGCAGCATTTCCCTTGGTAAATACTGCATAACATCCCAGATACCAGGCACCTGTGCCTCAGTCTGGTCAGGAAATTTCATATCCTTTCCCATCTCAGCAACTTCATTTCCTCTCCTTGGGAAACATTTCGAGTCCTAATGATTAGTACGATTGTAAGGGAATGAACTAGGTGGGATTGCCAATCAGAGGTGCAGCTTGTTTATTTTCACAGGCCTTGTTTTCCTTCACTTTTATGGCTGTCTTGATACAGCAAATCTCTCACATTCTAGAGTGTGTTGTGAGGCACTCCTGGGAGTGACTGGAAACCAACAGCTGGCTATAGAATCAGCAAAAACCTGCTTTATAAGAAGGCACTAGGAAAGCAAAAGCCAATGCCAGCAGTCTGCTGGCTGAATGACCAGCGACGGATCAGCAGTGCCATTTAATTTTATTTTTAAGAGGGTTGTTCAGGTGACCAGCAAGAGTCACAGCTTCTTGCTGGCAGTTTACAAAAGGTGAGTAATGGGCTTCAAGGCCAACCTACCCAAGGAGGTTGCAGGACTCTGCTCCTGAGCCATGAATGAGCCTGTCTGGGCAGTGCCAGTGGCTGTGCTGCTTTCAGGGGAGAGCCCTGCACGAGCCAAGGCAGCCTGGCTGGCCCACCACCTCAGCACAGGGGGTTCTCATGTCCTTCATTACCCCTGAGCAGAATCACCCTCACAGTCACCCAGATTTGGGTTCTTCAGTGAGATGCCTTTCAGCTGTGGAGGAACTGCAATTGTGTGAGAGTAACAGTGAACTATAGAGGAACAACATTGCACCAAATCTAATTCAGGCAAGCAAGCTCCCGTGGGCACAGCTGGTTTTCAGCTACAAGAGGTCCAAGAGGTCCAGAGTAGAACAAAAGTAAAAAATCCAGCTGGTTTCAGTGGGAGCTGAATCAGGCCCCAGTTGAGGAAAAGGAATCAGTGGCAACAGCATCCAGAGGGATGTTTGTACTGGGAAACAAAGCTGTTTCACTGGAAACTTGACACATGCTCTAGAGCCTGTGAGGTCTGAAAGGCCAAACAAAACCAGAACATGTTGATTTTTATTTTTCCTCTTTGGCTGCTGGGTTGTCCTTCTCTCTCCTTACTCTCACTACCCCCACACTGTAAAAATAGAAAAAGAAGGGAAAAAAAAAAAAGAAAAAAAGGAAAAGGAAAATGAGTTCTAAAGCTCTGTGTGCTGTGGGGTGCTTCATCTTTTTTAAAGTCTCATTTGGACCTCAGAGCCTGATTGAATAATGTCATAGTTTTTGGACCTGGTGTACCATAAATGTGGCTTTCCTTCATAAATTCAAGCTTGAAATTGCACTCAAGAAATCTAGAGGGCAAACTTGTGGGTGCACTGAGAGGGCTGGAGAATTTTAAACCTTTACAAACATAGTACAGCAGGAGGATCAAAAAAGTGGAATCAGAAATAAAATGCCCAAGAAGTGAGTGTTTTTGCTGTCCATGCAGCCAGCTCTGGCACAATTCTGTTTGTGCAAGCCCAGTCTTGTGCCAAGGGGAGATGTCTGATGAGAAGACCAGGGTGTCTGCCTTCTCTGGGTGTAAATCCCAAGTACCAAGGCCTGAGTCAACTCTACCAAAATTAAAGCCAGTGCTTCATACCAGTGTACTTTGAATCAGAAACCAAGTGTTTGAAAGAGGTGAATACACCAAGGTTTTTCAGCCTGTGTAAATTAAGTCAGGCTTCAGTGTGGCTGACATGAGCTGGGGGAGGATTCCCATGCTCGAGCCCTCATGGTGGCAGGAGCTTGGGATCTTTTCAGTCCCAGAGAGGCAGGAGGAGAGGGCAGAGCAGGACCTGTCTTGCAGGGGCTGCTGCCCTGTTCTGCTCACCTGGATTTTCCCATGCTTCAAGGCAGATAGGGCAAGTCCCCCACTGAGCCAGCTCACAGACAGAAGAGGTTTAGGGAATGGTATGCTAGGAAAGGGGTGTGATGGGAGGAGAAACCAAAACCAGAGGAATTCAGGGTCTCTGAGCAGCAAATGGAATCAGAGAAAGGCTTGAAGCCTCCCGTCAGTCTGCTGTGAAAGTGGAATGTAACATGATTTTTTCTCCCCTATGTCCCTCATCCCTCACGCCAAATGTTTGACCTGCCTGTCTTCCTGTCTTAATTAGTCTTCTGTCTTTCTGGGAGTTGGGTCTGTTCTTCTGCAAATGGCAGCACATCAGACAGGGGAAACCTGTCATGTTTGTTTTCTAAGCTGTAGGGGGTACCCATTTGAAAAAACTCCCAGCTTATCTAAACATTTTTGTTTGTATGATTTTGAATTAGGAAGTGTGAGTAATTAGTTAAGAAGATTAAATAAGTCTTAGCAACATGCAGTAGCGTGCTTACTTTCCTCCTCCTCACCCCAAGTATTTCCTGCACAAAGCCCAGGCTGCCAAACTGTGATGATACCCTTTTCTATTTTAGTTTCTCATTGTGCCACATGCTGGTACAGCATCCATTATTTCCATTCAGTCTCATTAGAGGGATTATTTTGTGCCTGGTTGTTCAAGAAAATTAATCTAAAGAGAAGAAATTTCAGATTGTATTGTCTGTTGAACTATGCCCACCACAAACATTTTACTCCTTTTAGCTGCCTTATTAAACCAGTGGGAAAAAACTTTCGTTGCAGCACACAAAGGCTTTCCTCAAAGTAATTTTTACTTTTTTCAGTTAATGAAGAATTTGTCTGCTGTTAGTAGAACAATACAGGAGAAATAACATAGCTCAGGTAATAGTTCATGTATTCCTAAGAAACTAAGCTCCCAAGTTTTACTTATCCTTTCATCAGCGTGACTCTTTAATTGCTGGAGAACACTTACTCTCTTTAACTGCATCAGAAAACATTGCTTGTGAAATCAGGATGACTAAAACATTAACTGTGCTTTCCATTTTCACTAATACAAAGACAAGCCATCACTGGATGAGTTGGGTAAAAATGGCAGTGGTTTTTATGGAGAATGATCCTTGATGTCACTTATTGCACCTTAAAAAGTGAAATAATGAAAGATTTTTAAAACTCCACTAAATCAAGAGTGGAGAGGAGGAGTGTTTGTTTACATAATCAATTACTGGGCTGTCACTGGGCTTTAATGAAGTTGTGGCTATTAAGAACTTGATCCTGGAAACCCTTCCACAAGTGCTCATTTGCAATGGTGGGAATGAGGAGGAGTTTGTACAAACAAGACTCGTATTACTCTGTGTAGTTCTCCTGTGTTTTGCATTGTTTGTGCATTGCCAGTCTTGTGTGCTCCTTATGTGTGACAGAAAACAGTGTGAGCTATTAATCTGTACATGGGAAATACGTTCTGCCATTTGGAAGAATTTAATCTCCCTTGTAGGTAACTGCCATTTTAAATGTTCATCACCAGGAACAAGTTCTTACTTAGAAATTAGCTGTGCTGCACAAATAAATATTCCTCCTAGGATTTCAGACATTATAGGCAACACAGAAAAATACAATAAGCAAATTTATTTTGACTTAAAGCTCTGCCTGAGAAAATTACCTTATAACTACACATGAGAAATTGCTGGAATGTCAGCTTCATTTGCAGTGGCCCCTTATGGCCTGATCACCCTCCCTGGCACGATAAATCACTGGCAAGATCCTTACCTTAACACGTTTGATCTCAGCTCAGCAAGACTTGGTTTTGATGTGAAGAACTCCAGATCTGTTAGGTCAGAGACAAATAGCAGAGCCACTGACCTGCAAAGTGCTAAGTCTATATTAGACCCAAGTGAGCAGCGTTAAGCTCCTGAAAAGTTTGCCTTCGCTTCTACTTTGCATCCTGAAGCTTTTCAAATATTACTGTTAGCATGTTTTGTTAATGATGCCAGAGACATTTCCTTTTGTGCCATTCTGCATGTACAGAAGCCACAAAAAGCATGTGCTGTGAGAAGCATTATCTTGGATAAACTGTTAGAATTATCTGCACTTTAGAGAAACATGAAATAAACCTCATTATTTATTGGTTTCTCTACTTAATTTACACAAATGGTTTGCACTGGCCTTTTTCTTACTAGACCATGCCTACTGATATAATAATAATGATATTCACCAGTACACATATTAAGATGATGCAAAGAGCCTGTGTGTACGTGTGTACATAAAGAAATTCAAACTACTGCTAAAAACAAAAAACTCAGCTTGTGACACATTCAGAGTCTGAACTTGCACAAAGAACAGTTTTGTGGCCCCTCAGTTTTGCAGCCTTGGTTTGAAAGTATTACTTATTGTCCTGGTTAAACAGTCACTTATCTCCACGATAGTAAGCAGGAGTGTTAGTCTACCAGAAAATTGGATGTTCTTAATGGGCTTTGGGGGAGAATAGCTTTGCATCATCAGCATTAAGTTAAATCACATTAAGTACCCACTTACAACATACGGATTACCACTTATGACATCTTTGGTGAAAGCCTTTAAAACAAATTGTTGTGTTTGTTAGAAGAAGCTGTGAGATAACAATTCCCAGAAGTCGGATTTATAAATTCCTTTTGCTCTTCAAGAAGATGCAAAGGAACCCAACAACTCTCATTCAATGCTGCAATGAAATCTCTCGGGCTGGAAATTCTTTTCAATAAAAAGTCTTGGTAAATACTAATTTATTTACTTTAGAATATTCTTCTGGAGAGAAGAAACCGTTAGAGTACCTTTCCTCAGAGTTCAGTTCTAATTTCTCCTCCAGTTCTTTCTTGTTGATTAAGTCATTGCCTTTTACATGTACAAAACTGGAATAGGTCATTCTGCTTTTTATTATTCATAAGGCAGATTGGGGAGAACTGGGTTTAAACTGTCAAAGTATCCTGCTGTGCTTGGATACCTGACAGATTTACACCTCAAAATACACTGTGGCACTAAGACTAAAACTGGATGTGGAGTATTCTTGCAGGAGCTGATTACAGTCTCAATCAAATAGAATACCTGAGGATATAAAAAATAATGCCTATGTTTGATAGAATTTAACATTTTTGTATATGACCAGCAAGTTATTCTGTATAGAGATGAAGGCCTGAATGAAAAATGAGCTCTTATATTTAACTTTAATAGAAACAGACTAATGACTTTGAGTATGTAAATGAAAAACATGACCCTAAACTTTTGCCAAATATGCAGTATTAAAAAAGTGGATTAGGGCAAACCCCAATACTTGGTTATTCTGAGCTGTCCTTAAATGAGCAAAGCGTGCTGTAAGTCTTGTCAATAAAGAGCCTTCTTTAAAAAACCTGAATACTCATATGCAGTCCCGAGATCCACTCTCCCCATCTCCTCTAAAATTCGCATTTCTTTCCCCCCATTTTAACCAAACTCCATTTTTCTCTGCTGGAATCCCTTGTAATGATGCCAGAATATGGGCAAACCTCATTAGTTTCCCTGCTGTCTACAAGACAGGATTTATGCTTGTAGTAAACACAATGACACATGATCACTAAATGGCTAAAATCACTATCAAGACTTAAATCTGAGAAATTTTTCACCCAGACATTGCAGGTACTAATGGTATGTAAAGGTATGGAGCTCAGTATTAATTACAGCAAACATGTCCCCCAGTGCCCCACCTCTGCAAGGAGCACACCAGGGACAGCTGCTGGGGAAGGTTCATGGCTTGCAGCCTTTGGCAGATTCCTGGTAGAAGGTATGCTACCAATCCAATCCAGTGAGTAATAACTGAATTCCCATGGGACCTGGCTGAAGTCAAATGTTGCTGTTCCTGGTTCATTGCTTTTAGTCTCCCTGAAGACCATTTAGGCAAACAGCTGGAAGAGCTGACTACAAGGGTTCCCAGCCACAGGGAACCAATCCAGGAAAGTAGGTAAAGGCTTCTAACCAGGAAACAAGTTATCAGAGGATTTGTCCTGTTGCTCTCTCAAGGAAAGAAATTAACTGAGAGAGCAAGAGCACGAACACATTGGTGCTGCATGCAGAATCCAGACATTAAAGGGAGGACAAGCTGTGCTGCACCAGTCAGTGGCATGTTCTGCACTGGGCTCCTGCTTGGCATCTAAATAGGAGGGCTTTCCTTCTCCCTCCATGCTGGAGAGCCTTACTAAAACAAAACCTTTGAGGAGAATAGAAGCAATACCAGAACTGGAGTTCCAGTACTGTGACTGCTTTGTACTGATGGAATATTCCTCCTCCTAAAGAGAAGTACAGAGGGGAACAACATCACCAGCTTCAGCTCCATCTGAACTCATTATGCAGACTTTGCAGCAAGGAGGGCACTGCCTCCCTGACAACACTCAGAGGAACAGCAACAGAGACAACTCCTGATGAAGTGACACAGAAAGAGAGCAAAGAGCACAAAGAAAGGGGTCTTTTCATCTATACCACGTGTGTGTGTATAGTGAGTACACAGAGAAGTGTGCAGTTAATAACATAGAGAAATGCAGACATGCATCCACAGGTAAACACCAGCTCCAAAATTCATCTGTATTGCCATTTCCCAGAATACCATGTACAAAAATAGAGGCTTGATCTTCTTGTAGTCTGGCTGGTTTAGCAAGAGATCCTGCCTCTGACACTGACCTACTGTCTGAGTTAGTCATGGTTACACTCCCACAAATTTAAACTCCCCCATCTGTGAAGGAACCTTGTCACAGTTTTACAGTGAGGCTGAATCAATTAATGCCTTCTGAAAGATGTGATGGAGCAGAATATTAACACTTGCAGTTGAGTGATACCAGCTAAAAACATCTTAAGCAATGTAACAAATGGATTTAAAAACCACTATCAAAGAGTTGCACAACCAAGACTCCTAGGCCATCATCAGCATAGTTATAGCAGATTTACTGTTATTCTTAGATCACTGTTTCAAATTAATAGTGAAAAAAGCAGCGCTTGATTTTCACCTCTCAGGAAAACAGATCCAATAACCATCACAAAAGAGAAGAGGCTGTTAAGTGGCCGTGGTAAAGAAAGTGTGATAAGGACAAAAAGAGGAAGACCAACAAAATGTCAGACACTGATGGAAAAGGGGGTAAAGGCTTAGCCAGATATCCTGAAAAACAACCGTGCTTGTTTCTAAAGGTCTGTGCAGGCCATTCTGGTACAGGACTGTTGCAACAGTGTGTGACAACTGAAGCAACTGGAGAAAAAGTTCCTTGATTTGGAAGGTAGTGGTAATTTCTTGCTAGTTTTGACAAACTCAAGAGTAAAGTATTTCTGTTTCAGCTGAAAAAAACCATAAGCAAATGTAAAATGCATATGTTATGGTAAGCTTTGAAAATATCCAGTAGAATTGGGACACTGCTTTTATGTCTGGGTGCAAAGAACGTTTAAAATATACTCTGAATATGTTTCAAACAACAAAATGAAGGGGCTCCTTAAAAAAAAAAAGAAATCTATGTATCCACCTGTCAGTTACGTAAATGCCTTCTCAAATCAATTTGACAATATAAAGAAGTATTAAACCCAGTTTAAAATTAAATTCTATTTTAAGGACATTTTACACGAGCAGAATGGTAAATAAAAGTGAGGTGCAGTGTCATGGGAAGTGCTTTTGCAACTGAGCTGAAAAGACTTTACAAGGTTTTTCAACTAACTAGATCACAATTTTCATCTAGGTCATCTTATAGCTGGGAAATAAAAGCACAAGTGCCTATAAAACAGCCTAAGAAAGCCGAGTGTGAAAACGGGTGATCTGGACTGTATCACTGAGAGGAAAAAACAGCGGTTTTTGAGCATAAGGGGATGAGAATTATCAGAGGCATACCACACTTTTTACGTGTAAGCTGTGTGGGGAGGACAAGTCAGGCTGCAGAGAGGGGAGAGCTCTGTGTGTGCAGCGCTTTGCGTGGGCACTGCTTGGAGGGGAGAAATAACACAGAACACAAAACACGGACCCACGGGTAGACAAGCAGTGGAGATCTGAAGGATAGTACTGGAGTGAGGTACTGACTTCAAAATAAGAGCAGCTGAAGTGACATTGAAGTGGTACTGAAGAGGAAAAAGAGTATGAAGGCAGTAAGGCTGGAGCCAAAATAACTCCCTATTAGTTCAGTGAAAGCTGCACTGAAATAGTGTGTAGGGAACAGAGTTTTCTGTATCCTAATGTAAACAACATTTGACATAGTCCTGTCAAGGACTAAAAATTGTGTCTGAACCCCTGAGAAATGGTTACCATGTAAATAATTCCAGCTTCATTGCAGGAGAGAAACACATGAAGAAGCCATACTCTCTGGGATACTAAACTTCAAGAAGCAGATTTTTTTTAAAGAGGAAGTAACTTAGAAACTCCCTGCTTGAAGCTCGGAAATTAAAATCCATAGAATCAGCATGGAGGCTTAAGAATGTGAAAGAGTCAAAAAGATTTGCATTCCCAAGGTTAAAAACGGGAAGCACAAGCAAGAAAATAAATGGGGTGGCAAAGAAGGAAGATAGGAGAGGAAAAGTAGGCTGGAAAACACAAAGACTGCAGACACAAAAAATAAAAATTGCTACTAAACATACTAAATAATCTGAAGAAAATTACTGGAAAGGTAACAGAACTAAAACAGCCAAGAGAAGCCTAAATTAAATAAATAAGCAGATACGGTCTGTGGAAGGGTCACTGGATCCTGAACACAACCTGGCTATGGAAGGGAGACTGAAGATAATTCCAGAGGTGGCTGCTTATTTTGGGGAGATCCTTATTTGGCTATCCCAAGGTAGATTATATTTCTGTTCAAAAATTAGAAAAGCAGAGTCACTAATTGGAAGACTGGAAAATGACAGGTAAAAATACTTGTTCTGGGAAATCATCTTTATTAAATATCTAACAACAGCAGTACACCAAAAATTATTTAAGGGCTGAGTCCAGGACAGGCCCAGTGCTTCACTCCCAATTGTGCTGCAAGGAGTTGAAATGAAGTTCTGAAATAAAAAGAAATCCTGAATGCTAATGCATCCTGAAATCTACTGAATCAATTCTTCCAGTTTTCAAAATCCATCAGGAATTGCATAAAAGCCACTTAGAGTGTACCAGGGTGATGGTGGGGGTGATGAGGAGGAGGATGATCAAGCATGAGAAAACAATGCCACAGCACAGACCTGGAACGATCTTCCAATTGGAGAGATCTATTTCAGATGAAGTGTACACCTGACACTCTGACAAATGACAAATTTAAGTCATACTGACCTACTCACAATAGGATAAGATCAGCCTTTATAAGACAGTCTAAAAATACCTGTATTTACACAGAATGGTAAATAGCTCTGCTTTGGAAAGAAATCAGTCTCATATAGAGATAAGACCTTACCTGTGTAAATACATGTCTTTGGAAGGAAAGGCACTTTCTGATAGTTTCTGAGTAAAAGCCAAGGGATTTAATGTAATCATTGCCTCAGGACCAGAGCATGGTAAGAAGGCAGTGTCCCTCTGGCATCCTCTTTCCAAGTTCAGCAAAGGGGCTCCAGCCTGTTTTATCATGCAACACTTCCCGTATTTTTGTGACTTTCCAAATGGATTTTTTGTAACTCACTTATTTTAAATTAGGGCGTACTATAAATCCACATGGAAATTAGCAAACATATCCTTTCTGTAACCACACCACCTGCTGTGGGCCCCTCACAGCTGCCCTACAGCATCCCCTTAGATTTTGAGTTCAATTCAAAGTCTTCATTACCTACAAACCCCTCACAGATTAAGGTCTGTACACTCTAGTGGTCAGTGTGGTCCCAGCGTTTTAGCCTCCAGCTGAAGCCAACTGAGATTGAGCTGACCTTAAACATTTTCACTTGGGTCACAGAACATGATGTGGTTGGTTCTCTGCAGTATTTTCAGTCTAACAAAGCTGGAATGCATTATGTTTCAAGTTACCAATATAGTTCACCAGGCTATCCATGAAAGGCACTGACTCCAAGTAATCAAGGATTAGGTTCTTTTTTCATTTGGGAGACTACTGCAGCAATGCTATTGCAGCAACACTTTGATGTGGCTTCACATATCACACTTTTAGTAATGAAGTGCTCCTAAACCTTAGTTCACCGTGTGACTTAGCATTGATGTGTTGTACTCGTGTCACAAAGGTAGATTGCTATTTACAGAAAAGACTCATTAATAGATATATGGTTTTGGACAAATTCTGAAATAGGGAACTTGTGTTTCAGGGAAAACCAGATAGGAACATGCAGATTGAACAGCAATTCATTTGCTTAACATAACAGTAATGAATGACTGAGCCCTTGGATGGCAATCAATGTTTAGACTTCATCGTTCTCTGCATAGTACTTGGTAGTAAATCTTCACACAGCTATCCATTTACTTTCTGTGCTTTAGGTAGAGATGTCTTCTCCCTTGTCTGAGGATTCCTCACTAGACAACTGCATAGAACTTTCTGAAGCTTTCTGAATCTGCAGCTTTCTGAAGATTTTTTAAACCTCTACATATCTGTGCTTATATTACATTTACATAGCTTCCTTATATCTTGTCTTTGTTTAATTGCATTTTTTTTTGTCTGTTGCTTCTTTCAGCTGAACTAGATTTGATATACTGGTTACTTGTTTCAAGGAATGAGTTCTACTCCTACAAAAACCCCAAACAGATAAAAGGTTGTGGGTTTTTTTTTTTTTTAAATTGGGGAGAATAAAAGAATTTTCAAAAAATAAATAGAGAAATGCCACAGTCCAGTCTTACAAAAGATAGCTGCAAAACTGTAAAAGAAGAAATATGACTTTATGCAAGACCTGACAAAGAATTTATGAGATGGACCACTGAACTCATCTTTTGTCATTTATCTCTGTAAATGTGTGAGATTTCTTGGAAGATAGTTAGTCAAATGAGAAGCTGAGATGAATCAGTGGATACAATTTATTTAGACTTTAAAAAGGCTTTTGATGATAAAGTCCTTAGCAAGAGGCTATTAAGGAAAGTTAGTAACCATATGGTGAAAGATAAAGTCCTGCCATGGATTAAAAAGTGGTTAAGAGATAAGATAAAAAGACTGGAAATAAACGGATAATTCTCCCTGGGAAGAGGTTAATAGCAAGGTGCCCCTTCATTACTGTGACTGGCAATCAATATCTTGGCTCACCTGCCTTTGCAGATCATTAATAGTAAGGTACAGAGTTTGTAGATAAAACTGTTCAGGCTAATCAGAGTATTGTAGAAAATATTACTGGGGCTGAAGTTAAATGACATTTGGGCAACTCAAGGGAGATGAAATTTGCCAAAGGCAGGAAATGCCAAGGCTCTTGGAAGGAAGGGTTCAGACAACTTCTGGTTGGGGATCTGTACCACAATTTGCAATGTCCATGAACAGCTCTCTGAAGGGAAATGTTCACATGCATTGTAAAGAAAAGAGAATAACTGCATCTGGTGTGGTCCTCCCAGGCAGTTTATGGCACTGAGTAACATCAAACTGGCAGAGCCCATTAAGATCTGCTGGGAACAATTTTGCATCTCCACAGGGAGATGGACAAGCTGCATCAAGAATTTTTGGACAGTGGTATTTATCAGAAAATGCAAATCTACAAGATAGAAATGTAATATGGAAATGCATCAGAACTGGTCAACTTCTGTGGGAAATCTTTCTGAAGGACAAAATGAAACAATTATTGAGGGATTTTTTTTTTTTGGTCAGAATGAAAGAGTGTGTGAGTGTGTGTGTTATTCCTTGCTCTTGTCCAACATCATGATTATTCTTGAAGCAAAGACTCAAATCCTACTTTTCCTTCAACAGTGTCCCGCCTACTGGGCTATCAAGTCTGAGACCTCATAAGTACTTAGAAGTAAATTATCCAACAGCAGATGACATGAAATTCTTCCCAAATACAGGCAAAGTTGGCAAAATTTGGACCTATTATTCCTCATGAGAAATTAGGGATCCATATTCAAGTTTCTGCTCTGCTTGCTTCAGAGATGGGGTATGAATTTATCTGCCTTTCAAGTCAGGCAAGTGCTCTGATTATTACTGGCCTTCTGGTTTTGGTATGCAAATTAACACATGGATCTTTTGCATTCGAATACTTGAAGTGTTAAACATTTTTGCAATGAGAAAATCAATGAGAAAGCCTTTCAGTGCATCGTCCGATCCTACCGACCAGACAGAGTCAGCAATATATTACTGTACAGCTTGGTGCATTAAACCAGGGTGCATTTCCCCTGAAGATCCAGCAGATTCAGCACAGTAAGAGGTCACTGCTGCCATAGTTACCCTCAGTGCCACAGTTCTCTAGCTGGGGCCAGTTCAGCCTTGTGCCTTCTGTGTTTTTAAGGCTCATGGCTGCTGTGGCTGTACTGGAATAAGCAAAGGCAGGGACTGGATACACGTAAGGCTACGCTTGTTTCTTGTGCCCTCACGCAAAACTTGAGTAAACTAGGTTTGTGCAGAAGACCATAAAGGTTTGGGAGGAAAGAATAATCTCACATTCAAGCTACTAATTGGAAGAAATTGCATAAATATTCTCTGATCACTATCTGAGTTGATGGACTGTAATACTAAAAATAAGGTATGAATACACTGGAAGAGAATTCAAACTGGAGATTTTAACAACAGTAAATCCTCATACAGCATACACACTGAAACATCATTTGTGATGATAAAGAGCAGCATCCCTAGTGTCAGCATCAGAGGCTGAAGTGTTCCACAAAGGGGTAAAGCAGCTGTTGTATTTGTCTACTCTTCATGTAAACATCTCTAATTTACTGTGCCCCATCTTTTGTAAAAGAACTGTGCTCACCTAGGTGACCCAAAAGCCAAACTGTTTTTTTCAGGCATTGCTCAGTGGATCTGACTTCAAAAGGCACCAAAGTAGCTCATTTAGGGAACGACAGATGGGAAAGTGCATGTATTCCTCACTTACCTGAGTTTTGCCACAGCTTGTCTTCTGTTCAAAAAGTAACAAAGATTCTGCATATTAATCTAAATAAAATAGATTTCCTGCCTTCTATTGTAATGTCAGTCTAGAATTTTATCTAGATAAAATCTGGAAAACATGTGCTGAAATTTAATGGAAAGGGTAATGCCAAGGAAGTGCAATAGGAATGAATATACTGAAACCTAGCAATAAAATACTTCAAATCCAGATGCTTATCATATGACAATTTGAGATGTGTTTGTTATCTTTTATCTACCCAGAAGCAGTTTGCCTATACTTCATACAACCCCTATATACAGCTTTCTGTTGCAGTGCTGGGTAGTTTACCTGGCCTGTGTGCATAAACTGAACAGATTTTAGCCTGTGCTGTAAGGGTAGAGGCAAACCCATTTAGACAGGACAAAGAAGATATGGTTTTCAGCTAAATCACAGGCTGTTAATAGAGAAATGTTTCATGTGCCTCCTCACTGCCACTGCGCTGTAACTTCATCCCTTGAGGGCACCTCTTTCTAAAAAGCTCTCAAAACCACAATTCTTCAGCTTTTCCTTATGCTGAAGTTTTTCAGCTCTTGCTCACACTTAAATCAGTTGGCAAGCAAGAATCAAAACATAAACCATCCATCTGGATTAGTGTGCTCAACATGATGCAAACTGAGAACATTTATTCACTCAGCTACCTGATGTAGTAACAGAGCCACAACAGGACAGAGCCCTGGGCTCCTCATTCTATACCAGGCTGTCCTTGAAAGAGTCAACTTATTAAAACCACAACGAAAATATTTTGTAAAGCAGATGTGATTATGCCATTATAACATGACTACAACAAAGGAAGGACAGCCACATCCTGCAGAAACACCTTTAGCTCCTCAAACGGAGACAGCAGGAGGGAAATGCTGCAAAGGGCTCAATCCACTGGGCTGATTCCACATCCACTGTCAGGTACTTGGGAGACAGTCTTGGGAGGGAAAATGGAGTTTCATAATAGTTTAAAAGAGAGAGGCATCAGTGTAACAGTGCAAACCCACTGACCACCCTCAGAAGCTGTCAGGTTCTCTGGGCTGTGCTCCCCATCCTAAACATGCCAATGACATGTCCTTAGCAGACATCACACCACTGCTTATCTCACACATCTGATATTTCTGGAACAGCCATTCTGGGAAAGTTTCTGACACAAAGCTGACTTTTGTAGAAGCGTGACTTATTCCCAGAGGGAGGACTGGATCCCCTTCCTACCTATGAGCCCCCTGCATATGGAGCACAGCACTGCCAGCACGCTCCTGACAAGCCTGAGGAGGGCTTGCTGTGCCACAGGGCTGGGGAACAACCTCATTCCCTGCAATACTCCAAGATGCCCTACTCTGCAGATGCAATCTCTCCCCAAATGCTAATGTTAAAAAGTAAAGAGTTACAGAGTCATCACAGTGAAAAGAGAGATAATCCCAAATGTAGCAGTTCTAGTCCTTGCCAGCCACACAAAACTTAACCCTGTGTGCTTGAACACTCACCTGCACGTCTGGTTCACATCCTGCTCACCAGTTCTTATTACACACATCTACAACACTTTATTTTTCACAGACTGTGCCAAGGTATTAAAAAACTGGGAAAAATATTTCTAATGACTGCTTTTTTTTAAAGCAGCATAGGCTGAATTCCAATACTGAAGTCCCAATAGCTACTGCTGCACATCTTACATAAAACCACAGCACTGGGCAATTTTCATCACTAAATCATATTTTTCTGACTTATCCAAACATGCATTGCCTCTGGGTGCTCTGTCAGGTGTATGGATCGGAAGGACTTCACATATAGTTTTCTGCTTATTTCAATAAACTTACTGAGTAATATTTCACAAGTTTTAATAATTCTGCTAAATAATCGAATAAATGAGAATTACACAGGTGATATTTGTTTCATCTATGTAGCTGGAAGTAATTTTCATAGCAACCCAAGGGTAATGCAGTTATTAAAAGATTAATTAGTAATTTTTTTTTTCCCAGTACATATTACAAATCTTTAACAAAACTCATTTAGGGAATCCTGGAATTTTAACATGTTCTACCCTAAAGAGCCTGTCTATTTACCAACTTTAGAATTACAGAAATAGAATTTAATTGGCAAAATATATTTAAATTTTTTTCACTAAGTTTAAATATTCATAGATACTTCTATTTTTCATAAAGAATTAACTCCCAAATGGTTATGTTGTGTTTTCACATTCATAGACACCTGTAATAAAGAGTTCAAGAATTCTGTGTCCTGGTTGTGTATTTAAAATTCCCAGCTAACAAGCAGGAGAGAGACTGCTAGGAATGCTTACAGATGTCTGATTTTACAAGGTCTGGGGTTGTTTTCTTTTTTTTTTTTCCTTGCTAAAGTGCTTTAGTCTAATGTTATTTATTGTTTATGGAAGTTGTTTGTCATTTAGGACATGAAGTGACCACTCCCTCAAAATAAAGAATCAAGTTACAGTCCATTATTTCATTTTTTGATTGTTTTTCTTTGTAATAGGTGGGAAAGTGGATCCAGGATAAAAGTCCTGCCCAAGACAAAACTCCAAGCTGAAGACTCCAATTATCTATAAATCACTTGAATTTCCTGCGGAGAAAGAGAAAAAGGAGGAAAGAGCGAGACAGACAGAAAAACAGAGACAGAGGATATGCCAAGTGAAACATTTGATACCTGTCCTAAACCAAAATTTTCTCAAAAGCAACCAGGAGTTACCTGATATCCGAGCTTAGAAGAAACACATTGCTGTTGGTTTTGGCTTAATATTGAAATGAAATAACTTTCTTTTAATTGTTCCCTTAGTATAAAATGTATAACATTTTAGATCTGAGATGATGGAATTATGTATTGATTTATTAAAGGTCACTGTACATTCTCACAGAAAGAAAGCTATGATTGCTGATGACTGCTGTCCTTTTCAAAGGTTTTTAGAAACAATTTTCCAGTTTTAGGACAGAGAAATGGAAGTACATTTATGATGCAAACTGGCTGTGATACTACTCCCAAGTATTTCCCACGAAACCCTCCTGAAGCACAGCTCACACTGAAACCAGCAATGAACAAAATTCATGCCAAATAGTCTTTGCAGAGTATGACTGCTCCCGAGGTGTAGCACTACACAGCATCCAATAATTGCATTCCTTTCTTATTTAACTATATTAAAAGAATTTATGACCAAGAAACCATATGCATTTTTAGATTTGCATACTGCAGTTTGCATTAAAACGCAAGGAAATTTAAAATAGTTGACTTTCCTCTGAAACATTCTTCTAGAACAAGGAATTGCTGTAACAAATTAGAAGACAAATTAATTTTGGCACTCACTAAAAAAAAGAGAAAAGATGAAAAGCTTTTGAAGTGATGATATGGAAGAAAAAATTACACTACATCGGCCAAAATGAGTCTCCTATCAGCATTAAAGCTCCTGAAGTTGTATTTCCAGTAGATAAAAATGTTATCACCTTTTTCCAGTGCTGATGTGCTTATTTTCCTATTAAGTTACTAGGTAATTAGAAACAAAGTCTGACACATTGTAATCTGTTTATACAATAGATCTGAAACCTCTCCAACAGAAATTAAAACATTCTTTAAAGATACTGAAGATGCAAAGATTAAAAATATATAAACGAATTTTAAAATGCATAATGCATTCACAAACAAATGACTGTTTTTAAAGCCCATTTTAATCAACAAAACCAATTTAGTCTCATAAGACACCATAAAAACCCAGCAGATTTTTCTACATTTCTACAGTGGGTTTGTTCTTAACCCTCTCTCTATGAAAATCACTCTTTAAAGGTTTGTAGGAAAACATGCCCTCTTGCAATATTGTTCAAAGGTGTATTCAAGAATCACAGAAGTTCGTGGAGACCTGTTCCAGTGCTGTAAGAACCTGGTAGTATTAAGAGTCCTCCAGGAAATGTAAAAGAGTCCCTTGGGCACACAGGGTAATTCAAGAAACAAAACGGGTTTTTTTTCTGATTGAGATACTCAGGTACGTATAGTAATGTCCTCTGAAGTACATCAAAAGCCACCAAAACATACCCGAGAACTACTGATTTTGCACTGAAAATAAACCCCAACGGCTCAGTAGAAAACAGCACATTTTCAGAAAAGTGGTAAAGCCAGATATAATTTGCTTTCTATTATCCTGTGGTTTTTCATTTGATTACAGGGCTAAAAATCTTTTTCTTTTATTACAGATCCAAGGCAGCCTTTTAGCAGTTGTTTTTTCAATATCTCTACACTCACGTTGGGTAGGGCAGAATGAAACTGATTTTAAGCAAAATCCCTCCTTTGGAGAGAAAACTATGAATTTCTCTGCCAGAACAAACGAACACAACTTACCTTGGTGTATTTGATTTCAAGGTTGAGAGTGGGAGAAGGCAGCAGATGCAGAGATGCCATCAGAGCTGCAGGATCTGCCTTCACCTCCCCTGGCATCTCAATTTTACTGGAAGTCATAGTCTTGGGGGGGTTTTATAACACCACCGAGCCCCCCGCTCTGCCCTGATGCTGTGTTGTGTTTTGGGTTGGTCCCCCCCCTCCAAAGCCCAGCGCTGAAGATGTTGCTCTCCTCCTCTGTATATAGGCAGGTGTCAAGCCGGGTCTCTTCTTATTGGACATGGGGGCAGAGGCAGGGGGGCAGGTCCATCCTACCTAGGGCGAGAGCGGCACAGCCCCGCTCACTGCGGCGCAGCCTCCCCGGCCCCCCCGGCCCGTCCCGGCCGGGGGATTCCCGGTACCCCGTGGGAGCCCGGAGCTCCCGGGCGCGGCTCGCTGCCCGCCGCCCGAGGAGCGGAACCGGGGAACGGCCGCGGGGAGCGGAGCACCGGGACCGTCGTGTTCCCCCTCGGCTCCGGGGCCGGGCGGGGAGGCGCCGCGGCCGGGAGAGGCCAGTCCCGGCTCCGGCTCCGCCCGGGGCATCCCGCGGGGAGCCGCAGCTCGACACAGGCTGGGGATCCCCGGCCGCGGCGGGGTAGCGGCGGAGGGGAAGACACCGGGCTGCACTGGGGAAGCCCTGCCGGGCCGAGGTGACCGGGACACGGTGGCCCGGACCGGCGGCTGCGCTCGGGCGCAGAGCCGACGGGGCAGGGCGGGCGACTCCTCGCGGGACCCGGGGAGGAGCGGAGGGGGCACGGGCAGGGCTCAGCCTGAGCGGCAGCGTGTCCGTGCCCGCTCCCCGTCCGGCCGCCGCCGCCCGCTGCTGTCCCGGGCTGCCCGCCCTGCCGGCCGGGGGCTCCGCGCCTCACCTGGCGGCCGCGCGCCCGCCCTGCCCCGCTCCCGCCCCCGGGCGCTCCCCGAGCGTCCCCGCCAGCCCTGCCCGCAGCGCGGCCGCTGCTCCCCGGGCAGACCCTCTTTCCCTTTGGCGGCGGAGCGGCTGCGCCCCGAGCCTCGGCGCTGCCGCCCCGCCGTGTCCCGGTGCCGAGCGGCCCCGCGCGGGCCCCACCGGCCGCCGCCACAGCGCCATCGCCGGCCGCGTGCTGCCCCCTGCCGGCCGCCACAGAGCGCGCGGCGAGCGGCGCCTCACGGGCAGGGCAGGCCCGGCGCGGCCGCGCTTTTCCTGAAAGTTCTCACCGAAAGGAACGGGCTTAAAGGGCAGAGTAATCTGTTCAAGCAACAGGCACCTGATGCCAGCTGTTAGCTTTGGAGGGCCCTCGTAGCGGGAGGCCACGTCGTGCAAGAGAAGAGGCTGGGCAGTGCCGTACAGCCTCACTGGGAAGGCAGCGGCCAAATGGAGCCGCGTCCAAGAGCTGACGGACATCAGACATTTATTGTCAAAGCCCTGCACGCTCCCTGGTCACACCTTGTAGGCAGAAAACATAGAAAGCTCAGGCCGTTTTCATTACTTTAGGAAAAATCAGTGAAGTTCTGCTTACTGATGCAAACACTCCCAATGTTTTGAACCTGATCAGATGTCATGTTTTGAAGTTATCACATACCAGATAGATGAACAAAGAAAGGACACCAAAGCTACAGCTGTTTAAAGTTGGCAAAAAAAGCCACAAGAAATACACCACACGACCTTTTCATTGATATAGTCAAAAATAAACAATGGGATCTGGCCATGTTTTGATTTTGTAACACTATTTGTTTGTTGATGCCCTTTATATCCCTCACTCCACGTTTGACAAGTTTGCAGACAACTGAAAAGATTGTCCCAGCACTCTCCTGGTGTTTGTACAGGAGCACAGAACAAAGATTGCTTGGGCACAGACAGACAGCACAAGGTAGAGAGTGCCAGTTAAGTAATTTCAGGGTTAACATGTCTAGTTCTGTAAATTTCCATCTCACTAATGAAGAAGACTGCAGATTTTGCTTTCTCTCATTTTCAGTCTTTTTTTTTTTTTGACCTGACAGAGGAAATGGATTCATAATATTCTGCTGTAATGTGACATGCAGAGCTGTCAAACTGTGACACTTGGGATGAGTGAGACATTTAAACGTCAGAAATTCAATTTTTAATGGCACACTGGCAACACAGACCTAACACTTCATCACAAGGATGACACCTTCTAAAAGCTATTTTAAAATAAATCAGAGTGGGGATGTGCTCCTTCAAAAAAAAAAAAAAAAAAAAGAATACATTTAAACAAGTTTCAGGAATGAGGAAACTGTATGACAGTTTCATTACTAGATCAATAAAATTCAGGAGATTTTGGTGAGAAGGGATTCCAGTGTGTGTGGAGATGCAGCTCAAACCCACATAATCTGGAGCTGCTTCAGTGACCTTCATCCACTTCTTGCTGTACAAACCACATTCCTCTTACATCTCAAAGCAATTCATTTTGCAAAAGCCCTCAGAGACCTTTAGCCCAAGGGCTTGTTGGCATTCCCAGATGGAGAATGGGACTGCACTTACCATTCCAGAGGCTCCTGGTGTGCAGCCACCCTCGCAGACGTGGCACTCGTGTCCTGTTGCTCTTCCAGATGGCGATGGACTGCCTGGAGTTCCTCTTCCACCACCTGGGAAGACACCAATGCCTCAGCCCTTGGTGCCCAGGCCAAGGTGGGCTCTCACCAAGGACAAGAGCAGCTCTGCCAAGCAGAGTGAGGAATGAGATCTTACAGATTTTGGGGACACTGATGGTCCCAGCCTGGGGAGCTGCTTCCAGGCTTCAGCACCACACTGGTTACTTTATGATAGCAAATCAAGGCATAGCTTCAAAACATGCAAGCAAATGCTTAACATTTAATAAATAATTTACTCTGGAAGGGATTGCCTTGGATGTTAGGACAATAACTCAGTAAAAACAATGAGTACGGAAGAAAATTAATTAATTTGTGAAAGAAAAAATTAATCAAAAAAAAAGAAAATAAAGAACAGAAACAATACTCAGGATTCAGTCCAGTGGTCCCTAAATACCTCCATACAACAGAAAACTACTTATTGCAGTGCTGCAGTTTCTAGTTTGGTTTTTTAGGGGTCTTTGGGGGGGGCGTTTGGTTTGGGTTTTTTGGGGTTTTTTTTGCAAATTTATGAAACTAAATCAACTGTCAAGTCAGACTGGCTTATTTTTCTCTCACATGATTGGGTTTTAATTAAAATTTTACTTAGACAGCAAATCAGGAAACAAATATGTTCTCTTTCAGATTGCAATGACAAAGTCTTCACACTTTGTAATGAAATGGTTGTCAATAAAATGAAGAACAATCACGTGACTGTTTCTTGCTTCAGTCTTAGTATTTAAGTTAGTATGCAGCCAACATCAAAATCGTTCCTGGAGAGGTTTTTTTTGGTTTTGTTTTTTTTTTTTTTTTCTATTTGGAGCAATCTAAATGAATCTGGACCTGTGGTGGCCAGACAGGGTACAAAAGACAAAGCTGCAATGCTGAAGACAATACAGATGTAATAAAGGCATTCCTGGGTTTCTCAGTCAGAGTACTGGTACTTTTCTGCTCTATGTTACTGTGTACCTGTTGTCTAAAGGAAATGATAAAACTAGAGGATGAGGTGAAACTCTTTGTATCTCAAAACATCTTTTGGGCAGTTTAGCTGTGCCCAAGCACACAGGAACACACCACTGAAATGGGCAGTGGATGCAGCAACTCCAACAAGGCTCCAAGCAAGAGCTCTTAGTTCTCACTACTTCTAATCCATGAACATTTCTTCTGCTCCTGAGTGAGCTCCAGAAAGCACTGACACACACACAGGAACTGAGTCACATCACTCTATCAGATACTTCCAATGATTCCTCTCAAGATCAACTGCAAAATCCACCCCAGAATTATTTCAATATGACCCATAAGTTCTTATATATATAACTTCTTCTCTCAGCTGTTCCACTACCATTTAGCAAGGATATTCCTGGTTCCTCATACAAATTCAGTATTGATTGAGAGATCCCACTCCTCTGTACCCTTTGCCCCTTGCTTCAGTAAATCTCTCTTCCTGTTTTTTGTGTGCTTTATAAATTGCTTTTGGAAGAAAAGTAGAGATTGAATAAAAACTTCCCCTAAGTTATTTTTCAGCTCAGCCTTCCACTTAGGAAATCTGAACTTCATTTTCTGATCTATACATTAAAGCTTCAACCTCAGGTGTTCTATTTTAATTGCCTGCTATTTTCATTACCGACCATGAGGGCAGCAAATGCTCTTCAGGAGATACTTGTATTTTAATTTATCTGCAAACATAAATCACACATTATAGCACTTTTTTCCTCTAGGTTAATTGAATCAATTCTCTAAATGTCTCTATGCCTGACCATTGCAAAAGGCTCACTGGTTGAAATCTCTTTAAGAATTATGGCCCTTGAGCTGTGTGCAGGATGGGAGCAGTCCTTGCTCCAGACAAAGGTGTATTGTACACAGAAAGTAAAAATGTATTATTATATACCTAAGCAATATGACCTGTGAAGCAACACCCACAATGCTGTGAGGAGCCTCTAAAATATTATTTCAGAATTTTTCATGTATCTCAGTGAATAAATTATTTTAAAATTATAAATTTATTAATAATTGAGTCTGGATATATCTTAAGTTATAAATAAACAGAATAAAATCTACTTTTACTTTCTTTATTTCTACATTACCTCTAACACCCCAAAAAATGCTGGTATTAAGAACAACCATTTTATTACTGAATATTCATAAATGTCTAATGAAGAAAATTTGATTTAACACTTTTCTCACTAAAAATTAGTTAAATGGATCATTTTTGGTAAAAAAAGTCAAACAGGTCAGCTTTTTTACCTGTCATATTGGCCAATTCATATCCAGTGGAACTGTTAAATGCTGGCAAAATTATCAAATGGTAAATTTACAAAATTTGCAAAAGGAAGAGGCCTAAAGGGCAGAATACTTTCTTCAAGCAACAGAGATCTACATACAGTTGGTAAATTTATCAGTTGTTGGTAAATTTAGTCCAAAACTGAAATGCAAATTTAGGGACTTAAGCAAGCTTCAATAATTCATAATTCAGTGAGAGTGATAAAGCAGAAAATGCTTGAAAAAGTTCAATGTTGGACTTACTTTATAAGTGGGTCAGTTTTAAAAATTAGCATTTCAGTTTAAGCCAGCAGCTGAAATGTCACCTGTCCCTCACTGGCCAGAGTGACCCCAGCAGTGCTGCAAAGAGCATGTGCTGGAACTGTGAACTTATCGGGAACATGTTCTTGGGTGTAGGGATTTTATTCTGAATTAGAATATATAAAAAAACTTTGTTTTGAATTTCTCTTCAATTTACCTGTTGAAATTTATTATTTGTAAAACACATCGAGCCTCAAATGGATTGACCTTCTGCTAATGTATATCACCTAATGAATGGATGCAATTAACTAATTCATATTGGAATATTGCACTTTCCTGCTCACATTCATCATCACTAAATGTGTGATCTAGTTTGCAAGTTTAAATTTTTTATTATTACCCTTTAAACTAAAGAAATAAGTCTTGTATTTAATTACCTGAACTTACATATTCAATTAATAGCTTCATTACCTTAATGAACATAGATACTATGCAGAAGTAACAAAAGATTGCTGCTGGGTCTGCTCCCAAGTACACCCTATAAAGGGTCAGCTATGAACCTCAGAACACCTTTTTTTTTATTAAAAAGGTCTTGATTGTGGAATTTCAAAGGAATTGGGCCTGCCAATCTAATATTCTTATACAGGGGCATGAGATAAATGTATCATATGTTCTAAATGTTTAATGTTCTAAATATTTAATACATAAAAGTAATCCCAGAAGAAAAACTTGTATCTGGAAAGACAGAGGATTTAAACAATCAAACGTGGATAATTCTGAATGAAAGGGGATGAAAAAAATGAAAACCAGGCAGACTGACAACTAATCTATTAAAGGATGAGTGGAGTATGGAGTGAAACAAGCAAATGCTCTCGTTGAGGGAGAGAGGGGACAAAGCACTGGGAGCAGCAGCTCTAACAGAATATTCATCTCCAGCAGAGGGTCACATTGTGGCTGGATGGCTCCCCTGGAGGCCCAAGTAGAGTGGGAGACAGGTGAAAGAAGTTGGGTTGGTGAGTCAGGTACAGGAAACACTGTCACTTTTCTAGTGAAAATTAGATTTTAGAACCATGAATCAACTCTCCTAGTTAGCTCCCTGTACTTTCCAAATGCACAACTTCACTTTTGTGTGTCAGTAGAGTCAAATCTGTCATTATCTTTGGCTTTCATGCTACATTCCTTTTATCAGTTAGGTAGGCTCAGATCTCCTCCTCTTCACAACCCTACAAGTAGCCTTAATAAGTGTCAGGGCTGCTACAGGGACCCTGTGCCCTGCAGAATGATGAAAGGTTTTGAAAACATGTCCCATTCAGGTTAAGAAAACACAGGATTCAGATCCCTGCAATATACTTGATATATTGGATCCACTGGATGTACTTTTTAGGATGTTTCTTCATGCTGCATTAATATATTTAGCAAAGATGCCTTTTGTTTTTAATAGCAAAGCTATATGAGAAAAGTGAATATGCAGGGAAAAAGAGCAGGGAATTGGCTTAAACACGGCGTTCCTCTGTACTAAATTGATCTATGCTTTAAAAGCAAAATTGTTTTTATACTGCAACAGTCATTCTCTGGATGCATTCAGTAAGGTTTGCCCATACCATCACCTACTAGCTAAGCTCCTCCTAGGGCTGAGAGGGCAGCACACCCAGTGCAGCTGATAACAGTGGAGCACGTAAGCATCTGTCCAGCATTGCCCTGACACTTCCACGGGGTGCCAGCACTGACAACCCTGTCACGGGGCCCTCTGCAGAGGAATGTTATCTGTGCCCCTCTGTGCCAGCACGGCTGCGGAGAGATTAAACTGGCTCAGAAACTCTCAGGCAGGACCTGAGTTACACATACAACAAGCTTTGAAATTTACTATCATCAGTTATACAACCATACATAACGTGTATGTGTGCAGTACCACCAGTTATGCACTGAGGCCTAATGGTGTGCCCAGCCAGTCAAGAACAAAGCAAAATCCTGGGTCCTGCTTTAGAGAAAGTGCAGTTTAGTTCTCCCTGAAATCAGTGTCAGCAACAGCAGACATATACATGTCAGGCCTTAAAGATTATGAGCAAAAAGCCTGAAGTACACATATGTGGTAAGGGTTTGATCTCATATTCATGATACAGACAGAAATGTTTTATCTGGACACTGAGATCACAGAGAAGAAAGAACAAATTCTCAAGCAGTCCCCTTGTGTGCCATGCCCCTTCTCCAAGCTGGGCTCAGCTAAACCTGAGCTGCCCATTGCAAAGATTTCTCACCTTGAGCACTTTTTCACCAGGGACTACAGCAGAGACAGAGGGATGATCAGGAAATAAAATAAATAAAGAAATAGAAGGTTTATGTACTAAAAAACTAAAACACTTAGAATGCTGAATTACAGTGTGTTCAGATCTTCCTCACCTGAATTTTTTCTTTGACCTCCCCAGCAGGAGAACCAATCTGTAAAACAGAGAATGCCCCTTGTATACCATGCATCAGTTTCTGTATGAAAATTGAGATATAAATTAGGCAAAGGCATTTGACCAGGGACCTGAATTAGAGGTTCACAGAGTTAGTCTAATTCAACTAAAATCAGCAAACTTTAAAATAATTTGGCTCGTATTATTACAATACAAAAAATATATGGTGTATTTACAACCTTGGTCTCTCCAGCTGTGTTGGTTTAGGTTTTATTACATCAGTAATAACAATTTATGTGATACTCTGAATAATGTGCTATTAAAAATTCAGTACACTATATATTGTTACCCGTGGGATTTAAACTGT
The DNA here is from genome assembly GCF_035770615.1 of Melospiza melodia melodia. NCBI lineage: Eukaryota > Metazoa > Chordata > Aves > Passeriformes > Passerellidae > Melospiza > Melospiza melodia. The sequence continues at coordinate 7,083,586 of NC_086208.1, read as the reverse complement.
GGGAGCTATGTGCATTATTCTCTACTTTGCTATTTCTATAGGAGTGAAGATTACTATAAAAATGGTTAGGTTATATACATCATGTGAATTCCTGCTCTGCTTGAATCCAGGTGAAGGGAAGAAATAGCTCAGTCCAGACTGCCTCAGGGGTAAGAGTCCCCAGAGTTTTAGTCTTGCAATCTAAGGTTACACTGATCCCACATTCAAGCATGAAAATAATATCAATGTGCTTTTTGATGTCTTTAAAGGATGCCAGCAGATTTGTGAGGCATAACCTCCCCTAACAGAATCCATTTGATGCTTCTACAGAGCACCAGCTTTATCTGTGTGTCTATTGATTTTACTTTTTACAGCAGTTTATCTAATTTTCCTGGCACAGAAGTCACACTGACAGTTTTGTAGCTCCTGTGATCACCTTTGAAGGACTCTCCTGAAGCACCAGCAGATCAGTGGTATATTTCCTATGGCCTGTTTTGCTGACATTAGGATCAGGATCAGCAGAAAACCAACCCACTGACACAAGCACTTGAGAAGCTGAGCATTTTAACCCCTTGGTGGAAACACTGCACAGCTCCAGCAATTAGTTACTGGTTAATTTATCAATTTCTCTTGAAGTGTTTCCTGATGACAATTTATTTTAGAACAGTTGCTCACACCCAGCCCACCAAATCTAGCAAGGCAAATAATTCTTTTAGCTGTGGACATAGCCATGTTGAATGCTTCTTCTGTGCTTCCATCCTCCACAGCTTTACTTACAGTCTCACACGACTCCTCTGGTAATAGAATTTGAAAACATTTAGAATCTTACTTTCACATTCTTGGCAAAACCTTAAAATCTTTTTGGTGACCTTTCTTGTGGTTCTACATTTAATATGTATGCTCCTTACTTACTTATATAACTTCCATTTTTGGAAGATGTCTTCATTTTCTTCCCTCAGATGACACAGTTTCAATATTTATGGGTGGCACTGCTGGTAGCCTTCTCATTCTGACTCTGGGAGCAGGGCCCAGGTGAGGGAACAGTAGAAAACAGTAATCACAGTGCATTTTCTTTCCCTTCTTCAACCAGATGTTCCATTGCATACAACTAAAAGGCAATTATACAGAGGATTAATGAAATAGATAGCAATTAAAGCCAAAGCTTTCATGGTGTTTATATTTACACTTTACTTGTCTTTCTTAAAATGCTACATACATATTTTTTCGATTTGGTAAATGTCATAGAATCTCTTTCTAAATATAAGAAAAGGAGAAACTGAATTCAAATGTTCTGAGCTGCCTCCTTTTCTCTTTGGAAAGTGAGGCAGTGCCTTTGAATTGCCACATGTCAAAACTGGAAGGATTTACCAAGGGAGCAGTCATCCCCTGTGTACTCTGTTCTTCAATACTTTCTTAGAGCACCTGCTTGAATCTCATTATAGAGCTGAGGAGAACCTTTGGTCTAACTTTGCATCCAAGTTCTTATTAATGGAATTAAAAATATGATTTTTATGAAGTATTGAAAAAAGTCTGATAGGATCAAATGTGAAATAAATGCTTTTGTTGCAGTTCTCCACCCTGCAAAGACAGAAAATTCATGTAAGGAAGTCAACGTGGTCTGAACAAATGAGTATAAATTTCTGTCTCTGACGTGCTATTACCCCTCTATTAGTGGAAAAGTAGCATTAATGTCTTCATACCTGCTATGAGACAAAACTCAGAGGTACCTACATATATTAGGTGAGCAAGACTTGCATCTGCACAAGAGAAGGAATCGCTATAGACAAACAACTAAAAATTGCTTCCATAAACATGTTTCTTTATTTATTTATCATTTTCCTGAAAGAGAGGAAGTGGTTTATCTCATTCCTACTGTAATGAATATCCTCCCAAGCATCCTCCCTCAGTTCTAATGTATACATTACCCTGAAAGAATTCTCTCACAGACATAACAAACATACACTCCAGCCCGCTGTGATAATTGAGGTCCTGAGTAATATGTTTGTTTCTCGGTGGCGTGGGGTAAATGTTTTCAAGCTGCTATTCACAGGCTATTTTCAGGGGCTCCCCAGAGGCAGGCTCAGTGTCTGTGCCTCAGGCACGACCTGTGGAGCAGGACTGGAGCTGTCCTGCAGCAGTGTCACCGCCTCTGCACGGGTGTCCCCGGCTCAGGCAGCACCAGCTCGGATGCTGCCATCTGCTGCTGCATCAGCTCCGTGCTGCTCCACAGGGCAGCGCTTTCAGAACCACCTGAGGACACACTGGAGTTTGGATGCAGAGGTAGAGAAAGGTGAGTAAAAGCACACAGAAAAGCAGTCAAGGATGAAAACTGGGTGGTGGGGAGAACTGGAGGGTTAAGGGGTGAAGCTGGGGGTGGGTAAGTGCTGCAGAGAACACACATCAGGACCTAGCTGGAGGCTAGGAGGAACACTGATGGGATAACAAGTGGCACATTTCCCTAACCTTGTAAGGCTCTGCCCTCTTTAGGACAGATCCAAACCTGCACTGAGCAGCTACAATACATGCCAAAATAATCTACCAGAACTGGGCTGAGGTTCTAGTGTCAAGTGAAACAGCAGAAAATAGTCAGAAATCAACCAGAGAGTATAAAGTCTGTATCACATCTGATAAAAAATGTTCAAGACGCTGAAGGAATAAAGGTGTCACATTTTTTTCTAGGAGGTGCAGTTCTTTGAGATATTTGGCAACTTCAAGTCTTAAGATCATGGAAAATAATATTATGATACTCTACATTATAGCACCCATGCACTTTTAAGCTAAACACACAGGAAATATATAGTAACTCAGTGCTTCACTTCCCTGTTCTGCCTTGTAAGGAGCCACTGGACCAAAGCAGATTTCATTAAATGTTCTGCATTTATTCTGCCTCATTGCTCTTTTGTAAACAGGGAAGTTCACTAGAGAGCAAGGCATTTAGTCCAAAAAAGACCATTGTGAGTGAATATGCAAATTCAACACACACCACCAAGGTAAGACTCCTCATTAGCCACTGAAATGTCTCAGAAGTTAAGGGCTTTTGTGTACAGGGTACAGTACAGCATTCTCCCAAGCATTTGCTCTCTTTACAACTTCCCCTTGAAAAAGTCTTTGACAACTAATAGTAGCACGGTTTAAACCCTAATCAAGGTCAGAGAGAAATTTGCAACTATATATTGGTTCCTTACTTTGTGGTTTATCTTTTTGCCTTTTTTTTTTGATCAGGATGATAGAAACAGTTTATTAATTCTTACAAGGAATTATTTCTTAAAAAAAAGTAACATAGGAAAGGTAATGATTAATCCATTCTATAAGAAAAAAAGAAGAAATCTGATTGCAAACTTGCTGGTATTATCTAACCAGTATAAATAGAAGTGCACTTAGAGAAGGCATAGAATGACAAACCCATGATGAATTGTTAGGGCATGTTGAGTTGGTTCTGTCAATGCCTGCAGTCAGATGATTTCACTGGCTGTACAAGATGAAATCTCATATTTCAATGTTTAAGTAAAAGTGTCAAAGTTCAGCTGGAGCAGGGACGAATACAGAACAAATTTTGTGTGTATTTGTAACTAGGGCACCAGAGCAATAGAGGAAGCCAAAATGAGCCGGAAAAACAAAAGGAGTTTAAAGGAGAAATTTTCCTTGAAGAACAGCCTGGTTAAAGAAGCCCTCTCAGAGTTCCTGGGAACTTTTATACTGATAGTAAGTGTCAGCTGCTTTCTTTTCTTCCTACTAATCTAATGTTGGACAGTGCTTGTGAGGGGACATGTACATTTTCCTTGTACTGTGCCAGCAGCGAGGTTACAGCCTGAGCATGCACAGCCCGAACGAATTGCTCCTCTGACGGTAAGTTTGTAATTCCCTTCTTCACCCCATGTAATTATCATTGCCTATAAAAACCAGATTGTTTTATGTACTACAATTGTCTGATTGGCATTAGATTTCATCTACGAGTGGAATTTCAGTGAAGGAGTAAGCTCTGAACAATCCAGAGAAGCACAATGAATGTTGTTAATACTTTCCTGTTTTTTAAAATCTCAGCAGTTCATTTTATGCACAGATTCTGTTTACATTAACAGACATATTGTACTGCATGTTTAGAAAATTTTAGTTGGGTTGTTTTCCTGTGTAATATAGGAATTTAGCTTTATGATTTGTAGTGAATTTATTGGGAATTGCATTGCCAAACATTCAGAGATTTTTGAAGTTTAAAATTTTTTGTTTGTTTTTAACTCCATAACATAAATTACATATATATTGCTTGGTCCTATAGTACTGCTACAACTTAGATAAATAACCTAAATTTCCCATTTTTTTTAACCCCAGATTTTTATTTTTATTTCTTTACCTAATTTCTTGCGCAGTTTTTCTGTGCATTTTGCACTGGGACTGTGACTCACCAGGGGAGAGAGCAGGCTGTGTAGCAGTGCTAGAAGCCAAGCAACTAGACTATTTATGCCAAGCTTTCTTTCTTTCCTTCTCCTTTTTGTCTGGACAAAGTCTTGCTTATTGCTAAATATTTCATCATAGTGAAAAAGGAAAAAAAAGTAGCAGGCACAGTACTGTCATAGGTTTTATAACTGTAACTATATTAGCTAAATTTCAAGTAAGTCATCTAAAAATTCCAGTAGCTCATAAAATACTGGAAATTATGGTCTTTACTACAGTTCAGCCAACTGAAGTGCACCGGCACTAAAATAACATTATTCTCAAATTTAATACCATCCATAAGACGTTATTACAGTAAGGAGCACATTTAGAAGCAAGGAGCACAGAGCACTTTACAAACATTAATGAATTAAATGTCACAACACCCTGGTAAGGAGGGGAAATGTCATTATCTTAATTTTGTATATTAGCAAACCTGATTACAGGAGCCTGCACAGGAAGCCTGTGGCAGAACTCTGAATATAACCCACATCACCTGACTTCCAGTACTCTGTGCTCGCCACAAGATCCTCCCCCTCCTTCCATTAATAAAATTAGGCAAGAGAAGAAAACATATTAAAGTGCAGATTAGACAGCAAATGCTATTATTTAATATTATGCTGCACAAGGCTAGACAGGAAATGCAAACCCAGATCCTATTTCCTAGTATATTCACCATATGAGTGTAGTAGAAAATGGTAGAAAGTGTAGAAAGCTACAAAATTGTTGTTGACAATCTGAGTTTCTCATTTCTCTTACCCTTTCTAGTTCCAGTCTTGGTTTGAAGAAGAAAGAGCCTCACCTGGATTAAACTGCAGTTATCTCAGTGCTTTCATACCTCAGCTTATGTTTAGACTGCACAAGTTAGCAGCAGTACCAAGTGTTTATTGTTAAGAAACACTGCCTTTTCTGCTGTTGTCTTAAGCTGCACAGGGGGAGTTTAGGTTACACATCAGGAAGAAATTCTTCAATGAAAGAGTGATTGGGCACTAGAATCACCTGCCCAGGGAGGTGGTGGAGTCACCATCCCTGCAGGTGTCTAAAAAAAGACTGCACATGGCACTCAGTGCCATGGTTTAGTTGTTGATGTGTTGGTAGTTGATAGGTTAGACTTGATGATCTCAAAGGTCTTTTACAATCTCGTTTGTTCAGTGATTCTATTTATTGCTGTTGCTTTAAAACTGTCAGCTAGTATTCACCTAAAGCACAGATAAATATTAAACCCTTAATTTAAATTGGAGCTAATGGAAGAGGCATCCTGGTGAATCAGAGGACAGAAATCCTTGGAAAACAGCATGTACGCAGAAGTTCTAGTACTAGGATAGTGTAAGAACTGTGTGTTGAAGCTGTTACAAAGGAGAGGAGAGTTCAGGGCCTACAGCACAGTTGAATCATGTCTTTGCTGAAAGCCACCTCAGGTTGCTGCGATGGGGTTTAGAAACTGTGGAGAGCACCTGTGCCAGGGAGAAAGGCTGAGCCAGCATTTCTGTTAGCCACAGGCTCTGTCTGGAAGCCAATGCTAACTGACCACACCCAAATCTGGGACTCACTGCTGGGAGTTAGCCGGGTGAAATTCTGCCCCTCCAAATAAGCTATTTCTAAATTTTCTAGAGAATAACATCAGAGGCCGCGTACTAATAGGAGCCTAAGCTACCATCTTTGGTAACTCTCAGTTTTGCAACATTGTTTTCCAAACAGGAAATCTAGAAAGTGGAATAACTCACCAGAGAAAAACCCAGCCTTCACCTCAGGGTGTGGCCTGCAATGTCGGACAGATTTCACACAACAAGCCTTGAGAAAGGCACTGGGCACAGAGTTTGGATAAAATCTCCTGGTCAGCCCTACTTAGCATGCTGCACTTTGCCTTGCAGCATGGACTCAGAGCACGTAGACAAAATTCTTTCCAGGTGAAAATTAAGTAGAAGGTGAGCTCCAGAATCACAGGAAATGTGCTGACCATCAATGGATGCTCAGTCCAGTGAATCAGACTGGAGATGCTCCATATAATTCCTCCTGAGAGATCCACAGGTTCTCAGGTGCTTACATTATACAACTTGATAACACAGCCCATGTGAGCCATGCTCTCTGCTTAGCAAAGCACCCAATTTTGGTAAGAAACATGAAACTCCAGGAGCCTGGAAGCATCCTGAGCTGGGAGAACACCTGCCTGTTTGCACCATGGTGGCTGAGAGCCCAGCCTCAGACAGTCTCAGCCTTCTGCAGCTGAAACTGGCTCCAAGGTCTCCCTTGAGGAAGAGCTCTCTGGCGAGCTTTTAGTTCTCAATCATGTTTCCTGGGTCAGTACATTTCCTCTTGGGACTTCTGTGAGTTAATCTGGGGGACAACACCTGTGGGCTAGCACAGAAGAGTCAGGAAGCCATGCTGCAGCAGATAGATGGTTTATGTGGCTTTTAGTGAGTCTGCATGGAACTCACCTATCCAACTGCCTCTCTGCTTTTAATCATGCTCCTCTCCATACTTCCTCTTTGGAACTTGACTGCATTGCTCTCAACCAAAATGGGATTTTCTCTGACTTATGCCATTAAGTATATCTGAATTGAAACAGTTCCAAAAGGAGATGCCAAATAGGCCATGTGGCTTCCTTTAGCAGCTACTACTCACCTAACACAGTTTCTATTTCATTTTCACTCTCAAGAGCATCTTACTGAACAGAGTTTCCCAGAAAGGAGCTGCACAGGAGCCAGGATCTCCAGAGGCCAGAGCAGCATTCACTTCCTTGCTGAGACAAAACACAGGCTTCCATTTAGCATATAAATACAAGAGGGAAGTATACATGCTCCTAATAGATAGTTTTATATATCTATTCCTATAATCCTGGTCTCCAGCTGGAGGTGGGGAGCCTCTTGCAACTCCCATTGAAGCAAATGTTTGTGTGTGCTTAGAGGATTCAAGACACAAGCATGAACTGAATACATGACAGCCCTGAAATAGCTCAGCTAATGAGGAAAGCTATTTATCATCAAAATGTTTTAGTTTTGTTTTCATATTCTGACCACTTCATTATTCAAGTTATTGCTCCTGCTCTGTTGCAGAGTTGCTTCAGAAAAGTCTTCAAGATTGGCATTACACAGATTTGCTCAGTCCATAAGATTAAAATTTAAACCAATTTTCTATATCTACTTTTTGTGGTCCTACATTCCAGTGCACGTTAATTACAATACCGCAGGGTAACATATATCCCTTATTCTAAACATGCATTAGAATTCTCACTACATGATGTTATTACATGACAGCAAACATAGCTTTTGATCCTTTGCTCCTTAAATAAGTGTTTAACATTTAACACAAAACCACTACTTAGACATTTTAAACAAAGATAAATTCCCAAGTCCTAAATTTTTGTGAAATGGAGAATTTTTTTTTGTATAGGATGAAATTACAGCAAGTTTTGTCTAAGGTAAAAAATTAAATATCAGCACTTTCTAACAGCTGCCTTGTTTGCCATCAGTAGTGAATTTCCTGGAGTACATAACCTTGCATAATTAGCTCTTAGTGAACTTAAGTTTGTCAAAGCTAGATAAGAGGGTATTAAAACTTATTTATAATTGGTATTTTGATCTGTCACTCAGCTTTTAAAATATTACACAATGCTACAAATACCATGAGCCCTAGCAGTGTTTGCACTTTGAAGAGCAGCTCTTATGTCAGAGATTCATACATCTGGGTCTCTAGCAGCAAAAATATAGTACAACCAAAAAATAATAAATGCCATCGTGAATCTAATGTTATATAGTTGCATATACTTGATGGCATTACATTTTGCTAATGATTCTGGTGAAGACATACAAACTCTATTTAATACAAACTGTATTAAATCAGCATTGCAAACAGAAGACAAAGTGGTAACAAAGACCCTTAGTTGTACTGAGGTTAAGGAGGTGTTCTTGCATACTGTTGTTATTTTCATCATCGTATTATTACCAGTTTTTTTTTCTAGACAGCCTTTCTCTTTTAGAAGTCATTCTTTAATTCAGCTGAATATTAAGCAGTGTGAAAAATTTGAAAGGAAGGTTAGCTAATTATTCTTTTACCCCAGAATATTTATGACAGCAAAACATTCTGAAAAACCATGGGAATCTTTTGTTTTCCATCCAAACTTAGGCTTCCCAGTATATGACATTACAAACTTTTAGGTGACTCAGACGTTGTGTTACATGAAAACTTTGAAGAAAATTATCTTCATTTCTGCAATGTCAGCCCCAGCACATAACTCAACACTCACTGTTTAAGGTTTCAGTAAGCTGAACTTAATTTCCCAAAACCTTTTTCTGTGGATACCCTTCTCCCCAGAAAGTTTCATCTATAGGGCTGAAGCATAGGCACCTCTGCCTGAGACTTATAGCAGACTTGCATCTTTCCAACATTCAACTGTGAGTGCAAAACTTGAATTTATGTTTTACAGACATAAATTTACAAGGTGTTGTTTCAAAAGTTTCACCAAATAAAAGAAAGGTAATAAAAGTAATAACTTTTTAAAGCTGTCACAAACAGTTGGAGAACAGAATAAAAGACAATAAATGTAGTTTGTGCTATGCAGTGAGTTTATATCTTTGTGATCTCAACAGTTCAGTAAACCATTCTAGTTGCAAGTGAATTCTAGGGAGCTCTCCAATCCATGGTCCAGTTTAAAGGCAAATGTGACTCAGTTCCTCTAACCCATTCCTCACACGTTTCTTTACTATTAAAAGCATTCATCTTCCTCTTTTTTTTTTTTCCAACAGCAAACAGCTTTGCTTTTAATTACTCCTAAGCACGTACCTCTAACCATGAGGGCCCAGCAGAGATCCACCCCGCTGTTTCTGCAGCCAAAGGAAGGAGCAAAAGAAAAGGGACATGCACCCTTTACACTCCAGGGACAGGACAGAAATCCTCCTTTCTCAGAGTCTGCAATGCCCACTCTTGCACACTTTCTCAATGCTACAGAACACAGAGAGTTGGTGCAGAGACTAAATATATTTTAGGAGTTTAGAAAGATTTAAAGCTTTTCACTTGGGGTAGGAAGCAAAGCATCATAGCTCAAGAATAATTGAATAAGGTGGGAGGGAAGCAGCACCTGAACAGATTCTTTTTCTCTTCAAGGCTGCTAGGTAAGATGTTGTTCCTTTGCCTGGCCTTTTCTTTCTCGCCCCGATACAACAGGCAGTGTTTCACTCCTGAAAGTTTGTGTCTGAATATTACATTTCATTTTCTTTCCTGAATTTCTAAAAATTAGTAAGAAAATAAAAACAGTCTTCAGTAAAGAAACTGACTCAAACCAGTTGCCCTCTATAATTCAGGAAAGAAAAGCATTTAGCATTTCAGGATTGAGTGTGCAATATTAATCATAACAAAATATGAGAAAATGCAGACTTTTGCATTCTCTCTAGGTGATTTCAAACTTTTATTTGTCTCCTATTTCATATGCAAAAGCAATAATAAAATTTAAAAGCATCATTTTATATAACACAGCATAGTCTGTCCCTCAATATTTTCACTATTTTTTTCCCCACAAAGCAATTTGAACCTTATATTTATATGTTTTTAAAACTTTATATACACAAATCATCCAAAGTTTTATTAAATTTACAATCATGTCTCCAAGTAGTAATGTCTCTTTCTGTCACTAGAAAATGGTTTCAAAATGGCAATAATTTTAAGGCTTATGTCTATACTATTTAATTCACTAAATGTAAGGGCTTGGGGGTTTTTGCACCCCTTATTTATGAGATAGCAAGTCTGAAAAAAAATTAAAATCCATCTGAACCCAAGAGGATATTGGTTGTTTCCCAGAAGAACATCAGAACGGATACAGTGAATTTTTATTGCTCTAAACTTGATTAAATCATAACGTACAGAAATCCTCCCCACCTCACCAAAACATTTCATTAATGATAAAATAAGAGCTGTGACTAGTAAGCTTGACTGGTAAGCTGTATTTTTTATCTCACCTTTAAAAGTTTAAATACTCTCTGATTTAACAAAATATAGCAAATAATAAACATTAAATTGGATGAGGACTGGTCTTTCCTGAAAGGGGTTTTCCTGTAACTTGAATTCTTGCAGAGCTAATGCCCTGAATTTTAGAAAATCTAACATGTCTCTGTTTTTGTTGCTTTTAGCATTACTGTCCCTGGTGAAAGAATACTTAGGAACCCTGTCTGAATTAAGATCCTATGGATTACACAGCAAAAATACATCTCTATGTGGAAAAAGTTTCTAATATTATAAAACATCTTATTATGAAATTCAATAGGTAAATTCTTAAGCAGACTTGCTTTGTAAATGAAGGGATGGAAATGAAAGTGAGTTCTAAAACACACTCCCTTAGGAAGATACGACCAAATTAGCACACCTCAAACTGAAAAGCTTATTTACTACTTTTATAAGTAGCTAATCCTATTTGGAAATATTAATGTTGAGTAGGGGAACTGCACAAGACTACAGTACACCATGAAGAATGCTGTGAAGTTTTCATAGGCACAGATCCCTACCTGCAAATACAGCCACTATTTTTCTAGCATTTCATGATTGAAAGTGCACAGTTTATGATTAATTTTTTTTTTTTTTACCTGCTGACTGTATTACTTATAGCACATTGAATTCCTGAACTCAGGCACAGCATCATCAGCTGTGCAACCACTGAGGCCACCCTGTGCCTGCAGGGACACCTGTGGAACCCCCTGCAGGTGTGTCACCACAGCTGGAGCTGGGGATGAACAGAGTCCAGCACAGCTCATTCCATCCACACTGCTCAAAACTCAGCTGCCTCTTTAATGTGACAGTCAGAGGGTCTGCCTATAAATGCACACCACTCCTAGGACTGGGTGATAAGAAGGGGGCTTTTTTATATAAGCATTCTTTAAGATGTCTAAAACTTTACTGGCCATGTAGAAAAATAGATTCCCTAAAATTTTGGTTTCAGATCTTGCAGAAAGCCTATTAACACTGAAAAATGCTGTTACAAACATTTGGAAAAATCCTGAAAATAGTAAGATGGAGGCAAAATTATCTTTAGTCTCTCTGATGTGAGACAAAGTCCTGCAAGCTTCCAGACAGTAACAGGACCTTAGACTCATTGAAGGCCAGTTGTTTTCCTTTCCTAACATTAGCCTTGTTATCCAAGACAAAGAGAATGATCTAATGGCCTATGAAGCAAGTTTTTTTTTGGTAGAGAAGGTTCAGACAGCTATTCCACACCCAAGCGTGTTCTTCAGGGCAGTAATGATTTTATGAACAAAAAAAAGTCAGTGCTGAAAGTACTCCAGTAATTTTAAGCAGATCAGGCTATAGACAACTGCTAAGAGGAAAATCTGGCAACATAAGATAGACAAGATAAGATAAAGAGATCTGGCTGTAATCTATGTAAATTAAACTCCCATTTACCCATGTGCTTCAATCAATGAGTGATGTGGGTGCAACTGATGGCTGAGCTTGGCCTAAAATCTTAGAATATTTAATTACAACTCAGTGATCTAGATGGTCTTAACTCAGTCAAACAAAGACTTCCAAGGTATTACATTGCTATTTGTGTAATTACATGATTGGGTGATAGTTTCCAGTTGCACCAACCTAACTACAGTAGGTATGAGGCAACTTTTCTCTCTCCTTCTTAAAAGGTCAGCAAATGGAGAGAGTATTACAGTGACACAGCTCAGACCTGCAGGCTCAGCTCCAGTTTTCCCATCCCTGGATGGGCACACGCTGACTGTGCCTGCAGCAGCATTTAGTCATTGTACATGAGCAGGTCCCCTGAGTGCAGCCGTGTTGCAGCTGGCTCACATGTCTTCTCTGTAGAAGAGAGACTGGTTAGCACAGAAATGGAGCATCTGTGGTTGTGTATGTCCCTAAGATGTGCAGAGTAGGAGCTACAATGCAAGAGGACTGCACAGCTGTTCTGTGTGGCTCTCCTCAGTTCTGGTGATAAAGGAAGGGAAGCCACAGCCTCCTTCTGTTATTTCCTTCTCTTTTCTTGTGAATTTGTAGTTGATATACATAGATGTTGCTATCTCCTATCCTCCTATAACCATCTCCTCTACCCCTGTTCTCTTTTTCATCATCCTTACAGAAAGAGAGAATGTTTTCAAAAGAATGGCCTTTGAGTCTGCAAAACTTTGCCTGTGCCATTTCAGAACACAAGTGCACACTCTACTTGTAGATTGAGCTGGCTGCCTGTATTCAACTTGCATCCCAGTATGTGCAGGGGCCCAGAGCAGCCTACTGAGCTTGCTCTTCATCTGAGTCATATCTTCCCCAAAATCTTGCTTGGTGCAGTTTCTGGAATACTCCCTTTAAGAAATCTGGAAAGTGATGACTAGAGTATGTTAATTCCACCTCCTGTACATTCTTATGAATTCCAGCATACCCATTCTTTCCATATTAAACATAAAAACACATTAGGAATTGTCTCATATGAAGTTTAAAAAAAGATGCCATTTCAGCTGTGACCAACCCCACTGTGTTTTATTGTTTTATTTCAGTTTGCTGTCTGTCTGTGCATTTGTGCTGATCACGTGCAGTGCAGGTGAGAGCAGGGCTAACGCAGGCGTGCCTCATCTCTTGCACAGCAGCTGACTGGAGCCTGCACTGTGTCCTGGAGCTTTTAATTACAGTCCAATAAACTGTAGCTATCTAACACCACCCCACCCTTACATAACCCAAGCTGCAACACTCTGGCACCAGTGAGTGTTTTGTTTGCTTACATGATTATGACCTCAGGCAAGAGCTGCACCTGGGCATATGACACAGTCTTGGGGCACTTAGAAATGCCATCTGCATCCAAAAGCTGGTTAAGAGAATAATTTTATGGAGAGCTTTTCTGTCACATTTTGGCATTAGCTAAAACCCTTGGGGAAATAATGGAAACAAAAGGATGATTTTCCTGTTTAAATTGCATCTATTCGAGCAGGACTTGCTTGTTAAACCTTGATCACCAAATCATTTTGGTACAGTCTATTTCTAAGGCAAGACAGATTTTCCCATTACTTTGCAGTTTCTGAATTCAGTTGCCTTGCAACTGAAAATAAGCAATAAGGTTGCTCAACATATATCTACTCACGTCCCAGAAACTGTATGAGTCACATCACTTAGTGCTGCAGAGAAGCAAAAATTTTCAGACTATAAAAATTATTTGAGAGCTTCCATTGGCTGCTTGTGCAGCAGAGCACATAGGCATATATATTTAAAAAGCAGATTTTCAAAGACATAGAAATGGATCAGCTAGTCTATCTCAAACTACAAGGTTTTTGTCCCTTTGAATATCTTTCCTGTCATCTTTAATAGACTCTAAATATATGCTTGAAGGTAAGCAGAGGCTTTTGAACTGAATAAACATCATCTTAAGCAAATATTTAAACCTGTTACTGAACTTTATTCTGAGGAGAACCAACAAAAATCCCAAACTAGTTTAAATCCATTTAGAATTCTTCAATGTGAATTATTTAGACATCTCTACTTCAGTTAATTGTTCAAGCTGCAGAGTCAGTGAAATATTTTGCCAGAGCAATATATGATATAAAGTCAGCATAACAATAACACACAATGTAAATACCAGAAAGTTGTCTCAATCCCTATTTTCAGCACTAAACATTAAAATATTTTTGAACTATCTTTCATAACTTTTACAGTAAATTTTTCATCACTTATCACATCAGTGTGGAACTAAGAACTTACCTCAGAGAATTAATTTTACTTTCAGATGCAGAGTTTTGTTGAAGGGGCAATGCAATCTTGTTGGGCTTCAAGTTCTGATGAGTATTCCCTCATTGTGTCTGAGAAGAGTTTTCTGTGTGGGGAGAGGTCCTTATTAGCAGACATTCTTCCCTGTGACAGAGATGAGAAAAATAAAAAGCAAAAGTGTGTTGCAGCAAAGGTACACATGACAAATTCTAGCACTGTTTCAGTACTCAACAGCATTTGCAGCTATACCAGGAGAGCAGAAGTCACAAGCAGTAACATTTGACAGACACAGCTGTGATTTGACACCTGTCTTTCCAAACACAGGCTCTGGGCTGCGGGTGTGTGGGCCAGGCCGTGCTGAGCCGTGGAGTGCATGGAGGGCCCATGACGGTGTCGGTGGGTTTTGCCATGGCAGTCACCATAGCAGTGTACGTGTCCGGGGGCGTTTCTGGTAAGTCACTTTTTACTTCTATAGCATTTATTGCTACAGTGCTAAGGCTCCCTTGTTAAAGGGCTTCCACTTCATGGTATAAATAATCAGAAGTTAGCAACAGTAAGCACCATTACAGCAGAATCCGCACCAGGGTTTTGCAAGAAAATCTTGTGTGTCCTTATTTCCTTCTATTCTTTGTGTTTGAAAAAATATCCCACCAAATTCTGATCTCAACTACACTGTGAAAATCTTGGCAGACCTCTGGCTTTTAAGGAAAGTGTTCTATGCAAACCAGAAATCTGCTTGGTGTTGCTTTGAAAATCCTGTCAATGGAGATGACCCTGGGCAGAACAGGCACTGTGTTAAAAGAAATAACCACAAAGAGCAATCCAGCAGTCACCAGACAAAATGGTGGCCAGCTACACAGAAAGCAGAATGACCCTCTAATGGGTATAATGAACAGGATTCACCTTACAGAGTGCAATTTATTTCTTCATGTCCTATGACAGGCAATAGCAAGTCTGCTCCTGATTATCACAGAGGCACCAGATCATAGAAAGCAGAAACATCAGAAAGATTCAGAACCAGAGATACATTCAATGACACTGTCAGTATCCTTTCCCCCTTATTTCAGCTTTAACACTTGCTCAAGCTGATTGGTCAGGAATCTCTCTTTAGCTGGGGTAACTAACCAGTGTCCACAGGTGCCATATTGGAGGCTGCCTTGTCTCCTTGTTCCACCATTCAATTTGGCCAAACTAAGATTGGAAACATTAGTATAAATGCTTTTAACAATTGCAGTCTTCCTTTAAAATAGAAAATGATGGGTTGTAAGAACAATGCTAAGCACGAAAATACACAATACTTTATTTTGTATGCAGAGTTTATATTGGCCTTTAAAGCACATGGTGCCCTTGTACTCCAGGTCTCATAAAGGCATTTCTTACCCTTCATAAGAGGGTCAAGTTGGTCTGGACAAATTTCTCTAGGTGTAATTAGGACATTAGAAATAGTTGCTGTAACAGAAATTACAATGGCCATTTCTCTTCTCTTTACAAATTCTTTTACAGAGGCATCATGCAGAAGGTTTCCATTAGAAAGTGCTCCAGGTTCTACAAAACAGGCAGTCTTGTCACTGTCATTGACACAAACCAGAACTGTTCCTTAATATCACACAAAATTAATTCAGCAGCACATTCCTATTATCTGAACAACTTTTAACTACAGCTCTTGGTTTACATGGAGGCAGCTAAACTCATCTAATGCAGATTCATGAAAACAAACCTGTGAAGACCTGTCCTACATTTGCACCTTTAAGGGATATTCATCTCCATCATTATGTAGAAAATTAGAGTTCAATCCCAGCAGGGCAGAGCAGTTGCAGATGTTGCAGTATTGTGCTTCCTGTGCTTTTCCCACGACAAAGGATTCTGCATGCAGTGCATTTTCTCTGTGAAAAAATAGGAACAGATATTTCAACAGGCTGTTATTATCCAACACACAATTACTAGTGGACGCTTCAGAATGCAAGTTCCTAGATAGAATTTTTTTGCAATTTCTGTGGCTCTTGAGTCAAATTTTCATGTTTAGGTACTGCTAAAATATTTTTCATCAGTTCTTTATGTAATTCTAAATTAACGCTAACAATATATATTATCTGGATGCTTAGTGAATTTCAGCTTTTTATTTAGGAAAATTCCCCTTTTTAATTTTCCTCAATATCTAGATACTTTCCCCTATTTTATCCAACTTAGCATTTCAGAGTGATGACTGTGATCACTGCAACCACAAAAGAAGGAGGAACACAGTGTCCAAAGTGAACTTTTTGTTTTAAACCAGTGGCACAGAAACCAAGCATCTTGTAACTCCCCTATGTCAGCATGAGAGCCTTCAATTAGACTTTATCTTTCCATATTAAATGTTAATTAGGTCTCTGTAATATTACTATAACTTGTCCTGGCCATCATAGTCACCCTGTATTATATACAGGTGGGGAAATAAAATCAGGTGTTGAAAGAAAGGAAAATTATTAATTCCAGCCAGAGTAAGGAACAAAAGACAACAATTAATCAAAATTCCCATGAAGGGCTGTTAAATTAGGTGCCATCCATCTATTTGCTCTGTGCTGAAGAATTTGAAACACAGTGAGGAATTCAGCTTTTAATTCAAGACTGGCACTACTAGGTCAGCATTTGGAAATGCTACAAAGAAGGTTTTATCCAGCTTTTTATCTGTGTTTGTCAGTTCATTATGTATCAAAGGTGCCTGGATTTCATAAGATAATGACTCACTGACCTGAAGTGCAAACAAACACAAACTGTACACAGAAGCCCTTTCTCCATCACTAATCTTTGATAGATAAAGGACATGCTCTTTCAGTTATTTTACCAAAGACAAAGGCCAATTTTTTTTTTCTGATATTCCTACAGACCAAAATGAGACCTTATCTGGAAGATAAGCAAAGGCTCCTATGTCTTTACAAAATTTGGGGCTTTATTACAAAGAAGTACCTATTCATTTATTTGGCAATTTGTGTTTCTTAAGTAGCAACCATGTATCTGTAAGCAATGAAATTTTCCAAGAGCATACAACACCTTTTTTGTTGACTAAAGATGTTGAGGGAAGAGACCCTATGACATAATATATTTTAGAAACTAAAATTGTCATGAAGAATTCCAATGTTACTGAAATCTTTTTTCATGCATAAGTTCAGATGTAGCTACTACTGAATTAAAAAAGGAAGGAAGTTTCACAGGAAACTGAACTTTGTTTCAGCACAGCTACTTTATCAGTTTCCTTATCATGGACCTTTCTGGAAAGCACAAGAACCAGATAGAAACACAGTGAAGGACTATGCACTGCTGTCCTCAGGTGCCATCCAGGCACAGCTCACCAACAGCCAACATGAAACTGGACAGCCCTAACATTATTTGATTTTGTCTTATGAAAACTGAGTTCCTAAGTAACCCCAGGTTGTAGACAGGGACACAAACATGACTTAAATCCAGGGCACTCCAGAACTGTCTCAAGGTACAAGCTCAAGCCAGTAACAGTCCTTATCCTAATATGTGCTTGGGATACTAAAGGAATGTTTTTCTGCCCCAGTTCTCCCCTGAAAATAAAGTCAAAGGCCTCGAGGAGAGGGAATATGTGCAGAATAAGGGACCCTCCCATCCCAGCCTATGGGGCAGGTTACTATTTTTCTGGAAAAGTTCTCTATAAGTTACATACTGCAGGACAGCAGTCTGATAAAGAGCACAGTCCACATGCATCAAGAGTAAGGATGGATCTTAGTGGCTTTTGCTCTTCCTCCTCTGATTTAATCCAACTTGTTTCATTTTAATTGCAGTCACCATTTAACTGCAAAATAACATCTAGAAAACCATGTACTGTTCTGGTGTTCAAAAGTGCCCACATTTTTACAAATCCTTCACCTATTCTCATGTATCTGAGTCATCCACATGACTTAATTTTTGATTTATTTTTCAGGTGGTCACATAAACCCAGCTGTTTCATTAGCCATGTGCGTGACTGGAAGATTAAAATGGACCAAATTACCAATTTACATATTAGCACAATTCCTGGGAGCATTCGTTGGAGCAGCGGCTGTCTTTGGGATTTATTACAGTGAGTACACCTTAGACATGTTCACAGGACAAACTAGAGGTCAGGCAGTCTCTAAGGCCCCAATTTTTCAATGAATGTCAGGCAGGCAGAGGACTCTTGTTCACACAGGGCTAATGGCAGGAATGAAGCAAAAGCTACAAAAAGAAGAAAGGAAAGAGCATAAAGAGTTTGAAGGAAAAAACAATGGCTTGAACATTCCAGGTACCCTACAAATTTACTGAAACACTTAATACTCCAGGAAATGTTCTGATATTTAGAAAAATTATTCATGGGAAATCAGATACTCTGAGATCATGTATTTCTCAGTAAGGATTTTAAATTACTTAATAGCCAGGATATAGGGCTATCCATCTTCCAGGCAAATTAGAAACATTAAAGACCTGCTACAAGTGCCTGTAGGCAAAAATCACCAACATTGTTCATTGAGGGTACAGGATATGAGATCAAGTCCCTCCTGACCAAAGCTCAGACCACCCTTGAGAGGTGACTCTCCAAGGCAATGAACTCCAGGTACAGTGATAAACAGATCACATATTTGACAGGGAAAAAGCAAAACTTCCCCCTATCCTTGAGGCACAGGGGGTTTTTACACAGTGTGCCAGCAAAGGAAAAAACAGTAACTGCCTGACTGAATCCACTCAGTTGGATCACTTGTGCTTTAACCCCCTGCTCCAAAACTCTGCTTCCACTGGCCCAGCCCATCTCCTCCAACATCTCTCTCCTGTGGGCACTATGTCTGCAGACCATGCGGGGTATAGGTGCAGCAGGAAGGACAAAAATGGAAATGCTCCTTGCATGCCAGCTCAGTGCTCAGTATCCACAGTAATCCCAAAGAGGAAAATCTTTAGGAACAGTGAGAACTGTTTTGGGAAAAGTTGTTTACTTTTTTTAAGGTTAGTGTTAGAATTTGGATACTGGAATGCTAGAACAGGATTTTCATCTGAATCTGTTCTCCTCAAGCCTGACAGTGAGAATTATGGCTGTGGCCATGATGCAGCAGTGTCAACAGGTACATAGGGTTGACAGGGGAGAAACTGTGCTCTGCCACAAGGGCAGCAGTAGGGAAGGGAGCCAAAGTAGGAAGCTTAGGTCTAGGTTAGGGACATATTCCTCATATTCAGGAGTGCTGGATTTTCTCATATCCCTATCTCTGCTCAAGTCCTCCTCTTGCCTCAATTAATTTCCAAATCTCTTCTGTAGTTTTTACTTCCTACAACTTGTAGGAATTTCATACTCTTTGAGGTGCACTGAAAAGTAGTCACTGGTAGAAAAACAGACATAGGAGATCATCCCTTTTTTCCTCCCATAATAGTTAAATGCCACAGAATTATCTGACACTTCAAATGAGAGCCTGATCTAAGCAAACAACTGAAATTCTCTGCACTCATGTTGTGGCTTTAAGCAAAGCTAGAATAAACAGAAAAAAGGAGAAATAGATTTATCTTCTAGGTTCAGGAGGGGCTTATCACCCTCACCACAACTTCCATAGGAGATGGGGAGCTATTTCTTTATTCACAAATATCATCTCATCACCAGATCCATTAATAAAATAATGGATTAGAGTTTGTTACTCATGTCTGTTTATGAAGATTTGAGTATCCCATTTAATATCTTCCTAATTCTAAAACTGCACCATTGTCAAATGGAATAGCAGTCATTCCTCCTGACTGGGAATCCACAACTGCACAATCAGGATGCTGTTCATTTCTTGGGTCATCAGAAAAAATGTAGCACATCTTGCAGATAACACATCTGTACTCAGAATCAGAAAATGCTCCTTGGCACTGAGCTTGGAGCTATGAGCAGGGGAAAACCGGCTCCATTTGGAAATCTGTGGCACATGAAACAAGTACTTCAAGGCACAGGAGGAGAAATGAGACAGGAGGGTATGAGGGTATGAGGAGTACATCACCTCAAATCCAATAATGGGGCTCCTAGGAAAAAGCCATCAGAGAATCACCTAATGGTTTGGGTTGGAAGGGACCTTAGATCAGTTTCAGTTGAGAATGTGACCTATCACATAGATTCCAGTCCTAGAAAACCTAGAAAAGTTCATGGAGAAGTGCAAGCAGTTGCTGGGTTTTTTCCACAGATGCCTTTATGGAGTACAGCGATGGAAAACTTGAAGTCACAGGACCAAATGCAACAGCACAGATCTTTGCAACATATCCAGCTCCCTATCTGTCCCTTGTAAATGGATTTGCAGATCAGGTAAGTGCACTTGCTATCTTAATTCTACAAATTAAATGTAAAAAAACCTGTAAGCCAAGCAGTGAAAAACCACATAGATCTAAAAAGTGTGCCAAACCTCACCATTTCAGCCAGATATTCCCTTGTACAATAGAATGAGAATGCAATGCTGTTTGCAGGGGGTTACATTTTAGTAATATTTTACAAGCAAAATAATTCCAAGTTGTTCTTTCTCATACATCATCTTAATTGTTGCACTCAAAATGTCTTTAAAGCAATATATGTAAGAGGTTTTGCTCAGCATAAATCAATGTTTCTCCATAAATCTCAGCAGTCATGGCCACTTGCATCAAAATCCAGCCCATTTTGTGGACCTATTATTCCTTAAATAATGCTTAAGCAGACAGTTTAACATACCCTGAACAACTGAGTTTTCTGCCTCCACAAGCCTCCTCTCTAACCTTCTTTTGTAGAGATAGATTTGTAGTATTGATTTTTCAAATGAATGAATCTGAAAAATCCTCAACTTCATTTCTAAGCTTTGTCCTTTAATTCCACTTGTGCAACAGCAAAAAATGAAGTTTCATATCTTTTACATATTCCTAATCAACTTACCCACCTTCTTCAGGAATACATGAAATAAATACTGAATGAGTAAGGTATGAAAAACAAGAGACGGCCTGAACACAGAAATTCATTACGTAAAAGATTGTGCAATCTGGCTTCAAAAAAATCTAAACAATGTTTTGAAGTTTTGTAAGAAAGACAGTTCTGATCTTTGCATCAGTCAACAGATTTTTCCCTATGATATTTTTTACCCATGCATGCTTCAAAACAAGCTTAAAAGCAGATGAAAACCAAATAATTTTTAAACCCCTCAAACTTAAGCATCTTCAAATCAGTATAGAAATTGAATGTTTTGACATCGCTGAAGCTTTTGTCTGTTTTCCTATCAAGTTAATTATTAGCAAAATCAACATTGACAAAACATTTTATTTAAGCAGAGCTGTACTTGCATTGAAGTAATTCCAAGAAAATTTCCTTCATCAGCTCAATTAGCATATGTAGTACAGAGTTCATGGTACAGTTATACATGCAACCCTAATTTTAGCTGCTCAGTTTTGACTTGACAGATTTCACTTTTTCTTCTGATGTTTTACAACACCTGGATAAAGAGATGCTTATCTAGTCTAAATTTTCAGCATAAACTACAGTCACATAAAACACTTCTATATCAATGGAACTGTTTGCATTGCTATAGCAGCAGAACTACCAAAAATTGAGTCAATAAAAGTGTAAAATTGACAGGAAAAAAAAAGTGGAAACAAACATTAGACCTCACACAGGAAATGCCTTTTAAATCCTCTTGTTGTTGCAGACTTTTTTTCCAAATTTCCTCAGCACATTTCTTGTCTTTGTCTTTCAGCTCAGATATCAAAACTTCTCATTACTGTGAAGTAAAAAAGCACTGAGTTCCAAATTTTGCTATTGTATATAGTGGGATAAAACTAAATACCAGCTCTAAGCCACTCCAATCCACAAAGCTGCCATAGCCCCTCTTTTCATTATTGGAAAGAATCTACATGTATTTATTCAATATTCTTTTCTTTGCCTTGGTCAGGTGATGTCAACAGCTGTTCTTCTTCTGGCTATATTTGCTATGTTTGACACCAAAAATAAGAGTGTTCCCAAGGGCCTGGAGCCAATTGCAGTAGGACTTCTTATAATTGTTCTTACTTGCTCCTTGGGAATGAACAGTGGCTGTGCCATGAACCCAGCCAGGGATCTTGGCCCAAGGCTCTTCACAGCCGTTGCAGGATGGGGGATGGAAGTATTCACGTAAGTATGCCTGGAGATGAAGTCAAATGCTCCTGGCTAAAAATGTTTCTAGGAAAGTAAGATCCTGATTCAACATGGTACCAAGTCATACTTTATATACATACAGGTAATTCTTTGCATACTAGAAGCAGCTATTCATGCACTTTAAGCCAGATATCCTCTAGGAACTGGGCTTTAAAAAGGATTTCCTGCTCCTAGGGCAAATCAAACATGCATAATCTCTAATATCAATCATTGTTTCAAGAAGACCTTTCCCAAAATATTAGAGCTTCTAAGAGGTCACTGAAAATATGAGTGCTTTCTTCTTGTGTCCTGCAGCTTTCAGGGGGGGAAAATCAGGAGAG
Organism: Melospiza melodia melodia; assembly: GCF_035770615.1. Lineage (NCBI taxonomy): Eukaryota > Metazoa > Chordata > Aves > Passeriformes > Passerellidae > Melospiza > Melospiza melodia. Next base: position 7,061,071 of record NC_086208.1, on the reverse strand, counting down.
AATTAAGTGGAAATATTTATTGGGTGCTGTAAAAAACAGAGACATATCAGATTGATTTAGCCTATGATTACTTCTGAGTTACTGCAGAAATATACAGCAATCTAAAAGCCTGACTTCCTGGCTGGGAGTAAAGGAGTGAATGGAAAAGCTCCCTTCATTTTCCCACATTTCAGAGCCCTCCCAATCCCCATGTGCACACACACACACTCTTGGCTGGCCTAATGCACAGCTAATTAGCTGCACATCAAATCCACATCTTACACGTAGCCAGAGTAAGAGGCACTCTGGGGTATCTAAGCAAGAGTAATCTGTCACCAGGAAGCAGATCTTTTGGTTTATTTTTGTATTGTTTGTTTTCCCAGTTATTTACAAGTAGGAATCCCCAGTAGTACTGTAGGCCACTGGAGAGCTCTGGTTAGCAGAGATTTTATTTTAGTAAGAAATAAAAGAAGCACAAATAATCTCTATTTATTCAGTATGATTTCTATTTACACAAATCATGTACCTTATTTGAGGAAAGCTGTAGCAAAGCTTTTCTCATACAAAAAAAAGCCATGCATGGCATAGCTGAAACAGGCACACAGCACAGAGCCAAGGCTGGATGTAGCCCAGCTCTGGTGAGAGATCAGCTCATTGGTCTGCCTACAGCCAAACTTTTCCTCCCCAGTAGCTCTTACCACTGCACCATGGCACTGCATTTTTTTAAAAACAAGGACACACAGAGCAACATCCCACATTCAGGATTCTCCTCTCTCACACCTGTGTAATCACAAGTAGTTGTTGGCTGTGGTATTGGCCATGGTGTCAGTCTATAATTGGTAATGTATTATGAAGTTGGCCATCACATTCCTGAAAGTTGGAAGCTTGATTGTATTGTGATCTAGTCACAGAATACCAGTGACCTCTCCTTCTCTCTGAAAGTATGGTCATATTCATTTACATGAAAAAAATGACAAGAAAACTTCACATCTACACCAGCATAGACTCCCTCCTAGTATAGTTTAAGGTTTTATATAAGAGAGGGAATGCAGTTCCACTGGAAAGACCTGGTTAAGAAACTTTAAAATGTGAACATAAAAAATAAGATTCAAGATCTCTGATCCTTGCCAGAATAAACTTACAGCAATATAAGTGATGCAAAAAAAATGAGGAAGAAGTCTTCTTCCCTGCCTTCAGTTAAAAGGCTACCACTATAACCAAGTCCAAGGGAATGATACAACAGGAATATGTTCTTATTTATTTACTGCACAGATCCAGGTGAGACTTAGGAAGAACCTGAGCCTTATTAGGCAGCTGGAAGAGCCACGGGAAAAGCCTGAATGATTGTAGTTAGGATCCTAAATTGCCTGATTGCTCTGCTGTACCTGAGCAACTCAAAGTGATGCAGCAACAGCTGACAAATAAACTTTGGATATCTTCATTTAAATGGAATTCACAACCTTGAGGCAGGTGTTTAAGCTCTGCAGTAAAGACATGTCCAGGAACAGGGAGCTGAGCATGAAACTTCCACAGGGACATGAGGGGAGTGCTGCACAAACCAAGCAGTAGGAAATACTCAGGAGACACTGAATGGGGGAGGATGGAAGCATCTCCCAAGGCAATTGAGTCCATGTCAGTGAACTTCCAAGCATTGCCTACAGAACAGCTGGGGACCACCAGAAACCTTCACTTTGGAATAGATCAGATAAATAATGGCAAGACTTTCTACACTGTTCCCAAGCAAATACTCTAAACATTGAGATAATTACCTCACAATAGAGAAAACCCCTCTTCCCTTTGAAGGAATACATGCTTGAAGGTATAGTAAATGCTGGTTTTATGATGCTCTCAGGCAGGGAACTGGACTGGAGGGGAGCCCTTCTGCTGGACCATGGAATTGTCCAGATGACAGGACTGCACTTGAGCTGGGATTTTCTAAATGCTTCTTTTAGTACATTTTGCACAAAGACAGCTAAAGGAGCATTTCCCCCAAAGCCAAGCCCGAAGACACAAGCTGTGGTGTGGTTTCCCTAGCCCATGCAAATAGCTTGTTTTGGTTAAAGGCTCCCCTCAGAAAACCAGGAGTCTTCCCTAAGCATACGCTTAATATGATAGTAAACTTTAGAAAAGTTTGGGGAGCAAAGTATTGTCTGTAGTGAGAAAACAGCCAGAGCGTTGATTCCAAACACCAGACTGGATTTTGACAAGCAAAACCGAGCCTGAAACCGCAATAAGAGAGAGAGGTGGGGCTCTCCAGAGCAGTATTTGGTAGCAGCATTCGAAGGCAGCCCGGGCTAGCCCAGCGCGGTTCGGCGCGGTAACGCTGACACCTCGTGGCCGCCGGCACCGGGGACACGGCGGCAGCGCCGAACTGAACTGCACCGCGGGAAGGGCCAGGAGGCCAGTCTCCTGTCTGCACCGGCATTTGGGCGCCAAAGCGGCTCTGAAACATTTAACATTCTTCCCGGGGTGCAGCCCTGCAGCCTGGATTACCTCACGAATTCCCTTTCCTGGGGTGCAGCCCTGCAGCCCGCATTACCTCACGAACAGCGGTATCTCCCTTTCTCGCAGCCGGCTAGTGAAAGGTGGGCCCAAGTTGCCAATCCCTGTAGCTTAGACACTGTCCTTTCCCGGGAATTCCCGCAGCCAAGCTCAGCTCTGCCGGCCAGGCCCCTCCTGCCTCCTCCCCACACACGCAGCACCTGCCGATGGCAGAGGCGGCGCTGGGTGCCCTCCTAAAGAAAAGCTGTGTGGGCACAGCCAGAGGCTGAGGGCACTGAGGGGCCTTTGGCCATCTGTGCTTGTCACAGCGAGTTCCTGCTCCTGTGCCAATGGCAGAGCACTGAGTGCCACAGAAACCCCTGCTCGGCTGGGTCCGGACTGACCTCACTGCAGCTCTGGCAGCAGCCTCTCTCTTCAAAGGCTTCACAGCCAGCATCAGCACAGGCTGTCCCGCACGCAGCTGACTGCAGCTGCTGCAGACACAGACCGTGATCTGGAGAAGGTCACCCAGGAGCTGACAAGGCCAGTTCATGGCACAGGCTGAGAGAACCCTGCCAAGAAACACCTTCACTACACACCCTCGTATAAACACATCGCGCAGAAGAATACGTGCAAGTACTTGATAAAGCTTTTGTTCTGCTGATTGATTCAATAAAACATTAGTCCGTGCTTGTTCCAGAAATTCAAGTGCTCAACAACCATCCATGATTCAAAACCAAACAGATTTATAAACTCAGTAAAACAACATCAGAAGTTACTTTATATCCTCAGGGCAAAACAGAAATAATTCCAAAGGTAAAACATACACATGCAAGACATTTCTGAACAAGGAGTAATAGTATAATCAACAGGGCAACAATATTCTCCCAGTTCTATTCTTGCATTGTGACAAACACAAGTTCACTTCCGCATAAAGCTCTACAACTGAGTGCTGAATAATTATCCTGAGAGTTTAAAAGTTTTCCTGCAGCTTCCTGTAAAGTTCCTCTTGCAGATTAATTTGTCCCTTTGTATTTCTGGGAGAAAAAAAAATTCTCCATTTTCAATATGCATGAAATTGAGGTAGATGGATTTTTATTGGAGACTCACATATTCAATTAATACAGCATGTTATCAAATCAAAACATCTTAATGCATCAGTACAGTTAAGAGACACTGTGCTGACATAGATACTCAGTTATTTACTGTCTGAAAGTGGACCTCTAGGAAAAGGAGAGCAATTCTGCCAGCCCAATATTCCTGCATTAAAAGTTTGTTATTTATTGTTTTATACAGTTCAGTGATGGAAGTCTTACTTTAAATATGCCTGTAAAACTACACATATAAAATGAAATCTTAGTAATTGTGCAAATGTAAACATTTCAGTGGAATCAGCATGCTGGACTTTCTTAGTGAAAACAAAAGTTCTAAGATAAAGTTTTAGGTGTATAAAACTTCTAAGCATTTATTTGCCTCTTGCAAGGACACCAGATTTTAAACATAGAGATAAGATACTACATCATGAAATATAAATCTTGACCACTCCAGTCAAGGATAATCAGCTTTAAAGTCACTCTGTTTTATTACATTGCTTAAGGTAAATTTACTCAAAATTCAGTTTAATTTTTTACATTTGGCAAGAGGAAGATAGTATAATACTATGTCAGGTGTGAACTTGGCTTATTTCATGCAGATGAAATAAGCCACTTTTGTAACATCCTGAAAACCTATTCACAAGCATCTGGGGACAGCACAAGTGAAGATTGCTGGACAATAAATACGTGCCCTTTCATTTCCCTGCAAGTCAGTGAAACGTGCTTTTCACAAGGCAGAAATCAACCTCTGGCCCCAAATAGACATGCAGTAAAAAGGCCTTATTTTCTAAAATACAGCAAGTACAACACACAGACCAACCTGTCTGGTGCTTGTTATTTAGCATTTCAATCAGAACCAGCCTGGGTAGGGTGGGTGTCACCCATTTACAGAAACGTGAGACAAAATAGAAATGCCTACAGTATAGCAAGTGGCATACCACTGGATGTCTTCAGTGACTAATTCACAGAAAGGTGTTCACCACAGTAACAAATAGCACTAATTCTTGTTCTTTTTGTCTTCCAGGGCTGGTAATAATTGGTGGTGGGTTCCTGTAGTTGCGCCTCTGCTGGGAGGTGTGCTTGGAGCAATGACCTATGTCATTTTTATTGAAATTCATCACTCAGATCCTCAGCCAGGAGAAGAAAATGATGTGCACACTAAATATGAATTGACCAATATGGCATAAGAAGAGAAGAATTTTCTATCATTGTGTTGTGCAGTTTTTATGCAAATGGTTGTTTGGACCACTGTATGAAAGCCATTTGTCTCAATTAGAAATTCACCTTTCAAAACAGACATTCTGTACAGAAGTTCACAACTGAAGTCTTTCCATGAAACATTGGGCTGATCATATTCAAAACTGGTATCTTGAGTATGGAAAGGCTAAATTGTCCTTTCCATATGGCTTTTAGGTCAAGTTATCCTAGATACAATTGTGGTGAGATGATGCACTGGTCTGTTACTTCAACTCATATGATCTTAATCATGCTGTCTAATGAACTGAAAATAGTTGAGATTGATAAAAAACTGCATGCATAGCTAGTTAATGAGTTCAATGCTGAATTAATGTGCAAGAGCATCATTCACTTCTTAAGAGAGTGGCTTGTCTAAACATTTAAAACAATTCTCAAATTGGCTAAATGCCAATTGAAACAGTTTTAAATAACTTTTTAGTAAAGTTTATGAAGCCACTACTGATCAGCTAGAAATCAACTCCTCAGTGATTAGGTTTAGTAATTCACAATATGATCACAAAAGATAAAAACTGCTTGTTGTAAGATCAGCACCAGGAGACAAAGGGTAACTTCTGCACAGGGTCTTCATAGCATTAATGCTTAGTTATTTTTAGATTATTTACTTGGCCTTTATGCTACCCAATATTAAAAGCCTTATGTAGAATACTAATCTGCATCTCTTCCGCTGTGTGTTCTGGATACAATTCATTCCTGTGGAGATGGCCCAGCAAGGGGCTGATGCTGTGCAGAGGTCAGCACAAAGCCTAGGTCTGTATAAGCTTTAAAGTGTCCTGCTGCTGCTGGTTTATATAGGTGGATTTCATCTGCATTGTGGGACCAATTTTTAATGTGGGAGCAGTAATTAAAATTAGAACCTGGTCTCAGTGCTAGTCCTAAATCTGAATTCCGCAAGGAAGGTCAGATCCACATCAGAGCTCTGATGTGTGGTTATCTCTCACTAAAGAGAAACTGTTGCACATATACCCCTTCCTAAATATCCAGCCTTGAAAATGAAATTATTTCTGCTTAATCACTGTGAATGGAATGTATTCAGTTAAAGCAAAGTTTATTTCTACTATGTATACATCTGTCCATGCTTGGTGGTGGTGATCATGAATAAAGAGACATCTGATTCAGCAATGCTCCTGAGCTACTTTCATGGCTAAACTTCAGAGCACCATTCAATTCACTCATTTCAGGGTGCTCTTCCCTTTGGATTCCTAGAACTCTCTCAAATTCCACACTGCATTCCTGATTTCACCCTCTGTGCTCCCACTAACAGGCTGTGCACTTCCATGCAGTATGTGCAGAAGATGTTACAAAATGGCATGGTCAGAACCTGCCTCAGCATTTGGAGCAATCAGGCCTTTGTCACTGCTTGTCTTGATCCCACTCCCTGGGATGCCATGCCAAATTCATGGCAGCAAAAGGAACAAAAATAGCACATGAAGCAAAGCTCTGCTTGCTGCAGCTCCAAGTCAGATCTTGCAGCATAGTTGGGTGACTATAATTCAAATTTTAATCATGTTTTTAAGAAAACTTACATAACTGTAATGAACTCAGGCTGCCCAGAGACATCAGCCCTTTGCAAAATGCTCATTTAATTCAGTCTCTCTGTTGTGGGTTAAATTCTGCCATATCCATGCACATTTGATCCATGCATCCTTGTATCACTGGCTAGAGAGTCTTGGGAACAAGAAGGGAGAGCTTACAGAAACAGTTCTCAGTCTGAGCAAAGAATCTGAAATACAATGTGAAAATTAGTCCTAATTTTAAACCTTTTCTTGGTAGCAGAGACAAGCTAGATCCTCTGTCCTGTGTATTGATAAACTGCACCACATAAGGCAGGATGGGGTGCAAATGCAGTTGCAGACTGATCCTTTGGTTTACCCCTCCCCTGCAGTGAGTGCTCTCTCTCCCCCCTTGGCCACCCCTGGGCAGGAGCACTCCCAGGTGGCTCCTATGTCTGCAGAGGGATTCCAGAGGTAGAGTCAGTCTGAGGGCTGCCCTCAGCTCTCAGTGGTGTCAGCCCTTCCGCTGACACCAACATCTAACATGAAATATCTGTGCAGAAAATAAACAGCTAATTAACTAGAAGTAACCAATTTCATCCAAAATGGTAGGGGCAGGTTATCACTTGTGTTAGGATTTTGCATAGTCAGTAGGCTCCATATGCATCACTATATTGCCTCTTCAATCCACCATGGAAAACATGGGAAAAGGAGAATACAGGTCAGGAATGAGAAAAGGACAGTTTATTTATCCAGCCTGCTCAGGGACTAGCCCACACTTGCTGTATTCCTGTGCATTGGCCAAGGTACATAAAGTTGTTCATTTTCTCAAAATCCTTTTGATCACAACATGTTCTGTCTAGAAAACATAATACCTTGTTTCTCCTACTCATGTCATTCCTATGCACAGAATTTCTGTCTGAGTGACATTTACTTGCCTTGAAGTTATTAACATGAAAATCTTAAGCAGTGACACATAGCATGCTAGCATAACAATGTCTTAAATATGCTCTCAAATTATTGTCAATTCTGTGCTTGCTTAAAGAATTGAATTTTTAATTAATCATTCAATATTTTGTAAATTCTTTGGGGACACATGGTACTAATATCACAATTCATCCTGGATTCACAAAAGCCAGAATTTCATTCAGTAACAAGATGTTATAGACCTGTCTGTGATTGAAAATTTAAATTTCAATGAATGAATTCCTGCTTTCAGGACAAGGGCTTCAGCTGATTCTTTACTACAAAAACATAATAATGTAATGGGAACAATAAAATCACCTCATTCCATAAACTTATACAGGCATTAGCTATTTTATAAGAAACAAAACAGTATTTTGACTTTGCATGAACTATGCAATTTCCTAATATCAACTGATATTCAGTGGTCACACATACTAATAATAACAGTTAGCAACACTTTTTTCTAGCTGAAAGATATTTTGATTAATGAATTAATAGTAATCAGTCTTGATTTTAATGTTGAAAAAAATTAATTTCAGGGTATTGTTCAACTTTCATTTTGGGTTTGTTTTTTTTTGGGAGCAATGTGTTTGCTCTTTAGAGCTAAACTGAGTACTGGAGTAATTTGGAAAGCTGCAAATAGTACTGAGGTAAAAGTTGGCTACTGCATGTTGTTTTATTGAAGTCAGTGAAATTATTCACAATGGGTGGCAATACAGGCAAGGATAAGTGATCAGAGAACTGAGCGCAGAGTATAGCAGAAACTGTATTTTCTTGGAGTTTTGTCTGTGGATCTGGATGTTCAAATATTGTGGTTCAAAATAAATACAGTCAATTCCTAATAAATGCATTCCAGTGCTATTTTTATATACATAACAGAAGCCTCCCCTCTGGCACCTAAGGACTTAAGAAATAAATAGCTGCCTGTTATGACCTACAATGTTTTACAGCCCTGTGCTGGAAGAACAGATGGACTAACAAGCTGCATTCCCAGAGCACAGCCCCTGTGGCACGTTCTGCAGCTCAGAACAGTGCCAGAGCAGAGCAGAGGGCAGTGCCAGGCCAGGAGCACCCACACCACAGGGCCCCTTCTCCCCTTCCTGCCACAGCTTTCCACTGCTCTAACAGCAGCCAGAGCCCAGGTGGGATATTTTGCTGAAGTTCCTCTTGGGCGCACATGGATCACATCAGATTTGGCCTGCAGGGCTCACAAAGTGCTCCTGGCTAATTTATCCTTCTTCTCCTCTACAGATTTGTAACAGGGCCGTGCTTTTCTTGTTTCATTTAAAAAGCACAGGCAAACCTGTGCTGTGGGAGCAAGGGAAAGGAGAGGTGCTTCAAATTTACTCTGAGAATCACAAAAGAGAACAAAAACCCCCAAACACACAACCCCCCAACAAAAGTATATGAAGTGGCAGCAGCATTTTATCCTCTATCCATCCTGATGAGCCTTACCCTCCTATCATATCACTCTCTGTGACTTTCTGTTGTCCTTCCCTTCTTCTGCCAACACTGTGTGCTGTGCTGTGTCTCCATACAGCACATACATCTCCAGAGACTTAAACACAGCCTGCTTTCCTCAGTTACTTATGAATCTTAGAAAGTTCTCATGAGAGCACATTCAAGTTTCACCTCACATGCTTGTTTTTTTGGCAGTTGCTTGCATTTTTCCCCCACTGTTCCCACCAAACAACCTTGTGCTGGAAAATACAACAATTAACTGTAACTTCCAGTAACAGCTGCTCTTTTCTGCTAAGTACAATTCTCTGCATCACAGAATACTTCTTTAAAACATGCACAATTTTTAAAAACTTCTTTTTCAAACCACTATTAAAAATAAAGTCAGATCATCCAGGAAAGAAAATGCAGCACCCATCAGTTAGTACTTTGGATTTTTGTCTTCTATTTTGCACTTACAACTTGTTAAACAAATATATTTAATTATAGTTCTGTGAGTGTTAGTGCCTTTGCTTGTTTGCACAGCCTAACAGCACAGTCTCAGAGGACAAAATAGTAGGTAAATATTTTTACCATGGAGTTTCTTTGTTTATTTGAATCAAATATTAGATAAATCAATATAGTACTAAGCTGGACATGACACATTTATATAATTTTTCTCTCTTTGCTGATCACAGCTTCCTTCCAAAGGTGTCTCTAAGATAGGGAATATGAATAACCAGCAGCTTATATCAGCAATGATTTCTGATCACCTATCAGACATACATCTTGAGTATAAATTCTGACATTCTCACAACCATTAAGAGGACCAGTTTAAGCACATTAATACTATTATTTCCTCAGCATTAGGCACATAATAGTCTAATAGGTGAAGAATACTTTCCACACCCTCAGATATAACAGTACTTTGTTTCATAGCACAACTCTTCTCAGGAAACCTTGCCTGCCTTCCCATTATAAACAGGGCTGTGAATGAAAAAGCAGCAAAGTAAACAATATGTTAAGACTTGAAAAGTCAGCATCTGAATAGAAGGAAATGAACAATCTCAGCCAGAACTGAACAGATGCAACACTTTCTGTAGTATGACTGAGGCATCAGATAACAAACATGAAGCCCAAGCAGCAGCACATGCTTGGCAGCAAGCACTGCTAAATTAAAGAGGCAGGTGTTTTGCTAATGCCTTTTAAATAAACTTACAAAATTAATTTATTTCAGAATAAAGGGACTAAATTGTGGTGGTGTTTTCCATAGCAGTGGAACAAAATTTGATTATTTGAACATCTTTAAATTACTGAAACCAGGGGGGAAAATCAAAAGTGGGGCACAGAAGGAGAAGAATGGAAATCTCAGTGGAAAAAAGGAAAAGCACACTAGTAACTCATTCAATTTCTAGTTATAAAGTCAAAAACTTTCATCTTCATTTCCATCTCAGTTGTTCAAGATATTAGCAAATGATGGCTGCACTCTGCAGGAGACTCTTGCTACACAACCACTCTGCCACCACGGCAGCAAGCCTGTCTGGCTTCAGTGCAGAGAGACTTTCATCCCATACACATAAGTAATTTCACATACCCATACACATGTATTCCCCTGGGGGGGTCATGTTTTCCAGGGTACAGAATCAACATTTTTGATTCAGAAGATGCCTGTATTGTAGAACAGTTATCAGAAACACAAATAAAAAGAGTTGAATCCAGCTGCCAGATTTCCATGGAATCTCAGGGGATAAAGCAAGTGCAGAGGCTCCTCCAGAAAATCTTGGAGGAGGAAAGCAGAAGAGAAAAACTTTGATTCAGAACCACATTGTCTTCACAGCTATGAATGCTTCAATGTCACAGGCCATTTGCAAGTGTAACATATATGCAAATACCCTTAGCACCTCAGAGGCTTCTAATCCAAGAAAATACATGATAGCTGAACAAAATATGGATATGAACACACACACATTTCAATCTGTTCTGACACAAAAAGACAAAATCCTTCCTTAAAATGGAAGCCATTTTTAAGCCCCATTTGTTATCACAGGTGGTTCTCTGAAACTCAACACAGGAAGTCAATCATATATTTTAAAACAACTAAAATCTACCTAAAATATTTACCACACCTGAAAGTGGACCTATAGCCTTTTCTTCCAAGTTTTTCCACCTGCTTTTCTGATACAACTGGCAGCAAGCCTCTGGTTCTCTCTTGGGCTCCTGTCTTGCCTAAGTATTTCACATTCACTCAGCATCAGACCCCACACAAAATATTCCATGTACATGAAGAAAAAAAAAAATCAATTTTGAGGCAGATTTCAACATACATGTGGTCCCATGCAATTTTAAAACATATACTGCCATTAAACTGGACTCCCAACAATTCACATGGCAATTATTCTCCTTTCCCTTGCCTTTGATCAGATGTGTTGCTTACAACAACCTGGCAGAACAATAATTATCTCACTAGGGCAGATCTGCAGTACACAGGCTTTGGATTTCCTGCTAGGGAAATCCCGGAACAAGTGACATAGTTCAGGTATTGGTGGATTTTATTTGTGGTAAAAGATTGACCCTGAGAAACACTGTATTACAGGATATGATGCATAAATCACAACCAGCTTGCCTCCTAGATTTGGGACAGAAAATTTTTAGGCTGAACAGAATTCTGCTTTATACATCTGGCTTCAGGTAACTTCATTAGCAATTAGAAAGCCAGAGGCAAACATATTCCTAAAAGATATTAAGTGAACTTCAGAGTACAGCAATCCAGGGAGAACAAGGAGTGTCAGAAGCTCTCTTCACATGTAGAAATTTAATTGCATGCCCAAATAGCAGCTGTGTACAGCTTAGAAAAGTGTGAAAAGTTGTAAAAGAACTATGCCCTGAGCCTCTCTGATGGTGTTTTAATGTTACCATGACTGAGATAAGCATTCCAAAAATAACTAGCTTGTTTTACGCTCAAACTTATTTTTCTTAATAGATTTGTAATCTATCAGTCTCTGGCTATGAACTTTGCCACTCTCATAATTTTCACTGAGGCCCCTGAAGGTGTTCTCCTCTGTTCCAACTCTTCAATATTTATTTTTAAATAAACACAAAGGAGGCCTTTTCCTGTGTGCTTTTATTTGGTCTGATAATAAACACATCTTCCTTCATGATCATCTCCCTCCTGTGCCCTGGTAAACACAGTGATGCTCCCCACAGGCCTGTGGGGTGTTGGGCTGTGGGAGAGCAAAGTGCCACACACCAGGCTTCTGAAAAAAATGCAGCTGAGTCAGCTCTGGAGGGCTTCATCCCCCAAACCATCCTCCTGCAGTGACTTTGGGAAGTTTTTCACTGTCAGAACACTCCTTTGTTCTGTAGGGCAGCTTTATCAAAAGCAGTGTCTAGCACAAAGGCTCTAGTGCTACCTCAGCTTCACTGCTATGCAGGAACAGGACCACCAGCCTGCCTAGGAGGGGTTCACTGCTGACTAAAGGTGTCCAGCTGTTCTGAGGGCCAGATAACACCTTAGACTGAAGAAAAAACAAAAATAAAAAAAACAAAAAGAAACAAACAAAAAAACAAAAACAGAAAAAAACCAACAAAAAAAACCACATTGTAGCATTTAAGCATAAGGAGATACCTCAGGCATGTAACTTGTCTGCTGAGCATCTCTGGCTGACAGGTATTAAGACACACACAGAAGAGGTGAATATAAGTTGTCAAGGCTGTTGCCATAAGCGTTTACCCATCAAAGAGAAGTTCCTGGTGCAAGGCAGCCCTTTAAAGAACACTTTTTCAGAGTATCAACACTGCAGCACCATCTAGATTATTTTGTCTGTTGTGTATCAAAAGCCACAGCACTTGTAAGAATTAATAATAGCCCATACTCACTACCAGATTTTTTAAAGCAAAGCCTTTTTTAGTTTCATTTGGACAGGATGTTGTTTATCACCACTGCTTAGGGTATTATTTTTTTCAAGACTGTGACACAGTGCTATAATGCTAGAGAAACATTATTTTGACATAAAATATACATGGTAAGTGTGATGAGTATGACAAGAGCACATTAATTCCGAACATTTTGTTTATCTCAGTCTTGAATACATGGACTGTGTATTCATCTGGCTGCTTGCTTATTTGAATGTCTTAATTAGGACATTTTGAAAATCTTAACAGTTCTTCAAAAAATAATTTGCAAGAATAAGATCTATTGTATTTTCACAGAGGTGTGGCTTCTGTAGTCAGCAGCAAAGTGGGAAATGGAGTGAGCAAATGCAATGCATATTGGACATGGCACTCTTGGGTCACTTTGTGCCCAAGTGGTGAGGACAGTAACTGGGATGTAAGGACTGAGTAATTTCATTTTTTTGCTACATGCTTGTGTGATGCTAAGCACAATGATGAGGCCCTATAGTCCTGGGATGATAATGACCAGAGCTTTCCTGTGCTACCCCATCATAATCCTCAATCCTGAACTCAGCCCTCTGTTGTAGGGGAGATCTATTAACCTGCACCATTTCTGCAGTCCCTGATCTCTCTGAGAATGCTAACAGAGTTTATAACTAATGCTGAGTGTGAAGGCTCATTTTGGTGACTGGATGGATTTCCAGTAAACTGAGATCACTGTGCTCCAGGCATACATTTTCAGTTCCCTAGAGAAGTACACAGCATAAGCTTACTAAAAGAAGAAAATTATTCTTTGCATTTTACACTGAAAACACAAAACTTAGTTATATCCAGAGATAAAAGAGCCTTGCCTAATTGTACCAATAGCTACAATATTGGAAAACTGTGGTACACTTGGAAAGGCCATCTGAGCAGGACTACAATGTTCATACCCCATTACCAGGCCCAAAGTGCCCTAATTACATTGTTTGTGTATGCCTGAAAAACTTCATGCTGCTTTTGGACAGGATGACTGGTATCTCTGGGGAGCATCATGAAAAGGTCATGTGTATCTCACAAGACCATCAAAAATCCCTAGACTTTTAGCAAACACATTAATTCATGTTGAATAGCTCACATTCCAGCTATAGTTCTATTTTTAGGTTATTTGTTGTGCTTATATAAAGAAGTGCCACCAGTTTTGAAGTATTTTTAAAGATACAAAAGGTAGCTGCTCTCCTCTATGCAAGGGGCTGTGGGGGAAGAGGCTGCTTCCACTGCACCACCAGCTGCCAGCTAACGGAGCTGCAGGGAAGGAGCCAGAACATGGCAAAGTGACCCGGGCTGGAATGTGAGCTAAATGCTCCACACTGAGCTGGGGAGCTCCTTGTTAAACTGATTGGTGTTTTTGTCCTCCTGGGAACCTTAATAAAATCCTGACAGCAAAGCAAATGCTCATTACTGATCAGAATATCTCAGGTCAGCAATGACCTGAGCTAATGGTTTACTCCCTGGTCAATATGTGAGATTTTCCTAAGAGATAACTACTTTTTTCTATTGCAGTATTGAAGGGCCAAAAAATTAGAGAGGCAAGGTTTGCCCAGGAAAAACAGAACAGCCCCTAAAAATCATTTACATTTTCAGAATACTGCAAAAGTACTCTACAAAATGGTGGAGACAGGCAGCAGGCAGAGCTGTGACAAGGATTTCTAATGGGCACAGAGAAATTCCAATGACACTTCGAATTTGGTAGGCAAATTATGAAAACCTACACATGATTGTTTTCCTTAAGATTTATTCTAGAAAAAGCACTTTCCAATGAACCCTGAGTGATGTTTTTCTGTATAGCCACATTTAGAATAGACTAAATACAAAGCAGCAGGGATAAAGCAGGCTGCTGACATGAATGAAGTATATAGAAGCATGAACATTTAAATGATAGCTAGGCCAAAATTATGGGCTCTACTAGCTCTACTAAAGATGACTTAAAACTGGGTCTTCATCCAGAATTGTGTCTTTTATTCACTAGAAAGCTCCACAATAAACCAAGACATTGTCCTGTTCAATTCTTCAAAAAGAGAATACTGGAACTGTAATGTGATCAAATTTTCCTCTTTTGAGCCTCTGATAATAGAATTAAAGCACACCTGTGATATTTTACACTTTTCCCTTATTAACTGCCTCACCACCAGCCTTGCTGAGAAACTACCTTCTTAGTATTGAAGTTGTTGCCTTAAAGCAGTAGAGGAAACAAGAATACCACATAATGGAGCACAAATTATTTAAAATATGCTAATGTATTGACATTTTCTGGTTTCTGAGCAGTTTATAGATAGGTGTTACAATAAGCAAATTTAGGAGCCCAGGATTGCAAAGCAAGTCCATCAAAAAGTCACTGAATTAAACAATAACACATGGCCAGAAAATATCTTCCAGAGACCAAAGAGAATAAAAATTATATAAACCAGGCAATGAAAAGAGACCACTTGAGACATGTGTTCTATATCCCTGTCAGCTTGGGAGCACTATGAACATGACATATTATCAAAAGACTTGATTATATCATGAGAAAAGGCAGCCTAATTGTGCAGACTAATACCAAAAGCTATAAAATACCAAAGTATACAAATGTATAGTCTTAGCACATTGCCCAGTGCTGCTACAAATGGTATTTGATCTTGTGGGACCACAAGTTTCTTGTCACTCTAATTCCTTTTTTACCAGCTCATGATTTTTAATTAGAGCAATGTTTCCACAGTCCCCTTTACCAGTAGAGAATTTTATATACACTTAAGCATATGCTTATGAGAAGCAGCATATCAAGCTCACCACTTAATTACTTGATAGAAAATTATGTTTAGACAAAAGATATAATGAGAAACTAACGAGTTCCCAGCACAGCTGAAAAAAATGGTGCAATGCAACCTGCATATTTGTGATCCAGAAGTTTCTTTTGTTTTGCCTTATGTTCAGAGCAAGACTTAAAACTCAAATCAAATCACAGTCATTCTCACAAATTTGCCTTAACTTTTATAATAGCAATTAAAAGCAAACATTCATGGTTTGAAATACACACAAGAGTATGAAAACATACTCCAGAATTCTCTGAATTCTGCAAATTATAAAAAACACACTTATCCATGGCTTGAAGTTGACAGCAGAAAATAAAATCTAGTGCTCTAGAACTTGAGTCATACCAAATTGAGTATATCCCCAAATTCAAGACATGCATTAGAATATTTAGTTTCCCTAAAATCTGCCCAACCACTTGGAGCTGACTGTAGAGTGATGATTTTGAACTGCAGTCACAATTTATTGACTATATGTTGCTATAGAAATTGATACAGTGCAATAACTTAGGACTTTACTACCACCAAAAGCAAGCTCACTGATTTTAGCAAGCTTTGAATTGAGTTCTCCATGGGCACACATAAATCATCTACGTACTTTAACTATCTCAACATTTCCTAGGCTATAACAGCATTTTCTTGGGGATTTGCACATTTCAAGGATAACTGATCATTCCTTTCCTACTAGATTGTTTTGATCTAGACTTCCATGAATTACTTGCATACTTCAGTAGTGCTGTGCTTATAATCATGGCAACTAAAATTCTGGAGTCAATATTTAATCTGTTTATCTCATGGTAATAGCCAACCCTGTCAGCAGTAAAGAATGCAATAGAACAGGGTGCTTCAGTCAAACTCCTGGGAAATGTGCAATACTTAGAGTAGTTGCCAGCATTCCCATCAACAGGTCAGATTTCGAAAACCATAAACAGAGAGGGAAACATTTTTAACAGCTAACCTTCAGCAGATAGCCCTCACTTGAAGGCAATTTGTACCTTTTGTAAACATCACATCATAAAGACATGATGACATGTTTTAGTCTCAGTGAAACATGTTGCAGAAAACCTTGACACAGTTTACTTAATTCCTCTTATATATGTAAACCATATTTGACCTCCTCCAAGACACTTTCAAATACCACATTCATTCTCTCATTGGGGAAAACACCCAACCAGCACTTTCAGGATTATGAATTGATTTAAATGTTCAGGTCTTTTTGAGTTCAAATTCAAGAGACCTAATTGATTCAGTTTTCAAATGCAAGTGATATAAATTTGTATCTCATTTCCTAGTTTGAACTGATTTCTAAAGACTAGCCTATAGCTTACTCATGAATTCCTTCAAATTCTTCAAAAGTCAAGACCACAAATAAAGAACTGTCTGTTCTACATTAAATGGAAATTTTATCCCAAGATGTGATTAAAATGAAGTAATGTGGACACTTTTTAAAGGTCCACCCATTATCCAAAAGCAAGGGTGAGAAGAAAATAGAGGTAGTCTCTTCAATGTTTGAGTGCCCATACTGAAAGAAGGCAAGCCACAAAAAGGAGTCAGGTGCCTGGTAAAATCTACAGGACCCAGAGGGGAAAAAAAGGATCCCTAAAACTGTGATAGCCTCGGAAGAAAAAGCTCAAAATCAGTCATGGATTTTGAAAGAGGCCATACAAACCCAGGGACACACAAAGCAGACACCCCCATAAAACATGGCAGTTCTTTGGTGAAATCAGGAGCTCTCTCTGCTTTTTCAGCCTGACCAGCCATACTTGCTAAAATGCAAAGCAAACATAATGCAGCTATGGCCAAAAGGGAGAGAAGAAAACTTGGAGCAAAAATTCTTAAAATTGGAAGTGCTAAAGCCTTTAGCTGAAAGCACATACCTGGGTCCTCAGGCAGCTGAGCATGATTTGCTGTCTAAAAAGGCTGCAGCTCTTCAGAGACAACACCACACTCCTTGCACCCTGGGCTGAAGATACTGGTTAGGGTCTCAGCAGTTACACAGACTGATCCACAGGGCTTCAGCTGGGGCTTATGAGCCCCACCTGTTCCTGCAATTAACTGGCCAAGAAACACCTGCTGGCACCCTGTCCACACCAGCCTTTTGCCCCAGCTGGGGGCTGGGCTATCCTGAGCTAACTTTTCTGTTCCCATCACAAAGTACAAATCCTGTTAGTTGTTGGTACTATTTATAAGTCTTGATTAAACAACTGAAGGCTGAGAAATTACTGATTCCAGCATGTGGAAGGTCTCAGCCCTGCAAGGATTTCAAAATCAGTATCACAGACTAAAAGCCCTTATCTGCAAATAGATCTCATTCCCATGAAAGCTGCTTTTTCTGCAAATTAGCATTTACAGACTGCCACAGGAGTCCTGCAGCCAAACTTCCTCCCTTGCTGTCATCACCATGGCCTACTAAAGGGAAACTTTATGATGCTTGAAAACTAACTTTTCGGTTGTCTCAGAGAATCTTGAGACTTTCAAGCAATTCTGCTAGCTGAGTGGCACATTACACATAGGAGAGCTTAGTCCTCAAACCCCTGCCACAGGTTTGCTCTTCTGCCTGAGTTTGCCTTGAGCAAAATACCCCAGCACCTGTCACAGTTTGAGCACACAGAACTGGTTAACTTTGTGTTTAAGGTGTGCACTACATTAGAGCCTGAGCTGGCCTCCCTGTGCTGGCATTATATAACCTGTATTTATTTGTTGAACTTAAAACCAATATAACTAGGCTGGCAAAAGCATTTCAGTGTAGAAAAAGCAATTTCACCCAAGGAGGAAAAAATAGCCAAGAGAGAGTTCCTAAATTCTCTGTATCTTTAGCCACAGTTGCCTGCTGTTGGTGCTGCTGTGCTGTTTTCTGGGCAAACATGTCAGGCCACTTTCTGCTGAAAGAAGTTCAGCCAAATTTCAGCCAAGCAGGAAAATGTTTTGACAAAACTACACAAACCTGCAGTGGGGAAAATAGTCTCTTGTAGTGAGCTATCCTTGTATTAAGCTTGGGAGCAAGGAACAAAGCCTTGTATCAGAATTCAGCACCACTGAAACATCACAGAAGGCCACAGACCTGCCTGGTAAGTTGACATTTTTTTAAAGAAGCACATTCCACGGGCCATAGATGAGTGAATCAATGGTGTCATCTTATTGCAACAGTTCCATACCTTCTTGGTGATTTCTCATGGGCAACTCCTCACAGCACTGACTCCTCCTTCTTCTCAGCACAACCAGCTAACTCCGACTCTTCTGTAGCACTTGTCTCCTTATTGGACACAGCTGAGGCCTATTAAGGGCAGGGCTGTTCCTAATCTTTGGTGATTAGTACAGCTGCAGCTCCTCAGGTGTGAGATTGCCTTCTGCACTATCTTTATTTTCTTACATTCCAGCCCCCCACAAATCAACATAGATTTGTGGCCTTAGATGAACTCTGAATGTCCCCAAAACCTTGCAAATGCAGGCTGAAGCCCCAAGTCACCAGAGCACACTTAGCTTTATGTCAAACTTACAATGTTTACATAGTATTTGCTGAATAGGAATAATCTTTGGAAAAAATATGAGATTCAGTGTAAAAGACTGTGCTTTCATCTGGCATCTGAAGATTTCACAGGATAGAAATTTGGACAATATCTTAGAAAAAAATAAAAATTAACAGTTCAGCATCAAACAGAGAATGTTCTGCTGGGACTGTGCTCATGCTTCTTACTCTGTTTCCAATTAACTTGGTTTTAGAGCAATGGATGCTCTCCAAAAATTTACATAAATAACAAATACAGTGAAAAGTACAGATTTCATGGGGTGTTTTAATTTAACATTAACCATATACATTTCCTATAAAGGTTAAATTCAAAGTCTAGTGCCTTAAAGCATTCAAACCATTTACAGTGGAGAACTTCTTATCTAGAAGGAATATGCCCCAAGAGATTCATATGCCTGTTTGTAACTATTCAATATGGCCAATATTTTTAAAGCTTATAGCCAGGTCAAGCCCTATGGTGCATTCATCTGTCATTGGTATGAAAATATGATTATCAGATTCACCAAGAAATACGTATTTATGAAATGTTCCCATGAGCATAACCTGCAGGGCCTGCTCAGGTACAAAACCTGCTGAAATGGATTTCTCCCTGAAGGAGGTGTCCTTTTATTTATTTACCCCCAGGTACTCAGTGCCTTTGTCTCCTAAATCTCCGTGTTCCACAGTGGTTGGGGTGCTCTGGGTGAAAGGAAAGCAGACACAGATAAACTGAGCAAGGGAAACTCTTGCTTGGAAGAGCACAAGCAAGAGCAGGGCCAGGTAGAGATGGGATAGGGAGCCCAAGCTGCTGGGAATAAAAGGAAAAACATCTCAGCCAACAGGAGTTTGGAAAGCAAAGGTAGAGATGAACTTTCATAGAAATAGATACAAATATTCAGGTCTTGGCAGGCACTACTTTGGAGATTCATCTTCCCCTTTAGATGTGTCTATACATGACTACTCCTTTGGCATCCTCTTAATTTTAAATCAGACTATCAGACTAGTCATGTACTTTGCATGCAAGCCAGGGTATTATACACTGAAAAAGGGAGAGTAAATTTTAATAGATCCATGGGATTCACTAAGAATCAGTAACTTCTTATGGAAAGCTCTCACTGAGTCTGCTGAGAGCCTGTATTTTTTCCTTCTTCCCTGTTATTTATTTATTAAGGAGATTTGGATGACAGCAAGGTTATTTTTTTCTTGAAGTTCAATTACTTCTCCTTCATCTAAAACCACAAGCTGCTGACTGTGAAATTGCAATTCCTCATGATGAAAGAAAAAACATTTGCAATAAGACAATAAAAAGGAAGACTGTTTAAGGCCAGAAGGAAGCATCGAGTTTTCAACACAAGCAAGATATGGTCCTTGAAGGTATAAAGGTATAAATCCCTGAAGATTTATAAGGATAACTGGATCTTTAAACAATGCTGGTATTTTCTGGCACTTTTCCTGCAGCTTTCTGCAACACCCTTAACACTGGAAGAACTCTCTTGATTTCTTCTAGGGTTTTCTGGTAATTACACCAGTCCATTTTAACCATATTCCTGATCCTTTCTAGGAACTGACCTTCTGCTTTCTAACAATTCATTCACTGCTTCCTAGGAATTTTCCCACTACTTTCTAAGGCTTTCCTTACATTTTAGAAATCCTGATACTTTCTAGGAATGTCCTGTCTGTTTTCGGGGAATTTCTCCTACACAATTTTCAGAGAGTGTTCCAGAAATTCACATGCTGCTTTCTGGGGATGTTCCTGATGTTTTCTAATACTTCTCTCCCTGTTTTCAATTACTTTTTTCCAGCTTTCTAGAACTTCCCTAAGTCTTTTCTGAGAATCTACTGTCAGCACTAAGAGAAGGAATGCTCAGTGAAGGAAGCTGTGAGCAACCACAGTGCAGACAGGACTGGGCCCCATGGCGGCTTCTTGGGGCCAGCAGAGCAGAGCTGGGACATTTTAGACATTTAGTGGCTGTTCCATCATTGGGCCAGACACTGCCAGAAAAAGGCAAGGAGCAAGTGGTGTCCAAAGTCAGTCCGGGAAACCCAAATAAGTATTCAGGAACAGTTGAAACAGGGTTTGAAACAAGATGCCTATATGGTGTACCTCACATTTTGGGAATTAGCAAACACTCTTGTTGAATAATTTCTGCATTCAATGTTTTGTAAAATAACTTATCAGAAACTCTGTATTCTCTATACAATGATGAATTGCTTTAAATTTTTAACAGAAGAAATTCTGAAATGTTAATTTCAGAATTTTACATTTATAATTCATTACAGAATTGGGATGTGGGCTGCTTCTTTTTCCCTTTGGAAATGCATAAGAATTTACTTTGATGCAAAATTATTTCATCATAAACTCAATTTAAAGGTATGGCTTCTTGAGCTGTACTTTCTTCTGTTTGCTACATTACTTATTTACTGGTACTAAAATATTTAGACCATGCACTAAAAGTTATTTTCATAATTCCTTTCCATGTAGCAGAAAATAGTTATTAGGGGTTCCAATACAGGACTCTTATACTTGCTAAAGTTTAAAGTTGATTAATACAAATATTTTATAGGAGTTTTATTACTACTGATGTGTTACTCAGTTCCTTTGCTGTATATAGACAGCTGGCCAGCCAATGTTTTTCAAAATATGTTTGAAAGCCCTTGGATTCACATGGAGTCCAAGTTGATACCTTGTGTGGGAGTGAGGAATGAATTTTAAGTGCAGTCTTGACATTTGAGGTGTATCCTCATTGCGCAATGAAATATGAGGCATATATTACACAAAAGCACATTTTTCCTAAGAGTTTCTGTTTCTTTAAATTCCATTATTTAGTATTTCATATGTAAAAGGTGGGAACCAGTAAGTATTTAGCACACACACAGACAAGAGAACAAACCTTCCTACACATAATTTGCCAGCTGCTACACAAGCTGTTAAAATACTTGTGCATATAATTTTCACTGCTCTGTGTTGGATGCTAAAGGCTGGACATTTCTCACTACAAATCACTACCAGGGACAGAATTCTGCCTCAGAGGACAGAATTATTCGCTGCCCATCAGTATGAAATACACTGCAAATGCTCTTGGAACTCAAGTGGTGAAGTAGAAGCCAGGACTCCATAAAATTCCTGTGCCTTTGTGCCTGGTTAGTTGAGATGTGTTATGCTCTAAAACCACCTTCAAAGGACACTTGCCAGCTTCTTTAGAGCTCAGACTCTGTGAACTACCTAACATACATGGGATGTTCCCCCAGATGCTGTTAGGGTGGGAAGTATAAATGTTCTAAGAAAGTTTTGCACTGCTTGTTTAGGCTTTCAACCCCTATTATAACATGAATTTGCACTTTCTCTTTCATGTCTTAAGAACATAAAACAAGAATGTAATGTATGTAGTGATAGTTTAGAAACACCTGCTCTGGAAACTTTGATGCTGTATTCTTGGGGGCAGCTGTTCATACAAGGTATGGGAAGGTTTAAAACTGTTCATGTAGATCTGCCTTAGGAGTCCTTCTCACTGAGCTTTGCTACAGGTGCTCTAGGAGAGAAAAAATCATTTCAATGCAGCCTCTGCTTATGGCCATCTAGAAAACCACGGTATGGCTTAGTCTCATTATCATGAGGCTCTTGATGTATTTGCAAAGGCAGTTAGGAAAATCATCTGTAGTAAATACAATTTCAAATTAAAAAAAAAACCTAATTCCCACCTCTTTGCAGACCATTTGTATTATCTGCAGCGGACTGTAACCCACAGCACCAACCAGCCAAGGCGCCAAATAAGTTATGCAAAATGTCTTCAAGGAACTGAGAGAGTTTTGAAAATTATTATTTTATTAGTATTCTCCTAAGATTATATCTCTGCAACCACATAAGCAACCTACCAAAAATCAGTGAAAGTCAGCAAAAGTGTAGAGACCTGATGCAGTTTTCATTTGCAATGTGATAAATTAGAAGTAAGCCCAATGAAAGCATTAAGGTTGCACAAATGCAAAATTCACATAAGTGAAAGGAAAATTGAGGCAGCATTTCTACTGAATTATGTATTTTTCTCTTCAGAATGCATACTGAGAATACTTTTAAGTTTCCAACATGTACATGTGAAATAGCTGCTATACCTAATTTGTAATCCTCAGATTTCATATTCATATGATGAATCTACATTGTCACAATAGAATACATGTCCACAAACATATCTGAGTATTTTTTGCTGTCTACAGAATTCAGAAAAATGAAAAGTAGACAAAACAGCATTTTTGCCATATGAATATGCTTGCCAGGATTTAGGACAAAACATTTCCTTGCCAAACACTGCTCCTTTCCCAAGTCATAAACAAACATCATAAAATAGTCTTACATTACTGCCAACCACATTTTCTTTTTAAATCTAATTCAGTCTCTGTGCTATAGAAAAAACCATTCTGTTTACCATGTGTCTTCTCATCCTTGTTGTGAATTTGATTACACAACAAGCTCCTAATTTGAAGACCATTGAAATCCATAGAAACATTTCTATTCATTGCAAACTATTTTTTTTTCCATTTGAATTAGAAAGACAGAGCAAGAAAATTTCATATTGTGTGGCCTTCTGTAGATTATCAGTGCAGTCAGTGGCAGACCTGTGAAGAACTGGGTGCTCCTTACTTGGGAGTATATAATTTTATATAATTTCAGTAACTTATCCTGGGAGATGTAGAGCTGGCCATCTATTGCAAACAAGTACTGCAGGATTTGGCCAGTCAAAAGCACTTTTTGTTTGCTTTTCCTGTTTGTTCTGTAACACACACAGTGGATGGGAGATGGAGGGGTTTCTGTAGGCTTTGGGAAATAACATGAGCTACAGTGGTCTAAGAGTTTGCTGCTTAACTTCAATAAAACCCCACACCTATCAGCACATAAACTGAGCCTTCAGCTGCACCTTTCTAAATAAAAACTTTCTTCTGCACAGTTCCAATCAGCTGAATGGTGATGCAAAGAACTTTCCAGAAGAGGTCAGTTTAAAGGAATGACTAAACTCTCTGTCTTCCCTTTTTTCTTTTACAGAATTATTTAAAATACTGCCAACAAATACATTATTTTTCCCAAAATTTTAAGATAAATGTGTAACCATTTTACTTCAATCAATGGATTTCTAACAGCCAGTTAGATATCACACTCCGTTATTAATTAGTGAAAAAAAAGTATCTTATGCAGAGCTTAGATTATCTGGAGCATCAGGTACTGATTTAAAAACTAAAAACCCCAGAGTACTTATTCTTCTCAAATTTTGCAGGGCAGAGTTATAGCTTCAAAAATCATGGAGACATTCTTCAGAGGCAGTCTCCAAGAGACAACACTGCTCACCAGAATGGGAAATAATGCTCTGTATTTCATATAATCACAGAATGGTTTGGGTTGGAAGGAGCTTCAAAGATCTCCTTGTTCCAACCTCCTGCCATGGGCAGGGGCACCTTCCACTAGGCCAGGTTGCTCAGAGCTGCTTCCAGTGCTTTTGAACGCTTCCAGGGATGGAGAATCCTCATCTTCTCTGGAAAACCTGTTCCAGTGCCTCACACACTGAAAAGATGAGGTAAAAAAGTGTTCAAAGTGGACTTTGTAACAAGAGGATGAGAAAAGACCTTAGCTGGTACTGTGGCTTTGGCCTACTCCATTTTCCAGAGCAGGCTTTGATCTGGGCTTCACAGAAAGCAGCATGAGTGAAAAAATACCTCCCTGAAATTCACTTCTGTGTCTGCTGGCTATAAAGCCCTGGAAAGTCAAAGAGGGTGGATTTCAATTTTAAAGAATCCAAAATTAGCTTCTTCACAATAGCAATTACACCACTGTGATCAGTAATGGGGTGATTTATGTTTGGATTTGCATATCCTAGTTTACCACTTGGTCAGTGGATGGTAAGTATTTTTTTCCTGTCTTGCTCATCCTTAAGGAAAAAAGAAAACACCCACCAAACAACAAAAACCAGGAACACATTCTGATTATAGCAACTTTCCAACATGTGCATGAATGATACAGACAGTGGACATTATTCTTTCTATAGATCCATGATTAGTATCTCATGCAAAATATAGGCTAACTAAGAGTTTCACTCTTACAGAAGACAGCAGAAATGAACAGGCATTTTAAAAGGTTGGATTTAGAAGTTCTATATGGTAAAAAAAATCTTGTCCTAATGAATGAAATGTAATTAAGAAAGAAAACCAAAAACAACAAACACAACAAAAAGTTAGTGAAGGAACCATCTTCCTCAGAGAAAGCTTTATAACAGAGTAGTTTTTGGAAAAGAAGGTTTGGAAACATAAAAAAGGAATCTGTCTACTGTATTGAAGAGAACAGTGTTTTGCCTACATTTTTTGGTAAATAAAATGGACTTAACCAATTAACTATCTGGCTCCAGAATCAATCTCATTTTGTCATGGAAACAGCTTGTAAAACCCTGAACATATGGAGAGTGCAGGCTGATGTCTGGAAGTTTCAATAAAATACTTAGTACTGTTACATCTGAGAACTGCATATTTGCCAAATGACAGAAAGCAAGAAATTGCTGCTCCCTCTTGTTTAAGATGGATTGTGAAGCCTGGATTGTGAGATGTCCTTACTTACCCTATCAGGCAATTTGCCAGCATGCTTTGAGTCCTTAACACAGTAGTCATTGGATTTCTGCTTTATAGCAATATTTAAAAGTCTTCTGGTAAACTAGAAGTGACTCCTCTGTGTTTTCCAGCCTTAGATTATTCTCTGGGCACCACAATACCACATTCTGTAGGTAGTCTTTACAAACTGATGCCCTTGCTCTGCATTCATAGCACTGGTTAAAAGTGAATGGGTGACTTCACACTCCACCACATCAAACTATGGGCCAGAGCCAAGAAGAAAAATTGATATCTGACCCAGGCTTCTTGAAGAAGAAGGGCTGGAGCATTTACTTACACTCAGTATGAAGCCTTTGTTTCCATTTATAATATGAGAGTGGATGAGTATCGGACAGAGAGAAAGAGAAGGAGCTGGGGGAGGAAGGGGACATGAAAAACTAACATCTCTCTTGGATTCACACTTGCAAATAGAAGTCCACACAATTTGGATTCTCATTTCTCCAAAGTGGGTGTTATTCTGATTCCCACATTCTTATCTCGAAAACACCATGGACTCACAGTTGCATAAAACACTTCAAACTGAGCCAAAGTCTGAATTTAATTACTGATCAATTCTGTACAAACACAAGCTCATCAGTACTACCAGGAAATCAGCCCTCTGTCCATATAAAGGCACAACTCTATTTTCTGTCCTTAAAACTTACTGTAAGCCCTTGTTGAGTAACACTGAAACTCACTATGGGAATAATACTTCTTTAAAATAAGAGATGTACCATATAAACCACTAGAAATTTTTATGTGATCCTGAGTATGCAAGGTTGTTCAATAATATTTTGGTTTCTAGGGAAAAAACCACACATTTTCTTATGGAAACTATCTTCACAACAAACATGTTACACATGAACAGCAAATTTAACAGCCCTGGTATATCCATCTTCTTCTCTTGACAGCATAAAAACATCAGTGCTCCTGGTAAATGTGACTTGGTAATGGTAAGTTGCCATTGCTGAAGTGACTCTGAGCTGATGAATGTATACAGAATGAAATAAAACCTAATAAAAATCCCATATGTTCAAACTAAGGAGTACAGACATTTCAGATATTGCTGAAATTTGTACTAATTCAGCACTTCATGTGACCAAATTCTACTCTCCTTGTATTCCCCGAGGCTGGAATTGCACTAAAAAATCTTAATTTTTTAGAAAATACAAATCGCAAAATAAAAAGAGAAGGGAAACTTTGATACACACAGAAAATGCCAAGAGCAGAAAAATCTGTGCTTACGTTTTAAAAACAAAAACATAAAAATTAATTTTTAATAAACCTGGAAGAAAATGTTTTACAGCAGACTAGAAAGATGGGAAGAATTCCCATTCCTGTCAGCATTCCACTGCTCAAGGAAGGAAGGAAGGAAGGAAGGAAGGAAGGGGCATTGGCCCGGCCCCGCCCTCGCACAGGTTTGGCCATGGCGCTCCGCAGGCACAAGGGGGCACCTCACGGAGATATATTTTTTTTTCCCCATGAGTTTTATTGCTTTAATCAAACAACCTTTTCATTTCGTTCTCATTTCAAATCGTTTTAAATTTCAAAGAAAAATTGTGATGCTGGCGAATATTTTACGTAATTTAATTATTATTCTGTATTCAAAAGGCCAAACTTTTAAAAAATTATTATTAAAGCATCCCATTTCTTCAGAGTGTAAATTAGTCAAAGTTTGCCCATCATGTTTGTAATTAGGGATCAGAATTTTAGCTCTCCCCAGTTCACGTTTTTGCTTGTTTTGTAGCTCTGTTGCAATTTCCAGAGTCTGAGAAACTCCTCTATCCCAGTGAGCAGGGGCTGCAGGGAAGGCAAACACCAAGCTGAGCTCTCTGCTCCCATTCCTTGGCTCTGTTCATACAGTGAGTTAGAAATGAGGCACCAGAGACTGTAAAACAGAGAAACCAACACACTGAGAGGAAAAGGCAGTGGCACTGGCAAAGCAGACAGTGTCACTTTGGCCTGCTGTAGTAACAGAGATGCTGTGATGGATGGCATTTATGGTTTAGCTCTGTGTATTTTATCCTCAGGGTTATAACTCTAGGCTTTCTGATGCTTTTGACTTTGAACTTGGAGTAAAAGTTCAGCCTTGCAGAGGGTGACCCAGTTTGAAAAGTGCCCCACTCTACAGACAGACAGAAAGATTTGTACAATTTTGGTACCAGTATTAAAGAAAGATGAAATCAAACAAGAAATAATAGTCAAGGGAAAGCTGAGTCCATCTTACAAGAGAAGACTCCAACAGCTTCTTTGCTTATCCTGATAGTACAAAAAATATTCTTTTTTTCTTTAAACACATCAGGGTGAGTGGTAAAAACCTGAGCAGAGAAGAAGCTGAAAAAAATGCCCTCATTTTAAAGCAGGGGACAGTCAGGAAACCAGGAGAAGGTGTCTGTGTGGCAAGCCAGAGAAGTTCCTTCCAGGAGAGTCCAAGATGCAGGAATCCTTATTCATTGTTAAGCAGACCTTGATAGTTATGGCTAGCAGAGGGATAACAGGACAGAAATGCCTGCAAGGATCCAGGGGCAGCATCTGTTCCATATTTTCACCTGATGACTGCTCAGCCACCACCATGAAGAAGGACTGGCTTGGAGATTTACTGCTAAGCCATGGGGCTGGCAGACAACAGGAACATAAAATATGGGGAGAAGCTATGAGGGCTGTAGAATATTCAAAAGACATGCAAAATTAAGAGATCCTATGCTACTTTAATGGTTTAGTTCAAAATATTGTGTCCTTCAAAGTACTGACTCTGCTAACTCTTCTAAGATGTTAGTTCCACCCTAGCAGCTGTAAACTCCTTCCTAAAAAGTTTGTTGTCCTGTTTGCCTCAGTTCAGCTGATTATTCTAGTTTCTAGTAATTAAGATTGCGTTTCATGATTCTCAGCCTTATTCAATTAATGTTTCCAGTTTTCCATGTGACAAAAATAATACTTGTCCTGATTTTAATTAAATTATTCATAAATGGCATTGGTTCCACTTCAGATGTACGTATAATGCAACCAGAACCAAGGAGACACATAATCCATCATAAATTTTGATGTATTATTTTTTGTTAATTGAGGTTACATGGAACTGTTCACATTAGATACAAATCTTTTCAAATTATCTTCCTGCTTTTTTGAAAAAAAATCCAACAACATTTCTTCAAGCTAAAACAAGGAAATAATATTTTATTCATCTTTATACCTCATTTCAGGCAAATTTTTTTCCAGTCCTTACATGGTTCTGAGAGTCTCATTGCCCAGATGCTGTGGTGTGCTGCAAAACACACTGAGAATAATGAGGAGGCTGGTTTTTTCTGCAGTGCTGTCACACATATGCTGTCAGCACTGTGGCACAAAACATGATTAAGTCTGATATTCTGTCTTGTTACACTGCTATCCAGAGTACATCCCAACATATGTAAACTTTATTTTTTTAATATTATTCCTTGCAGCCCTAAGATTGACTGTTTTAATAGCACAGTAGTAAAGCAATGGGCCAAATTCAGTCATTCCACTGATGTCAGTAAGGTTTATCCAATTTACAGTAATGTAACTAAGCCATTTCTGACTCACAGCAGGGAAATCAAGGCAAATTTGACCCATTTCCAAGTGGAAAAATGTATTTGGACATTTTCTTCCCTGCAAGTTCCTCATCTCACTGGTGGAAAACAGCTCAGTGCAAGCCCATTCTGGGGAGCACAAAGCTCCACAACAGGGTTTGCAGCTAAAAGTCAGTTTGTGACCAGCCTTGTTGATTTGTTGTGGGACTGGGACAAAGCATCAGAAAAGCTTCCCACCTGCACAGTTATAATGTGATGCAGCGATTTGCTGCTCTGTTAAAAGTGGGGGACCTGCCTTAGAAGTACACTGAAGTATGATCTGAATTTGAAAGAACTTGAAAAGTTTCACCTTGAAAAGCTGGATTTAAAATTGCTCCCTTTCCTTTCTGAGAACACACAAAAGCACCTCTGTTATGAATAAAAGTAGTAATCTTTCTTTGCTCCTTCTTCCTTCTTAAAGTCTACTTTCCACTTTGATGTCTACTTTAGGCCCAAACAGTTGCAGGGAAACTTCTGGGCACGACCCAAAGGAAAAGTCCAACTGGATAATGGAGAACAGATTGCTGACTTAAACAGAGCTTTGTTGTGGATTTAGTCAAAAGCTTTGCTGTCAGGAGTCTTAAAGCAAAAAAGTCTCCAGATACAATGAGAACAGGCTTTAGCACAATGTGGCACAGGGGTGCCATCTAAAATTAATACATGGTAGTTGAGTTTTTACATTAGAATTGATCATTTTCACTGACAGTGGCTAATGGGAAGGAGGAGGGTAACAAAAAAAAGTGTCCATCTCTAAAGAGTAAAGGTACATACACATTTACACATATCACCTAAAAAACTATACTGTAAAACAAAACCAACCCACAAATATCTACAAATTCTAGGCAACACCAAAATGCATGGAAGACTCTTCATCTTTTTTTACGACCAGATTATTTCCACAGCTAATGAATGAAATGTACCTTCTACAATAATTCACTGCATAGTTTAGCTACAAAATCTGAGGTGTCTGTCCACACAGAATCCCTGAGCAGGGAAGTTGTCCTGCTACCTGCACTCTCATGTTTCTGGGTCCAGTTAATCCTTAACCATTGCTAGTCCACTCTCCTATTTATTGATAATCACTGTGATTCTAGACAATCAAAGATGCTAGAAGAACCTGTGGCAACCTGTATATAATTTAGCATGAAGGGAGCAATAAGGAACAATTAAGAGTGCTAGTGGGAAAAGGGCCTGGGGCTGACAATGGGGAACAATGGTCATAACGTGAAATTTGCAGAAAATTAGGGAAACAATTAGAAGAAGAGCTGTAAAATCTCTGTTTCCAGAGCCATGTATTTCAGATGCTTTCTTTTCTGATATAATTGCAATGTACAGATCATGGCTATTTGCAAATTATATTTTTTCCGGTTGGAATCCTCTTTGGAAAGAGTTGCCAACATCCAACCTTCTTTCCAGAAACCAATCATTATCAGTTCATATTCAAATAATTGTACCTTCATTTTTTGTTACTGTTGAAATGTTTCCTCAGTGATTAACTAGGCCCATCAGGGTATGTTGAGTAGTATTTTATTGTGTAATTGATGCACTGTTGAGAAATCATGACTCACAACTGAAACTGATTTTTTCCACATTCTGTTACTAATTTCTAAGGGTATTGCTCTGATGTGTTCTACCAGCACCCTTTGCCTTTTCTTAAATGTGGAAGTCAGAGCATGGGATGGGTTGCCAAAAATGCCCACGCCTTTTCCTTCTTGTAAAGCTAGAGGAACTCTGCCTGGTAGCAGAGGCATCAGCTGCTTTGTTCTCTGAATCCCTAAAGCCTGTTCAAGATCAGACTGTTGTTTCTCATGGCAAAGTTACTTTTGTTCTTTCTGCTTTCCTAGTTGTGTGTCTTAGACAAGAATACATAGCTGTTGTTTGTGTTTGCCTAAATAGATGAGTGCCTGAACTGAAGGAAAGGGGCAGTCACTAACAAGCAGAAAAATATTTGAAGAGACAGCCAGGGTCACGTGGCTAACAGGCCTCATCATATTCAGTTTCACAGCTCTTGTTTCTTTTATCTTGTTGCTTTTCTTGAGATTTTTCTTCAAATCACACACAAATGAACTTCCATCAGTTCACCTCTCCTAGAAGGGATTGTAGGAAATGGTTCCTAAGACCTGCTGTTGTTTATATCTCTTCTCTCCTGTTCTGTTTTCATAGCAGGACAACAACCTTAAATTGTATCTCTGATGTGAGCATTTTTTTGGAGCCCTTGCTCTACTACAGCCTGCTGGTTAAATTATTTCTTCAGACAGGCTTATGGCAATTTGATGACATATGAGTGCAAGGAAAGGTCAAAATTTGGCTCCCAAAGTCTACAGTTATAATAATGAATGTGTACCTAGTGGTTGTAACTATATAAGCACTTTACAAGGGAATTTCAGCATTACTGTTCCTGTGTGACAGCAACAAATCAGAAGGAGCATGAGCGTGGCCAAGCCAGGAAGAGAACGCAGAGCTCTGGCTGAGTGCCCTCTCCATGCTGCATTTTAGTATTAGTTAAGGCAGCAGCTAAAGCAAAACTCTGCCTAGCAAATCACTGGTGTAGAAGTATTTAGGCCACAATTCAGCATGAGACAGCACATTGCTATTTACATTTACAGTTACATTTGCCTGTACGGGAGGCAGTGTGAGCCTTGATCCCTGGAAAACAGGGGTCTTACTTCTGCAGCACTTGGTGCAACCCAGCCAAGAGCACAAGGCAGAGAGCCAGGCAATCCTGTCTTTTAAAGAGAGGAAAACTGCCTGCAATCCTACAGAGAGCCATGAGCAGGCTCCAGTGGGCTCCAGTCAGACCTTGCTCAGACACTGCTGGGGTGACAGCACAGGATTGCCCTGGGATGGCACTGCCACCATGAACAGTCACCTTCTGCCACATTTCCTTTATGCTTCCCGACAATTCAGAGCTGGAAAGGACTCATGCATTAGAGACAAAACTCTTCTAGAGATCAGTGAAACACATCCAGCACATTCTATAGTGAGGGGGAGTTTTAACTTAACTGGTGACTCGAGCACAGGAGTCATGTTTGAGAGAAAGTGGTGCAGTGCCACTATCCTCAAGGCCTTCTCCTCTCTGTTCCAGTGATCTGATAGTGCAAATTATGCCATATGCTTGGACACTGATTTTCATTATATAACCACCTATCTCCTGTGCACGGGTCTGAAACCACCCACTCATTTCACATAAGCCACAAACAAAACCAGGAGACATAAAGTCAGAGAATAAAAAGGTAAGAAACTGGCATTTAGATCATAGTGCTCTTAGAGCACAGGGGCTGACAATCAGATTAAGAACTGTTGTTCTATTGAAATAACAACAGAATCACATCTGCACCATGGGATTTTACTCCAGAACAGTAGATTGGTTAAAACATCCTGAATCAGGTCCAAATTATGATGTGACTGCTTCACACCTCTCCAAAACCCCCAGTGAAATTCCTTTGTGCTTCCAGCACAGTTTCTATGCTGGAACTAAGACCACACGAGGGCAGTGTAGTGGGGGAGTAAAATCCAGGGATGCAAATTAAGCCTGATTGTCCTGTCTCTTCATGAAACCGGGAGAGGTAGAGCTGTGTCTAAAGCGTAGAGTGGCCTGCAATTACCCCACAAACTACAGAGGAAAGTTTAACACTTCTCTTCAGCCTCTTCTTATCACTGTATTTTGTCCTGCTTTTATTTCCTTCACCACTGCTGTGAATATTCTCTTTCCTAGAGAAGTGTTTCACAGGTTGAGACTTCAGTACATTCTGCTCTGCAAACATTCAAAGACTGGGCTCCTAACAGAAGGGAAATTGTAAGAGTTGTGGAAAGTCAGGCCTGCAGTTTAGTGAGGTGAGCATTTTGTATTGGAGCAAAATCTCCAAAACTGCAATTAAACACCCCTGGATTCCCTCATCTAACCCAAAATACAAATTCTCCCAGGAAAGCAAACAAGACCACTCTCTTTGACTTTTGACAAGTATGATTTTCATATTATTTCACTAGGCTAGGAAATCTATTCTTCAGAAACTCTTAGCTAAGCCTCTTTTGACCTCAAACCCTCTGCAGGGTTCAGTTCTCTAACCCACTGACACAGCTGCTCAAGTAATTTTTTCAAGATGAAAGCAGCCAGAATTCTTCAAATCCTCTAACTCAGTTTTACTGTGAACATGTTCTTAACACATGCAATATGTACTTATGTAAACTTGAGATTATTAAGTTTGTCTGCATTGTGCTTGACTGATCCTTTAGCTCCTCAATAAACTTATTTAAATAGATAACTCTCCTAGGACATTGTTGTATTATTCTGCAATTTCTTTACCTTCAGATTTGGTTTCATAAGCAATTGTTTCTTTGAAAATTGATACTGCTATTGCTTTAAAATTGATATTGCAATCCTGTGTAGTTAGAGACAGTGATAAACAAGAGCTTGATCTCATATCCTTAAGGAAACATGCAGTTATTTAATAATCCCACTCTTCTGTCCAAAGATGGATTTTTATCCATTGCATGCTCTTTCTACTGCTGTGCAATTATTACTAAGGCACAGTAATATCTTCTTTCTATTTCCACAAGCACAGCATTTCATGCCTTGCATCACTCACACCAGCCACAGCTGTGGTAATGTATCCTTGAAAGGCAAGAAAACTAATGAGGTAAAACCTTTCTATCTGAAACCCAAGATTATTTCCTTCCACAAAATTCTGCTTTGCAGGTTATTCCTTCATGAAATCCTGCAAAAAAAACTTATTATGTTCTCAGTCACAATTAATGGTACGCTAACAAGTCACAAACCTTTTCCTTGAACAGTGGTTTTGTATTTTACTGTGTATCTGATCAATTAAATCCCATATTAGGGCTTCATTTTGAATCCCATTTCCTTCAAAATTCATATCAAATTACATGGACCTGTGTTCTAGTACAAGATCCAGTATATAGACGACTATTTTGCACATTTTTTTTGTTTTACACACCAGCTTATGGATCCTTGGTCATAGCAGGAAATCTGGTCTCCTTCATACACAATTCCTTATTCTTTCAGTCAGCCACAAAGCCAGCTTCAGAGTAACTGCTCATTACAGGCAAAATACTGGTCTCTCTTAGAGAATGAGAGATCAGCCTTTGATTTAAAAATGCCCATGGTCTGGGCCTAAATCTTCTCTGTCTTTCTCTTCTGTCTCTGACAGTTCGCTATAATTTAAGGGAAGCCATTCTGCTGGGTTTGGGTAAATAAATGTTATGGTTGTCTCACAGACAGAATAGCATTTATGTCATAATAGAGGCTTGTTATTTCCAGTTTAAAAAAGCCAGTTCTGAGTCCTGTCCTGGATGCCTAGCTACACATGTGACTGATATAGTGCATTTTGTATATTTTGGCACAAGAATGTGGTACACAATGATCTTATTTAGCAATATTTTGAAAAACATGCCAATTTTGAAAAAAAAAAAGCCATTCAAATATGTGACAGAGCTGTGCCTTCTGTGGAAGAGGGTATAAAATTGAGAATTCTTGGCTTGTGATATAACCTATGCACTGTTTCTAGGGAGAGAGTCTTCATTAACGTCTATTTTCAATTTTCATTTTATAAAATAGTTTATGCCAAACTGGGACATATCATCAAGTAAGGCCAAGCTGGGTAAGCACATGTTTTTTGTATACAATGAGAAGTACATTGTGGTCTGAATTCTGTTTAGACTGAAGTCTTTTACTAAGCTGCTTTTATACAGAGGGGTTAGAATGAAGGCTTAGAATTAACATAAGATCTCTTGTTGCTTATGACTAAGAATATTAATGAAAAGACTAATTGGTTTGTATGAGAAGTTTAGAAATCTACTTTTATTCTTAATATCCAGTGCTGGTCCTTCAAGTCAAAAAGAACTGACTCATCCTGTGACTCAAGTATTGCAGTGTTGGTTTCCATTATCCACCACATCAGAACAATGACATGCAGACATGTACATTTTACTTGGGTTTACTAGGTTTTCCAATATAATTAACATCAGTGCTCTGGACTATTATTGCAAGGCGGGAGAAAGCTGTGGATTGTTTCTGTTTCAATTTTAAGAAATGCTGATTTTTATAAGTGCTTTAGCTGTCTATATTCTACTGAAATCTAAGTGAGAATCTGTAATTCTGCTGAAACTATTAATGATGTACTCGCTGTGTTTCCCTTTTTCTTTTATTAACAGATTTCTGTGTTTTCTCCTAAAGTTCTGCAAATGATATACAAAGTTACAAAATCCAAAATCAGACAGTTAAAAGGTGTTCAGGCACAATTGTGAAGCTGTTTCGCAATTCTAAATATTTAACATCTTGTTATAACAGCAATGAAGAGATACTTGGCAAGGCTGACTAAAACAGATGTTGAAAGAAGAAAACTAGTAACCATTTAACTGTGCAAAAGGGCTCAAACATGATTTGGAGCCTATGGGAAATGTGATATGAGTGGTTATTGTTGTGTCTGCCAATTAAATCAAGCTCATCAAATTATTCACAGCAAATAAAATCTGTTGCAAAACAAACCCGTTTGACTCATAGCAGACTGTTCAAAGATGCTTCAGTCTCTCTAAATGTACTTTTTCTTCATTTGAGAGAGATTAGGAGACCATCCACAATGGTCAGCAGTTGCTTTGATTGATGATGTCCATGACAGTAACTGGTTTTTATTCTTTTACTTGATGACAAATGTTGATGTTTTGGAGGGAATAGATACTTTTCTATTTGTAAAGAACACTGTACTTTCATTACTGTTCTTAAGACAGAAAATAAAAAAGAAAGAGCACTAATACATCCAAACAAGAAAGAAGAAGTCTAAGAATAAATCCTAGTAAAGTATTGAAGCATGATCACAATAATTTCAGGTAATTTATGAACGGAACACTTCTGGTATAAATGTTTCACTGTTAGGAAAGAATAAATGTAGGGATTTAGAGTTCTGGTACCAGTCACACAACAACTAGGTGATACTGAATAGTCATACTCAGGTTTACCAAGAACACCTGAATATAGCACACTGCACAGAGCACTTTATTCCAAGGCTCTGACTCCTAAGACAATAGAAGTATCTTTTAGTAATAGCTTTTGTGCTGGAAAGAAATTTGTGATTTTTCCTGACTTTGAATCTACTACCTAGTGAAAGAACCCACTTACACTTCAGAGAATGGGAGCACAGTTCTGCTTTGTACTTGTTGAACTCATCTACAGAAAGAAAATTGCTAAGCCCTACAGTATAGTCTGATTCCAAGCTATATGAAAGGATCACACAGTGTTTCTACTTCACAGCACAGAGACAAAGGTTAATGAAAGCCAAGACCTTGGGGTTCAAATCTGTTCCTTGCTGTCTCTGTAACCATCCTGTGGATTAGAGAGCTTTCTTGCCATGTGGCTCTCCCACAACTGGAACAGTTTCCCATAAACAACATTTTCAGTTAGCTGTTTATGTTCAGACTATTCTGGGGTTTTTTAGGAACAGCTGTGCAGTTGAGCATCTCCCACTAAATTGGTAGTTAAAACCACTTTAGGCAACTAATTCAAGCACTGTACAACACTGGAAGCACTGGAAAGCAAGGGTGATGCTGTAGCTAAACAGCACAGTAGAAAAATAAAGACTGTAAAACATCCTGCTCTTATCTCACACTGTTTCAGGGTTTCCCTCACCTTTCAGACACTGTGGACCTTTTTAAAAGAAGCTACAACATAATTATAACAAAATATAGAGCCATAAGAAACCATGCATAGAATGTCTGGAATATTTCATTGGACTCCTCAACAATTTAATCGCTTTTACTTCTGAAAAAAACACATCATGTATCTTGCTAACTAACCTCCTTATCCAGAAACACATATCCAGAAAGCACTGAGCCTCTGGTTTTAGTAAATCTCCACTCTCCCTTTGCTTCCTATTTTGTTCTGTAATTTTGCAATGCTTCTCAATGAAACTGCCTTTTTCATGATTATCAGTGGCTACAAGCTTTCCAGCCCAGAAGCAAACACCCTCTGTCCCCAGATAGTCTCTACCCTCTGTCCCCAGATAGTCTCTGTCTTTCATCCATCACTGTCTGCCAGCAGTTCCCACTGTTCAGTGAACACACTTCAAGACCTGCATGTTCTGGGCCTAAAATTATTTCTTTGATAGCATTTATATATCCAGCATCTTTTATCCCACAGCCTTTGAAACAAGCTAAAGATATACATGCTTTGTCCAGAGGTCATTTAATCATGGACATGCAGCGAGCCTTGGCTGGAAATGCAGCAACAGTTAATAGTGCCTAGCAATATAAGAGCACTTTAGGTCAGCAAACTATGAATGCATTTGTTTCTAATGAAGCTGCTGCTGTAATTTAGGAAAGAAGCAGAATAATTATTCAGTTTGGAGTTTGGCCAGGAGACCAAAATGAACAGCATTCAGACTTCAGTAAAAATGCTCAAGAGTTTAAAATGGCCACAAATAATGTGGGCCTAGATTTTAAATTTCATTTGAAAGATGGATGAGCAGGTCATTTTGCTGTCAATGGGTCTCTAATTGGTTTGCCTCAGAGCATTTTTTTGATCAATACTTTCTACTTCTTTGTGTAACAAAGATTCTGCATTCATCATGTCTCAATATTTTTACATTCAGTGCTTTGCAGTCCCTTAGTTATAAACCCCATGATTTAGTGAGGCCAAAGTGAAGAAACTGGAATAATTTTAGCATAGTTTGTACATTGAAAAGCCTTGATTTTTAAAACTAATAATTTTGTCTTATATCTAGGAGGAAAATCAAGAACTTTCTATCTAATGGTTTTAGACCAAATTAGTTTTATTTCAGGAGTTGATTTTCTTGCTTCTGCTTCCTTACCAAAACAAAGATTGGAAAGAAAAGGGTCCTTTTTAATTTTAACTTGATGACTCACTGGGAATTTGGATGGCCTAGAATTACAAGTGGTTGTCCCAGGTGAATAATTGTTTCTATCCCAGTCCCACATTACACAGAGAATCTTATGTTTATTCAACCTCTTGACCATGGAGCAGGGCAAGGGCTTTGCTTGGTTCATCTGCTGAAGGCTTCTGTGATCACCAGTCAGAGCTGTGAGTGCTTCAGACATGCACATGGACCAAAGTGACCCATGGCTGTTTGCATCAGGAGAAGCTGAGTGCAGAGAGGCTGTTATATGGACAGCATTTCTTTTCCAGGGAGCATCTTTTACTCACAGCCAACCAGAATGAGCTGCCTCCACAGGAGTGTCAGGCTCCTTTCCTTTGCTAGGATAGCACATCAGCACTGAGGCACCAGCAAAGCTGTGTGAGTACAGCCTTAGCCAGGCCTATAATCTACTTTTGGTCTTGGCAGTAACCTCCCACTGGCATAATTGATAGTCTGCTTTCAGTCATGGCCTTCACACAACCTAACATTTACACTCTGACCCATAATTATATTTAGAACATACACACCTCTTCCTGCACAGAGAATAAAAAGCTGCACAGCACATCTTTCAGGAAGACTGTAAAGATCCCACTCATCCATCCCTAAAGACAAAAAGTCCTTTTCAAAGTTTTCCATCATGCTGTGCAATAGTAGTTAAAGTTGTCAATCTCCTACATGTGTCTTACAAAGAAGACCAGAGAAATAACTAGGATACAATTTCATTATTCAAATGAAAAATGTCCTTCCTTACAGCAATCCAGTTACTGAGGATTACTCTATGTTATATTACCAAGATATATATATTTCATCAAATATAATAAAGCTGGAACAAACAATGTGAGATGAGACTTAACATATCTGTGACTTTTTACCTCAGGAGACCAGCACAAAGCAGAAGGTTTTACCAAGACATTTTATTATAAAAGTGAGTGATATGCATGCTTAAAACATGCACCAAGGGAATGAGAGGCTGCAAAATATTAAAGTAACCCTAGACCACATTAGCATAGCCTTGATCTGCAGGAACAGTGCTGGCAATAAACTTTAGGTCACTACTGATCTTTTTAAACTTCACTGCAGTTTCTTGTAATATCCTTTGTTATGTCAAATTTTAACTTCAAATACAGTGAGCAAATTGCCCCATATGTTTAAGTCTGGTCCTGATTTATACAAAAGGCACATTCTCCTTCTTGCAAGGTTGACTGAACAAAGCCCAAGAACTGTACTCAAAGGATGTTTTTTGGTTTCAAGTTAGCAGTTGAAGTTAAAAGATGTGATGTTTATGTTGCCTTTACTTAAGATATTATACCTCTGTAATCTAGAAAGCTCACCATAGCAGCTCCCCAGCAGGTCTGCAATAGAAATATAGATTAGGAATACTTTTAAAGGCCCTCTGATTTGTCATCACCAAAGGAGCAGGATCAGTGTTCCTTCAAGTGACCAAGAGTGCCTGCCCAGGGAAAAGAACATACTCACTCCTGAAATGTTCCTGAGCTTCTGTCAGTCAAAACAGCACAAGTCTTGAAAGAAATAGAAAAATGAATCCCATTTCCCAGAAGGCAGTATACTAAACACTGCAGCCCATGCACTTTAAATAGATTTATGGCCTATATGTATTATAGTAGTTCCTTTTTTTGGCAGCCCACATTTTTAAGAAATTTTATTTACCTTCTTCTGGGACTGAAAGTTCTTCTCCTCATAAATCAGCCTGTTGCAGAAGACAATCATAATGGCATTTTGCTGCTGCTTGGGAAGAAGGTGACCAGAGCTCTGCAGTCCTGAGGTGCGGTCAGGGACCAGCTGCCTTCCCTGGAGGAGCAGGCACTGCTGCACCTATGGCATTCCAGCACAATTCTCCAGTTGCATGTTGCCTTCAGTCCTTGGGACACGGGCTCAACTCTTTAAAAGTCAGGGCTTTTGGGAGGTTTCCTTCTCTGCACCCACTAGTCTCAATGTACCCAATTTCCCTGGACAAAATGCCAAACCAACTTCCTTAAAGAACAGCACCAGTCCTATTCAAAGGCCTCAGTGAAAATAGGCAGCCCTGCAGGGAAGCACTTCCTTCCAGAAATTATGGTATACACAGATATTTTACACATTAGGATACTGCCAACACTATAGAATGCCAGCTTTTGTCACATCTGTAGTAGCTGGGCCCTGTAGTGCATTACCAGCAGCTATTTCTATGAAGCCAAATGTTCAAGGCAACATTGCTTACATGGCTTTGATTTAGCAGTGAATGAAGAGAAAATGTTGTCTAAATCCTTATTTCAGAGTTATTAACTAGTTATCATCTATTATTTGTTGTCATATTCTGTTGTATTCATTTTGATAAGCATTTAATTTAGCATCAAATATTTTTTTTCTTCTAAGTAATGGGATCATCTTCAGCCAAAAGCAATTCCTCTTTGCTTGCTTTTTTTGTTTTGTTTTATAAAATGAAATCATCACCATGTAATCCAGACTAATCACTTCCCTGACAATCTGTCAGCAAAATACAGGGATACATGGCTCAAAATATAATACAAGCAAAATATGGCATGTCAAAACCTGCCTTCCTTGGGCTGTCATAATTCCTGATGAACACTGGCTATATGTGATATGCTCCATAGCAGTACCAATGGCTCTCTAAGGGCTACAACTGAAGTGATTTGCCAGTGATACAGCCCAGATATCCCTTGCTATGAAATCTGAAAAATTATACCCTTTCATTGTAATTCCAAGTAAGAACTTAATTTCATTATGTATATTGTTCTTCTCAAAGGGTGAGAACACTACAATGCACAAAACAAACCCTTGAGAAAGGGAAAAAGAGTATCAAGCACCTATAGCTAAAGCAAAGATAACCTGGAAAATACACCAGTTCTTTGACTTAGAGCAACCTGCCTGAGTCCAATAGAAAAAAAATGGAGGGAAGGATTGGCATCCAGAGGGGCCCTGACAGGCCTGACAGGTCGGTCTGCACGAACCTCACACAGTTCCACAAGGCCAAGTGCAAGTCCTGCACCTGGGCTGGGGAAAGCAATGCACAA
Source organism: Melospiza melodia melodia (assembly GCF_035770615.1). Classification (NCBI taxonomy): domain Eukaryota; kingdom Metazoa; phylum Chordata; class Aves; order Passeriformes; family Passerellidae; genus Melospiza; species Melospiza melodia. The sequence goes on along the minus strand of NC_086208.1, from coordinate 7,020,021 downwards.
ATACAGGCTGGGCAGAGAGAGGAGTGGGGGCAGCTCTGGGGAGAAGGACTGGGGGTGTTGGTGGATGAGGGCTGGACATGAGCTGGCAGCGTGTGTTTGCAGCTCAGAAAGACAAACATGTCCTGGCTGCACCAAAAGAAGTGGGAGCAGCAGGTCAAGGGAGGGGACTGTCCCTCTCTGCTCTGCTCTTGTGAGAGACCTGGAGTGCTGCATCCAGCTCTGGGGCTCCCAGCAAAACAAGGACATGGAGCTGCTGCAGCAAGCCCACAGCATGGTCCCAGGTATGATCAGAGGCCTGGAGCACCTCTGCTGTGAGGACAGATAGACTGGGGGAGCTGGGCTGTTCAGCCTGGAGAAGAAAAGGCTTCAGGGGGACCTTACAGCACCTTCCAGTGCCTGAAGGGGCTCCTAAGGAGCTGGAGAGGGACTTTGCAGGGACAAGGGCCTGGAGTGGTAGGACAAGGGGGAATGGCTTCAGACTGAAAGAGGGAGGATTTAAATTAACATTAGAGAGAAATTCTTTGCCCAGAGCAGCTCTGGCTGCCCGATCCCTGGAAGTGCTCAAGGCCAGGTTGGTTGGGGCTCTGGTGGAACCCCCTCACCCACCGTGGCAGGGCTGTGACGAGATGGTCTGTAAGGGCCCTTCCAACCCAGACTCTATTATGGTTCTATGAGTTATGCTAATGCTCCTCTTAATGAGGGATTCTTGTAAAAACTACCTGGGGAGCCTCTCCTTCATTTGAAATTGATTCTTTTCAGAGGAGATGAATTAGAAGACAATTAAAACTAGGAATATACAGCTTCTTTGAAAGCCAGCCCTTAGGTTATGCTAGCTGAAATATTTCAGAACTGTTCTTGAAATTTCATTATTTCTTTAAATGTTCACAATTTTTTGCTGCTGTGAAATTTTCTAAGATTAATTCATAAGAAAAATTATCCTCACCTCACTGGGATCCCTAGGGACAGTTGTAAAAGCTTTTAAGCAGACTTTTTTTGCTATAAAGAATTATGGAAGAGTTCTGCACCCATTTCAGAATTTACATTATATATGACCTATAAAAATATAACCTCATCCTCATTTCTTATTTCTGCATCAAAAATGAATGGAAAATGTGATATTAAATGTACTACTTAGCCTTAAAGTTTGAGTAAATGACATATATGAATTTTGCATTATCTCTTGACAAATACCGTACAGAATGGACAGGACAAAACAGAGGTAGCATTTTGAAAAATTTGTTTGCTGCCATTTTCAGACTGTCATTTCAGAGCAAATGGAAAAACTAGTTTTATCTCTTTTGCATTAATAAAGTGCAATAACTTTTGTAGAGTCTGACATGGTAATTCCACTAATCTGGAAAAAACAGACTGGAAGACACAACTTTAATACAACAGTATGATGGTCACCAGAAACACAATAACTTTATCTAAAAATACGAAGAGGATTAAAATGGTCCTGTAGTAAATAAAAGAAAAAATCCTAATTTTTTAGTCACAAATTAATTTCTAAATATGTTTAAGACCTAAGATTCACGGTCCTGAGCAAAGGTGCATATTTGTTGTATCAAAGGGAAATTACTGTATTTATAATAAATTGTGTATTCCTATAATGTGCCACTAAGACAAAACCCTCCACAATATATTCTCTTTCTTATTCTATTTTTTATGAGACTTCCCAGGGTCCATGACAAGAAACATATACATGCAATTCAGTAATATTTGATAAAGTTGGTACAAAAATGGTTTAACCAGATAGAGAGCAAAATTTGACCTAACAAATACATAGCATAAAGCATTTATCCAGTGCTTTGCCAAAGTTTCAAATACATTTTGCATAGTGCAACATTTTTCAATCTTTTTGCTTCCTTCTCTTGTTTTCTAGAGGAGATGAAAGTCTATGAGTAACAAATTCAGATCTACCATGAATGAGTTTGCTTTTCTCAGTCACTTTTAGGAAACTGCCCTAAGCCAGTGGTGTAAGTATGAAAACATTGTTAGTGTTCTGCACCAGCACAAACATTCCTGGTTACATCTCAATTTCAGAGTTATCTTCTACAGCATACCTTGTACCTGGAAAACACACTCCTCACACCTTTAAGGAGAACAGAGCCTGAATTCCTCAATTTCAGGGTACAGACCATAGTTGAGGTGCTTGCCTGAGGCTGATGCCAGAACCTGCATTTTTAAAATTGTGTCCCTACACTACCAGATTAACTAGCTGTCAGGCATGAACTGCAGAGCAGATTGGACCATCTGTGGGGGAATATGACAAGATTTCTATCCAATAGTTTGAATTCTTTCTCTGCAGGAAATATCAATGTAAGATGCCAAATGGAATTTGGAAATTAAAAGGAAATTAGTAATAATTTTGAAGCTATAATCAGAAGACAGAAAACCAAGGAATACAGAGTAGGATATGGAGCTATTAAATCTCCATGTAAAGGCCAGCTGCCTGTCTCTGTGCTCTTCCTAAGGGTGGGTGAGGGCAGTGCAGGCCAGCGGTGGCTGCCCTGGATTTCATGCCACAATGCAGAGTGAAGGAACACACACAGGTAAGGAGGTACAGGTCCATGTGCTACAGGCAGTGTGGGTTTGCATCCCATGGATGAGGCCCTTGCAATGGCACTGCTCTTCTCCTCAGTAAATACATTTTAGACTCCTTACCTATTCCCCAATCACCACAAACCTAGGAGTTAACTTGAAAATTCACTAGACTGACACCTGTGCTCTGTCCCACAGGTTATTCAACAAATAACACACCACAGGTTAAGGTTCTGGAACACTCAACCTGGAATAAACATACATAAAAGAAACTTGAGAAGTTGGTATACACTGTAAATTTTGAAGGTTTTTGCAACGCATGTTATGGTCAGAGTCACTTTACTGCTTGCTTCCTTCTCCTTTTTTGTCACCCAAGCAATTTACTCAAAGATGAGCTTTACCATCATTTCATTTGAGTGGATCTGTGACAGCTCTCTGGGATATTGACTTTGTTACTCCCACAGTGCCCATCCAGCCCCCCAGCACTGCTTGCCTCCAGCCCTTCCCTCAACTTCCTCTTCAGAGTAAAGGCACTTCTCAAGCACTTTGGTGAACCACAGCTACTTAAAAGCCACAAGCACAAATTGGTCATTTGGCAAAGAATATTATTCTTCCCCAGCTGATGTAATCAGCTTTTCTCAGTGAGCACTCCTGGATGCAGCACGTGCTCCAGGGCTGCTTTGCAGTGCACTTAGTGCAATAGCTGTGACTCTCAGATGCAGAACTAGCTTTGTCTTATCCATCTTGCCACCCATGAAATGTTTCCACACACAAATCAAGGAACACAGCTAGGGAAAAGAAAAAATGGAGTTAGAGAAAACACCCTGATGGAGTTTCTTTTTAATTACATGCCTGGTTTTTTTGCCTATTCCACAATGCTAAAAATGAATACCACAGATGGAGGGTGGGTGTTAAAGGCCCACTGAATACTGAAATTTTACTGATCTGTTATAACAGGAAACATCTGTGCTAAATACAGTGTTTAGTAGCTCTTTCCATTTCAGTTGTGGATCATCAGTATTTACAGGACACTACCAAGAAATTGTTTGTACTCATGGTCACAGTCACTTCAAACCTAATACTGACTGATTTCCTGCTCTGAATCATTTCAACAACTATGGATTTTGGAAAACCAATGTATTTAATCAATTATCCTATGGTTTATCCAGACATCAAATATTTGCAGTTCCAGAACTAATAGAGAAACAAGCTATTTCAATTCTTTCTAGTAGGCTACATTCACTTCTATTTTTGTGAACAAAGTCCACAATTCTTTTACCAATCTGTAACATTTTCAGGCATTTTTTCAGACCAGATTTTCAGAAAGTTTGGAGAAGATTTTAAATGCATGTTTATCCTAACCGATGCTTAAAGTATTTAAGGCTTCCTCATCCCTCAACTAAGCCAATTTTCTCTCTTATAATCTCCTCTAATCTTTTAGTAATGTAGGAACTGCCACAATACATCAGACCCAAGGGTCTATCCACCCCAGTATCTAAGTTTTGCTAGAACTAGCAAGAGCTGTGTCAGGTCCTGGAACAAACAAAATATTTAGGGTTGATAATTAACCACCTCCAACAGTCTGCTGCCCCCTCATCTACTCTGTATATATGAATCCTATTCTTCTCCTTTGGCTTTCTTGTCTGTTTGTTCTTCCCTTTTCATGAAAACTCAATTTTAACGACAGCAGCTTCACAGAGATCTGGGTTTTGCTCCTGTGAGCATGTTAAGTTCTAAGAGACATCATCAATCAGCCTTTGAATGTGTCTTTCAAGTTTCTTTACTTTGGCATAGTTCTTTGCCTTTTGTGTAAGTGCCTTCATGTGTATCCTCTTCAAATATGTTACCTACAAGAAGCCCTGGTTGGTTGGCTTGTTCTTGCTTCCTTCTATATCCATAAGAGCCATCAATCAATATCTGAAACAAGTCTGCTTTCTATTTGTGTTACAAATTCTCCCTCCTAAATACAGTAACTCAAAAGCAAGGGAGAGAGCACTATTGGTTTTCCTGTGTTCATCTGTTTCAGACATGCTTCTGTTTGATGTGGGGAGGTGAACAAGCAAGGCAGCCTCAAAAGGCATTGCTCTAATGTTGGTTTTGCTTAAAACCATAAAGCTCAGTCCTCAGGGGGGAAGGAGATGGGCTGGATCTCAGTGTTCCAAGGAGCTTTGCTGCGCATGTTCAGCTGTTTCTTACCCAGAGCAGTGAAGGGAAATGCCCTTGCAGGCACACTGAGGTTTCCAAAAGCTCTTCACAGTTACATCTACTGACACCCCAGTGCTGATGTGGGGAAAGTTTCCTATGTGTTACAGCTCTGTGTAAAAGCTGCTTTAACAACAAAAAATTCAATGCAAACATTTACAGGTCATCCCTGAAACAGGACACTAACAGGGAATATCCACAGTAAGACAGAATCCAGGTGGATAAAAGGTCTGCAGCTGCACTACCCCTTCCAGTAGTGTATAATCATGCAGACTGCCAATATCCTACACAAAATGGAAGAGTATGGGCAGCCCAGATGTATTGGGATTTGTTCTCCCCTTTTATTTGGTTCATCAATTCTGTGTTTTTCTGATCTGTCAAGCTTTCAGAGATGTGCCCCACATGAACACAGTGTACACGTGAGACAGACAGACAGACCCAGAAGAAACAGCATTCTTCTAAGGCAATTAAACAAGTAATGCTTTGTTATGAAAAGGACTCCACAAACATTGAAGTAAACAAAAAGTGCCTTTTTTAAAGTTTGAAGTAGATGTCCCACTTATTATACAATTATATTTGTGCTTGGCAATTGTATTTGGGTTCTCTTCTTTGTTTACAGCTGTTTATAATAAGAATTACTCAGTGCAGTGCATTTCCAAAATTACCGAAAGGCACAAATATACAAAATCTGCTGAACTTGAAACTGCAAGAATTCCATTCCTACTCCCAAATGTGCTTCCAAGGAAAGTCAGATAATATTCTGGGTGATGAGTCATGGAAGAAGACTACCTTATCAGGGAATACAGAGTATGAAATTCATCTTGTATGAGAAATCCATATTTTAAAACACTATGCTCATGCAAATTAGTGGTTTTCTTTCATATCAGAAAACAAAGTTTGCTGATCAATTATCTAGTTTTGAATTTAATACTGAAAAGTCTGATGGCTCAACAGCTACAGGTGTAAAGGAGGTTTCAGACTCATCTGAGTGCAGCTGCTGTATGTTTGACATAAACCATGAATCTACACACAAAAGTCCATCTAAAAATGTCTCTTCAGAGTTATTTGATATTAAAAAATCCTAGAAAAGATCAAACAGGCAGAATAAATTTTGGATTTTAAAAGTGCATTAAAAATTCAACCACATAAAATTTTCTTGCTCTATAACCTCAGATGTATTAGCATAACCATCACATGAATCTTTTTTCAGATGCTGGGGTTATTATAGGAACACAGGGCGGATCCTCAGCTGGTGAAAATCATTAGAGTTGCACAGAAGCCAATTTATGCTAGCTGAAGTTCTGCCCCATAAAATCTCTTCCAAACCTGAGAAAGAACATCTTGTACTACAATATAACAGGTCTTCAGGTGATTGAAAAGCATCCTGATGAACAGTGTGGTTTCAGGAAAAAAAGCAGCACTGTATGCCTGACAAATTTCTGCTCTGTGTTCTTTTCTTTAACTTGATTAGAAAGATATATTCAAGCAAAAAGCTGCCTGGTACAATGCATCATTAGTCACACACTGCTTCCAATAGTGAACCATCAATTTTCTTTTAGATGTGAATATGTGCAAGAGGTCTAACTGGAACTGGAACATTAGCCAGGAAGCAGATGGGGACTGTGACTGAGAGTCTACCTCCTGGGTATATGTTGTACAAGCAGCAGCTCAGCAGAAGAGGGAAGGTTATCAGGCCCCCTTACAGTGCATGCAAACTACAAATAAACACATTCACATAAGCCACAAATTTGGGTTGACCACTGTGTGTTTAAGAAAAGATTCTATTTCATGTGAAGTTGGCAAAGCAGTAGCCTCCATGCAATATGAAACATGTTCTGTCTGTTTCACAGAGAGCAGTTTGGAATATCTATTTCTAACTTTGGAATCCACATCACTACAGTAGGTATGAGTGATCTCAATGCAGAAAATGAAGTAATTGCAAATGCTGGTTGTTATGGAAAAGTGAAATCATATCTACAGTATTTTTTTTAACATATTTAACCATAACCATATTTAAACCTTAAATTTAAACAACTTATTTTCAGGCATTTTTTAAGAATCAAGATTTTTGCAAATACCAAATTATCCACTTTCCTTATTCAGAGCATGAGTAGTAAATATATCCAATCCTAAACTTTCCACTCACTCTTGAAAGTAGCATCACCACACAGTGCAGCTTGCATGTTCCAGGTGTCATTTCCTACATCAGCCTCCCAGGCTGTGTTACAGTCCCTGAGATGACAGTTCCCTGATTTTCTAGTACCTGTGTTGTACATTTGTCCCTGCCAGTGGTGCAGGATGCAGCAGAGCAGCCTTACAGCTCATAAGGCTCTGGCAGAACACTGGGAGTGTCTCAGGGGTACAGAGTTTCACCATTCTTATGATCAAACAGTGGAATAAAATGAAGACCCAGAGCACCCTCATTTTCCCAGAGGATTCTTTTTTTTTTGCAGTGATTTTCACCTGGAATATTGCAGCTCCCATCACTACACCTCATGCAGATTCAAATGTGGCTGAAAAAGCCATTTTAGTAAGTGATGCAACATGCTGCCAGTAACTCTGAGTAGCACTTGCACAGTTGCTTCTGGTAAATACCTGGCTCCACTTTTTCTATCCTCATAATGTGCCAAAGACTCTTTCTTGTTATGCTTTTTGCATTAGGGCAACTAATTCCTAAAATAATTTAGATTATATATTCATAGAATATTATATATGCAATAACAATACAAATGGCAATTAACCCATCTAAGCAAAGTAGTTATCAGTTGACCAGATAAACATATTGCAAATAGCAAAGATTATAATTTCAATATTTGGATTCACAGGAAAATTATTTACCAGCAGTTTCTTACCTCTAATGATCATTGCATTTGCAGAAGACCCATTCTTTTCTTGTTGAGCAGACAATAAAGGTAATTGGAATTACTCATGTAAATCAAATGGAGAAGAAAAGCAAACCCAAATGCCCACTCTGAAGACACATGGTGTGACAATGCTGTCAGGCCATTGGGAGCAGCTCCTTCCCCTGGAACACAATCACATCTGCTCTCTGCAGACTAATGTGCCATAGCAGGCAATTCAGTGCTACATAAACTCATCCTCAACATGCACTGTGAAACCTCTCATTCAAACCTGTACAATTATTCCCACAACACTGCTTAGTGTTCTCATCATTATTGCTGACATCCTGTGAATACTGGAAAGACAAATAAATATCAGCAATAGCTGACACAGAACTGCCAAATGAAGTAAAACCTGCCAAAGGAAGGCAGGTTCCTCCATCTTTTTTTCCCAGTTTTCCTTTTACCACTTTAAGCAATCCTTCATAAAATGCTCATAATGTCATCCTGGCTTCCTACATGGGTTCCATAGTGAGAAGTAAATCCAAACATTGATCCCTATAGATTTTATTTTCAGGCAATCTCTTCACAAAGATCCAACAGCCAATTCTGCCCCGACAGGTCTACCACCTTGTTCCAGAACAATTCCTGTCTGCAGAAAGTGAAACTTGCAATCTTTCTCCTGTAAATGCTCTCTACCTTCTTGATTACTGTGCCTAGTGTTACTATTCAACCTGTCAGTCAGACCTGTCATCTTCACATCATCTCTAGCCAATATTATTCTAAGTTCACTGCAAGACTTTGCTAAATCATACTAGTAATTTCCACCAGTCTTAACTTCACTAAAATACAGCATTTCGTGTCCAGCATCAAAGCCTAAATTCATGTCCAAATTCTATCTCCTGTCTCCTTTTCTTGCTCACTACAATACTGCTGTGATCAGTATTTTTTATTTACCAAGAGTAATTTTGATCCTATCACCCCTTTTTCTGTGTGTCCTCTGTTTCAGTATACTTTCACACACACACACACACACACACACTGATCAATCAGTCTTGACAGTGCTTCAGATGTTACTGTGCCAAGACCACTGCCAGCTGCAGTGGCTGGTCTGACCTTAGAGATTGCTTGGGGGTTTTCCAGCTGTCTGCTGTCTCCTGGACTCACAGCTGCTTGGAATGAGCAAGGAAAGAAAGTGATCTGCACTTTTCTCCTGCCTCCATGCAGTATGGACCAGCAGTATGGACCCCTCCCCACAAAGCCTGCTCTCATATGCCTGAACAATGCATCAAGCAAGACAGCAGAATTTCCCTGCTGAAAATACTGGGGTTTTTTGTCTCACATGTCAGTTCTGCTATAGCATATTGGTCATATGAGATTTAGTCTTTAAAAAAAGAGAAAACTCTTTTATCTGGGACAGTTTAAAGTAGTTCTTGATTATAAAAACAACAGAAAAATTGAAAATTCCTCAGGCTGGGATGGTATGGCTATCATTTATTGTATTCTAGATTTATTAATTAACATAAAGAGGCTTCATAAAGAAGCTGGGATTCACTGAATGCTCAAAAGATACTTTTTCAACTTTTAAGCTCTGTTTCAGTCATTTAATTTGACACTGAATTAGAGTTCTTAAAAAACCTAAAATTCTTAAAATTCTGCTCTGATTTCCAGTATAAGCCATACTATTTGAGTAGAAACCTTTCCTCTGAAATGATTCCTACATTTAGTACCTACAGTTTCTTATGATTCTTTTATTGGAAGTGGAGAGAGATGTTGGTTAATTGTGCTGTATTAGTAAATGTCTCGTGTTAAAAATTGTTCACTTGATTTGAAAGGAAAGACTTTGTGATTATCCAAAATCTGGTACTGACTGAATCACTGAAATAAGAGTGGTTAATATATATAAAATTTTGATGATTGCCTTGCTGGGACTTGTCAATGTTAATGAAATATTTAGATGAACCTTCAGCTCTTGCCCTTATTTTGCAATGTGTTCAGACTGAGCTGTCGACCAGTTGAATGCAAGTTGGTTACCCTGGCCTTTAGCAGAATTTCAGAGAACAAATGCCCTCAAGTCTGTATTCAGAGCTGAACATTGTTGAGCAAGGTAAGAGGATCCAGCTCCAAATTATTTCTGCCACACGTGGCATAAAATAAAAATTAAGAGGTTGTAAATAGGCAAATTCCAATTTCCCTTCCATAAAAGGAAAAACCGGAGCAGGGGACAGATGAAATCAAAGTTAATGATTAATGGGCAAAGAATTTCTTGCAAAGCATTGCTAATTCTTTCCTTTTCCCATCTCTTGGCAGAAATTAGCAGAACTCTCATTCAAAGAAACAAAAAATGAGAAGTTTGCAACTTTCATTTTTATTGCTTTCTTGTATCATCATCTCAGCAAATACATATGAAGGAAAGAAAAAAGGTAATATACTATTAAATATAAATACTGATCATTAACTTTTAAAAAATGTTTGTGCTATAAAAATTTAGTTGTGTTGACTGTCTGATCATTAGGATGTTGGGTTTGTGTGCTATATTCCTAAAATATGGCATTTATACCTGTCTGTATTTATTGGAAAATGTAGTTGCTCATAATTACCAGAAATGTTTCCCAGGGGAACCCATACATGTTGAGGCTACAGAATTAAGGTAATTTGACCTTTAACAAAGCTTCTGATTAAGCTAATTTTAAAATGTATTAATTTGAAAGTATTCACTGAATTGATAATGTTATAATCTTCTTGAGGTGGAATTATTTTGTGTGACAGATTTAGTCTCCTACTCTGAATCAAATGTGTTTAAGCTTTCATTTGCTGAGTTGCCTAATGCAGTGGATTTCATCTCAAGTGGATGAATATCTTTGAGTGAAAGAGCTACACCTGCAGTAGGTTTTGTTGAAGGGTCTTTATCACTGGCATGGCTGCACAAGCATTTCCCAGGCATTTGTGACGCTGCACGTTCTGTCAGTATCTGTGTGACTGTTGAGCAAGACAGGACATCAAACAACTGCATTTCTTAAAACCTCTCTGATGTGATTGACAAAGACAGTGCCATGTTTGACCTCATTATTGATGTGTACAAAGCAAGCACTAGTTTTCCTTCTTATCTAACTGCATTTCTAATACTCTAAGTCTGGAGGGGAGAAATGAAGTTTTCCTCTTGGCTGGAAATAAAACAAGATATGCACATTCACAGCAGTATGGCCCCTTACAGCAGCTGTGTTTTGTATTTTTGTTAATTCATATTAATAGTTTTAGAAACCATTTGCTACACAAATGCTTTATATAAAATATATTGATTTCAATCTACAGGAGGCAGGACCACCTTTCTTTGATCCTGCACATTAAATTTCCCCTTGGGTATAACTTTGAACAATATAAAATCTCTGAATTAAAACTGTGAGAAACTTCAATTAATGCCATAACTTGTCCTGGTTTACCAGACAAGGCCTGCACATCCTTCACAGTCACTGAACTTTAGAAAGCTATTTAGAAAAGTTGACCAATTCTGTATTTTTGAGAGAACCTAAAATAAGAGCTCAAACTTTAGTTTGAGGCTTCTCCCATCACCTTTGCTCAGATCTATTCAGATTCCACACTGTGTGTGGTCAAAGTTTAGCTCCCAGAGATACACAAGGCAGAGAGAGGAAGTCACTGTCCCCCTGTTCTTTCACAGCCACAGGTCCTGCCTCATGCAGCTCACATTCCCTCACCCCCACGACCTGTGGCACCATTTGTAGCAAGGTCAGTCCCTCACTCTCTCCATCCCCTTTCCCCTCATGACCTAGGACTCCAGTATCATGGACTTCACTTGTTTGCTCATTGCTTCTTACTTGTGGGGCACAAACAATAGGTCACATGTCATATTGGCACTTGCAGATATGCCAACTCATGGTATGTTGAGGCAAGAGACTGATTTCAGAAGCCAAGAAGGTTTATTTCTAAAAATGCAAAAAAATCTACTGTATTTTCTTCTAGAGGCTCCCTACAGCCTAACTAGATTGGCTATAGGGGGTAGGTACCAGGCTACAGACCTTGGTATTCCATTATGCTAAGACCTTCATCCCTTGTCACTTTTAAATCAGTCCAATTCCAATTCCAGCTGCCCATGTGCATTAATATTTCTGCATCTTTCACTCCCTTGGTATCCTGCTCCAATCCAACCTCAGCCACAGCAGCCTTGGCCAGAACATAATGTAATCCCCAGTTCTCAAACCTTGCCTTATTTCTGTACCCATTTGCCGTGTCAGCCAAGCTCTGCTTGTTCTGGGAGTGCTGGCTGTACCTGGTAACCTCAGGGACTCATTTTCCTTATTCCACTTCTCAGTGAGGCAGATTCATTTGCCACAATGGCAGATGCAAGTGACAGTAAGGCATCACCTCACACTAAGGAAGGGAGCAAAGCTTTTAGCTCTGTATAAGAGACCTTTTAATGCTGTCAGGTGGAGACAGCTTTCCATGAGCATTGAATCTATTTTACCTGGAAATCCTTCCACCTTGGAGCTCACTTGTTCTTGTTTTAGCAGGAACTGCAGCATAGAACAGCACAACTATCAGGAGTGCAAAGCCTCCTCAGGGATAAGTGTCTGGTACATAATTCTAGCACAAGCAATTACCTATGAAAGAACCATTCTCTCACTGTGTAAAAGTCCTACTCATTCATTTGTAACCAGAAAATAAACAACTGCTTCAATTTCTTTTTTTCTGTACCATTGCATCCACCTACACAGTAAAAGAAATCACATCACAAAATCAGAACTTATAGAAATTAGACTGCAGCAGGTAAATCAATTTGGATGAGTGTTTGTAAATATCTTTGATCAAGTTATGTACACAAATATATATTGTAGGTTCTTATTTTATACTTAATTATAGTAGAATAAGATGGAGTGCATTACCAAGCAAAAACAACACCAAATTTAAAACACACACAGGGTTATTCTTAAAAAAAACCACAGAGGGTTTCTGAAATGCCATGGTTTTCTTGTGCATTTATACAGCAGGAAAGAGGTTTGGCATTTTTGCCAAAGGTTCATTATGTAAAAGCAGAATCCCAGAATGAGAAATATGCACCTAAAAATAATATCCCTGAAACTAAGCCAAGATGATTCTTTCTACAAGCATGTGAAAAATACATAAGCTCTTATTTATTTTGATTCTTCTCCTGTAAACATAAAAGTAGGTGGGAATATTTTCCATTATTCCACTTCCTTGTGCAGAGCAGAGTTATACAGTAGCTGACATGAAAATGCATGCTGTTGAGCTAGCACTTTTTACCTGACAGTCTCACAGCTGGCATTTGAGCTGCACATTTTTTGTCCAAAAGAGAAGGTAACATCTCAGTTGTCATCCAGTTCTGCTATGTTTTAAGTGCTGTCATCACCTTAGTATTACACACTGGCCATAGGAATGGACTGTACAAAAATCTGAATAGCTGTTGTGTTTTCTTCATTCCCCAAATGGATTACAGATGCAAGAGATGATTGGTGTAGCAAATATATATCAAAGTCTATATAAAATTCCTCAACAAAATGCAGTGTGTGGGGTATACCCTATCAGATCCAAAAAACTACCAAAAGAATAATTTCCACCTCTTTATAGCTGAAAAACCATTAAAACACAAAAAAGCATAGAAAATTCAAAAGCCATTTAAACTGTAGAGATAGAGAACTAAAGTTAGCAGATAGAAACAAGTCTAAAAACTATCAGTATTTCTTATTTACCTCAATGGATATATTGATCACCTCTGAAGTTTAAATTCACATCACTTCCAGGTAGATCACTTAAACAGGGATTCAGAAGCTAAATTTTGTGACATACAAAAATAATGGTCTAAGAAGTCCTGGAATTTGGAAGTTCAGATACCAGTTACACTAATGATCTATGTTATGATATTCTCAGGAGAAGTCCTGCAAAACTATTTGCTGCCATTTCCTGACTGTGTTTAGGATTTGCACTGCTCCCAAGAGTCTTAGAATTCTACCAAAATGTCTATGATCTAAACCAGTTATTTTTCCTTCTGTCACCTGGGAAAAACCTATGAATATAATTTCAGATATAAATTATCACTAGAGGATGTAAAATATAAATATAGTTTAGCTAACAGAAGGCCCTTTGCTTTTTCATGAAAAGAGACAATAACAGGAACCCAAGTGAGAAAGGAACTATCCATGCACAAAACCACTTTCAATATTTCTACTAAAGCAAGTGACTGAACATCTTAACGAGGAGCTTAAATTCACCAGTGGATTGCAATTTGTATGACTTGAGCATTACATTCTTCAGACTATTGCTGCCTGAATAGTGCTTGCATATGACACTAGAGAAACCTGAACATACAGAACAGCTCTTGGTAATGTGGCACTGCAATGTAACTGCTTAACTGATTGTCTTCCTTCTTCTCAAACTAGAGAAGGATAGGATTAGTTTTAAACACAAATTTGAAGTTCCAATGGAAAAGAAGTGTCAATAAAAACATACTGCATCAAGCTCTGGGATCCTCAGCACAGGGAAGATGTGGACCTGTTAGAGTGGGTCCAGGGCCACAGAGATGATCAGAGGGCTGGAGCATCTCCCCTGTGAAGGCAGGCTGAGAGAGTTGGAGTTGTTTAGCCTGGAGAGAGCTCCAGAGAAACTTCATTGCAGCCTTTCAGTACCTTAAGAGGGCTTATAAAATGGAGGGAGAGGAACTTTCTATATGGGCAGATAGTGACAGGACAAAGGGCAGTGGTTTTAAACTGAAAGAGGGTACTTTTACATTAGACAGTAGGAATAAATCCTTTACTCGGAGCATGGTGAGGCACTGAAAGAGGTTTTTTAGTTAAGTTGATCCTTGGAAGAGTTCAAGACCAGGCTGGATGGGGCCCTGAGCAGTCTGACCTCTGAGGGCCATCCCTGACCATGGCAGGAAGGCTGGAACTAGATAATCTTTAAGCTCCCTTCCAGCTCCAACCATTCTATGACTCATTACTAAAGAGAGCACTTCTCTTTTCTTATTATTTTGTGGTTCACTCTAGGTGTATATTACACATTTCCTTTTAGAAAACCTAGTTATGCCAAGTCTGTGTGAACTTCAGGGTTATTAATAGGGTTGCATCAACAGCAGTGCAACAGTGATGATGTAAGTCCTGCCACCATATGGTCCCCTTGAGTGGCCTTAGCACAGTGACCTTTTTTCCTCTGTTAGAGGGAGCTCAGAGTCTGCTTGCTGAAGCTGAGTTGGACTCCTTACACAGAGGAATAGCTTGGCAGCAGGGGGGTGGGCCAGCAGCCACTTCCAAGCAGCATGATTAAGATTTCCTGGCAGCATGAGCAATAACTGGCAAAAGAGACAGAAGGGACCATCTATCTGCACATGCCAAGACTGGGTGATAAAGTTCACTGCTTTGGCCATTGGCCAAATGTGAATTATGACTCTTGCAAAAAATGGTTTAATGTCTATGCTCCAAGTTAAAATGACCTCTTTCACACTCTGTACCCTTTCTTCTATAAAAATATACTGGTTTTAAAGTTATATTACTATGATACCTTTCTTGTTTGTTCCTTTCAATATTTAAAAATTGCTACAGTTGCTAATATCCTCAGAAAGCATTAACTGCATAGGATTGCACACCCTTCCACATACCCATTATAATCAGCCAACAAAAGCTTTTGATGGTGCTGAAATGCTTCTAAAACAAGATGGTTGCACAAACAGGAGTTGTTGGCTAAAATTACAGAAATTCTCTGGTTTGCTTGCCCAGTCTAGTAAAATCTTTTGAATCTTTTATCAATAATACAGTTTATATTTGGGTTCCTATTTGGCCTCCAGAATTCCTGGTGTTGCTCCAAGTACAACAAATAACAAAAAAAGAGATGTAGAAATATTGAATATGAGGAAACAAGGTATTGACACACATAATTCTCTCTGGAATTAAACAAACATGTCCAATCTGAAAACCCAAATTTCATGAGACAAACCTTTGAACTTCTGCTGTTTTGAAATGTTTGATCCAAAAAGCATTTTCTAATTTTTATATTACTTACAGAGGGAGGCACTGAACCATGGAGGAGATGGTGACAGAGCAAGTCCAAGGACAAAAATAAAAACATACACATATGTTTGATTTGGCTTTGTGTCTGGAATTGAAAAGCTGCCCTAAAATTCTGCTATACTGGCATGCTGTCCTATATCTTAATGCTACCATTGGAAACCATTAGATAGAAACACCACTGAGAGGAAATTTTTCATTTGAAAATCTTGTCTATATTAGATCACTTGTGCTCTACTTTATGCATCTCAGGCTCAAAGTAATCTATAGTGTCAGAGTGAAGAATTTACTTACTGTTTCAAGCACCACTCTTCTCCCTTTCAGCAGCCCTGGGTCAGAAGGGATGTTGGAGGACATCAATTAAGGTTTAACTCCATGTTTGCCAACCTGCATTTCCAAAAGAGTCACTCAAATTAGAGATTCTGTCAAACTGGGGTGGCAGTGCTGTGTATGTGTGTTCCTTAGTTGCACTAATATATATATACATATATATATGTATTAGTGCATATATATGTATATACTATATAAAAATTATATATAGTATATGATTATATAGTATATATAACTATATACTATATAAAATATATATAGTATATATTTTTTAATTTAATATATATATATATACTATCAAAATACATTCTAATTTATTTACCAGGCAAATCACTGTATAATCACTGTAAAATAATCACTGTCCAGGTAATTATCATGTCTTGAGACTAAAATTTGTCCAGAACCTACCTTTGACTAGAATTCTATGAGTTGTTATAAAAATACAAATAATTAAAATTATGTGGACTTTCTGACAAAAAAGGTGTTAAAAAATTATATACATAGTGAAGAGGCTAGTATTTTGGTTTGTTACATTTCCATTTTTTTTTTTGTGTTGTAGTGAAATAGTACTGCTTGTTTTCATATTTATGTCACTTGTACTTTTGACTTAGGATGACAGTACACATGCCTTCAAGGTTTGCTTTTTAGGGTTTGACTCTAGGAAGGGAAGGGAGATGGAAGAAGCTCTGATTTTCTTTCTGAGGAGGAAATGGTTAGGCAACAATTATTCACTACAAAAAAAATATTTTGAGTGGTATTATCCAGGTAATACCACTCAAGAGAGAGCTTACTTCACTAGAGAGCTTACAATCTTCAAAATATTGTTTTAAAAGTTTAATTTTTTGTAAGAATCTTGGATACTTTTTAAAACCTTATCATTATTTTCAGAAAGACATGAGAGCTACTGCTTTTCTGAAACTGATTACTGTTTACTGAAGCAGAATATTACTTTCAGTGCCTGAAATGTGAGGAAGAAATAACAATATGAATTAGCAGTGCTCTTAGGACATGAGGACATGAATTAGCCTTCAGTGGCTAAGTCATTTATTGTGCCAAATACATCTCTGTAAACTATTCATCTTTCTTACTGAATTACATTACATAAAAATGCCCCAAAACCTTCTAGGGGTATTGAATCAAGTCCTTGGTATCCACTTGAACTCCTTCTTGATGTCTCATCCTAGACTCCAGTCCCTATTAATGCTTCAATATCACTCTTGTGGGAGTCACTAGCACCTTCATGACCTTTCAAATATCTGAACAATTTCTTAACTGATCCTGACTAAAATAGCTTGTCTATGACAACATAAAAATTGCCACCTACACCACAGTGCTTAGCTAAACTACAAGGAAACCTGACAGCCCTAATTGCATTTAATGTGTTTATGCAAATGAGAGTAACAGGATGAAGCATGACCCAGAGCAGAGGTTCACCCTCAAGAACAGGACTTTCACACACTACATCTGTGCAGGATTCCCCAAATCTGCTTTTCAAGTTAAGGACCAGCTGCAACCAGGAGACAATTAGAGTCTTCTCTTAACACTTGAAAGTAACTCCAAAGCAGTTTCTGTATATTTTCAAGAAACAGAGCAAATGGAGGCAACTGTTACTGGATGAAAGTTAATTCTCTGCCCTGCTCTACTGTCAGTACAGAAATGAGCAGAGTGGACTGTAGAATTAGTGGAATAAAAGGAAGAAAGAAGGGAATGGAGAATACTCAAATATTAAAAACACAGCTACCAGCATGAAGCATTAGTGAGTGGATCTCTGCAGCACTAGAAACTGCACAGAAAGCCAGCTGGCACATCATCTGAAAATCTACTGTGGTCTCTATCCATCATGCTTACCTTCTGCTTAACCAGGAATAGAAAGCAGAGCTTGTTCTTTTAATTGGGAACAGGTTTTTTGCAAGGAACACCATAAATCATTGTTTTCTTAGTAGATGACATCAAATGGTCATGAAAGCTGAAGTACTAATGAGGTGTTTTGACCAGAAATCCCAATAAAGCTCTGGAAAGGTTCCCACACTAAACATTTCAGTGAGCAGCACTGAAGTTACTTCTGCTTTTCATTGACCCCTACAATGCAATTCAGTCAGTTCTCCTCCAGCTGGGCAGTGAGAGCCTCGTTGTCCCCAGGCTCCACAGCTGCTCTGTGCTCTGCCATGGGACAGTTGGAGAGGAATTTTTGAACATTCCTTCTCCCAAAACCATCTCTGGAATTTTAGTAAATTCATAGGATTTAGACCTTGGATTAGTATTTCTCTTATGATCCCATGCCCCTTTCTATCTTTCTATTCTAGGTTATGAAAATTGTGTATATTCATTAAAAATGTTCTACTTTACAGAACATTAAGTGCTAGTCAATTAATTCCACTGATGATAACTGCTTGGCTTTAAGATGTCTCTTGCTATTCATTTCAATAAAATGTTATTCCCCTGAATACCATCAAAGAGCTGATATTTATGGGCCTACCAAAAATATTTAAATTATTAGTTATTTTCCATCTATGAAGTATCAATGCTATTCCTACACTGGCTTTAGAAAAAAATCACTTTGGATACTTTGAATATGATAATCCTGATGTGCAGGAGGAAACCAAATTTCAGACATCTGCTCAGGGCCTGGGTGCTCTGAGCTGAGAAGGATTTCTCACAGTACAGGCATCAGAGCAGCACTTAGCACCCTGCAAACCCAGCACTCCATTGCTTCTGATCTCCCTTTCAGACACTCTGGACCAAGTCCAGGGCAATCCAAACAGATGAATCTTGTGTCTATAACAAGTGATTGAAGGATCTTTTACAGCTCCTCTGTAATCCACTCTGTCACAATTTGGCTACTGGCTACCTGTGTTTCTGTTTTTCAAAGTCAGCAGAGGCACAAAACTAAACTGCTGTACTGCAGAACACTCTGGATCCCAGAACCTCCGGATGGAAGGTGCTTGTTTCTCATGTCTCTTCATTTCAGTGAAATGTGGTAGCTTTCCCCTCAGACTTTCTGTGAGCTGACACTGCCTTGGTCGTGTATTGCACTCTCTGGGATGGTGTGGGTAGCTGGAAAATGTAGTAAACCAGTATTTTCCCTCTTGCTGTGCAGCACGTTAGTCCCTCAATACACTTCTGTGTTCCTGACTAAGGTTAATTGGCTGCAATAAGGCAATCAAATGTGAATATTCTTTGCTCTTTGATTTCTAAGATACTCTTTAACAGTGATCAAAATGACACTAAAGACATTCTGCACCTTTGCAGCTCTGGGGAAAAGCAAGGTGTCAAACACTTGACTTTCTGTGCTTTGTACTTCACCAGTGTGCAGTGATGGCAGACACCTTAATGTAAAGGGAAGGACTGGAGTTCCTGACCCTTGTGGTGGCATCCACAGCTTCAGCTCTGGCCACTGCTGCCCACAGGGCTCCCAGGAGACCAGCACAGCTCCCTGCAGCCACACAGTGATCCACAATTCCTCTTGCAGCCAGTCAGCTTGCAAACTGATCCAGCTGAAAAACAAGCCTATTTTTTCTTGGTCATCCCACCTTTTTAGCTGGATAAGCTCCCTGATCTTGTTCACTCTGCAATTGGGGACCAGTTGTGCTGGGGCAGTGATGGGACCACAGGAGGTCAGGAGTGGGTGGGTGGCAGCAGGGTAGGGAACAAGTCTGCTTAGAGTTGCTTGGGCAGCACTGAAGCCAAATGTTTAGTTAGGAACTATACACTGAGTCACATTTTGTTAACTTAAAATTTTTATTCTCAATTTAATAAATAAATAAATCTGCTACCTTAACACTGTTTCCATCATCCAGTTATGCCTCTATTGGTATTTTTAAGACCCTTTCCTCTCCTTGAATTTGACTGATTTTCAAAAATCACTTTAGCAAAAGAAAGTCAGAAAACCCCTTAATTTATCATTCCAGCTCATAAAGTAATTCACTTTCTGGCTAGTGTTAATAAAATATATATATTAGAAAGGTCTAGGGCAATATCCCTGAAAATACAATTGTTTTCTGCACCATCAGCAACCTATTATCCAGATGAAATAAAAATTTCATACTTTGGAGCTTTGCACTTGCTCAAACTACTGCTTTCATTTTCCTCAGACCCTCCATACATATTCAGCAGAGTAACAACAGAGAAAGTACCAAAATTGGACAGACAAGGTTTAATTTTGAAGAATCCAATTCCTAATCTAATGCTTTCCTGTTACTATTTCTAGTTTTAATAAGGCTATTTAGACTACAAGAGAAATCCCTTTAGTAATGGAATTCTGGTGTAGTATTTTTGGGAGGTGTCTTTGCCTTTTTTTCCTCTTGATTCCCCCACACCACCCACTTCTTTTTTATTCACACACAAGCACTCACTTGGTAATTGAGCATGATCACTAAACACAGAAACATGTAGGCATGAGTGTCCCTAATCAGACTCACACAGAAACAAAATCTCTGTCCTTCAAGGACAGGGCAATTTCTGTCAGGCATTTGAAAGCCAAGGCAGGTCATTGAAGTTATTATTAGCACTAATTAGCACTCCCACAAGCTGTTGAATTCTTCACCTGCAGCCAAAGGGCACTCAATATGGTGCAGAATTTGCTCTCATCTTTGAAAGCATCAGAGAACTTGCTCCTCTTTAGAAACACCAGACTGCTCTATTGCATGTGAATAGGCCTTTGATGAAATTGTATCTGATCCATGTACCAATTTACCTACAGAAGGAGAGATATGATGAAACTGTTCCAAAACAAAGGAATTCTACAAATGTCTAAACAGACTCTTAGGCAGAAAAGGAAGACATCTGGTCTTACTGAATGTGGTGGTGCTGTATTTTACCTTTCAACGAGGTTACAGACAATTCCTACCCCACCCAGTTACAGTGCTGTTCTTTTACCATAGTGTTTTACGTAAGACTTTGGAGACAAGGCTGTGTGAAAACTGAGTTTTTGTCCTTGTGAGCAGCCTCCCTTGAGGATTAGAGAGATCTGAACTGAATCACTGAGCTCCAAATAAAACACTGATCCTAATTGTGACAGTGGCTAAGAAGTGATGAAAGCCCAGTGAGCCATCACTTTTGTATGCTAGGCACATTTCTCACAATGTGTCATAACAGGGAAGCCTGGCAATGGCTCTCATTAGTCAAAAGCACTGCTTCAGAGCAGTTGCAGGATTTATTTGAAAGAGGAGAGAAAGAAATGTGTTAAAATCAGCTATTTTGGGTCTATGATATAACTGCCAGTATGACCTTTAGAGATAAATTTTCTACAAAGAGTAAGCAAAATTGTAGCAGGAGTCAAAAGAATAACATATCACCCAAAATAAAACCAGCAAATATTTATTATAGAACTTCCTATGTGGGAAGCAGGCACCTAAAGGATTCACCTCCAAAAACAAGTCACTATCCTCTCTATGGCAAGAAGCTGGAAACAACTGGAAGCCTTAAAAGACAATAAACAAGATGTGTCCCCAGCTACCAATCCTTTCAAAGTGAAAAGCAGAGAATGAGAAACACAGAACAAATGCTGCTTTAAAAAAATCCCAGGCCCGGCTCAGTGCAGACAGACAAGTGGCAGCTCTTCAGCGGCTGGACATGCAACCCACCAGCTGAAAGCTGACAATGTCACCCAGCTGGGGCTGCCTGTGTCACTCTGAGCTGTGTTCAAATTTGTGTCTGTCACAGAGGCTGCGGCTTCCCCACCTGGCAATGCACTCTCCCACATCTTCATACAGCCAAGTGTCAGCTCACAGAGTGGGAATAAGGCCCTAGGATGTGCATCAGTCCCTCCCACATGACACCACACTTCAGCTTTGTGGCTGCACTGGTCAGCCAGCCCCTTTGCTTTTTATGCCATCCGTAAGGTGCACTCAATATTTTAACAAACTGCACAGTTCTGAAACACCATCAATGGTCACAACTGTGACCATCAATGGTTATTTTAGCATGATCAGTATTATTACCTCTGCTTTTAGACACCAAAACCCCTGAGCCTCCAGCTACTATGAGAGTATTTAGTGTGAAATGGAATCCTTCTTTTTAGCCTCCTTGTCCCATTCTTGAATAGCTTTCTTAGTCACACTAAAGACAGCAATGCATTTCCTCCAAAACTCAGATACAAAGAGCATCACAATTCTGGCCTGCACTCTCTCAGTGACAGTACCATTATGGAGATGAATCAAGGTCACTGCTTTTTTATTTGTCTTGAAAAGGAAGTGCCACAAATTGAGACATGATGCTGACAACAGAGTATCAGTCTTTTTGCATAATTTTCAACAATGCACATTTGGAACATTTTCATTATTTAGGCACTTGATTTCCTGACTCCAGGGCACTGCTAACAAGGTGTATTTTTGGGAATGAATAAATGATGTGATCTATTTCTTTTAGTATCATGCCAGCAGCTGAAGGGTAAGATAATTGCCTGGACATGCATTGAGTAGTTTCGTTCTGTGAAATGATTAGGATAATGGGAATTCTGGAACTAAATCTCTGGAAATCTGAGTAAAATCAAGCCTTTTAAACACTATGACAGAAATTAATGTCAAATGTACCAGGACCACTGTACCTCACAGAGACAAACCTCTCTACAGAAACAAGCACTACTAACTCATAGTTAACTCTCAGAAAGGAAAAAAAGATTAATTTTCTATTTCATTGTGATGATTCTAACCCAGTTGGCTCATTGACAAATCATTTATAAAGTTACAAAGTCAAGTAAAGGTTGATAAGCACTGACAGTACACCAGGGTCCTGGGATGTCTTGGATATCCATGTAGAGGTTCTGTTTACCAAATAAACAGGAGCTGGATACATTCAAAGAATGAGGGCAGTGCTTATTTTAGGAGACATTATATATGTTTTCCAGCCTGTTTCAACAAAAAAGTTGCGCAAAATTAGAGAACTGAAAACAAAAATCTCTGTTGTTGTGACATGAGGGATTGTGATTCTGCTATCTCAGGACTGAAGGCATGTGTACCACCTTGCTTACTGAAGAACTTTAAAAGTGAAATAATCAAATGTACAATGCATATTTATAAGCAACCAAACTCAGCTAAGCTGTGTATAAGCATTGGAGTTTTGCTCACAATTTCACTTAATAAGGATTATTCACTTAAAATCACTTCCACTAAATTGAGAGCCATGTGTTGCTGCTGTATATTTGAACTTTTCCCATACCTTTTAGCATGTATCAGTTCAAATGTTTAAGACATTAAATATACTTTAGTACAACTGCTGTCTCAGAGGAGGAATGTGGCCCTATAAGAATCTGCTTTGGCACACTTTGCTGCTGGCCTGACGTCCCCAGGCAGCCAGAAGATCTCCTGGTGACCTGGGAGGGTCAGCAGAGTAAAAGCAATGGTAACAACCAGGGCATTATAAATCACATAGAAAACCACCAAGAAAAGAACTGCATACTTTGCTTTTCATACTTAATCTCTAATGTCAAGATATATAACCAGTCTGTCTTCATCACTTATGCAAAATTGAGGAAAACAATGCTGAGGTAGCCATGTTTAAAATAATGCTTTAAATTCTCTCTCCTATATCAGAAGAATATAATTTTAACTGCTTTTAGTGACATTTTTCTGTTGGAAAAATCAGTTCTCTGTTTTCATCAGCATTGACACATATTGTAATCTACTGTGCATCATTACATATGAGCCACCACACAATGAAATGACACTGATCATTAGCCACTCATCATGGAGCAAGATGGTGAGCAGGATTCTAAAGGCCAAGAATTGTTTGCAGTTTCCACTATTACTAAAAACAAGTGCTCCAATTCCTTACTTTTCCAACCAAAGATAATGTTTCCCTCTGATCACTTTCAGTTTCCCCATTTTGGTTAGACAAAAACCAAATTGCTTGATAAATTACAACAATCTTTTCTTTAAAAGGCATCTTTCCACAGTCAGGAGAAAATTCAAGAACAGCATAGAAAATTTTACATAAAAGTCTACATGAATGATTCTCATGTGACCACTCTGGTTTTCTGGATCTGTTCAAACCCAGTGATTTTTGGCAGTTTGCTCCATTCCATAAAAATCACATGTAATCCAAACTTCAGTGACTTCATCATTTCTATCAAGTTTGTTCCTGGAAAGGAAATAATCCCATCAGAGGAAGGACACAAAAAGAGATTTACTCAGAGATTTAAATTCAGGTAGTTTTTAAAATTAGGTGTTTTTTAAAGTATGGGCATTCCCTACAATCTCCAGTAAGTCAGAAAGCAGAAAGACAATTCTTGAACATAATATTACATTAAGATTAGGCCCCTGAAATCAAGCTACACTCTTAACATCCCAACCAAGTTCTTACATGATGCAATTTTCTGAGAAGTTTCTTGCTTTGTGAAGTAGTCAGATAAAATATTCATGTTCTCAAATAGAACTGCAAATAAAAAATAAGTAAGGGCAGGCTGTTGGTGCTCCTTGCAATACAGGGGCAAAATGTGAATGAAAGTAATAGAAAATGGCATGCCAACAGGAGAATTTGAAAGCAATTTAAGAGATTAATTTCCTTCTTGTTTTTTACTTCTTCACTGGGTTTAAAACTATTTTTTATTAAATATCTCACTTGAGACTGAATATAAATTCCCCAAATATGATAAGCAAGAAAAAGGCCCCAATATTCAATTAATAAAACCACATTTTCTTTCTGCTTTGGTGCACACTCCAATGCAGTATTGTGACCAAATATGAAAACAAAACAAAGAATTTTGTATTTAATCCATGGCCTCCCTCAGCTTCTAAGACAGTATAAAGTTAAATAATAAAAGAATGTGGTGTATAAGAAAGACAGCAGAAGTGTGTTTTATTTAATCTATTTTATCTTTAAAATTTTTTTGTATTTGCTCTAATTACTATTTCTTCTTCACTGGCAGCTATTAATCTTGCTGTAGATGATAATTACATCATTCACCACATTTAGATCATGCCACTGCAGGATGTCCTGCAGTGTGACAGGAGCAGGTCAGAGCAGGGAGACATTTGGTGTAAAACACCAAGGTGAGCCCACAGAGGCCTCTGGGGCAGGGGAGAGCTGGGAACCCCTCTGGACTGGTTCTGCTCTCGTTCTGGGATGGGGATTCATGGGAAGCTGGAGCACATCAGCTGCTCTCTAAAAGCACAGCCTTTGTGTGGATTAGCTTCAAGGAGACTGCTTTGTGTGCCCAGATCACTCCCCAGTACAAACCAAAGCATGGGGAGACTGGGGGCTGCTTTAAAGTGCACCCCTGGAGAGCTCATTCATCCTGGAGTGAACAAAAACCTTTCATAGCTGCATCTCTCTTGTACTTCCATTTGAGCAAAATGCCTCTGTTCTCCTCTCATGACACAGACAAACTGTTTGCCCAGGCATTGCTCTTTTCATCTAATTGGATTGAGAACATAAGAATAGGCTTATCTTTCCAATTAGGAGGAATTAGTAAATCATGAGTCTTGAAATGGAAATTGAAATAATGCAATTAAATTCAGATAATAATTTTATTTCCAGATAAATTTTCAGTCAAAAGCAACTTTAAAAGGTCTCATTGCTAAGATGAATGGATAACAGCCAGGCTGAGCAGGACTTTCACTTTTAAAAGGATGATATGTCAAATCTGCATAATTTTGTTGGTTTTATAAATGTTTTTTACAATGTCTAAGCAGATTTTACACTGTGGCTGAAACATATAACAAGCAGCAAGTAATTGGATACAATACAGTTACATAGCACTGTGAGATTTTTTGAGACACTATCATTAACAGAAAAAACTTTTTTTTTTTTCTAACAATGATTTGTACAGCTTGTTTCTTTTTTTCTTTCCCTTGCTGGTACATCTGGACAAAATTTTTTTATCAAGAATCCCTTCCATCTCCTTGAAGGTAAATTTTTGTTTGAGTAAATGTAGCACAGCTCTCACAAAACTCAATGGTTTCACACTGACTCTCTCTCTTTGCTACTCCTTGTTCCCACAGCAGGCACAGCTCCCACTGCAGCCTGCACTGCAAACCTTCCTCCTCTGAGCCACCAACCAGCCACAGATTGCTGGGAGCCACCCCCACTGCTGGATGCACCTTTCCTTCCAGGCAGGCTACTTAGGACACTTCTGATTTAAAAAACCCACCACCACAAAAAACCAACAGCAACAAAAAGGAGGTGGGAGGAGATAAAAGCTCATTAATAATGAGATCCCTTGATTGCTGATTGGTGCTGCAGACAGCTCTGTGCCTGCCTCCTGCCACACAGGCTCCCTCCTTTCATTGCAGGGCTGGAGAATACCTGGTGCCAGAGAAAGAATGAGACAAAGTCTCCACAGTGGAGATTTAGGCTCCTTTAAAATAACTATGAAATGTGGCTGTATCCCTAAAAATCTTTCTTCGATTTATTTTATAATGAGCTCAATTCTTCCCAAATCTATTTATAAATTCCTTCATCTTATGCACACTGAGTATCTTGCTAACAACATTTTATTTTTAGAAGATTCCTTTGCCTGACAATTTTGCAGACTCTACTCAACCAGTCTACTGATAAATTCAAATTAAAAACTTGATAATTAAATACAGAGAAGTATTTCATCCTGTCATAATGGCTGTCTGGAACATCAGAAGCTGTTACAAAGAGAATGGTTTGTCTCCAGAGCGAAAAAAAAAAAAAGATACCAAGCCTGTCTGGGTTCAAGAAGCATTTGGGGAATGCTCTCAGGGACAATGTGGGATTCTTGGAGGTTCCAAGCAGGGCCAGAAGTTGACTCAGTGATCCTGCTGGGTCCCTTCCAACTCAGCATGTTCTGTGATTCCATCAAGCTTGTCTGCTTTAATTAATCTGTTGCAAGACAGCTTTTAAAAGAAGGCCCAGGGCCCAGCCACCTAGGCAATTTTAGGCATCCTCCATAAGGTTTGTTGTTTGAAGAGATGTATATTCTCTCATTTTGTAATAACATTGACTCAGATTCCTGCTCTCTTTCTCTTCTTCCCAAGGTGTTTTATCCCCTCCACCACAGAGACTGTGGGCCTCAGCTCTGTGTACTAATACATTTTATCCACAACTTTTAGGATTTGCAGTTAGATTAAAAGTCAAACAGAACAGTACAAATAGAGGATCCTCCAAACAAAGTCCTTATTTGCTGAGCAATAGTTTTATCAGAGATCCCATAAGTCACTTAAAGCTTGTCTCTGTCTCCAGACTTCATATTTCATTCTCCACAAGACACTCTGCCCTCCTTTTCAGTACAGTCTGCACAGTCCTACTGAAAGTTAACTTTCTATTCAAGCTGGCAAAAGGTCAGCTACTGTGTCCTCTCTGAATACTGCTTTTATCTGACAGGTCCATGAGTCAGCAACATCTTTCTGAAATACTCACTTTTAGTATCACATGCACAAGCACTGCAGCCTCTTGTTCCAATGCATGATGTTCAGAGAACATGCCCTGGGCCTGTCTAGTCCCAAACTAATACAGCAGCAGCAGGATTAAACTCATAAAGGCTCTTACACATATCTCACAGCTACATTGACTTTTAATTTCGCCTCCAGACAGAGTTGTCTGTCCCAGCTGCAGAGAGCAAAGCACACCAGCAGCTCAGTGCCAGGCCTGGTAGGTGTGGGAAGGCAGGAGGAGGTGCAGGACAGCTCTGATGGAATCAGTGTTTGCACACCTACAGCACATCCCCTGCAAATGCAAAGTGTGCCCCATTGCCTGGGCATGTTCCCTGCACGCTGCCAAGTCTCTGTTTGCTGACACATCCCACCCTGCAGAGCCAAGGACAAGATGAAGGAGGCTGACTCAACTCTGATCTGCTGCCTGGGAGGTTTAGGTGCCTCAGGGAGCAGCTCCCTGCCCCAGGCTGAGATGCCACTGTGAGATTTGTATGTTTGACAGCCAAACCACACAGAACAGAACAGAGCAGCTCTCTGCTGAAGGAACAGAGGAATTAGTAGAATATTGGAATTCCTGGTGGCTGCTGCTGCCCCACACCTCACCCGAGGCCGTCTCTGCCCTTTGGGATGATTCTGCAGACACCCCATGGCCCATGCTTTGTGCTCAGAGGAATATACACTCCAAACAGAACTACAGCAAATTTATGACTCAAACAGTTTTAAGGTTTTATTAATAGTCTATCTGAGAAATGAATGAGGAATCCATTAAGATTTTTTCATCATTTTCCCCATTCAACTTCCATTCCAGACCCTGCTGGGACTGGCCTGGGGACTCTTATTTATTGCAGTAGATAATAAAATGCCTTTAAAATATGATGAACCAACTTTGGACTGGACTGCTTCCACCTGGATTTCAGGATAGCAGAAACATAAATGGATGATCAGAACTCCACTGGGAACTTTTGACCTAATACAAGGATTGTTTCTCTCAACTTTACGTCAGGGCCAAAAGAGATAAGTAAATGTGGACTAGAAGTTCATTTCCTCATGGCGTGTTTATAGTCCTTCTATTCTCCTCATGTCTAATAAGAAGGAATAATTTAATTCTATCTAGAATTTGAAGGGAAATATTTAAATTATATTTATTTTCTCTTCCACATATATTTCAGACATATATTTCACATAAATAACATTTTATTATCTGTATTTGCCAGGAAAAGCTGAGCTCAGACAACGCTATTGGGAATAAATGAATTATTCTGCATATGTAAAGGAAACAGAGATCATTCTGCAAATCACTGAATAGACTCTAACAGATAAAGAACAACTAAAACTAAATTTAAAAGTCACAAATTTTTGATAAATTTATAGTTACTTCATTTCCACTCAATTCTAGTTGGAACTGCAAACACAGTGAAGCACTGTGAGAAATACTGCCCTGCCCTTGTCACCTCTCAGGATTTCTGGGATGCTTCCAGCATGTTCTGAAGCTCAGTCTGATACACCAGGAAATACACATCAAAATATTTTGATGTGAAAATTACAGCTCGGTTCAGTGTGGCAGCCTAGCAAAGTTCAGCTGACAAGGGTGGCTGAGGATCTCTCAGGACAGTTTTACCAAATGAACCACTATGACAGAGGTTGTACAAACAACTGCAAACCTTTTATGTTACCCCATTATTCTACTTGTCCTGAAGAGCTCTGTCCAGATAGGGTGGCAGCTCCAAAATGTGTGTGGAGCAGAGCCTCCCCAAATATAATCCTCCCCCAAAAATAATCTTATACCAGTGTAAGAGTACTAAGTTTGTTAATAAAAGCCAAAAAATCGCTACTTCCATTCCCAAAAAGCAGGATTAAGTAAATTGTAAAGCTGCTAATAAAAGAAGCAATAAAGATGAGAGACTAAGAACGATGCTTAGGACAAAATGAATATCCATTTTAAGGAATAATTCTCCCCATATTTCAATAAATGTAACCCCAAAGGTGGCTACAACACAGAGCAATACCTCAGGTCTGCACAGCACCACAGAATTTAGAGTTAGTGCTGCTTAAAGTTAAAATTCAGAACACTTGGAATATCAGCCCTGTCATTACCTAGAAGCATAATTACAGCTAATTACCTTAAAGGTTAGGAAAGAACTTGTGCAAAATAAAGGCAGTTCTTTCTTCTGTTAATGGAAGGTTTGGCTAATAGATTTGTCAGGTCCAGGTAGAAGAACATGTATTTATCTTTTAAAAATAACCTGCCCTTTATGTGAATCTATAGCAGAAAAATATGGGAGTTATTAAAATCACAGTAGAGGGGTAATAGATGGTTCTAATTCAAAATGAACTGAATAGAGTATGACTTTTGCTGCCTGTAGTGGAAGTTGTGTAGTCTAGGCAGTCTCCCATAAATCTGAATAAAACCCAAGACAGTGCTGCAAAACAAAATGAATAAGGAAGGAAAGAGCTTCACTTTCATTTCTAACAACTGAGCCAGCCCCCATGGCAAACACATGATGTATCTCCAGCTGATAGATACAGGGCCTGAGAAGCAATAATATACACCAGCTATCAGCACAGTTGCATGTGGATTATCTATTTTCAGAGAGACATGTTTAAAAAAAAAAAAGCAAAACCAAAACAAAAAACCCAAACCCCACAAGATAACCCAATTGGCCAAAAAACCCCAAACAACAACAACCATGACAACAACAAACTCAAAAACCCCCAAATCCCAGACCAATCTGACAAACAGCACAGTCTGAAATGTCAATTTAATCATTGAATGCAATCACAACAACGTCCCATCAGCAATACTGGACATGATGCCTGGAAAGTGCAGAACAGAGACAGCTGCCCAAGTGTGCCCCACACTGAATTTGGTTGTAAATTCTCACTTTGTCTGCATTGTCCAGGTAACACCAGTAACACTCAAAACAGGGAGGGCAACAAACAGCACTGAACTAAAATTGGGATGGAGTGGTGGTGTTGGGGGGCTGTTTTAGCTTTTTTAAAGTTTTCTTTGACTTTCCTTTCATCAATTAGCTCAGTATAAACTGGGGTTTTCTTTCTATGATGAAATTATCCTAAACCATCTTCTGGCACTTTCCACTGGCTTGTCACACCCTCAGTGGTTGATTGAAGTTATTGATTTTTCTTTCTTTCTTTAGGTTAAGGTAAAGTCACCTTAATCATTAAGGGTCTACAGAATAAATAATTATAGAAATTACTAGTTAAGTACCTTTCTAACATTTTGACAGAAATACAGAAGCATTTTCATTCACAGGAAAATAAACATAATTTCTCAATTGATACTGAGAAATATTTACATAAAATTCATAGAAAATCTGTAATTCTATAAATCTAATAATTCAAATATTCTACCAGTCTGTTTACCATAGCTATAGCTACCAGAAACTCTATTAGAACAAAGTTGGGGATTTTTTTTAATTTTCACATCAGAGGCAAATTATGACTTGGAAAAAAGAAAAGACAGCAGTAAACTTACCAAGCTAGATCTCATGTCTGCTGTGCCACATGGCCAAACCCACATGCTCAGTCAATACAAAAGGACTCACTGACCAAGATTTCCTCCAGTGTCCTCCAAACTTACTGCCCAGTAGTTTCAGTCTAGTAAGAACTATTTCTGTAATGAATTTCCTTTTCTGCCAGAAATAAATTTTTCAAGTGTGTGATCAAGCAGCAAAAAGTTTATTGCTGGCAACATTCTCCCTTTATTTTGTTTTACACATTTTACATTTTATTGATCTTGAACAACAGTTTTTCTTAAATTAAACATACTATGTTAGCTTTTAAGGAGAACAAAACAACACTCATAACTGCCTGGCTAAAAATCATCCTGTGTTCATTTCTTTTCTCATTACAGAATAGAAAGAAAATAGTTATAGTTATTAAAACTGAGGTGCATGATGTGCATCTTTGAGAGGGAAAACTGAGTAGCACAGGCAAGAACAGTCTGATGTGCTGTGCCAGGGAAGGTGGATGCACAGACCTTTCCCTCCCTGTTATCATTAATTCCCACATTGTCCCAGATATCAGTATGGATGCACATTATCCCTCTCCCCACGGCTATATGAAGAGCACAAGAACAGTGAATTGACACAGAATATTTCTGCTATCATTATTCCCTGTCAGTAAAGCTCAGAATGCAGTTGTTGCTCATTTTCTTAACTGTAAATTGTGTATCCAACTGTCCATGCTGGTTTTGTTACACTTATGAGCCTTTGATAAGCCCAAGAAAACCGTTGCCCTGTTGGAATAAAAGGTTTTTTCCTGTAGATTTTTTTCCTGCATGTTTCAGCTGAGGAAGGAACAGTTCTCAGGAGAGCCTGAGGACTGGGTGGTGAGGACTGTGGCACATGCTACCTTGTCACAGTGCTGTGGGGTTCATTGCTGGCCTACCAGCAGCTGCAAGGGAATTTGGGGCTCATTAGTATGCTGGTGATGCTCAGCTTATTTCCTATTTTTAACCAGAAATGTCATTCTCCAGCCAAGATGCAGACATGAACAACAACAAACTTGGCTGGAGCTGACACTGCTGTGGACAAAGGCAGTGCTGGCAGCTGGCACTGAACTGTTCACATTATCCCAGCCTAAAAAGCAGTGTCCACTCTGAGATCACTTCTTGCATCATGCAGACTTTTACTGATGAAGTTAGCAGAGGTGGTGATGAGTTTGGTTTGGTTTGGTTTTTCAGTGTCAAGTCATGAAGACATTCAGGGAGACTGGAGAGTCCCCAGCTCCAGAACCTGCTCTGAGGACAGGATGAATGTCCTATGTGCAGCATTACACTTGTCACTGGGCTAGATTTAGTTGCTTTGCTATATGACAGAGAACATTTGAATTGTCTGTTTGGGCATGTGGATTTTCTCAGCACAATGCAATAGGAGGCTGTATTTTCATAAGCAAATATTAAACACAATGTGTTTTTAAAAATTAGGATCTGCTATGAATGTTTACTGGATATTATCAGAGCTTTGAAGGGATGGACCAGAGGGAAAAGGAAATTATGCAATGAACTGGAGAGAGAAGACATGGAAAACAAAATGTTCTGGCAGTGTATAATACATTATCACCTTCTGTGACTTAGCCACATAAACTATGACTATTATAGCTTTGTTTTTGTGTAAAAATTTAGCTCTGAGAATTCTAGGTTGAACTCAAATGTGTTGCCAAATACCTGAGGCTGATAAATTCACCTACTTGGTGTTCCAGGCATGACATGAGGAGGCAAATAATTCTATTTATCTGTACTGTTTATCTTCTGACTGTACTACCAGTCTGGTCACTAGAGATGAACAAAATGATGGCTCAGAGATGAAAGAAAGCCTTGGGGTAATTACAGAGCTTTCTGTTGTTTAATAAAAGCAAACAATTAGAAATTATTTTTGGGCACAAAATATTACTGCTTGCTAGAAGATGACAATACATGGGTTCTCTCTATTTATAGCTAATTTCTGTATATTTATACTATAGTGAAAAGATTCTAATGTCCACAGTAAAACTGAGTGAGCATCACACACAAGCCAATACACCTGAAAGTGTAAGGAATGAAGAATAACTAACAGTAAAGCAGTTTTCCAGAAGTTAACAACTGACTGCATGTATGTGTCTCAGGCCATGAACAACATCCTTGGTCAGTCAAGGATTACTGGGTGGCACTTCACCCACTTTTATCATTTCCTGACAGCTACCACTTTCATCCAACTCCTGTAGGAGATCAGTTCACATAAACATGCCCAAATTTCTTCCAAGCAAGATAAATGAGACCAGTTTAAACAATTAAAACAGGTGATGTGAGGTAACCTAGCCCGTTTTCCTTGCAGCAAATGGGCAACATTGGAGCACTGACAACAGAACAGTAAGGGTGGGAATTTCTGGCAGGTGGGAGGTGACAAAAAGCTGGAGGTGGTAACCTCTTTGCTGGTACAGATGGATGCAGACAAGGATGCCAGTCCTATAATCTGAATACACTCTAAAGCACATTTAGGTTCTTACATACAAAGGAAAGTCTGCATCCCAATAGTTTTGTTTCTATTGTTACACAAGTTTTTTTTAAAAAAGAGAAAAAAATATATGTTTTTAAACTGAAAAATGAATTTATATATAGTGGAAAAAAGAAGCCTTCTAGAAGAACCTTTAACTACTGCTTTACAGAAGACTCCCTCCCATTTTGTGTCTTTAATTCTTTGCATATGAATAGCAGTTCCACTTTCTTTGCATTACAAAATATGACAGATTCTAGATAAAACATGCCAACCAAAGTCAGAAGCATGAGCTCTGGTGTTATGTGCACCACCTATGCACAATATGGTAAAGCAGCTTTTGACAAACTTGAGTAGCTAACAGAACAATGCAGAAAGGTGATCTCCACTTTTGTGCACTTGGGTTTCTGGCTCCCCAGTTATTGCTGTCTCCCCCCATTCCCAGAGAAGCAGAGCTCCAAACTTTGTTCTGCAGTGCACCCAGCTGCTGCTGCAGCCTGTGGAGTGTCCCTGTCCCACAGAACTGCAGGAACAAGCCCCCAGTTCAGCCTTGTCCCTTCCTACTGTGGGCCCTAATGCAGCTCCTTGACACCCTTATGTGGCACATCCACACTTTGCAGAGAAGGGCTGGAAAAAATCTGCCCCTCTGACAAGGTCCTGGTGCTTTTGTAGGTTTGCTGTGTTCAGCCAGGGCAGCTGCTCACAAAGCAGCAAAACTGAGGCACTGATCTCTCTTCTGGGCTGGTGCATGTGAGATGGCTGTTTTTGGACTGATAACAAGCTGCTCCTTTCCCCCACACTGCATCCATGAGGCTTTTTGGTTGTGCTGTGCTCTCAAGCACTACAGAGGAATGTCTCATTAGGTTTTCTCAGCCACATCATAAAAACTTTCACATTGTTGCCCAAATACAATTGGTCTGTAACTATTTGGAGAATTTTTAACTTCTGAGGCTACATACTCTGCGCTAGGCAAATGAATACAGGGATTATAAAACCAGCTTTCCAGGTACTTTCAAAGATACCTTTTCTTATGCTAATAGAAAAATAAGAAAAGGTTTAAGTGGGCTGTGATATTTTTCACAGAACAATCTTGAGTAAATTAAAATGTAAATTTTTCTACAATCACTGCTTTTGGGTGACAAAGCTTTTGCTTAAGTCTTTAGATGCACCCTGCTTCCATTTGATTTTCACATTTGGAGGTTTTGGAAGAATTTGCCTGATCAGTTCTGTGATCTCTTTTCTTATTCCTTACGCTGACTTAGGCAGTTTCTGCAGGAGACTTTTTAGCTTGCTAAGCCAACAGCAAATTAACCCAACAGAAAGAAAAATTCCTTTTCACATGTTGGCTGAGTGGACCGAATCACAGTGCAAGAATCATGGCTGAACTGCTCAGGTATGGGGAATTGGGTGCTCTGAATTTCTCATTATCACTTCCATGGATGTACAATTCCCAGGACCAGGAATGCCTGCCCTGCCTTGCGAGCTGGGGTTCCTCCCTCACCAGCAAAATCTTCATCAGTCTCCTGTGCCTACAGAGCAAAGTCTGGCAGTGCAGGGCCTGGCAAGGCTTGGTCACAACACCTGCAAGAGGCAGCAGAGCATCCCTGCACAGCAAAGCTCAGCAGGGATCCTCACTCCTGGGGAGCTGCAGGACCCCCAGCACCCCGAGGAACAGCAGTGGCTCCCTGTGAATGCTGCACTCCCAGTCCTGGATGCTGCTCCCACTGGGGTTTGCTACATACAGTCTCACTTCTTTTCTTTAAATTAGCCCCAATATGCCACCCAAACACATAAGGTTGTCTTAAAGATGGAAAATAATAAACTTAAAGAGTTAAGAATATAAATTTAATTTAGAAGAACACATAGCTAAAGACCCCAGAACTGAAGTTTAAGGACATGACAAGGACACAAGTCAGATTCATAAAAAATTCTGCTAAATAATTTTGATCCTCAGGGGAACAAAAACTTATCCCCTAATCTTGGATGGTTGGTAGTTTTTGGGGCTCCTATCCTGAACAAGCCTCTAGGTACAACCAGAATGCAAATACCAACTCTCAGTTATTAGATTTAGGGGGATTACTGTGCTGTACTAATATGTACATTACATGGATTATTTATATGAGTCCAGAAAGTCCTGTTAAATTAATATCTTAAAATACAAGTAGAATATAGATAGGCTCAATCTAAAAATTAACATTTAGGAAGAACAAGGCAGCATAAACACATCCATTACTTCTTCACATTGCTCACAATATTTTAAATTAATCTCTTCAAAGAGAAATTTGCAGGCTTCTTGTTACCCTTCCATTGTGAGATCAATTCTGAGCAACTTCCCTTGCAGCATCTGGCAACTGAATTCTTGACTTTGTTTGTTTTCCAGACTGTCAGATTTAATACATTCGTTGTTTAATGATTCCATCCTCACCTTTAAGTTTATGGAGGATTTTCTGTTTTAATCTCAGAAAATATCACAATCAAAACCCCTACTCCTAGAAGATGAGGCCTCACTTAGCAAAATAGACACTCTTTTTGCAAAGGTTTAATGCTTCAAACTTAAAACCACCACAAGCATATAGTAAAATTTAACATTGCCCATGCTTGTTGATTTTTTTTTCTCCAAAGCAGATCCATTTTGCTTTGCACACTTTCATGGTGCTGCCCTTCTGGATTCTGTTGAACAGCTCCTGGAGACAGAACACAAGGCTGCTTCATTAAACATCCACCAGCAAATCTAATGTGTGAAAAATTTCAACAACTCATTCATAGTTCAGCTAGTTTATGATAAATTTCTCATCAACAAGACATCACAAGCAGAGATCAAAGAAACTCCAGGGAATGATTTCTCTTCTGATATTCAGAAACTTGTGAAGGTGGGAAGTCTAAAGAGAATGAGCAAGGGCAACTGATTAAATACGAAAGTTTGTATTTCCAACTCTAGAAGCTAGTTATAAAATAAAACCTCATCCCAAGCAGGAAAACAAATCAAATGTGGGGAGAAGGTATTTTTACTTGAATTATAGTATTTAGCATCAGGCATACGTTGTTCACAAGAAGGGTTTGACTGACTTGGAGACTCACAATTCCTGTTCACAGACTAAAACCAGCATGAACAGAAGCATCTGGGGCTGTTCTACCCTGGGATGTTCTACCCCTGCAGAACCCTTTGTCTGTTCCTGGCTTTCATTCATTCTGCTGTCCACTCCTGCTTAGTGCAAATTACTGGGACACACTTCTTGGAACAGGAATTCCAAATTTCCAAGTGATACTTGCAGATTATACACTGATTTTTCCAGTTGTTTGGCAATAGGTTTAGCACAATAGGTTTAGTTATGTGTGCTTTCAGATAGCCTAAAAATCAATTACATTAACAATCATACTGTTGTTCCCTTTGGAACACAGTGATTTTAATCAGTTAATCAATTTCTTTGTGTTCAAAATGTGGAAAGCAACTTAAATCTTCTCAGTTTGGTTCATGTCAGTACAACTGCTAAAAAAGCCCATATAAATAAAAATTGAATGTTAAAAATTTTCCTTCAATGTGACATACTGTTGCAAAATTCAAATACCTAGGACTACAGGAACTGAAATAGCAGATCTAACCAGAGACACCCTAACAATCTGATCAGAGATATATCAATTCTGAATGGTCTAGAAAAAAAGAATTAAATATATCTTGAAATTTAGTAGTTTACTTATGCTTTGAAGCACTTTGAAGGTTATCCAACCTACTGCAGCTGTTTGGCTAACATCTCCTTCATCTGCATTAAGAACCATGCTCTGGGCCTGGAAAAAGTGCTCAGCAATGCATGGATGCACAGCAAAGATTTAGAAATTGGATATTTTATGTATATGGTCTCTGAATATTAAACACTTGAATCTGCTAAGACAAATGCCCAGTGTAATGTTTCACTCACATTAAATACTGTAATAATGGGGGAAATGTCACATGCTTTATCAAGTGCATGTAAATATTGTAGTATTTATAAACAGCATTTAACAACTGTGTATATATTTTTAAGATATACACTTTCTATGTGTGTTTGCACTTTACACAACACACTGTGGTTCATAATTGTCCATTACAGCTGTGTAATTTATGTAATTATCTTACATATTATATTCTAACACATCATTATACTATTACATAGCACTACTTTGCTGCCCTCTAATAGATATTTACCTCTACTGGTTTCCAGAGTTTTTGTCCCAAAACACCTTGAAATCCTACAAACTTTGAAGTTACCAGGAAACAAAATGAAACAAATATTTTTTTCTCTGCTCTTCTCAAATTTGGAATTCTGCACCCAAACCTCAAATTCTGCCAGAGGCCCAGAAACTGAATTCTCCCTGTCACTGCAGTAATAGGTTAAAATTGCAGCCCTGTGTGCCCTTGCAGTGCTGCCAAGGGGCAGCTTTATTTCGCTTGAAATTGAGATTTAAGGCTTTGAGTAAGACACAAATCACATGTCTGGCAATCTAACTCACTGGACCTTAGCATCATGACTTTTAAAAAGCAGTTTTTATCATTTTATACATATTTTCCCTACGACTGGAATCACAATGTGTAAAGGTACCTGGTGTTATGGGTAGAAGGGATTAAACTCTTATTAGAAGTTCTCTGTGCTGTTAATAGTTTCAGTAGCATTTTGCATTGTCCTGTGCAGATAGTTTTAAGTATTCCACAAAATGGAATCTTCTGTAACAGCTTTCACAGGACTTCTGGAAAGGCCTACAGAGCTCAGCAACAATTTGCCCCTTCTCATAATGGCTCACCCCAAACTTACAGAGACAAATCTTTGTAGGACATCATTGTGAGGCCCCTTTTACTAGAAGAGAGCTGTACTAGAGCACTAAACAAAAGTACTTGAGAAATTCCTTGTGAACTCAGGTGATGGCAATTGTTATACTCTGGGCTCATCTGTACAAGGAAAATTGAAATAAAAATTGCATGACAGCATTAATAAAAGTTCTAAGACTCATTATGTACACAGAACATACTTAAAATAAATCCCAGTAAATTCCTCTTCCTCTTAAAGAGTTTCATTTGAAAACAAATTCATTCAGTAGCTGATAAAAAGTCTAATTTCTAGACAGACTTGCATGGAAATAACTTTTGTAAACAGTGTGCACTACAGAGGTTTTAGAAGAAATATCTACAGGCATCTACTGTAAAAGATCAGTTTGGAGAAATTCAGGATACACTTAAAATGATCAAAGCCTTTTAATACCATATCAGTGAAACCATCAAATTCTTGCTTAGATGAACACACCTAGTGACTGTCAAAGCGAAAAGTTTTTATCTGCTGCAAAAACAGGATTTCCCCTCAGTTATTTTGGTTTAACTAAGACTTTCAGACAAAAACAGTAAAACAAAACAATTTTATTCTTTTAAAAAATAATTATTTTTAAAAAATCAAAGGACATAATGGAAAAAAACAGGAACATATTGGAGAGGCAAGAGAAAAGGAGACAAGAAGAATGGGGGCAGAGGGAGATTAAAGCAAAATAGAACACATCCTTTAAAATTCTCCTAATATTTCTTCTAAGACAGGTTTCTTGGAAGTAGAAAAATTTGAAGGGACCAGATGCCAAGTTACCACTCAGAATAAGATTTTTAGATGCTTAGTCCTATTCCCTGAATGGAACAAAGGCCACTTTGGTAGCCTGAAATTTAATTATACTCAACCCAGGCAGATTCCTCTACTTAAGGCTTGAGTACCCACTTTCCCTTTTTTCCTACCTCCTTTGCACTCAATCATCTTCCAGGCCCTACTGACCTCTCATTTTCCCCACTGCCCTTCTACAAACTGAGACATTCATTTGTCTCTTTCTGAGTACCAGAAGGCTGCCAAGCAGAAATATTCACAAGGAGAGTTTGCTGGAATAGCCACAACCAAAAATTCATAAACAAAAACCAAACATAAAAGTAAATAAACCCACAACTGACTAACTTTGTGCAGACAAGCTGGTTGCACATGTGACTATTGTACACCCACCCCCTCAGGTCAGCTCTGCTTTCCAGGGAATAAATCTCTTACCCAGCTCTCTGCCCTGCAGGGCTGTCCCACGGCCCAGCAAGTGAGTTTTACTCAACAATGCCTTCCTGTGCTAATATTCTAAAGATACTGATATTTCTATCTTCTCATTATTCTGGTTTTGTGTTTTAAACACATGTTCCTGGTGCATGTATTTAACTTCTCATGCTATGGAATGCTGTGTTCCAGAAGTCATGCTGAATTTCTGACATAGCAAGTTGGCACCAGGAAAGTGATTTCACTGCAGGATCACAACAAAAAATGTAAGGCCATAGGAAGAAAATGAACTCCCACTTCCAGGACAGCTACCCTAAAATACAACTCAAAAACTGTCTTACCTATTGCAAGACAGCCTATTTTTTAAAATCAAAATATACACCTCTCACGAGAGTATCAGCATACAGGAAATGGTTCCAAGGGATATGCACATATCTCCTGGTCCTAAATTTCAGCTTCTGTTCTGACTTAATGAATTAAATTTTCAATTGTCTAAGGATTAGGTGAGAGCCACTGAAATATCCCCTTCAAGCCAAGCTCCATGACAGGAAGACGGATGCTGAACATTATTTTTCTGAAGTGGAAAAGCTACTTTCCTTACTTGGAAATGCCAATTTTACTCAAAATTTTTATGCTGTACTGTAAGATGAATTTAAAGTGTATGACTTAGTAAACACTAAAATTTTGCTCGTAACATTAGATACTTCTACTATACTTCATCCTCATTACTTCTCATGTTTAGGCAATTTTTGTGCTATGAAGCAGATATTTTGTAGCTGTATTTTTATACCTAAGCAGACATAATACATAAATGTATTTCAATTGTGGATCTCTCTCCCAGAAAAGCATAGGATATTTATAGCTTCAAACCCTGGACAGAATCTAGACCTTTGTATAGTTTCCAGAAGAGTTTTCATTAACAAGTTTAAAGCAGTGCTACCACATCTGGAAATTTCAGAAGGGACTCCACAATTCTGTATTTAGGAATTCCTTCTTATCTTTTGGGGTGATTCAATCCAAGTCAGCCTGCTGGATTAACCTGCTTATTTTGTTCAACTGGGAATCTCTCTTCATTTTACTTTTCAATAAGAAAAACATCTCAAGTCAAATATAAAAATGCTCTGGTTTGTCTGCCCAAAACTAACTCCAAAACATTTCACAAGAATCTGCTATGTTGCAATGATGTTTACAAACCCAGCCTCCAGTGCACCTCACAGAAATACTGTTAATACAAAGTAAAGGTAAAGGGCTGAACCTACTTTGGGGTGTCAAGAATTCACAAAAGCCTTTCTCACTCATGGTTACTGAGCTGCTCTGTGGGAAGGTAATTTATGGAAGCTCACAGATCAGTGTGGCCACACTGCACTGCCTCTGCTGAAAGAATTCATGTCAGAGTAGGATATTCTAAGGAAAAGGAAATTAATCAGCAACCTGCTCACCTGGTATTTTTCCAAAGCAAAACTCTTTGGAGGCTCAGAGAGATCTCTGCACACTTAAATGTAATTACCATGAAAAAAATCTTTAGCAGTTGAATTGTGTTGTTCTTGCAAACTGACCTAAGAAACTTCCCAGTTCCCTGCGGCCATGTCACTGAGTCACTGCCATGACATTTGCAGCAAGAGGCTGTTGTGGGAGCCTGGCTCTTCAGACACTCTTTCCTTCTCCAAGTCATTACACAGATTAACAGATTGAAGCAGTTCCTTATTGAATAACACATCTGATCCTATAGGAACTTCTAACTTTTGGCAGCCAAGAAGAAGTTCAAGCAGTGTTTTTAATCCCCTCTCCCAGATTTACCAGCAAAACAATGCTCAGCCATTAAAGCACCACAGCACTTTCCAGGCAGTGTCTGAAGAAAACAGCTTTTTATCAGACTTGTTTTCTGTACTTTGTACAAACAGTACAGAGTGACAAAGCGCCTTTGCATTGCACAAACACTGAGAGAGCAAAAAGAAAATGAAAACAAGGCGTTAAACAAAGAAAGGATGTGTACAATGGAACAGGCACAAGCTACTTTTTTTGTTTGTTTTTCTTTTTCTGCTAAAAATAGAACACAATGCTTACTTTTGTGTAGAGACTACTCACTAAAGGCTGAATAAACCAGCCAATAAAAATATCAACATCATTAAAGCTCTTTCTAATTTTCAGTTCTTTATGTAGATTCACCCTTTCCTGACATTACTTACTTCAGA
Organism: Melospiza melodia melodia; assembly: GCF_035770615.1. Taxonomy (NCBI): domain Eukaryota; kingdom Metazoa; phylum Chordata; class Aves; order Passeriformes; family Passerellidae; genus Melospiza; species Melospiza melodia. The sequence continues at coordinate 6,978,528 of NC_086208.1, read as the reverse complement.
AACTAAGTTCCTCTGCATGAGAGAAAAAAAAATCCAACAGAAGTTCTTTAAAGTGGACATTGTAAGGGAGAAGTGACCAGACAGTCCTATGGCAGTTAAAAGTGTCCTGAAAGGAAAATGTTAGACATTGAAGTTACAAATTTTATCTACCAAACCTTCTGTAACTTTGAAGCTTTTTAAATTCCAGCTCTTGTACAAGGCTGAATAGATTTCTTCAATAATGTTTCCCAGCAGTGTCCATTGGAATGAACAACAATTAGCAACAAATAGAAACAAGTGCACATCCAGTGCAGGTCAGTTTAGGAGTTTTCTTCCAGAACTGCTACACACTTAAACAAATTAAATATGCTATTTTATCATGTCTTATCATTACACTGAAATTAAACCTTGAATAAGCTATTTTACCTAAAAACAAAGTCATCAAAAATATTACAACTAAAATAAAAACATGCCGTTTTGCCTTTTCAGAGGAAAAAAAAAAGAAGTATGATGTGGTCTAATAGTTTTAAGCAGTCACCCAGGTCTCTAAGCAGTTATAGCCCTGAACAAAATGGTTATTTTAGTGTAATGATGCTTGCTCAGCAATGACTAGCACATTAGTAGAAATGCTCTGCAGAGATAAGAGCCTCTGAATGTCCCTGTCTGTGCATGACTCCATGGTCAAGTGGTAACACCTGTACTGTGATCTTACAATCCTTGTGCATTTGCAAGGGCCTGTAGCAATCAGATCCCCATTCCTGTGTAACTGCTCTTGTTCACATAGAGGGACTCAGAGGCACGTCTAGACCATCTCAGACTTTGAAAGAGATCACTTTTTTGACCCAAAATGTACAGCTTAGGCCCACTGGAACAAGCAACAGTTATACACAGGAGGAGTTCCAAGCTCACCCATTTACTGTTTGACAAACTGTGTTGCACTAGTAACTGCTCCAGATTTTCAATTCCTTCCTATTATGGCTGTGGTCACAAATTTCATTTCAGAGGCACTGAGATCATGGAGTGAACTTACTAGAGGAAAGAAAGATCAGCAAAACTTCGAAACCAGATTTCGACTCTATACAGACAGAGCTGGAGGCAGCTGCCAGATTTTTGTTAATCAGCTGGAGACTCTTGACAAATGCCATTTCAATGCCTCTCTTCCTCTGGTGATGATAGTCCATGGCTGGTCGGTATGAGCTCACACTTTATTTTTAATTCTTGCTACATCTGATTTCATGTACTTTCCTTCTCATTATGCTACAGAAGCAACTTCAGAAATAAGGTCGTAGTACAAAGACAATAGATTTCACTGGTACCTATCATGACTAGAAAAAATACAAAGTGCATATTCCTGACAGATTCTGAAGGAATGGTCTACAAGCAATTTTTCACATGAGACTCCCATGCCAGGGATTTAAATTCAGCCCTGGTTTAAAGCCAGCAGAGCTTGAACAAGTAGCTGAATTAATGTGCTATGCCCTGGAGAGCAGAACATCAGTATCATTTCTCTGATATGTTCACTGGCAGATATTTACACACTTCTTGAAAAGTGGCCACAATATCCCCATATCTTTCTCACAGATACACCTTTAAAAAGAACTTCTCCACAAGCCCCTTCAGTTGGAAGCAAAGCCTTCAACATCGATTATCACTGAACTTCTTCCAGTTAAACTGTAAAAAACCAATTCACCATAAAAAATCTTTCTCAAAAGCATGCCAATAGTAAGAGTGACAATTCATCAGCTTCTCAGTTGGAAAAGAAACAAAAGAAAAGGCAGGATAAGAAAAAAAGTAATTTTAACAGATCCTTAAATGCTCATAGCACCAATTCAATCACATAAGGTGGCACAATGGATCTTTCTTGCACATTTGCAAATATGCAGAGGAACACCCCCTGTGATGCACGTAACTCCCTTAACAAATGAGACAGATACATTTAACTCCCTTAGTAAAAAAAATTAAACTCCCTTGCAAAAAAAATTAGATTAGTTCAAAACCTACATCCTCCTCAAGCCACGGGCCTGAAGCTGCTGCCAGTGAAATTCATCATTCACATTAACTTAATTTGCAGAGGTGTTGGATCCTTAGAGGACTGTGTGTGGAAACCCAGACCTGAGACTCCCAAATTCTAATACAATAGAAGAGATAAGGCTATTTTATCAATTGAGGAAATAGAATAACAATTAAATCTGATAGATTAAATAATAATTCTAGTCCATAAAATCAGAAACATGCTTTGATGCAAGAAAATTGTAACCAGCTATTCAAAAAAGAATGACTCAAAACAAGCAGCTCTCCAAATGGAATGGCTAGAGATGACAAATGCTTGCTGGTCTGCAATCCTCCAGCTTCCCTTCTCCAATTTTTTTAGCTTATACTTAAAGGGATAGCTGCTCTTGAATGAAATCAGACATTTCCTGGGCATTTATGTCTGTCTTTTAACCAGTACTTTTAACCAGTACCTATTAACCAGTTATCTCTGGATGAGTTAAAGTATTTGGGGACATCATTTTCACTTATAAGAGATCCTATTAAAAAACACACACTATTATACCCTTATTATATTACTCTTTTTTTTTTTTTTTGGTCCATCAAAACCTACAGATTCTCAGCACTGAAGCAGGCTGGGGCCCCTAAACTCTAGTTATCAGCATTAATCTCTCCCTGTTCATATTGTGGTTTTTGTTTCATGTTTTTCACAAGAAATATTTGGCAGAGACTGCTTTCCCATAACAATGGTTTCCTTATTGTTTGGGTTTTTTTCCCAACTGTAACAGGTGGATGGGATATTGGAAAGCTGGATTTGGAAAATGGCAGCAGCTCTGAAGGCTCACCCTGACCCGATGAACGTGGTCATTGCAGACTGGCTGACCCTGGCTCACCAGCACTACCCCATTGCTGTACGGAACACGCGCACCACGGGACACGAGATCGCGCGGTTCCTGCAGTGGCTGGAGGTGAGAACGCCGCACCAACACGTTCCTCTGGAAAAGATGTTTGGTTTTACACTTCCACAACCTTTCTGAAACACTGGGCTTGCTAATGCTTTCCTTTACATCCCTCACGTTTCTTTAATGAAGTGCATGTTTTTCCTCCATAAACTTTCATAGGACTTTGTAAAACTCTCATCATGCAGGAGGTCAAAGCAAGTGGTCTTGTTTATGAAACTATTTTTATATTTCTTTAGAGGTGAGATTGTTGCCCGCTACTTTGACTTTTCCATAGCATGTGTGTGGGCAGCTGACACTGTTCCATATGTAGAGAACAGGCAGACATCACCATTTGCAAGAAATAAGTACAGGAAAATGAGTTTGTTATCTGTGCTCAACTTCTGCTTTTAATGCAGAATTCAATCCCGACACTGTGTCTGATTTTTGCTGCAGTTTCCCAAAGATGAGGATAAAATAATGGCTTAGAGATCCAGAATGTAAAGGGAGACCTTTCAAGAGGACAGACATGCTTCACAAAGCAGATGACATGGAGGCAGCAGTGAGTACAGAGCCACACTAATGCAGTGACTATTTATCAAAACTCCTGCTACATGGGAGCAGGGCCATGGCTGGACTGAAAAGGCTGCAGCAGAGGCTGCACAGGATCACTGGTCTCCAGCACAATTTAAGAAAAGGCAAAAAGCAAACAGCAGAATGAGAATCACTCATACAAACCAGGAACTCCAAGCAACTCTTATTGCATCAATCTCTAACATTAAGTACTTAATTTGAAATGAAATTATGCTTCTATACCTGACAATGAATTTTTGAGTACATTACTTTAAATATGGTGAGGCCTAAGGTGGAAGAGAAATTTACTGCAAGGCTTAAAGGTTTGGAGCAAATACCTTTAAAGGCCTAAGCAGGAACAGCAGGGCTAGAAGGAGCTGTCAGATACCACACCCAGTTAGGGACAAGAGGAACAAAAGAGGAAGCAGCAAAGTCAGAGTCACTATTTTTCATTGTGACATTAGAAGAAATTTCAGCTCTTGGTCAAATATAGTTTAACTTGCTGGAGCCTAAAGTAATTTTTTGAAGCTGTTTAATTATTGAATTAATCAAAGGGTTGACTTTGATCAGTTCCCAGGAGGACATACCACATTGTCAACAATAAAGACATTCTGTGACTTCCCAGTGTCAACAAAAAAACCAAGGCTTGAATAAATTACTCCTTGCTCGAGTATTGTAGGTAGTTACTCTTTTGCTGTGATGTGTTCCAGAATTTAAATATACCATAAATTTTCACAGCATTGAGTGTCTCCAACCAGTAAATGTTCCTCACATTGAGAAGCACCCCTCCAGAGTCTAACAGTTAAACCCCCTTCATTCCAATTCCCACCATTATTTTTCTGCTATGCTTCTGTCTGCTTACAGGCAGATAATTATTTCAAAGATTCTCAATGGATGTAACAAAACCTGCAGTGCCACACAACATTTTAATAAAGAATAAGGAACAAACAATAAGTAAATATTAGTGCTCTTATTTCAAGTATAGGGCATGATCAGTAACAGCCTCAATAGCATCCATTTCAGTATCATCTGACAAGAAAATTGGTCAGACCTTGTGATTTCTAAGAGCTGTCTCTCTCACAAGAAGTCTGCCAAGTTTCACTTCATCTTGAGAAGAGATTGGTATTGAGACTGCACAGCCACTCCACTGAGACAGGCAACATTCACAAAGAAATTGAAAGTGAGGTTTGCCTTTCCTGCAAGCAAAATATGCCACATTTTTCTTTACAAGTCAGATAAACTTTAAACCTTGCAGCTCAGGTGAAATGCTTAAGATGTACCATTGATTAGGTAGAAAGAAGGCCAATTCTGCTTTAACTGGTTTGTTACAAATCAGACACACATCTTTGTACAAGAAATATCACTGCTGTATCATTTAACATGCCTGATCAATATTTTGATCCCTTTAGTTTCACTTGTGATGGTATCTCAGGCAAAAAAAAAAAAAAAAAAAAAAAAAAGACACTTTTTGTGGGGGATTATTTTACCCTTAAGTTAAAGAACAGATGTCCATTTTATAATAATAGGAAAGCCAAATGCTGCTGACAAAAGGCAGTGAACACCTGCATCAAATGACTGACAACAAACAACAAGAAAAATTCCACTGTGTTGATGGTTTTCCTGTGCATAGAAGATAAGTGGCAGTGCCCAAATGTGTGGCATTTTCCTGCTGCATGAAAAAGAATCAAGGAATAACATTCCAACAGGAATTTACTGAATGATTCATGCACCTCGTTTGGCCACCATGAACATACAAATTCCTTGTGTTATAATTCCCAGTATTCCTAACATGTAATAGATATTTTACTGTTTACTTTTCACATTTCTTCATCTAAACCAAGGTGCCACTATCTTCCAGGAATCTGTTCAATTTTCCAGAAGCAATGCTCATCTAATTGGATACAGCCTGGGAGCTCATGTTTCAGGATTTGCTGGAAGTTTTATCAATGGTACAAAAAAGATTGGAAGAATTACAGGTAAAAGACTTATACCTTTAAAAAAACTAACAGTCAACTGAATCAAGTTATGAAGATATTTGACATATCAATGTCATATTGACAATTAGCTGTTGAATAGCAATATTCAGCAGAGTTTAGAAGTTTCATCTCATTGGTTTAGAAATTAGATTTAGAAATTTAATGAAAATATTTTTGAAGATTAGGTCTCATAGCATTTCTATCTTTGATCTTTCCTACCTCAGTCTGATTATGGCATACAGAATACACAAGCATGGGGACTAGAAATAATAAACCAAAGCCTCAAGCTGCTGGTTGCTTAAATTTGTCTCTTATCCATTCCCAGTAACACCTTAAACTAAATGTTAGCCACTAACCTTGGATCTTTGGCCACTGTCTTGACCCAAAGTCATTCAAATACTGCTCATTATTAGCGAGTAATTTAAAAAATATATTAAGGAAATTGTCTGACTGTGCTGGAGCTTTCAATTGTGGGACAGTGCCCATATAGTGAATTCAAAACAGCTCTCGTGTGGCAAAAATAAGAATTCTGGATTACATTTTACAACAAGCATATCATCAGAGTACCCCTAGTAGATGCTTAAAGTAAACAAAGTTAACCCTAAAACTTGATTAACTAGTGACATTCTGAACCTTCTGTAATGTTTTGTAACTGTACTAATTATGAGTGTAATGAAAATACATTTATCATATTATTGATACACTATATACAGTACCTCATCTAATACACAGTGACAGCTTAAAAAACCTAAACAAAATGAAAGCAGAAGTGCATTTTACACAAGGCCCTCATCAGCTACATTTAAGTTATCAGAAAAAATATTTTACTTGCTGCCTGTGTTACTAGTCTTGTAGTATGCAACTATATTATTACACAATACCAACTGAAGAATATAAAATTTAGAAGCTTGTCCTCAAAGCTGAGTGCAGCTTTAAACTAAGCACAAAGTTCTCTTCCTGAATCAATTCCCAACCAAGACCACCATGCAAAAAAGTCCAGAAAACAAAAATCAGCAAGACTCCCTAAGTGGAGTATTATTTCTCTGAATACTGTAATAATCTGCCTTGAAGATTTTTTAAGCTGAAGAATTATTATAAATAAAATCTAGCAGGCATACAGGGCTTTTAAACAATAATTGGAGCTTTATAAGGTTTTAGGTCCCACATCTGGGCTAAAAGTCAATCTTGTTGTAGGACTGGTGTCTTCCAAAGGACCTCTGAAACACACAACCTCTTGAGTTTGAAAGAACAAAATTATGTCAAGGTCCCTCAAGTGTCACTGGCAGCAGCACAGTTTGTCTCTGACAAACACGTCTGTCTCTGGGCTGTGTCCTTGTGCAGGTCCCAGTTAGTGTTTGTTCCAGGGCCTGTGTTTGCTTTAGGTGTAACCCTCTGTGGAACAAGCGTTGTTATTGTTTCCATCAGGGAAAGACCTTGTAAAGCACCAGGTGCTGCCTGTTTTCAGACATTTATCCCAGACTTAGAGCAGTAGAACATCCCTTGTGCACTATATGGCAATGAGATTATTTGCATTTTTTGCAGGCCTTGACCCTGCAGGGCCCCTGTTTGAGGGAATGTCACCCACAGACCGTTTATCTCCAGATGATGCAAACTTTGTGGATGCAATTCACACCTTCACCAAACAGCACATGGGCCTCAGTGTTGGCATCAAGCAGCCCGTGGCTCATTTTGACTTTTATCCCAACGGAGGCACCTTCCAGCCTGGCTGTCACATCCTGCACGTGTACAACCACATTGCACAGCTGGGGATTGCTGGTAAGCACCAATGGCACACAGTGGGAGCCACCAGGGCAGCTGAACTGAGCCTGTCTGGTGGTCTTAAACAGCATCTAAGGATTACCATTATCACCCTTATATGCAAGGTATTTTCTTGTTTAGAGATTAATTATCTGATTTTTACGTGTCGTGAGTTCATATTGGTTTTACTGACTCCAGCAAGGAATTGAGCTGCCTAGCACTCCTGAAAATGAGGCCATGAGCATCCTGCTGTCAGGCACCTCTGAATAATTTAATGGTATTTGTTTCAGCAGTAGAAGAGATGAGACAATTTATTCTAATTAAGCCAGACTGTCTAGTGTGCCATTAATTATATCAAATCAAATGAAACACAGGTCTGTACTACTCACCTCCATGGCTCACCTTTTCCAACTCCACGTCCTTCGGTGTCACAGATGATGCTCTCTCCAGGACCTGAGTGCCAGTGTTCCAGGCTAGCTTTTATTTATAGAAGCTTGTTATCAATGTACCTAAACATAAACCTACAGAGAAACTGATGCAAGATACTGAAAAAGGTCCTGATGTGCAGTGACAACCAAAAGTGCTGGCTGAAAACCCTCAAAGAGCTCTGCTCACCCAGCAATGACATTGCAGAAGCACTTCTCAATTATCCTCATACAATGCCTAAATCTGGGCATTACTTGTTAGAAGATAAATCATGACAAACGTGAAACCAAGCATCAGCTCAAAGCTTATCAATAGAAACATAAAACATCCTATTTGCACAAAATAATTTTTGCAATTTGATAGCATTTTAAGAATATACTTCTCGTAATGGCAGACTTATTTAATATTTTTATTGAGTTTAATAAAATTTTTGCTCCTTTTTTCCAAGCAGTAACTGCAAGAAAAATTCAATTCAACATTAGTAAGTCAGTCTAATAGGGACAAAATATTGCTGCCTAAGCATCCAAATCCAAGAGTGTTCAGCCATTCCAAATGAGACTGCTGTCTTTAATGTGGCATGATCTGAAAGACTGCACATCAACTCAGGTTGAATTGTCTATTGACAAAACCAGCCAGAATCAAGGTTCATATTTACAGTTTGATATAGTCAGCCTAGAGCAGTTTAAGCAGGAAATTATTTAAGTTTACTATCATGGAAGTTCAGCCATTCTATTTTTGAATGATCCTAAAAGTAAAATTGCTACAATGTATGATTTCTGAGCCAAACCATGATGCAAAGGGTGGGGTGGGGGGAGGGAACAATATCATATGTTTATAGTTTATAGTTGGCTACAGTACTACTCTGCAGTTGAAATGGTAAAAAAAAAAAAAAAAAACCAAAAACAAAAAAACAAGGGCATGTAAAATTTTGTTGCATTTTTTCAGGCATCACTCAAACTGTGAAATGTGCCCATGAGAGGTCAGTTCATTTGTTCATCGACTCTCTGCTGCACAAGGACAAGCAAAGCACAGCGTACTGGTGCACCGACATCAACACTTTCAACAAAGGGCTGTGCCTCAGCTGCAAGAAGAGCCGCTGTAACACCCTGGGCTACAACATCAGGGAGGAAAGGCTGCCCAAAAGCAGACGACTCTTTCTGAAAACAAGAGCGCATATGCCCTTCAAAGGTTAGTGGAAATACTTTTTAGTGTCCAGATTGATCACAAAGTAGAAGTCTGAGCCTAAGCTCTGTGATCCTATATACTCATTCATTAAGGCTTATAAAATCTGTGAGAATAATCAATTTGCTGAGACAACTGAGAGTCCCAGTAGGCTATCTTGATGCCCTTTCATCCAGACCCTGGCTCTCATATTTCTGTGGGAAAAAGCACACTGCCTGCTAGCCCCAGGCGAGCTGTGGAGCTGAGGGCTCGCAGATGCCCAGGGTCCTGATCTGCAGGATTTTCCTACAACTGGATTGTGCAGGTTTATTCTAACATATGCAGGCATACAGCCAAGCCAAAAAAAGCTGCATAATTACTCTGGGAGGCCTATAAAACGTTCTGCGTTTGCCCAAATTTTATCTGCAATTAGACTATGAAATGACATATAAATTACCACTTTCCAAACAATGGACAGAGAACAGAATAGCATGGACTTTTACGTGGCTGAACTGTAGCACTAAAATTAAGACTGGAACTCTGGCTTTAGCTCTACTATGTTACTTTACCGAGTCAGCGTGCATTTTTGGCTGTATGATCAGACAGAGGGGCCATGGCCTGCCAGGGGGCGCAGGCCCTTCCTACCAGTCTCCGTTGCGCTCAGCCGCCGGAGCCCACTGCTGCTGTTGAGCAGACGTTCCCTCGCCAGTGGAAAGGTTCACGTACTTTTAAAAGTGGGAACAAGCAGGACGATGTCGGGCAGTCCTTTCCTGAGGGGCTGTGGGTGCAGGGGCGACAGCGTCCCGCCGCCTGGCTCTGCCCCTCACCACCTCCTTCCCCGGCTGCCATGAGGCGTGTGGGGAGCAGCGGGGCGGGCGCGGGCCGAGGCACGGGGCACACACACGGAGGAGGCTCCGCTCCGGCTGAGGCGCTGCCTGTCCCCGGCACAGCCCCGCCACAGCCTCGACACAGCCCGCCACACTCTCGCCTCGACAGCCCCGGCACACTCTCGCCACAGCCCCGGCACAGCCCCGGCCACGGGAGTCCCGCACCCCCGCAGCGGCTGCCGGGCTGTGCCGGGCCGGAGCCTCCCTCCTGCCGGAGGGCTCTGCCCCCGCCTGCCTCTCGCCCTGGGCCCTGGGCTTGGGGAGCGCTTCCCGTGTTCGTGCGCCCGGGCAGGAGCACTGAAGGGATGAGGTGAGGCTTTAAAAGGCTGCCTGCATTATATAGCTGGTCTCCCCACAGTGCCCGGTTACTCGGATGCATTATCATAGATTCAAAAAAAAAAAAAACCAAACCAAATCAAACAAAAAAAAAAGCCCCCCCCCAAAAAAAAAAAAAAAAACCAAACCAAAAACAACCACAAAACCAAACCAAAAATTCAGGTACTTTTAAAATAATTTTGGAAGTCTTCCACTAGCACAGCTGTGAAATATTCAGCAATGACTCCAGAGGGATCTACAGAGCCCTGAATGATACTCAGAGCAGCTGAACCTGCTGAATTTCTTCTAATACTGTTTAAAATGGCTCAGGAAGATACTTGGAGTGGATTTTAAAACTCCAGAGGCTGTGTCTAGTTCCTGAAGTTATCTTGCTCCAGCACAGTCAGAGCCAGGTCCTCACCAGAACCAGAGAATGACAGGGACAGGTTCTGGGGATGCATTGCCTGCTGCTCCCACACCTGGGCACGGAGATCCCTGTGTTGTGTTCCTCTCTGGATATGGAGCTGGTTTCAGTTTGGGGTAAAATATCTCTGTCCTATTGGCTTAGATTGCAATTAAACATGTTGCATTTTTATGCTTAGAACTGGTTTTGCATAAAAACCCATCCTTGGCACATATGTGGATAAAGTACCCCAGACAATGATCTCCTTTCACAAAAGTTCCCCAACAAAACAGCAACTGTGGGAAGATGCTTACAAAGTCATCTTTGTAATGCTTTAAAAAAAAAAAAATTTGAAGATCATGTGAGAAGCACAAATAGAAGAAATTTGAGAAACTCAACATTACGCATCACAATCCTCTGTGTCTTAAGAAAATCTAACATTTAATTTTCAAGCTAATGACATTATATTCTGGAGCATACATCAGTCCAGCTCAAAGAAAACCCCCAGTCTGTTTCATGGAAATTAACATTTATAATAAAGCTGTGATGGGACTCTGAGTTTTTATATGATTTTTCCTTAAAGTAAGCACCATAATCACAGCAAAACCTTAGGTTGTGTCTGATCATATACTGAAAAATCAGTTTTTACAGAGAGAAAACCCAGAGAAAGACAGATTAGTTATAAAAGTGATCTGTAAACAACCCTCTCTGCCTTGATCCTCATCAGGTTTGTGGCACAGAATCAGCCATTTTGTTTTCTACTGAGGGATACATTTTCAAAAGAAAATACATTGTTCACTAACACAACAACTATAAAATAATGAAAGGATATAGCTGTTCCAGCAAATACTTTCCATCATGAGCACTCTTAGCTGCACAAAAAACCGCTATCTGTGCATGTTCATGAAAATATGATTCCATTAGTGGTGTGGGGAGCCATTCTCAGATGTAGTGAAGACTGAAGTGAGCAGAGAGTCTCCACTCAAAAACTAGCATGCAATAATGTTCCTTCATATCAAAATCTATCAGTTTTGTCTAGAAAGTTGCTGGAAGAATGACCAGATAGAAGAGTTCTGGACATTAAAATGTAGCTGACAGTATCTGTATGCACATACTTGAAATCTATGTTGTTGGGGTTTTCTTTTTCATAATTTTCAAAATATCAAACTGATGACTTCTTAGGCATTTTTTATGCTAACAATACTCAGTTCAGACTTTCCTAAACAGTGTTCTAGAAACTCCCCAGACCTTGAAGCATTAATGGCATTGTTAACAGATGTGTGTAAAGCACAACATATCATTAGGCAGTCAAGGAAAGTTTGTGAGTCATCTGTTTTGCAGGGCAATTTTCCAGTTGATCAGAGTAACAGCCTGACCACATTCATAAGGTCTTTGATCTGTATCATACATCTCTAGTCATGCCCAGTCACAAGGATTTGCCTGGTCACTAGATAGAGGACTTGGCAGAAATTCTGACAACTAAACTCCAGAAAAGCTGAAATATTTCCCATGGAGGAATGTTTTATCCAAAAAAGAAACTCAACACTGATTACCTTTTTCTCCATCCTTTAAATAAAGCAACAGGACCACAAATGCTAACAGATTACATAGCACAGCACAGCAACAACCAGGAAAAATGACAATGTTTTAATTTCAACAAATTAGGTTGAAAAATAAAATGAAATAACCATCAACTTTCTGTTCTGAAAGGCAAAATTCTTTTGCCTAAGGAAACTATTGATTATTTGACCATTAATTTTTCCACTTTTTGCCAATTCTTCCTTCCTACAGTGTATCATTATCAGTTCAAGATCCACATCATCAATGAAATCCAAGGCAAGCCCATAGACCCAGCTTTCACCATGTCTCTGACAGGGACTAAGGCAGATGCTAAAAACCTGCACATCCCACTGTGAGTATTGTACCACATGTAATTGTGCATGTGACAATTTGTAATATACCACATTGATAATCATGCTATGAGGGAAATGGTTTAGTGCAGCTAAGTGAACATGAACTGGAAATTGTACTCACTTCACTCATTCTCCCTGAAAGTCACAAGTTCTTACAATGATGATGCAGTTTGTGCAGAAAAAAATTGTTGGAATACAAACAGTAAATTTGGAATTTTTTCTGTCCACTTACTTTGGTCCATCCCATGGCTAAGACAGGGAGGTATAATCAATTAAAACACAAATGAAAAAATCAGCTGTAATTAAGATAAAGAATTTTGGATATTTATCATGATGAACACTATTTGTATTAATGAAAGCAAAGGCAAGAGTGTGTGTATGTGCATCTGCTCTAGCAGGCAGAAGTTGTAACGTAGACGCTATTATGGGACACCTTTTGCTGTCAGAAACCACTACTGCCTTGTCAGCTGTTCAAGCTTCTGCCACTTCTGCTTCTTTCCTAGCATGTTGTCATATTTCATCACTTTTTTGCACCTGGAGGAAGAACATCCTTGAGATATTAAGAAGCAAACATAGTTCTTTCTCTGGTTTTCACAGGAAAAAAAGGCTGTTTTGTTCACTTTAATTCATAATAATTAAGACAACATTATTCTCATCTTGTTTTCCGTAGAGTTGAAAGTATTACTGGGAATAAAACCTACTCGTTTCTCATCACCCTGGACAATGATATTGGTGACATCATAATGATCAAGTTCAAATGGGAATTACCTCCACTTTGGGGAAATATCTGGGACACATTTCAAACCATAATACCATGGACAAAGGGCACTCGTCGACCAGGACTTATAGTGAAGGAAATAAGAGTAAAAGCAGGGGAAACACAGCAAAAGTAAGTGCAATGAGAGTACTCAGTAACTCCACAGGTGTTTGGCACCCAGGTTATCCCAGTCCAAACACAAGCAGCCAAGCCCCAGCAGTCACACCACTGAATGTAATTACCTCCCTCCATAAGGACCATATGAAATTTCAATGAAACAAGATACTGTGCAAGATAAATAATGATTTCAACATTAACATCGTGAAATATTCAGATTCCTACTTATAAAAAAATATGCAAAATCTTAATTATTTGACTTTCAATACTCACTTCCAAGAGAAACTCAGCTTCACCATTCTTGAAAATATTCATTAGAAGGATCATGTGCTGTACAACACAGTCCTCTGATTATTTATAGTGTTCTTCTTTCCCCTGTTTATTGCTTTGAAACTGGATCACCACATCTGAGTAGCCTTGTTCTCTACATACAGAAATGCTAACACATTTGAAACTGCCTACTCATGCAGAGAAATTTCAGCCAGAAGACAGAATAAAAAAATTATAATAATTCTCACTGCTTTAATCCTTGGAGAAATTCTAATTGTGCAGTTTAATTAAGGTTAATGAGAAAAGCACCTTACCTTTAACTGAGGCTCAGTCCTAGAAGGCAGTTTTTCCTTGGTACATTCCCTTTCTGACCACCACAACTGGTGCAGACTTCCTGCAGAACAGCTCTTACTGGCAGAGCTGCATCTCCTTAATATTGACACAAAAAACAAATTAGACAATTGAAAGAGGCATTTCATAAGACAATCTGTGTGTGCCGGGGGGCAGAGGAAGGATCATATTCTCCTAGGTTGTATCCTCCTAAAAATGTATTTTTGAGGTGTTTTCCTAACCTGGCACTTGGCATGTGCTCCTGCCATAAAAATTAAAGTTTTTCAACATTTCCTGCTATTTTAAAAGCCACAACCCAAAATCAGTATTGAAAGCAAATTAAAGCAAAGTATAAATTGCAAACTAGGGAGCTCTGTTTAGGTGCAGGTTCCTGTACCTTGAGATAAAAGGTATGAAGGTGAGAAGTCATTTTCCTATCCAGGAAGGTCTTATCCAATGCAGCTGTGCCAGTAACCTGGCACAAGCTAACTACTGCTGATGTACTACTTTCCTTATCTAGGAAATTATTAAGTGAGGGGGGCTCTTATACTGACAAAAATAATGCTGGTAGCTTCAGGTACCTAATGCTCCTTAGAAGCTTTTTTTGCTGCAAGTGGAAGCAGTTTGTGCCAAGCTTTTAGTGAACACTGATTAGTGCTGGGTTTTGTTCTCTGCAATCTGGGCAGTGACATTTAGTTATCACTGAAATACTGCATTAATGTTTAGGGAGGGAATGAAAGATTATTAGGTGGTTCTAAAAGGAGAAACAAAGAACACTCAAGGAAAAGTATTTTCTTCAAAGAAAAAAGGGTATGTAGAGTTCTGCCTTCCTCAGAATACCAAACATTGTGTATTGCAGAATTTGCAATTTTGGAAATCCAATAATTAAAAAAGGTAGTAAACATGATATGTATTTTGATTTCTCTTTTGTTTTCTCAAGCATTTGAACAACTGACAATATTTTATTGTTATACACATATCCCTATCCCTATGTTAGAGATACTAACATGTAGTACCTCTACCTCTAGATGTTTGTGATCTTTGTACATGATGAAAGTTCCTTTGTGGCAGTTAATGGCAAAGACTTGTAGAGATGTAACAGCATAAACTTAAAAAGCAGTTAACAAACAGACCATTATGAGCAATAAAATACCCCCTTCCAACATTTGCTTTCAAATAGTTCTGTAGCATATGCAGCTGCTGATGTTAGCATCCTACATAGCTGGTTTTTAGCAACCTCCCAGCTAAATACCAGTATTCCAGCAGCCCAGATAGGGCAAGCATGCTGGGAACAGTGAATTGGAGCAATGCCCCCCTGACAGGAAAGCCCAGGTGCCTGTGAGAACACCCACAGTGACACCAGGGAGACACAGCACAATGCCCTCAGTACCCAGGGGCTGCCTGCTGCTCCTCTCTCTGTCCCTGTGCTCTGGCAGGCAGATACAACTTTTTCCTCACAAGTCTATAAAACAGAAAGCTGCCTTCCTGTAAAAGACAGGCTAAAGAACTGCCTAAAGAATGGCAAACTCTAATGTTAAACTTTCTAACCAACATTGTACTCACAGGCTGTCTTTTCTTTCCAGAAACACATTTTGCCCCCAAAGTACTGACAATATTCACCTTCATCCATCCCAAGAGAAGATATTTGTGAGCTGTGAAGATCTCTTCCAGACCCAAACCAGAAAATGAGCAAGAACACAAAAAGGCAACTTCTCACCAAAATATTCAAAATATGATACATCTAGTAAAATGTTCTAAAAATTAACAGTCAAATATCCTAGCAGTTTCAGAGATGGTAAAAAAAATACATTAAGATATTTAGTTTTTGTCATCTGAGTAAACTGAAATATGCTCTTTGTTCATCTAGGAGCATACTCTGAAAATCATCAGTGAGCAGCTTCATCAAGGCAACTGTCAATTTTCAACTGTTTAAAATCTGAAAAAAACATCTGCTCACCAGAAATAAAAATATTATTTGACAAAATCATCATCATAAGCCTTTGAAAAACTTAATTTTGTTGGATATAAGGGGCAAAAAGGAATTCATTTCATGGTAAATACATTGAAGAATTAATAGCTATGACTATCAGTTAAAACCTTGCTAAATGATTTCCTAATGAAGGGAGAATTAAATAGTTCATAAAAGAAAATACTACCACATAGATATAAAAATAGAAAATGTTTAAGCTGTAATAACCACACGAAAACCTCAATAATAGTATAATCTAAAAATTCTATAATAAACCTTGTTCTCTGAAAATGCTTTGCTATTTAACTATTTTAATTAAATAACTGATTTAAATTACTAGCAATTTAATTATTTGAATGATGCTTAGTGTTCTACACAAAATTCTAGCACAACTAAGTTCAGTTAATTTTTTGCATTTAAATCATATTTAGCCATTCAGGTAAGGTCTGAGATTTTTAGATTCTAAATCTCTGTATACCAGATTTTGGCATGACTTGAAACTGCCAGAATAAATTAAAATGGCCAAACCTTCAAACAACTTCAGAGCATAAAAACAAACTTTGTAAGGTCAAACATATACAATTCCCTTGTTTCCTCTGTCAGAATATAAACAACAGAAAGGAACACTATTGTCTCAGATTGCTTTTATTCTATGGTTTGTGCATACTGAAACAGAAATTAATGTATATGTATTCATTTGTCACTTTAATGCTGAGCAGAAGATTAATTAAAAATTAAGGTTTCTTGAACTCTGAATTTTGAATGTAATTTGTGTTAAATGTTTTCTAAGTGGTAAAAAAATGTGCAAGAAAGTGCTAAGACTTGAAGCAAAGCATGTTTTTTAATACCAAGATATTGCAGGGAATTTTTAATCAAAATATCCAGATGTTATCAGGAATAAAGTGGGATTTATTTAGATTGCCTGACAAATGAAGAAGCTGAGCAGATCCTGCATGCAGTGAACAGTGATCAGATGTGGAATGCAGGTATCTCTGCCAACTCTTCAGAATATTAACTCCTTTTACAAGCTGTTTTCAGTAACTACCATCCCTTTAAATAAACAGGAATACTCAATCAGAAAGGCTCACAAACTACAACAGGAACTGAAGCATACTTAGATCTCAAATGAGAATTGTTGTCCATCCTGAGGTGTACATGTCAGAAGCTGTTCCAATATTTAAAATGACTCCCAGGAGTAGCATCATTATTAGATAAATATTTATCTATTTAAATACAGATTCCATGCAAAAGGATCCTTGCTCCTCCCTGAAAGCAAAGGTTTGTGCTTTGAAAGATTCTGTTCAATGAAGCAAACTGTTTTTTTAAACACAAAAGTATTTCCACCTTCTGTGTCAAAAATTACAATTTAAGTGATTAATTTCATGCTTCAGATTGCTACCTTGAATATTTAAATTTTGCAACATAATTACTTTATGAGAGCTCTGTAATACATTCTGTGTTTGTGTAAGAATCAATTGCTGAAGAACAACAGCTGAGTCAAATCAGGAACGCACACAGAAGGAAACTTCAGCCAAAAGTATGTGAGAGACTTTGGTAAGCACCAAGGCCTTTTGTTTGGATACTTTTTTACATTTGCAGTAGCTATAATCCAGTGGAGGGACTCAATTGCTGAAGACCCAGTGAGAGCATTTTTAGGGGCATGAAGTTACAATGAACCACGTCCTGCAGAATGACAGGCAAGGAACAAATGACAATGTGGCCATTTCAGTGTTCCAAAGCACAATGGAAAATGAGAGTAAACAGAGAGAGAAGTATGTGTGGCTAACTCAAATGAGGCATCTCTCTAGATTGTTTCTAGAATTGAATTGTTGCTTGTGCAAAAGCTACTAAAGACCTGCCACTTACTTTTGTTTTAGGGTTTTCTTTTTTCATAAAATTCTTGTCTATTTAGAGAATTTAGTACTGTCACTGAAATTGCATTTCCATCAGTTATCACCAACTTTCTAAACTATGAATTCTGTAAGCTTTCTGAACCAAATCCTACCTCTTCTCCTCAAAAAAAGCTTTTTTCAGAAGAAGTTGAAGGATGACAAAGCAAGAGACAAAGGCTAAAAAGAATTGGGCTGTACTCCAACAGTACAGAAACTACACTCTTAGAAACATTTCAGAAATCAAAATTGGCATTTTTGCAAATGACTGTCGCTTTCTTGGTAAGGAGGCTGATAAAGGGATCTAAACTTCAGGAGAAGCAGGCATTACTTCAGGAAAAGCAGGTGGAAGGATGTTCAGAGGTGTCTACATTGTGCTGGCATTCAAGAAGTGGGAGTTGGATGACTTCTAGAGTTTGTGAAAAAACATTCTCCAGATCTCAACTAAGTGAAGATGGTGTATCTTCAGATAAGACAATTTGAAAGGTTTTAAAAAGCTAAGTAGGAAAATTAAAGTAACAGTCAGTATGTGAACTCTTGCAGATATGAAGATACTTCTGATGCCATGTTTCACAAATCGTACCAAACATATTCTGTCCCTGTTTTGACAGCCATTACACTAATTTCTGATATAAACATGGAATAAAGCCCAAGCTGTAATACATTCAGTCTCACCATGCCTGAACATAAAACTGAAGTCATACCAACAATCTCAAGTGCCTAAGGTGGTGCCTTACTCTGTGCTCACTGGAATTACTCCTGTCTCTCTCCATACAGCTGACTTGAGACCTTGGAAGCCACCAGGTGCTCACTCCTGTCAGAGCACACCCAGCTCAGTGACAGAATGGCTGCTGTCCTTTTCATCACTGTCTGTAATAATGAACTTCCAATGTTCAGAAATAAAAGCCTCTTCCTTCCTTTTTTCCTGAAAGAAATATTGGAACACTAATTAAAAACCAAATTACATCAATGGTATGGTATAAAGTGTTTTCATTGCTTAAGAGGACTTTGATGCCTTTGTCATACTGACACCATTCTGGCTACTCTATATATGCTTCTACACGAGGTGAATGTATACATTTAATAACTGAACATTAAAAATGCAAGATGAATAAATTAGTAGGTACAAATAAGATTGTCAAATATTAGCTAGAAAAAATTATGTACTGATTTGTTTCACTTATACTTTAAAATATACATGAAACTTGCATTTGAGCTGCTTAGGCATTATTCCACCCCTCTGGGCTGTGTTCTTACAGAGATTTAAACACAGCCACCACCACCTCTGTGAGGATTTACAGAAGGGCTCTGCTCCAAGGGATTTTCTTTTAATGCCCTTTGCACAGACAGTGCTATTTAGCTGCAGGGAGAAGCACTTCTATAAAAAGTCCTGGGGGTGGTGGGGGGAGCTTTGTGAGGAAGGAACTCTGAGTGTGCTTTGATAACATCAAAGTGCACCCTGCTCCCTTCGGGAAACAGATGTCCAGGCAGGCACTTCAACAAACAGCCTGAAGAATGGAAGACTCAGGCAGGACCTGGCTTTGAAAAGCAGTCTTATCACTTAAATCAGCTATGCAACACACACAAAAACCCAGAGACCTGGCTTAGCCTTGCAAAAAGCACATTTGCTCCTTCTGTCTCATCCACCAATTGTGTATTATTCAGAGCATTGCATATTAATTCCAGTATTCCTCTCCAAATATATTTCTAAAGGTATCCATCAGTAACGATAATGCCAGGCTTGAACATCTCACCAGCAACTACTTTTTCATTTTGGAGGTAAGAAAATTTTATTCCTGTGATCATGTAAGTAATTTAAAATTAATTTCATGGCTTTCCCTAAACAGGTTACACAAACACATTTATTCATATATATAACTGCAGGATGTTAAAATTGAGAGGGACACTGACAGAGATAGTACAGCTACAGTTTGGCATGACAGTAAAAGCCAAAAACCAAGCAAAGTGGAATGTGTGTGTTCCTCTTTGCTTTCAGGGCTCAACAAGTAAATGGATCTTCAGAAGATGATTTCATCAAGTCTATTTATTAATGCATTTCAAGTTTCAAAAAACCTTACATATCTTTGCACAATACTTTATTTTTTGCATTTTTTAGTAAAAATTTCCAAAGTGAACAAAAAAGAGACTGTATAAAACACAGTGGACATGAAATCGACAGTAGTATTTCTGTTTCATTGTCTTGAACTTCCTTTCGGCTTTACCACATCTTGACTTGCAGTGGAGAGTTCAGTGCACATTTCTGTTTTCAAAAAACATTTAACTTAGACTCAAAATAAAATAGGGCAGCATTTGTCTGCCAAAATCCTACCACAGGATAACATTACAGGCAAAAAATTTACATGTTCCAAAGTCTACCACACTCAAGAAGTTACTAAGAACTCTTGCTGAATAAAAGTCACCATTTTAGAAATGCAAACCCACTTCCAATCTTTGCACAGTCTTAAAACAAATGTATTTAAAATGACTTAAAAGCAACTACATACACTTCTAACTAGTTAAGATCATTTAGAATTATTTATATAGTCTATTGGACTTGGGGTTTCATGTACAAAATTTGTCTCTAAACCATGTACAAAAAGCTGTATTTTGAAAAAGTTACCACATACTGTACAAGTTTACAAGGAAGAGATCCCATTATATTCTGTAACATTTTTGGCCTTGCTGGCTTGCGTCACATTATGAGAATGATTGTGTAAACCTTATACTCTTAAAAAAAGAAAACAAAACAAAAAAAAAACAAACAAAGGAAGCCTGTCCAACCCTTAGTAAATTTTCTCCTAAGCAAAGCCAGGAAAATTATAGCCATTTGCATCTCTAATTAGCTTGGTGCTTTTGGAAAACAAGCAATAAATACATCACAAGCTTAAACATTTTGTAATGCCCCCTTTCATCTCCTGCATAGCAGTAAGCACCTTAAGACATCTTTTATTCATCTTCAAAAATGCCAATTATTTACATTCGTAATAAAAACTCTGGAATGGGACATTGTGCTGTTGAACTTCACTACTGGTATAAATGTGGGAAAATTGGTAGTCCTAACTACAGTTTTAACTCTGCCACAGTAGCCAGGCAAATCACTCTACTTTAGTGGTTATCAATCAACAGTATCATGCTGAAAAGTTACCCAAACACCTGATAAATTAAAAAAGAAAATAAAAAACTACAGCTTTTTTTCTTTCCACATCCCTTAGAACATGAACTTGATTACCAAACTGTAGGAATATCTGAACAGCCCAAATAAAGTGGTTGCAATTTTTAAAACAAGTTGAATAACAGGCAAAATTTTCTAATAAAGCATGAAAATATTGGATCTAACTATTCATTATTTCACTGAATAATCAGACAAATTAAAAATATTTACGCTGAGCTACAAGGAAGACACTTACATAAAACATTTTTGAAACATTCTGACATTTGCAAAGTTTGCAGAACACCTGTTAAATCTGTCTAAGACCATCCAGGCTTGTATGCTGTATCTTAACAGCTGTTGGATAAAGATGAAATGAGTGCTTGAAACAACTTTGATAATGATAAAAAAAGTGTGATTGGATTCAAAATTGCTGTGTAAAGCATCACAGGACCCTTGACCACTACACACCATCATCCTCTGTTATCCTGAGTATGTCAATTAAACAGTAATTTCTTCATTAATAGCGGAAAAGTTTTATAATACAAAGAAACATCCATATTGCAATTCTCTTGTTTACAATTGCACACAAGTACGGGTGTACGTTAGAAATACATGTCTGCATATAACAATGTATATACATTGACAAGTAATGTCTCCAATGCTGAGGTGGTCTAGCTTCCTAGCCTTGTCTGGCAGTTGAAAAATAGATATTTTTCTCAATTCTTGAGTAAAAGTTTTACTACAGCCATATTTGCCTGCAAGTGAAGAAAATGCAGCAATGAAGAGCACAGAAGGGGGAAAGAATCATGATATGCTAGGACTTTGTGCTACTAAATTAAAAATATTCAAGAAAAACACTTTTCTTCTTTTTGAGCTGGAAGATTCTCTCATTAAAAATTAACCACTTCCACTTGTTTTGAGGGCATATCATGCTTTTTTTTTTCCTCTTCAATTTTTGAGAGTTAGACTGGGGACAATGACTTATTAGGTTTTCTTTGGAGTGAGTTTTCCCATTGTAGGCACTAGGAAGAACCAAGGCAAAAAGCTGGAGTCAGCGTCTCATATGTCCCATCTGATAACTCTCTCGGGGCCTTTGCCGCTGTGGGGGCTGAGTGGTTTGTGGTGGTCTCCTCCTTTTTAAAGTGCCTGTTTCAAAGAAAAGTAGCCATTATTAAAATTAATTTTTAAAAGCTCAAGTTATTTCCAAAGGAGTTATCCTGGCCATGCAAATTGAATACACCATTTTTTCTGGAAAGTTTTGAATTTAGACCTGCAAAGCTTTAACTAGATGAGTAACTGCATGGAGGGGACACAGAAGACATTTCAGTATCTCAACAGTACTTCCTTAAACAGGCCAATTCTTACAAAATGTAGCATGGAATAGGTAATAAAAGGAACTCTGATGCTGGAAAAAGTCTTTAAAGCTCTCTTTTGATTGCATATTATGTTATAGGAAAATAAGACAAGAACTAGATTTTCATTAATTGCTTCACTGGCATTAATTCCATTTGTAGTCGCACAGTGCCAGCCTAAGAACTGTAGGTTGAAACACCTGAAATTTCCCTTTAGAACTAAACAGCTGAGGAGAAAACATATCTCTATAATTAGCTGAATTACTCACCTGGAAGTGGTTTATGAGGAGGCAGCTTTGGATTACTGCTTGGAGTATGAACACTGCATATCTTAATGAAGCCAGCCATTAACATGATCAATGCAATTCCCATAAGCAACACTGCCCACCAATAAGCCTAAAAAACAAAACCACAACAACAAGATTGTGAGGGGGCTGGCACACATGCACAAGAGACAGAGGACATTGAATATGGCTTTTCACTGTTTTAGAAGTCATCCAAAAGCTCTCTGAAACATCACCTAGAATATCCAGCCTAACATTTGAAAGAAACGTCCCCAGAGTTCTTCCACAGAAAAGCTCCAAAACTTCTATTCCAGTATCAGAAAGGGTTCTTCATAGAAGATACACTCCAGCAAAGCTGTGTAAGCCTAAAACAATCAACAGCTTACACAAAATTGCCTATGCAGCTCTCCAAGGGTGTTTCACTCGAGCTCCTCTTCCAGTGCATTATTATTAAAGTGACATCTAGCACAATAAAAATGATAAATGCTGAAGATCAAAATATTTAGTTTCTTAAAAGAAGTCAGAGCATTCAAATATGAAGAGTCGTAACATGAAAAAACAGTAAATTAAAAATGTGAATGGATAGAGGTATTAACAGAGTCTTTTTATTTGTTTGTTTCAATTTCCTTCAATCTAGCCAACTTATTTGTTGCACACAGGGTGCTTACAGAAAATCTAGTAAAACAAGGGCTAATTATACTTAGAAGAATGCTGAAGCAGTCTGCATATCAACACTTTTCAACTGTGAATCTTGATTACCAAGAACATTTCATATTAGACTTGTAATATAAAAATATACTTACCACAATCCATTCTGCAATATTTTCATATAGTTCTGGATTAAAGATTGCTTTCTTTAGTCTAGCTAGAGGGCCATCAGCATCCACCAGCCGACACCTCATGAACACATCACAGTAGCCTTTGAAATCATTGCAGGGAGAGCCAGGCTGCAAAGTGATGGTTTCAAGGTGAAAGTATTCCTGCCATCGGCTCGAGCCTGTGCTTGCACAAGTAGATGGGTCCACTGAAAAGTGAATACAAATTCAGCAAATCATTATTGTATTAAAACAACTGTGCATGAACACCCACCCTAGTGTTTAATGGCTTAAAATGCTTCTCTAATACTCTGTGAAAATACAGAGTGTATTGTTTATTTCCTATACAATACAATGCAATGTCTGTCTGAAACTATGTTTGAACAAAATGCTCTCAAAGCTAACAAAAACTCAAGTGCAAACACCATGAGCAGGTTCCTCAAACCCCTCCTGCTCTATTTACACTTATGATTCAGGTAAATCTTACTTTTTCTCATGCAGCAGACATGGCACAGTTCTCTATCATCCTTGCCATCTGAACTAGCACATGTACACTCCTCCAAGCCATGCTTCTCACAGATAGAGCCAGCACATTGCTGTGGGAGACAAAAGCACAGCAACACAAAAATCAATTCCACTTCCAAGTACACTGACATCAGGAAAGATATTAACAATTAATATCTGAAAGCATAATTATAGCTCTAAAGATGCTTATCAATAAATCAACTGCTTCAATTTGTTTTCCAAAGCTTATAAGCAAAAAATTATTAGTTATTCAACATCAATATTTTGGCATATTTTCTAGTTTTTTAAAAGATGATTTTCTGATTTTATTTTTTAACATAGTATCTTCTTTTATAACCTGCAAAACATCCACAGCACCACAATTCACACTGAAACATGACTACTCAAAATCATGGTTAGAAAAATAAATCTTACACATGTATACACACTATCTCTCTTGGAAAATAATAAAAATTAATGTCAGAAAAAATCTGTATTTAATTTCACTGTGTCAGGATCCTTTATACTCCAAGTTCAGTTTATTTACAATTTTGTTTCAAAATCAGTAACTATATGAAAACAATTCCTCTATCTTTAAGATGGCAATAAATTAGCTGAAAAATATTACAAGCAGTACTTCATTAAAATCCTGGACTGTGGAAAACAAACTTACAGCACAAAAAGTTACAGGTCTTAAAGAGGATGTTTTTTGCTTGTGTTTGCTTCCAAGCAAACAGAGATCAATTTATAAGAGGCTTCCCATCAATATTTCATGGCAACTGCCATGTTTTCTCTAATCCAGGAAACTAACTGCAGTTCAGAAACATTCTAATTCCTTATGTTTGCACATCCGTGCTGCATGTACATGTTTGGAGAAACTGTATTGCCAATAAACCAAATTCAACCTCATTTCACAGCATATCCAGTTTTCTAAGGCAACAGAATTATTGACCAAGACTGAAGAAAAGTGAAAAGGTGGGACTAGAAAATAAAACACTTTCATAATCCTGACTTTTACAAAAAAGTGTAAGTTTCTCAGACAGTACTGTACCCTGGGATTTGTAATGTACTTCTTAATCCTTGATGTACCTTCACTGTTATTCTGACTGACACCAATAAATCAAACATCTATACAGAAAAAGAGACTGAGCTTGCACTCCTGTGCAGTAAGTACAGAAACCGTATCAATTCACAATAATTAGCAGTTCCATAAGGCTGTAAAAACCATACCCCCTTTATGCAAACTTGTGTGTTCCTGTTGCACACAGTGAAGTTCTCTTTGGGTTCAGATATTGGACAGAGAGCACTGACACCATTGCACATTCCTTCCTTGGCACAGTCAGAATCATTCCGACACTTATCTGTCCTGGATTTGAAATCACACTGGGCAGTGCAGCACGGGCCTTGGCTGGGGCTGCAAACAAACACAGATTGAGGATGCCAAGAAAAAACATGAACCATTCCAAACAGACTATTCACCCTGAAGCCTACTCAAGCACTCAACAAATCTGTGATTTGTCCTAATTAAATGTTATTTGAAAAGAATTTTTCCCATAGCATAATTATGCTTATGTACATCTCACTCATTGTATAAAGCATTTTAATCAAAATCAGTACTTTATAAAGATGCAGGTAAGCAGATTCAGATTCTGAAATCCCCAGTAAATGCCCAGAATTAAAGTGTGGTGTAACACATGCACAATACCTGCACTTTTTGCCTGGTTTTAACTTGCATTTTTTATCTTCTGGTTGGTTTGCATCATAACAGCATTCATCTTTACACTGGTCACTGTATCCACAATCACACTGTTCTCCTTGTTCAACCAGTCCATTACCACAGATGGGCTGCCCAGACTCTGAAAAATGCCAGTATATTTATGTACAAAGCAGTACAAAGAATATGCAAATACTTATAAACCTTAACAAGCGCCCAGCTAATCATGACTGAAAGAGCCTGGTAAAACTGGACTTTACACTAGGGCTCAAGTCACTTGCATTACTGCTTGACACCCAGCTTAGTCATTCCTACAGTTCATAGAATTTTAAGCCTCTGAGTAAAAGGTTTTGATGTGTAAGAGTGGGAGTATAAGAACAAGCTTTCTGATCAGGCTTCCAGGGAGCTGCATCCTTTCCTTTAACAGTCACAGGACCTTGAGGCAAAGGCTGATTGTACTGGGGTCAACTACTCCAAAATCCAAACCTATGTGAGCTCACAAAATTTGTGAGAGCTCATACATCAGATTCCAGAAAGAAAAAATCATGCAAAATCCTTTTTCATGTCTAAATAGGATTTCCCTGCAATTTAATATGTGCTCCTTACCTCTAGTCCTTTCACAATGAGCATGACTGAAACCAGTCTGACCCTGTTTGTTTACTCCCTCCCACCAGGCATTTACAAAGACAGAGAAGAGCCTCCCCAACCTTCTCTGCTCCACACTAAACAGGCTCTCTTGGACTCCCCTTCTATGTCAGATGCTCCAATCCCTTAATAATCCTTGTGGCCCTTGGCTGGACTGACTCCAGTGTGTCCTGCTGTTTCAGTGCTGGTCAGCCCAGAACTTGACACAGTACTGGAAATCTCAAATTCAATTCTTTACTTGCAGAATCTTTCAGCAAATTAAAAAAAAATAATATAAACAAAAATAAATATTTTTTTTCAATTAAGCATTGTGGTAATATTTTAGCTATTTGGCCTTCAGGAGGATGAAATACATACCAACAAAACAATTATTTCTCTTCTTGTCAAGAACTTGGCTGATATTTCGAATGCTACAGATAGAGAACTTATTGTTGTTAAGTTTGTCCCCAGATGTAGCTCTTGCATACATGATATAATTGCCATTTTCCTTCTGCCCCAAGTTCTTGGACTCTCCAGGAGTGCACTCCATTCCAGAATCATGCTGCAAAACAAATATTTTACAACTATCTAAATGATGGCAGGTGCAAAACTAACCTGGATTTGGTAATCTTAACATAGAATAAATAAAATAAACCATTATCTTACACTCTCAGGTTCTTTGCAATACAAAAACTGTACGTAAACCCAAGGTATAATTTTGGGTTCTCTTTGTTCTGTTGTTGTTTTTGTTTCCCCCAAGACAACAGTAGCAAGAATCTAGTTCCTTAAGTTTTATCTTATTTGCATTCTTGGTAGTTTACCCCCAGGTGCACGTACTGGAATGAATACTGACTTGGACAAGCTGCCATCTCCTAAAAAGAGTGGCTTTATGATCACAAAAGGGTAATCAGCATTCTGTGGAATAAAAGCAGGAGGAGTTAACAGAAACCACAGTCCATTCTTCTTGTTTGCTTTGAGGGAGGTACAAAGAGAACTTCAAAACAGAGCAGGAATCAGCCAGTGACTACATCTACAATGTCCAGCATGAGGAATGAAATGCATTGCACACTGGCAAAACAAAAAGCCTCATGTTTTCAAGCTTACCACAAACAAGCTGCACCCTAAATGGTGACAGTCCTGCTCAAAAATATTCTTCTTGGCATCCTAATTCCCTCCACTATTTTCTTAGATCAACTGGTAAGTATAAATCATCTAACAAACGTGAGCCGCTTGCTGAACAAAGTGTCATCTTAATCCATTTTGCAGTGCTTCGTCCTCCTCTCCAGGATAAAGTACAGTACATTTAACAAGGTGTGTGTGACCCTACTCTTCATAAAGACAGAGAAGTATTTAGGGAACAATAATAAAGTACCTTTGTAAGGGACTGAACTAATGTAAGTAAACAATTCACAAAATGCACAGTTGCCATCCCTCTGTTTGTACACAATGTATGTGCACATATGCTCATGGAGTCAGGATTCTGCTGTCCTTGTTTATAAGGAGTAAAGCCTCCATTTGTAAATCACACCCTATGAAATGGTTGAGAGTGAGTTCACAGATCACCAGTAATACTTACAGGGGAACCAAAGTTATGCCCAACCTCATGTGCAAAAGTAATGTGAGAAACCTTGGGGGGCACATGAGAGCCATAGTTCTGGACAGTGATGATTCCAGTGTTCAGAGACTTCTTCTTACCATCAGAATACAATTTGCTTTTCTCACATATTCCACCAGAGCTCCCTGCATTCAGACAAAAGTACAAGTCACACATTTAGAGAAAGAAGTGTTGTGTTACTTGTCTATTGACATCCAGAGCAACAGTCTGCAGGTTTACAGACTAAGAGCTCTCTATAATTAATATGAGCACAACCTTGAAAGTAGATTAGATTTATTCACACAAGCGCTCTCAACACTGATTGGATGCATTCACACAAGAAGTCAGCTGGTTTAGAACAGCTTTTGAGAGCTATTTTGGGCACTCCCTGAATGGATGAGCCCTTGTTTCACCATACCTGTAGTACAAGACTAGCAGGGTGCAATGTCCAACAGAAGTAGCCTCAATCTACATCTTATTTGGATTTCATCAAGTGAAAAAGTACATGGCAAATTCGGAGATCCTCTCTCATAGCAAGAGCATTTATATAAAATGTCATTGTCAGAATAAGTACATACATATATATATACATATATATATATATGTATGTAAGTATCTCATTGTCAGAAAGAAAAAAACCAACCTAAAGCTGAAAATGCTTTTGATGTGTTGGCTAATGAGACCCATGTTTAGAAGGTTGGCAGTCAAGTGCATCATACTTGCTGTCTGGAAAATTCCCAAAATTTTGACTTTAATTTCATCAAATTTTTCCATAACTCGAGTTTCTACTGAAGTATTAATAATGTTCTAAAATCCAGCTATTTTATTGCTAATGTAAATGGTGTCTAAAGACCAGTCTAAAGTAGTTTTCCCTTCTCAAGTAGAATTTTGAGTAAGTGATATATCCCATTTAATATATGTCAGTATGTGTTAAGGATAACAATCTCAAAGATCATAGTTTTTCTCCATTAAATTTAGTTTTGAAAGCAGTTTATGGACTGCACATTCCAATTCCTCCTGTCCTTGCTCAGTGTGTACACTAGCATAGTCATCACAGACCCAATTTCTCATTCACCTTCTGGGCATTACTTTTCCTATGGTTCTTCCAGAGCCACTAAGGTTAGTCCTCTACCATACCAAATGCAGTCATGGGTCTGTTATCTCTTACCCCTTGTATGAACAGTTTCATGTTTCTTCCACCATTACTCACTCAATTCTGTTCAAGCTGTCAATAATGTTCTCATTAAGGTATCCTGTCTCTTGCAAAGTCTCACCGTTGAGATTTTTTTTACATCAAAGGACATACTTTAGACCCAAAATACACAACTAGACTGAAACTAATGAGAAGCAGTTCAAGAAGAGTCATCCCAGTTATTCTCTTATCTCCCAGAATAAGATCTCACTGATTAAAAAAAAAAAAAAATCTTTCAATACTACATAGAAAACCTAAAGGTTCTGCAGTGTAGTTTTCATAGTTGTAAGCTCTGTTTATATAGAGCAGAAATACTTGTTTCACCTGTCACTTTACTGGTCACTCACACCTACCATAAATAAAAAGCAATCCAAGTAATATCACCTTTGTGCAACAAAATAAATGTTTTTCTTTACTCTTCATATCCTGCTCATCAGAAATACACAAAGATTAATACAATATACTAGAAATAGAATTAAACCATACCAAACCAAAATTGTGAAAAGCTTGATTTTTGTGTAATTGCTGTCAGTTTAAAAGGTGGTTTCTACTTTCTTCTAGTGCCTACCTACTTTATCTCATAGCACTGAAGGCTTGTATAGAATTACCTGAAGGAGCTCCAACCCAAGCCAGACCAAGGACTCCATCATCAAAATCACGGTCTGTAAACACATAGGCCAAGCAGTAATCATCATGGTTCTGTTCTGAGTTCAGTTCCAGAAATTTTTCCACACCAATGTTAGGAAACCTAAAGGGATTGGAAGAGTCCTTCTCATCTGTGGTCGTGTTAATCTAAAAGGAAATTGAAACAAACTGTAAGACAGGATTCATTTCAACTTGCACATGCCAGATAAGAGGCTCACTGTTGTCAGTACCTAGTTATAAAGATGTGTAAAATTTAAAAGCCTTGACTGTAAATTACCACCCCAATAATTGGAAAACAAAGCACTACAATAAATGAAGAGTTGCATTTGTGTAGTAAATCCCCATTCTCTTATTTCCTTCTCCTTTTTTTCCATGAGTACCCAAAAACTTGTACTTATCCTCCTAAATTATCACTTTTACAAGGAAGTCCCTAACTGGATAGCCATTCTCTATTTTAGCATTAAAGTTATTGGAGAATTGCAATAATATCTATTCATCACACAACAATGGTGCTGAAACAAAGGAAGTTGATTCCTATAGAAAAACTGACCACAGCTTAATAACAGCAGGAGTGGGCTTTTGACAATAATCACTAAAAGCAAATCAAATGAATGGTTTAGGGCACCATTTCCTGCAGAGACACTTCTGCTACAGAACAGTCATAAAACAATAAATGGGTACAAGTGAACAGAGCAGCACATTTGAAGAACACAGCCTCCCAGCAGCATCAGTGAAGCTGAAATCCTCTCCAGCCCAACTTACTCGGATTCGTTTCACCATGAAGCTGATGTTACGGATCCC
Organism: Melospiza melodia melodia; assembly: GCF_035770615.1. NCBI lineage: Eukaryota > Metazoa > Chordata > Aves > Passeriformes > Passerellidae > Melospiza > Melospiza melodia. Next base: position 6,948,202 of record NC_086208.1, on the reverse strand, counting down.
TGAAAAATCTGTTGACTGGTAAATGGTGTCAATTGCTTTAACATGGCTGGAAATCTGTCAAAAACAAAAGTATTACAGTTCAGAGATCCATGCACTACACTACAGCTTATCTTAACAGCAATAGCTGCAATGCCTACAATCCTACAATATGGGATATTGTGCTGTGGGAACTTCTATGAGGCCTTTTGAATTAAATCAGGGCCCGCAATGGAAATAAATCACTACCTGCATCATCACCATGCCAGATACCACCAAAGGATTTTGCCATTTGATTTTTATTAACACAATTCTATCCACTTTCAGATAGCTGGCTGTGATACTCCTTTATTCACTGCTTTGGTAAGACAGCACTGTATTTAAATTGTATTCAAAGCACTGTATTTCTTTTTCAGGAAAAAAATTTACTTGTTACAGATTTAGTCTTTCATTTCTAGTAGAACACAAATGTGGAAAAACTAATCATTTACCTTTTCTAAGAGCACACAGAAATGCTAACTCACTAAAAAGCTAAAGGTGACTAAAAGGTGACTTCAGAGCTTTGAAAAATACTACTTGAATTGCCTACATACAGTGTGATAAATAGTAAAATTCAGATCTGCAAGTGGCAGTGAAACTTCAGACTTCAGTAGAAGTATGTTAAAATGCTAGATTATTTTTAGCAAATAATATCAACCCTTTTCTCAGTTAAAAGTATATTGGCAAATGAAAAGCATCTGCCTTTAGCTGCCACTGCTTTTTTTACCATCCACTCTATTAGATACTACAGGAATAGATCTCAGCATTATTAGCTCACAGTGTTTTGAGCTAGAATTTCAAAGGGAATCCTATGCAAGTGTTAAAACAGAGGCTTGGCAGGCTGTCAAACAGGACATAACTCCTCAGGAAATATTCTTTTTCTGAGTAAGAACTGAGAACACTCAGACTGCAAGTCCTGCTCAGAGGTGCTAAACAAATCACAGCTGCCATTAAAGAGGCACAAGTGCCCAGTACTTTTGTCACAGAAACAGCATCTTTTTAGCAAAATAAAAAATGCTGTTTCAATTATGTCAAGACCACTTTAACAAAGGAAACAAGCCATTAGAAAGTAAATAAGCAAAAAGATAAGCTACATTAAAATTTATCAGGACTACCCAAAGAAAAAGCAGGCAATTTAAAACAGAGGGGTTGGAAATACCTGTGCAATCACAGCTTCTCTGGTTCCATAATGCTTGTAGAATAAATGATCAGTCTGGATATACAGCTGGCACGTGTTTTTTTCAGCCTGAGTGGCACGCTTTTTTCTTGAAAGCTGTGGATCATCCTTCTTAGGCTCCTCAACAGGCTTCTACATATGCACAGGGAAGAAACACATTAATTTTGTAGTTTCACATGCTGCACTAGATTACCTAAAAGTAACAGTGGTTCTAAACATACTCCACTAATACAAATAGATTTTCATTCTTTTTCTTTAACTTGTAAAGTTTGATGAATCTTGAATTAAGTACATTATGTTTAGTTTTCAAATACTTTGAATGTAATCTTAGCAAAAGCTCTCTCTGCGCTTCATTTTATTTTACAAAAAGCAGTCAATGTTACATAGATGTTTTTTATTCATGTGATCTTTGGAATTTTTCTTCTTTATAATACTTTTCTAAGATAAACAAACAGTACGTTAGGAAAAAAATCAGCACTGGTGATTAACTTAACTGTACTTAACTGTAGGTACTTAACTGTACCTTCCCTAACACCAGTTATTTCAAACTGTTATTACCTTAGTCAGCTACCTCAGCAAACAGAAATGTTTAAGCACTTCAGCATGGAACAAATGGGGCACTGAACAAGAAGCTAAAGGAACACTGGTTAGGCAGACTGGTATCTGGTAGTGATGCCTTAAGTTTTAGTTTTCCTATTTTCCAGATTCTGTACTGCATTAGTATGTAACTCTGAATTCATAAAAAGTGCTAGCAAGTTCTCTTCACAGTTCAGTGAGACAAAACCTTGAGAACCAGGGACAGCATTGCAGCTTTGGGCCCAAAAAGTGCAAACAACACCAAATTGTGGAGAGCAAACTGAGAGGATGGGACTTCATAACTTGAAGCGGTAACTGGACAATTAACCCCAGTATGGAAATGGACTTATAAAAGTGTGAAAACTCATGACTCAGAGTCCATCTTGGGTAGAGCTACAGCCCAGCTCTTGTACTGCCCAAGGTGTACCCTTTAAAGGCCTTTTAGCAAATCCCTGCTTCATTCCTGTAACACTGTCTGGCCTCAGTTCCAGGCAGCCTCTCTCAAGGCAGCAGCAGCACCCTGGCCCTACAGCACTCACCGCCTGCTGGCCCCTCTCTCTCCCTCTCCATGAAGTTTTACAAGCACATTTCTGGGAAAGCATGCTATTGTTACCAATGCTGAAAAGGGCATTAATGTTGATAATTTCTAGAGTCACAACATAAATAAACTAAGTTGCTGACGCTATTTAACCTATTGCATCACTTTCTGGGTATATATTTAGCTGACACCACAAAATTATGCCAAGAATTGGTACAGCTCAGAACACAACAAAGTCTAAAAGAAACTCAGTAACCCGCTGTTGGAAAAAAAGTATTTTGTGACATGTGGTGTAAACCTGAGTGCAGACCCCCTGTGGGACTCCACTCAGGTACATAGGTTCCTGCCACAGGACACTTACCTCTCACAGCAGCCAACCTGTAATGTCCTGTAATCCCCACAAGCTTACAGGGTTTGTTAGGAAGACCCTCCCACCAACATCACTTAATTTTCCACTGAAAGCACTCAGATATCCCAAGTGTGTTTTATTACCATAACTAGAAAATCTAGAAGTTATTACTCTTTAGAACCAATGTATTACTTGGAGATCAAGGGATCTTGAAACTCTTCCTTCTCAATTGCAATCAAGTATATTCCTCATTTCAAGCTTGATTTCCACATCCATCTGAAATTCTAACTGTTGAAAAATTTGAGATCACTTAGGATTCATTAAGACTGTAAGTAGCACATCTGGGCTACAGAAGCAATGAGAAAAAGAATTTAGAAAAATTATGTTGAAAAGAAACCTCCAGCAATAATTTAAGTGTCTCACAATGTGGAGGGATGATAGCTCACCAAAAGTAAAAGAGACAACATACAAGAAATAGGAAGTTATCACACTAAGTACTAATTAACATAATTCATTAGCCTTTGTTGTACCTCTGTTGTTGGTTCTTCTATACCAGTCATCTGGTACTTCTGCATTCTTTCAAATACTGAATGATCTGCACAACCTCCTTGTGGTCCATATTTATGTGGATATTCTAAAAAGAGGAAGCCCAGGTTGAGTTTTCAAATTCCAAGTACAAGTCCAAAATATGGCTGCATCAGTGCAACTTACTCAGCTGGTGTCCAATACTGTGCATGTGGTTTGAGGGAAGCATAAAAAGATGCAAGGTCTATGCAGCTTTTTTTAATTAAACACTTCTACTAAGACATTCTTAGTTTTACAAACAGAACAAAACTGACATTTGCTTCTTAACATTATTGTCTCAGGCAGCACAAGAAAATATTATGAGCAGTGCCTATCATAAGAACAAGAGCTTTTATTTACACATCTGTACCAACTTACTTCAGCTAAAAGCAGCCTTCAAAATATAACATCACAATGGAAAGTTATTAGATATCAAGTATACTAAAGACTGCTTGGGTAAGAGAAAAGGTTTTTATGCTATTTGGTAAACAAATTAAAAAAAAACTTGCCAACATTCTAACAGGATTTTATTATTTTATTCATCTTCCACTGATTTTTTGGAAGTTTTCACTTTATGCTACTTAACTACCAAGACATAAGAAGGGAAATGCTAATGGATAGAACCATGGTTTAGTTAACCACTAGATGTTAGTTAAACAAGCTGGAGATCCAAACTAGTGAGAATATTCCACAATCACCTGTTTATCAAGGCCGACTCTTGCAACAGTTGCCAGTGCAGATCTCACTGCACAAGGGAATGTGTTTCAGACACACGCGCTCAGCTTTTACTGACAGTACCTACTGCAGATTTGTAACCTGTATTTGCAGAAGCTTCCTCTGGAGATGAGAAATACTGAATACTTCTCCCTTTGATTTCTTTGCAGATTCAACCCCATCATAAATTGGTGCCCAAGTAAGAAATAATGGAATACAGATCTGAATAATTAACAAGTCAGTTTCTGTAGGGCAAACCAGTTTTAGCACCATCTCAGAGTGTCACTTTTGTCAGAAATCTACAAACTTTACCAAGGTTTGTTGTGTTTTGGGATTTTTTTGGTTGATTCATTTGTCTTTTTATTTCTGTTTGGTATGGGGGGTATTTATTTTTTAAAGAGTAGAAATCCGAATTCACAGAGTAAATAGAACATATATATGAAGAGTAGAATTGTAAAGCCTGGGCACCAAGGACCTGATGCCCACATTCTATGCATTTCAGGTGATTTTGCCCTGGGCTAGCTCTAGTCTGGGCTGTGGAGTCAAGGCTTGGCAGTAGCTGGAGCACAGCAGATGTGCTCCCTTAGAGTGTAGGCTCTGTATGGTTTCATCTGACAGCTGTCTCTATTTATCTTTGACTTGGTTTCTTACAGTCATACTGCAAGATCCTACTAAACTATTTCAATATACAGCTTACCTTGTAAATTTATTTCACGACTTTCTACATATTGGTTTCCCTCATTTCAGTTTCCACCACCACACAAATACCATTTTTGAACTGCTATCTCATCACATTCTCCCAGCACAATTAGCCCTAGCACAGTCAGAAGAATGGAGAGAAAAATATGCTCTTACTGCAAGTCACCTCACACAATTTGCTCCAGCATGGTAGTGGAATGCTGATTTGGCTACAACCACTATTAAACAAAAAGCACCACTTTTGGAGTCACCTTCTACTTTTGGGGATCCTGTTTAATATCATTAAATTGGAGCTATGAGCAAAGGACTGTAGATATGATCCTTCCCTTCTCCATCTCCACCACCCTTTTTTCCTCCCTCTATAGTATAAAAAATTCTACTCTATTTATTCTAATGTAAATTTTCATCACCTAGGACCTGACTGCACAGCACCAAGAGTTTATCTCTGCAACAAGAGCAGGTTACCCCCCTGGGGGGGTAATAGCAATGGCCCATCCTGCCTTTCCCCCACACACTGCCCCTGCAGAAAACCACTGTACCCTGAAAGAAACTCCTGCAGGAGCCCCACTCTGAAGCATTATGACAACTGTCAGAACAGGACTGGAAATAAATGCTCTCAGCTTATTACACAAAATGATCTCTCTTTTCTTTCTATCTTGTTTCCCAAAGATGTTAGGAAATCCCTTAACACATTTTTTATACTGACTGCCTGCAATTCAAATATTTCTCACTTCAAAAGTAATAATCTAGTAAAAATCACTTTAAAGCCATGACGGTTAAAATTACAAAAAAATGAACACAAAACAGTCTGTAATAGCAATTGCCAAGATTTTGCATGTGCTGGAAAAGACAAATCCCCCAGAGGCAGATTTGAATCCACCCTACTAATCACAGAGACAGGTAATACAGGATAGTTCACTTTGGAACCATTTCTAACTTCCAGGGAAAGCTGCATATGAAGTTTTTATTTGCTAAATGCTCAACTACCTCCAAACTGTGAAGGCACCATTCCCTTGTCATCTTTTGAGACTTCCTATTTCCACCATCCCCTGCAGCAGTTCCAGTTTTAAATACCTGAAGCTAAGCAAGAACTGCATGGTGCCAGATGACTTGGCCAGTTTTGACCCACAAGACACAAGCCTGTCCATGCTGTTGAGAAGCTTTTCAATGCTCTGAGATGTGCCAGCTCTCTGTGCAGCCCTCTGCCAGCTCTTTGGGATTGAGAGCTTCTTAGCCCATCCCTACCACAACCCTGAGAAGTGAAAAGGAAAAATCCTGCTTTCACCATTAAATGATTGCTTACACTGAATGCAGAGTTGAGAAAACAGGAACATTTTCCAACAGAGCTACTGTAGAAGTTAATAACAGGTTCAATCTTCTAACTAGAAGAAATTATTAGGCAAAAAATTTGCCAATTTTTTCTTTTCCAGTACTGTCCACTTTCAGGTTCTGTACATCATGGCAGAATGTTAAGAAATAATAAAGAGTAAAAAAAAATAATGAATCTAAAAACCACCTGCAAAATCTTGTTATTTCATACCTTCTGACTACAATGTCTTATTCTAACTAGATGGCAGATGATTTTTAATGATATATACTCCAGATGCTCAAAATAAGATTTTTTTCCTTTTGCACTACCTACCTTCCACAAACACATTCCTGAAAATTTGGTTCTTCTTCTAATTATGAGTTAATAGTATGACCTGTTAAGCATTTAGGTTAACCACTTAATAATTACTGAATTTAGGCATCTTGGGCAAGGATGACATCAAACTTCCATAACAAATGATGAAAACCCAATTCTTTAACAGCCATAGAAATGTGCCCAATACTTGCAAAAGCCATAATGGCAGAATAAAACTCAAATATAAGCAGACACAAAAAAAAAATATCCTTATTACAGATTTCATTTGCAGCACTCTGTGATGCTGTGCTCCCATGACAACTGTCATCACAATGTGATGAAAAAGAAACCAGGTTCTCATTAATAACACAGTTTGCAATGGTCAGCCTTATTCGGCAGATAGGGCTTTGCAAAATTACACTTCACTTTCTGTTCTTAGTTGTATGCCCCTTCCAAGTGACCATGTTAATTTTCTGGAAGGTCTGAAGAGGATTTTCCTGTATACTGTTGATCTGAAGAAATAATGATTTTCTATTTTACAGTATGAACTCAGGGATACACTTTAAGCAAATATGATTTTAATAAAGTAAATATATCCTCATCCTTAAAGAAATGTTTCCTAAATATCTCAATGTAAACAGCAATTTGCATCTTTCTAACTGTAAATTATAAAACAGTTTGATCAAGGCTGGTTTAGAAACTAAAATCATTCAACTTGTGTTTCAAGTCATGAATAGAAGGCTGCCTTCCACTGGTCACCAGATCCACTGTAACAGACAAAAGCTGCCTTATAAAGTTGACAATATAATCCCCATTTACAAAACAACTTTTGTTTAACTACTGAAAAAGAACTCATTGAGATGCTAATCATATGTTGCATTGTGGTTTCTGAAAAGCACTAAAAGCATATTGTTTCAAAAGGCTGAAACATGGGTGAGCAAAAAAATACCCAAATTAAAGCAAAGATGACTTTTTCCCTCAGTCTCTCCAAGTCAGAAATGTGACCATTTTTGTTTCTTTTGTCCTACATAAGATAGTGGGACAGTTTGACTCTGTTTCATGAGAGCTAGCTTTAGATTAGAGCAGTAACAACAAATTGACAAATCTACTACAAAGCTTAGCTTTTCTGAGTTGGTGGAGCTTTTTGGAGCTGCAGTTCAATGCAAAAATAGGTCTCATGAAAGACAAGAGTAATTTAGCTTCCCAAGCACTCTTCAGAAAGAGACAGAAGCAGTTGTATACTCCAGATATTTCAGACAACAGAAATCCTAGAGGCATCTATGATCCTAATGACTGAAGTGATTCTATACAATCAGAACACAGGCACATCAGACTGCCCTGGCAGCAGCCAAGAGGAGTGATGTGTTTTTAAATAGTGCTGCTTAGACTCTGCTCCAGGATGGGCTATTTTCAACCCTGCTGAGCAAGCAGCAATGTTCACTCACTTGGTGACTTGGAAGCCATACTGTAGTGCTGCTTTCATGTGCCTCACCAGAATAGATTTAGACCCTCCCCTCTGACAATCTGATTTTGTTTCTAATTGATGGTTTTGATGCACTAGATTTAAGAGGAAAAATGAAGTAAACCATTCCCATACCTGAATAATTAAAAACATCCCAGCATACCCTGCTCCCATTCACTTTATAAGACATTAGTAAGAACCAATTTCAACATAACTTTCTCCAGCTCCCAAAGCAATCCATTTGCTCTTCCAACAGAGCTCACTCCTACAAAACAGCAATAGTAACTTTCATAAAATCAATTTATCTGCTTCTTTAAGGCACAGTTCTATTTCTGTCAGTATTCAATAACAGTGAAGAGTATTTTTAGTCACTCACTATTTACAGCATAAGGAACTGGGACATGAGAATCTTCTTACTTGTCTCAACCTTTGAAAACTGGGCACATCACTGCCTTATGTTGCTCACTTTCCTCCTCCCCCTCTTTTCAACAACAGAGTTAGTTAATAAAATCCTTTATGAAGCTGACAGTGACTTATTTACACAAAGTCCTACATAAGTGGAAGTCCAACATTTCACTATCAAGCAGTGAGCTGCTCATAAGACCCGTAAGATGCAACACAAAACTTAGAAGTATGTGTGAATTATTCACAGAAATGTTATGAAAGATGTATCTTACAGTTCCACACCAGACTTGTAACTTTTGTAACTTTTTATTACTTTTCCCTCACTACTTTCCTGCTACAGCAGTAAAGCCAGTAATACTCCAACTGCAGCTAAGAGGGAAAACTAAAATTGCCCTCTCCCCTTTGAACTGATTCCCCCAGCTGAACTGACCAACAATGCTCTGCAGAGATGAAAATGTAGCTCATGCTGCAGCTTCTCTATGAGAATCAAAAATATGGAATGTTATCCCATAAAATTATTCTTAAGCATGAGTCTTGTAAGCACCAGGAAAATATACACTTAGTCAGAAAACAAATACTGTTCACAAATCCGTAAATGCTTTCGTTCACAAGCTCTTTAAAATTATGGAAATTCTATTTGCTTTTGGGTTTGTAATCATATTTACAGAATGAGATAACAGGAATGACAAACATATTTGCCAGCTCACAGCAATTTTAATATACTCAGAGACAGCACACATACTGCCACTGAAAGAAAATACAAAAATCCCACCCAAATTTGCTGAGTTTTTAGTGGAGAAAGATCATTTCTCTTCACTGCATTCACACAAGAGAAGTAATCAAGGAGACCAATATGGAATAACCCTGTTTTTTTCACTGGTTTACAGCACTGAGAAAATTATAATAATCAAAGTCAAATCACAATCAGAAATTTTCCTCATCTAACTTCCTATTCTTTGACACTTCTTTTCACAATGTAGTATCATTATGACATACTATGAAAATGGTTTATACATATATCATTAACAGAGTGGTTCAAGTAATTTCTAGTGACCTAATCCAAGCTTCCTCACCCAATTCCAAATGAGATTTCAAACCCAAGTCTTCTAGGGTTTGCACAGTGGTCTGATGGGACATATTTTTAAATGAAGTTATGGTTTAAATTGATTTTTAAGCAAGACTGACATCCTGAAGTTAGCTGGAAAGACACTTTGTTAGCTTCAATAACCAAAAGTTAAGTCTTAAACTGACTCTGCTAACATTTACCTTTGATACCTCCTTGATCCTTGAAGGATTCAAACTTGGAATCACAACTTTATTGCAGTACTTTTGAGGTTCAATATAGCTTAAGCATCAAACAAAACTGATTTGTATTATATCTGAAGACTGAACATACATAAACAGGCAGGTAAAGTGCAGGAGAACTCTGGTGGATCAGTTCTGAAGACACAGAAGTATTTCATGGTACTTTTTCATCCTTCTGAGCGTTTGAAACTGAAGCCAGATTTCTGGGGCTATACTTGTCAAATTAAATTCTCTGTACCCTTCCATCAGCTATTGTGTAAAATGGGACATACTGGGTGCCACCACCTTTTCTTAAGAGCTCTCTGAATGCACATGTGAGAGACACAGGCAGGGGAAGCTTTTATTTCACACTAATGTCACCCTCATGAGATGTATGTCATCATTGAGTGACTTGAACTTTAATTATCTTTTATTTTATTCCAGATCACATGGAAGAGCAATCAGTATAGATCTTTTTAAGAAGGTGTTTCAAACAAACATGTATCCATGGGGTAGGAAATGTACTGCCTGCCCACTAAAGCCTGACTGCTAAGGATTTCTTAAAATGGCAGAATAAAGGCTGAGTTTGGTTTGCCATAAATCTCTCTCACACCTTAACTGTATATGAATCACTTGAGGACAGCATGATTTACAGTGTCATACACAAGCCAAAGTCTCATTTGATGCTTACAAATGGCATACAGGTTTTGACATTTAATAAAAAAAGTATTTCATCTGTAGCACAAAATGGAAGTACTCACTGATATCATCTTCATGATAAATGACAGAGTGGAATGGTAGGTTTCTGTCCTTTATGTATCTCTCTGCTGGCTCAATATAAAAGGTCCCACTGTGAGTCTGGATGAATCCTTCAAATTTTCCATCAATAACAGACCCATGAGTGAAACTTCCCTGCTCACCTGTTAAGGGACAAAGTGTATTAGCTTTTTTATACCCTTCAAAAATTCTTTGTAAGACTAAGATTATCCATCACTAAGATAAACAGTTACAGCAAAATCACAGTCACTAAGTTCAGAAGCTTCCCAGTCAGGTGCATAAATGAAATGTTTATAAACCATATAAGGCAGAATTCAACTCTGTGTTTTAAAGCTGGTACCTACACAGCATGTAATTCTACAGTCAAATCCTGTCCTTACACATCCCTTCATACAATTAGCAATAATAAACAATAAAACAGAGCATATACAGAACTTTGAAAACTTTCAAAGAAGGACTTCCCTATATTCAAGACATCTATTGTTCTCTTCAAGCATAATCCTCTTAAAACTGTAGCTAGGTTTAAATCTGCATAGAATGAATTTGTATTTGAAACAGTTACAATGAGGGAAAGTACAACTGTCAAAGTTTAATCACTGACTGCTACAACATGCAGCAGCCCTTCCCTTATAAAGGATGAAAGATTACTCTGCAAAAACAATACTTATACACTCCCCCATTGAGGAAAATTCAGAATCACACTATCAAAAAGCCTTCTGTCCTACTCAAAATAAGTGGCAAGTTGGTCTGCCTAGATGCATATGAAGCCCTGTGTTTTTACTTTTCAAAGCTGAAAATGCTCACTTCAAGACTGCAGACCATGGCTTTGGAATATCTTCAGGAAAACCAAACAAACAGTACAAAGAGGGGCAGAGTAAATCTTAGTCCATTTCTTCTTTCCATCTGCTTTTAATTCTGTAATTCTTCTTAATTTTTAATCAATTTTATCCTTTGTATTCACTAAAATCAGATATATTACCCTTAGTGATAGTAACTCTATATTCCTTTTCCTCCTTTAAACTAAAAATGGCACCTGATTTCTTTTTTCTTCAATATATACAACTTTTCTATCCTTTTTTTAATGCATCAGACTTCTGTGAAGAGTATGTTTATAAACAGATTTGAAATTCAAGTTTTATGAGTATGAAAATTATTAGATAAAATACTCATTTAAGTGTGACTCCTATAAAAGCAGATGGGAGCACAAATATGATAGATGCACTATTAAAGTTTAACAATAATCTAATAATACTGATACTAATTTTCTCCACATTAGAAAATTCCTGTTTAAAATTGCTGCACTTTCATCCATTTTAAAGTGCTATACTTACCATAAATGTGTCCAGTGTAAATGTGGGAGGTATCATAATCAATGACTTGGTTCGATATTTCTACTTTAAAGTCATCACTAAAAAGAGATGTATCTCTCTTCATTCGAAGGTTGAATTGTCTAAAATGAATAAAACAAGATAGTAAATTGGCTTTGAGCTTCAGCTACAAGAGCACTAAATAAAGTACTTCAAAAGGACATTTTTGTGCAAACAATCTGCAGACCTTGTAAAATGTATTTGTAGAAAATACTTTTACTGATTTAGATCTGAGCCTAGAAGGATTTTTAAAGCAAGATTCTTTACCTGCTTTCTATATAAGTAGCTAAGTTTAAAGATTTAAGCCAGAAAACACATTACACTTAAACACTTAATTGTAAAGTGCTGACTTGGACTACACACTAGTTCCCAGTCTTTCAGAAGACACTCGAGTAGTTTAGGAAAAATGCAACTATTTTACTTCACAGCACTTTGAAGCAGAACAGATAATAATAGCTTTTACTTATTTTACTTTTATTGATGACACCTAAGATTTAAATAACTTAAATGAAATATAGGTGAGTTAATCAATGTTTCAACTGAAACTCAAAAAACAAGATGGTCAACAACATCTAATAAATATACTCAAACTGTTAGAGTTACACGAACAATTACAGAAACAGCTCTGTTCATTAAATGATTGGGTCAGTTACAATCCTACATACTTTAATGCAAATCCTACTGCCAATCTTTATATTAAACAGCTTCTTTGTATGACAACAGCAGTTGCATTCAAGCAACGTAACTAGAGTGTTTTAAAATACCTGACACTATATGAATTCATACCTGTGACAACCATTAGCTTGTTTAGAATTTCATTTGGTATTCTATTAAATTTTGTACAAACATTTGTGCAAATACAGATCACGAAGTTATTGAAACTTCAGCCATTCCAATTTTAGTCTTGATTTTCTTCCTTTATTTTCCTTCTCTGCACAATGAAGAAATTGAAGGAATATAATAGTTATGTCACCAATTTGTTACACAAAAAGTAACTCTGGTAAGTCGAGTAACCATGCCCAGCAGAGCTGACCTTCACAGTGAAATTTAGTATCCAAGTATGCAACCAACAAAATGACCCAGGCAATTAAGAGCCATAGTGTAAAGCTGATTAAATCTAGTTACTTTTTACTAATGAGTGAAGCATACACAAAGTGCATCTTCAGTTTCCACCTGCACATTAAATATGACACCATAGTTATAAGTATTTTGAAACATTAAGATGCAAACTTCAAGATCAAAAAAAGTCTTGCCTACACTTGGAGCCTGGGAAGGGCTGCAGTGACTCATGTTGACTACTCTGTAATGCAAACAGCATTTCACAATCAAACTACATTTATTATTATTGCCACAGTGTTAATAAAGCTTCAAAGCAAGTACTCTGCTCTGGCAATGCGTCACAGGTATCTACTACGAGGTTATGAAACTGAGATGTGGCTGGTGGATGGGGAAGGTTAAACTTCTGCAATCCCTGAGACTCAGGCTTTGTGCCAAGCCCAGCAGTGCTCCTACCACAGCTCAGCAGAGATGGATTTTATGAGGAAGATCCTCCTGTTACAAAGGAAGAAACAGGCCACTGTGCACCTGGATACTAGCATCACTGAGACAAGAAATAAGAATTAGTGCTCTTCATCTTTTTACTACCTCTGCCACAACAGTCCTTTGGCAACCCAGAGGTTCATGAGGAAGAGGAAATAATATGAACAAGAAACTCAGACACCTGGGACTGAATGCCACAAGATTACCCAATAATTTTTTTGAGGGTGGGGTGGTGGGCAGTGCAGAGACTTGCACCCACTTTATGTGGCTTTCCTGAGCAGAAGTTAAAAATGAACAGGTAGAAAGAAATGAAAACCAACACTGATAAGAATATGACCAACTTCATTTAAATACTTGAAAAAGTTGTACTCACTTTGGATGCAATACACTGCTCAGGGTGTTACACAGATTTAAGCTCCATTTTAGTCTGAGCTTTCCCTGTGACTGAGTTGCCACACTCAAGGATGGGTCAGACTCAGTGCATTTGAACTGAAGTTAAATGGCAAGTGATCTGGGACCCATTAGAATCTCTCCTCCCTTCTCTAGTATTTGATAGAAGACTTCTTACCTTTCCTCATCAAAGTTTTTTGGGTAAAAACCCTCACCCTATATAGTACTTTGCTTTCAGAAGTGTATACACCATTTCTTTAAGATTACATTTTTCTGGTTGTATTCATGTATGTTGCAAATAAAACCGAGGAGAAGTTGTCTCTAACACTCAACTGCATCAGCAATTTCATATTGCTTTGAAATACACAGTGCAAAAGAATGCAGGACTTCTGAAGTATTAACTCACATCTATACTGGCAAAGTGAGGGAAAAAACCCAGGACTTGATCTCAGCCTGACAGCTGGTAATTTAACAATTAGTGTAACCCCAAAACCACAGATGGGTGAGCCCTTGGTCTGATTTGTGCAGGCACCCAGGGAATCCTGAGCTGCTGCTCTCACCCTTACAGACCAGCAGGACAATGGTGTGCAGCCATGGACTACTCTTGGTGGCCACCTGGCCAGGATTTAGGGCCGGTCTTGGGCTTTGCCTGCATATCCAGGGCTCTTTTGGGGGGAAAGAGAGAGTTTAATGAAGCTGGGAATGGTTGTTCCTTCTGTGGGATACCCTTCCATCAATATTACCTGTATTTCACTTCAAAATGGACTGTTAAATTTTTATGTAGCAAATTAAAAGTGTCAGTTTAAAATTTAGGAAATCTCTGTTTATTCTCCTTTAATTTTTACCCTCTCCTTGCTTTCCACATTGCTACATAACAAACACTAAAGATTCTAACCCATGCCGCTGATTATCTCTTAATAAAATGAGCTCTATATGCAGGATTAGAGAACTATTACAAATACAAACTCAGCTGTGCTTCACACTAGCAATTCTCTATTTGATTTCTTAACTTAGTTAAACTATTAGATAACCTGATCATCTCTCAGCTATTTTTAAACAGGTCTTAGTCATTCAAACATGCTTGATGAGAACAGGATAATCTGTACAAACTGTTCACCTTCTTAATAATGAAAAACTGACAAATACTCCTTTACTTCTCCCCCACCAAAGCAGGGAAAAGACAACTTGGGACAGTGGGAAGGAAATGGGCCGAGGAGGGTGGAGGAGTAAACAAACATCTATTAATCTCTACTTCCAATAATTAACAACTTTAGCACATCACCAAACTTCAAACATAATTTCTACCCTGGCTTAAACCCAGTAACTTCATGATTGTTCTGAGGACAGGAGACTCTGAGGAAGTTAAATGAATCTGTCTGTACAATTACTGAAGATGGTTTCTAAATTAGCCACAATGGAAGAAACAAGAAGCTACAAATAAGCCTTTTGACAATTACAATTTCTACAGCATGTACCAAATTCTTAGTGCAAGCTAAGCTATTCTTTAGCCTAGAAACACACCAGGCAGAAGATTAACTAATTTCAGAAAAATAATGCCTCTTATTTACACACTTTGTACCTTACAGAAGACACTTCCCAGCAGTAGCAATCTCTAGAACAGAATTAAATCAATGAAGACCAAGTTTTGACCTTGCTTATTTGTTACTGCTTCTGTTTTCCACAGATCTGAAAACTGATATTACTTGCTGTATGGCTGCCCACTTGGTTGTAGACCAAATTTTGGCAAAAACTTTACATACATATAAAATTATATCATCTGCTTTGATAATAAACTACATCTTATATATTAATGGCAGTACCCAAAAGACTATCAAGAGGTAGATTTTTATTTTTCTATAGCTTATCTCAGGGAGACTATGTCCAGTTTGCAAGTAACACAACAAATCAGTCATAATTAAAAAAAAAAAATTATAGTTGACAGCATCACACTTAGCTAAGACCCGGTACTTTGCCATGGGCTCAAGTTATGTTATCCTAAGCTCTAATCAGAGCAGGTATTTGAAAGAAAAAAAAAAAAAAAAAAAAAAAAAAACAAACAACCCAGAAAAACAAACAAGCCATGTTTATATACTGTGAACATTTGGTAAAGGGTATATAAAGGCTTACATGCAAGAGTTAATGCATAATCTATTATTCCATTCCTTTTTAATATGAGTTACCTTCTAAGATCAGTGATTTCACCACAAAGCAATGTCCAATATATTGGGTTACTGGTACCAAGTCTGCAGACTTGCACACAAGTGGCAGAAAAAGCTGTTATCTGGCATAAAAAAATGGCACTTGGTGCTGTCCCTTTTCTGCCTTTCCTCAAATTGCTGTAACTGGTGACAGGCCCACAGAATCATTAAGTGACCAGAGGAGGTTGTTGAGAAAGGGAAAAAAGGAGATGGAGGAGTTACTCCACAGCTGAAAGAAGTGGCTGGGGAAAGGAAGCTGAAGGGGATGAGCTGGCAGCAGTATGTAACACAACTTCAGTACAAGGAGAGTTCATTTTTAGGTTCAGTCTTTTCTTCCCTGTAGGAACTAGAAAAATCAAAAATCCTCGCATCCGTGGCTCCATCACCCTCCTCACAAGTCAGCATCTAGAAAATACTGTTCTGCTTGAGGTGCAAGTCTTTTATCTTTACTTTTCCTACCTAAGAACTCAGACTGTCTTCTTGGAAAAATGAAAGGGGGGCCTATAAATGGACAGGGATAACAACTTGAGCTCTTCTATCTAACTGCTTCCATAAGGCATCCCACAATCCACTCAGCTCCCTTGAAGATTTTTTTTATTGTTTTAACTTGCAATTAAACACACACCACATACTTTATCACTTAATTGATAATTCCCACAGTCCTGCTAGTTACACTAAAGAAAACTCATCTTTGAAGCAGCACATGATAGAGTGATAAACCTGGAGACCCTTTCTTTGATCCACCTAGATGCACACAGAATCATCCCCTAGTAAGTGTTTATGCAAATCCCAATCTCTACAACACTCAGCCATCCCAGCTAGAATGCTTGCAACTTATATTTGTCTTCCATTAACACCTCTGGGATGACACTTGTGGTTATTCAAATACCTTCCTGACCTTCAGAAGTCAGACTTGCTGAACTTGGTATTCTAGAACACTACAGTGAGGATGCAGCCCTCGTTCCAAAGCATTTCCCGCTGATTACTCTTGATATGCAGAGCTGCAAACACAAGCTAGTTAGATAACAGAAACCATCCAAGCAGGGTTACAAGAAGCTACATGTTGGCTAATTTACACTCTGAGAAAGTATCCCTCTGTCCTGAAGAGGACAGTGTACAGATTTTAAAGGCAGAACAGCCTTTACCCAAGGTTGACTTTTTTCCCCCCACTCCTTTCAGTAAAACTTCTTTGGGAAGTTCAGCACAGAGCTGACATCCTGGTTTCCTGTTAGTGAAAATAACCTTCCCATCTGTATTTACATGAGGTTGGCTATTTATATGCAACGCCATGTTCTAACAAAAACAAGATGTCAAAAATCAGAAAAGAGGTAAAGATGTACTAGAATACAAGCACAAGCAAAGTTACTACATTAATTCAAACTATGGAAGTAGTTAGGAAAGAAGCTTTCTTAGGTAAACAAGTAAAGACACAGAAGATAAACCCACCAGATGATAATAAGAGCACATAGCTTAGGTACATTCATTTAAATATACATTTTAAGAACGTGACTTTCTCAGAGCACGGCTGTGTCTACTGAAGTTTGCTGGCCAGGGAATAGAGCTGTAAACCATTAATACCAATTTAAGCAGAACAGTGGAAATGCTGCACCTCAGCCAGGCTGTCCAACCAGTCCAACACTATTGTACCACACGTCTCCCAGACAAACCCAAGACAAACATCAAATGCCTTTTTTTCCTGAGGGCTACACATAATCCAGCTCACTGTATTTAAACTCATAAAATACAAGACATTCAACCCACAGATGCAGCTCCCCGAATTTTTTAACTTTATTTCAGCTAAAAAAAGTATAAGAACTTAGGACCATGCTTCCCAATTCTCTGCAAGATCAAACTGCTTTACCTACAAGCATCAGCATAAGGTGGGTTTGGTTTTGGGGTTTTTTGACAAAACAAATATAGGAAGTGACACCTGATTCACAGGTGTCTTGTCTGATAAATTATCTGTCAAGGTATGTAACTTAAAAGGTCCAATAGATAGTTAATGATTGAAGAATTGCCACAGAGCAGTGAATAATACTACAAAGGTCACAGTAAGAACTAAAGATATCAATTTTTTTTCCTTTTCAAATTCAGGACAGCCTAAAATGAGTTGCAGTAAGTGAATCTTGCAAAAAATTCACTTACTAGAATTCATGTCTAAGTCTTACAAAGCCAACCAGTAGGTTCTATGTGATTACTGCTGAACCAATCTATTTAAGAAGTTGAGCTGTTCAGGGGTGTGTTTAAGTGCACATGGAATTGAAAAAGACACAACATACATTTTCAGATTAGTCCAGTAATACTGAATCTGCTTTTTGTTCTGATAGGCTCATAGAACATAGAAGGCAGATCCATTTTATGAATTGAGCCCTGTGCTGTATGGACAATTTAAAAAGTACTTAAATTGAAAGCCATAAAAAGAACATCTAGTGTAATAAAAACCTTAAGTTGACAGTATAAACTCCTCTTTAATGCAACAGTAGCTAGCTCAGTAACTTCAGTCCATCTCATCATGGCAGCATGCTCAGAACACCACTTCTAAAATCAGCTTATCAAGTATTATTTCTCTGCAGGTATCCTCCTTTGTTTTCATAAACCACTCAAATATGGCCAACAATGATGTTGTTTAAACACACTTATCAGTTCTGAGTAATGAGGGCAATATGAAGGATTACAGATTACTCCAGAATCAAGAATTTAAAAAACTCCTCAGACTTAATTAAGAACTGAAATTTTGTGGTCCACAGTTTTCCTATATGGACCAGGTACAGACCATACATTCCTACAAATATGTCTGAACAACTTACAGTATTTCTCAAAAAACAGAATTTTAGGTAAAATCTACAGGAAAATATAGCTAAACTGTAAAGCATCCTAAAGAAATTATTAATTTAATAATAAGCAGGTGTTATCATGTGTTCAAGTACCACTTGAAAATTCAACTGTTCACTCAAGTTGTGTGGGCACTTTTCCCAAGCAAGAGTCATCAACTAATCTAGGAGTGTTGAAAGTGGGTGTGGATGGACAATTAACAGGATCAAGCAAAGAATTAGAAAGCATAAGTTATTAGTAATGTATTACATAAAAAGCTGACTGAAAATAGAGTTGAACAATACACAGACATAACTTTTCCCTTCTGAATGCATTAGCATCTCAGGAATTCCCAGTTCTGTCACTAGGTAAAAAGTACAGTTAGAATATCAGACATCATCCAAGTTTTTTAAGCTCTGTCCTCAAAATCACTATGAAGTATTCAGCATATTTCTGACATTCTACAGTGGATAGGAATTAAGGTCAAGATATTCTATGATTAATATATTGCAACTATTTCTACTGAAAAAGGGAAGAAAACTTTCCAGTTTCTCTGCAGGGGAAGAGCTGTGTCAGAAATGAACAAGTGCAAGTGCACATTTTGTGATCAGGTGCAAACTGTATAAAATCCAATGTCACTTTGAGTGATGTCCCAACTTCCTTTTTGAAGCTGCTGACATTACCCTGACATGCAAAAGGAAGTTACTCTATTTAAAATGCTTCACTGTATCTCAAGACAGTGCCAAAGGCATTTTTCTTCTTTGAATCAATCCATGTATTTTGGGGAGTCTGTGCTGTATTTTGCTTTTTGGGGGGAAGGGCTGTGGGATGGGTTCAAAAACTGTTTTATATTAACCAAGTTCCAGATATTAATACTGTGCATTCATTAACTTTGTGTGAGTCTTTCCTGGACTCAAAGGGCACCTTAAATTAAATCACACTAGAACACTCAATATGAACTGGCAGGTGGAAGAGCTCTGATACACACCCAGGATCATTTCAAATCTTCGTATTCCTTCCAAGTTGAAGCATTACAGAAATAAGCACATTTTACACTACTGGGGAAGCAATAATGCTGATTAATCTAATACACGGTTTATTATAAAAAAGAATTAATGAGGATTTGTAGCTCAGTTTCAGCAATTTTAATTGTCCTACTAAGTTAGTATTTCAGCACTGAAGAGTGGGCTGGTTCAGTCTGGCTCATTGCATTTACCCTAAGAATATGTATTTTGTATTACCAAACAACAAAGATTTTGAAAAACTTTTATTCTGAGCAGTATATTGTGTGGCATCTAACTTTCAGATGAAAGTTAAACAGAGAAGGTTTCTGAGTGATGGTATATGATACATTCACTTGTAGAATTACTAAATCTGGTATGAAAAAGGTAGCTTTGGGTTTAATTCCACCATTTCAGTATCTATTTCATTATTTAACTATTAGCCCATAGTTAAATGGTCCCTTTCATTTGGTATAAATAAGTAATATTTAAATTGTGGTTTTATTTTTTCCTTTTTCAACAGAAGGGTACTATGAGATACAGTTCTTAAATCTAAACAGCCCACTGAAAAGAACAGATGCTACTAACACAATCCTAAAATACTGGTAGCTGCCAGCTATTTTCTGGACAATGAAAGTGTAAGTCTGATGAATGCTTATCTGGCATATGTCAGCACTGCCACAGAAAAGGCTGGTGCTGCATCCTCCCTCTCACCACTGCTGCTTAGTTCTGCACTCCTCCTTAAAGCAAATTTGCCTCTACACGGAACAGAAGAACCAATTAACCTCAGTGAAAAAGAAGCAGCCAAATCACTTTCCCATCTTGCCTGGCCACGTGAGCAGCAGGTGCTTCCTTTGGCACACACCAAAAGATGAAGTTTAGAAGTTCCAACTGCTCACAGAGACACAGCCTGAGAACCACAGTGGCCCAGCTTCACTTGCTGCTGCCAGCAGAGAACAGCAGTAAATATTAGGACAGCTTTCCCATTGTTTCCTGGCTACAAAACACAGCCATTTCATCAGAATCCAAATCAAAACACAAGACTGTCATTTCAGTCCTCGTAAGTAGAAGCTGTTTACTAGATTTATTAAGGGGATGCAAGTTGCACACTTGTGTGCCAATGAACCACTACACTTGGACAAACCCTAATAGACCATGTGGTAAAAGGCCATTTAAAAAAATCAGATAAAAGTTTTCAGAATCTCAACTCTCATATTGACTGAATGCTTTTAAGTTTCACCATCTGTTTTTAAATGCCACAGCACTTTAAAAGCCCACAGCCTATATCTACATCATTCAAGTGTTCTGCAAAAGCTTTATTTCCTACCTTCACACAAAGTAACTCCAATGCTTGCTAGAAAAGCTTTACTTTTGTTCCTCTCAGTGATGACATAAATCACTTAGTTACTCACAATAAACCAGCTGCAACTGCAAAAAGCCAATCCTACTTATGCAGCTTCTCAAACTGCTACATACCTTCAAAGCAAATAAACAGACTCTGTGAAGTAAAACCAATTCACTTGATCCTTCCTAATTCATATTTAAAGCAAAATGAAAATATTTTGTAAGAACTCATCCAAATTGATAAACAGGAACTTTGGACTAAATTTACATCCCGTTAACTACCCTCTCTTTGGCAGGAAGTGTTAGATGTGCCACAGGAAACTACCCAACTCCTAGACTATGGACTGGCTTGACCTTACAGTCAGTTTCCAATCAGCCTCCTCAGTTAATAATGGATTTGTGCCTCAAACCATAGGGATTTATAATCAATTCCACATATAAACGCCAACATTTTTCTTCATGAGT
Source organism: Melospiza melodia melodia (assembly GCF_035770615.1). Classification (NCBI taxonomy): domain Eukaryota; kingdom Metazoa; phylum Chordata; class Aves; order Passeriformes; family Passerellidae; genus Melospiza; species Melospiza melodia. The sequence continues at coordinate 6,926,903 of NC_086208.1, read as the reverse complement.
AAAGGTAGCTGTTACCAAAATATTTATAAACCTGATTGACTAAAGTGTGGTCTTTCTCTGTGAAGTAAGAGAGGAAATGTTTTTTAAAACATTATCCTATGTGCAACTACCATTTTTACGGGATAAGGATTTTCAACCCCCCTCTCACCACAAAGAGAACTCAGAGCCTAAGCTAGCAGCTCTGTCTTACAGAAGATTATTATGGGATCTTTACCAATGACAAGAGGAGCCTGCTCAAGTGGCCTGTAATGTGGCCTGGTCCCAGCAAGAGTGGTTTCATCCTTCTTCCATCACTCCTTCAAGTCACACTGGGGTTTTTTTCCCCAAATAATTTTTAGACAGATTAGTTCCAGATGCTATTCCTGGCATGGCTTTAACACTAGCAGTGCTAGCACAAGGATGATGCTGGGAATGTGGTTAGGCCTGTTTCTCTCTGCAGCAGTGCACACTTCAGTGAGCTTAAATTATCCACCAGCCTGCAGCTTAGAAGTGGCAGCATTAGGCTCAAACTGAACTTCACTGCCTTGAAACCTTGCTGGAAATTTAAAAGTAGCAAGGTTTACACTGTGGGGAGCCTCTGGAGCATTCTACTCTGCAGGCTTGTTTTTTAGAACAATTTTAAAGGGAAAACTAGAGACTGCCAGTGAAGTTACAGCAGAGAAAGCAGCACTATGACTCTTCTTTAAACAATAAAATTCCTTGGACTAAAACTCACACTTGAAAACATGGTTTTAAGGAGAGGGCTTCAATATCAGGATTTGGGTTGTAGTTCCACGGCATTTAGAAATACAACCCCAATGCTGGCCTTCCAGCAGCATGCACTGAAATTCAGTCATTACATCAGAAACCTCCAGGAACAACACTTCATTCCCTGAGGAAATGACAAGCTGGCACAAAACCAAAACACTTACTCAGAAAAAAATATCCCAAACAGATTCAGGAGACCCAGGTTTATATTTTCTCTGTAAAACTTCTTTTGTTTCAGTATATGGCTAACAATTATTTATCAAGTTCTAAATACTTCAATTGTAACTGAAATAACAAGAAAAAGAAGGGCATTACACATTCTTGAAATATATTAAGAGAGTGTTGCCCCAAAGCAGGAAGTCACAGAAACTAAGATATGGACCCAAATATTATAACTTTCTTCCTGTTATCCTGGGTTATACAAAAGCAGGCTATTCCAAATTGCAATGAGATGTACCTAAGTGAAAACCTACAAATTATACTTCAGTTAGTCACACTGAATATCTAACTTCATACTGGATCTTACACGTTAAATGCAAGGCAAAGCATGTCTCGTAACAGTAACCATCTTTCCTCATGTCAAATAATTTCTAAATTTCACAATAGCACAAAAAATCAGGTAACACCAGTACACACAAAACAGAATTTTTGGCCTATCTTGCAGCTTCAAATGCAATTTGAAATGTTGCTTTTTCTCAATTACATTTTCTCAGGCAGTTTGGCACAATTCTTGGGAAAAAAAATTTAAAAAAACAATTATATATGCAACACAAAACTGCATTATAAACTCAGAATCAATTACCATTCTGTTTCCAGTATGATTCCATTATTTAAGCTTCAAAGTGTAGCAATAGTTACCATCAGATGCTTGAAGAAGTGCTTGCAAGTAACAATTTCAAACCTAAACTGGACATGAGAGAAAATATTCACAGCAATTGCCCACAGTGCAATGTGGTGTATTCTAGCTGATGTTATTTTGGTGGATGCATTTAATCCTTTCCATTTCACTCCAATTAAAACACATGAATAAAATATTTAAAGCAAACACCTTTAAGGTATCACTAACCTTCCATGAGCATGGAAATCCAGGCGCAAGAACTGCTCCTCATGTGACACTGCTCGTTTGGCACGCTGGTGTTTTTGGTGTAACAAATCCACGTCATAGGACAGTCCCTCATAGTGTCTAATGTACTTGTTTAGAGGATTTCCATACTGGCCTGGAAAACAGAGACAAGCAAGGTTATAACCATACTACCAGGCATGGCAGACATGTGGTGCAAAGCAGTTGGTAACAAGGACCCAAATTCCACATTTTATCCATTTTAATTTATTTTTCTCCTTTGTACACATCAGATTCATTCTACTCTAGTCCCACAGACACGACAAAATCTGCAGCTACAAGTGCATCAGATGGGCCTTTGAAAGCATCTTCTACTTGAATTTCAATACAAGTATAGTTCATTTACTCCAAAACTACCCCACAATGCAAACTACATTGCTGTCAACAGGAATGCTTGAGAAATGTTTTAGAAAAGCACTCCTGATTCAAAATAAGAAGTGCAACAGCTGAATATCTCTCTTCAGGTTCCCTGAAATTGTGCTTCCAACTTCACTCTGCAGTCGTGACACCACACTATCTGCTCAGAATGATGGTAGTCTACATGTGAAATATCCAGGGAAATTAAGAGCAAATCATGACACCTAGCAACACATTTTGTATCACATGGAATGTTCTACCACATGGAAAAGTTTTATTAAAATGTATCTCCAGAGATGTAGATTCAGTTTAGTCTATTTTGTACAATTCCTTCTAGGGTAATATTTATGCTTTATGTTAAAATGAGTTCATGGAAGAAAATGGCAAAGATTTTTACCCTCCTATCCTGATGGAGGAAGAGACACTAATCACTAAAAGAGCCCCAAAATACAACTTGTGGAGAAAACTAGAGGAACTCTGAATTATGCAAGAAGAAACAATACTATCTCATAATCAATTTAACTTCAAACCAACCTAAATGTTAGTTGTCAGGCACGACATGTGGTATTTTTCTTCAGATATCTAAAAGATGGCCAAGTAAATTAATACTTTCAAATGCATTGCTTGCATTTAGCAGCCATGTGCACAAGATGATATTGCTGTATCTGTTTAAAATTCAATTAATGCTATACTGCAGAGAAATCCCATTCAAATTTACTCACAGTACTGTAGGCTTCTGCAAATGTTGACTCTTCATTGTTAACTGCAAATACATTCCAATAACAAAACTTCATTCTAATTTCCTCTCACTCTCAGTCTCAAAACACATGTCCATTCTCACTCGGGTTTCCAAAAAGGAAAGTGTCTTAGGCACCTTGAAATGTTTAAAATGTGTGGCTCAAGGAAGTCCACATTAATTCTAATCCCAGTAAGACACAGGACCATTAAAAGGTTTCAGTAACTAGCAGGAGTTGTGAGGATACAGGATGCTGTCTGTTTCTGTTGTTTCTCTCATCACTTCCAACAGAATCCCTCCAAAATGAACTATAACACCTCCTATAACCCAAGAACTTCTATGTACCAAATCAGATTGGCCTGAGATCATGCACAATATATGCATGTGCCTGACTACAGATACACGCTTTCCAATTCCAGGTGTATGACCCAGAAGTGTCAACATTTAAGAAGACAAGCTTCAAAATTAATTGATATAGGCTAAAACTTATAAGTTTTAATTGTTAAATGAACCTGAATCTAGAATATTATATTAAAAACTTGCTTTAAGAACTTGATCAAAACTAGAGAGTAAGTGCACTGCAGAATGTGTAAACCCCTGTGCTCCAGAATCATTTTTAAACTGAAGGAAGCTTGTAATAATGCACTCCTTAAAATGTTAGAGACCATTTCTCTTCTCAGTATTGCAAGACACTTCAAACAGCTTCAGGCACCCAGAAAAAAAAATATTTCCAAGTGTGACAACTTACTGAAGACCCAATGACACTTGGCACTCGATCCAGGTCTCATGACCACGTGAAAAGATGAGAGACAGTGTTTAACTGAGTCACAAAGAATAGTTTTTAAGTGCTAACTACTGTGACAAGACAGCCAAAGACTACTGACATTAGAAGTTTTATAACTGTTCTCTCTGCTAAGGAAAAGCAGAGGGTTTTAAGCAAAGATATTGCTTCTTAACAACAACAAAAAATTAATACACTTGGTATGATCACACAGGGAAACAACACTTTCTTTTCCTTTTCTCCAAAACTTAAAGAACTCCTTATGTTTTAAGTACTCTCATAGCAAACACTTAACACAAACACTCCTGCTGCTCTCTTTTTGCTTAAGCAGAGCAGCTGCACAGCACCTAGAGCATTATGGCTTCTCCAAAAAGGGACTTAATGCTTCAAAATTAACAGTTTCACTTCCAGAAACCTCTGTAACATCAACATTGCTACAGCATTCAAAGTCTGCAACTGATCACACTCTCCTTGTAATTAAATCAGATACCTATCAAAAGGGATTATCTTCTTTACAAAGGTAGCTTAATAAGTAGCTCAACCATAGTAACACAGGAATCTATAGAGGATTCTGAGGCAAAAGTTCATTAAACTGAGTTACACGAGGCAGTTAGAACAGCTGGTCCAGTCTGTGTAATTAGAAGACTGCATCAAAAAGGAAGAAGTCTTTCACAGAATCTGGAAGTGGCACACCCCAAGAAATCATTATGATAGCACACACCAGATCCCAACCTCTGTTACAAACACTACCCTATTTTCTGTAAATGAAAAACTTGGGGTTTGGGTTTTTTTAACAAAGATTGCATGACAAGGATCTTTTCAATTAAGGATACAGTCAGGAAGCCCACAGTAACAAACACTGAACCATGAACACCTAAATGTAGTTTATGGGAACTGCTCTACAAATTCCATGTGTCATGTTGCCATCAACAAAACAAAACAGCGTGATGCCTTCCAGGCAATCTGGTGGAATAAAACAACATTACACTCCACCTAAACACTAAGCTGGGAGACAGAAACCCTTTAGGATACAGACATCAGACACTGACAAGGGGATGGCTTTTGAACTTGACAGTACAGTCTTCCAAAGACTTGCTAAACTAGATGTGGCATTTCCTGCGACAAATTCCCTGCAGGAACGAAGCTTTACTCTCACCAGCTTAGAACCAAACACCGGGAAGGACTTAAAACAGAATCCAGCAGAGCATTTAGGCAAATGTCTCAGTGTGCCAGTCCCTGTGAAAGATGTTTTGTGTGGGGATATACAACTCTTCAGGATCCCTAGAGAGCTGTGAAGCATCTACAGTTGTTGTTGCTGTGAACAAACAAATCCCACTGGACAGGTATGGAGTCTGAGACATGTACTCTCACCTTCTAACCAGCCTTATGCAAAGGCTAAATTGGATCATCCCTGTGATTGTAGCTGTGAGCTTCCTGGCACAAGGTGAGCAAACACATGGAGCAGTTCTCTGGTGGGATGTGCTCAAGGATTCCCTGGTCAGTTATTTTCCCAGAGAAAACCATGAAGAGCTTTTCCCCCCAGACAAACCCTTCCCAGCCTGCACCTGCAGCAGATGACACGAGCAGGGGAACACTGCAGCCACCTGGATATCCACAAGCCCACAGGATCAGATGGGATGTGTCCAGGAGTGCTGAGGGGGCTGCCTGGACCCACTTCAAGGCTTCCATCACCTTTCTAAAAAGCTCCTGACAAATGTCATCCACATCTTCAAGGAGCAGGGCCTGGAGAATTACAGGCTGGTCAGACTAATCTCAGTGTCTGTGAAGATTCTGGAGGACATTTTTATGGAAGCTAGCTCCATGCACAAAAAAAATGACTAGTAATAAACAGTACTGAAAGTTTACCCATGTAAATATAAATATCTATTAATTTTATACACATCATTATAAAACAGAGTAACATTTAACTTCCCATAAGAGGATAAATCAAGCATGCACTGTTCTAAAAGATGAAGTTTGCATTAAACCACTCAGATTAAAACTTGCATGACAAATGCAAATAGCTCAAGCACAACTCAAGTTTGTTAGTGGGGTGGAAAAAAGCACAGAACACAACTTGAGAGAGTATCAGAAATTCTGCAGAAGCCAAGCTAACTCACCAGACAAGTCTTATTACTGCAAGCATCATCACTAATTGGCAGATTTAAAATGCCAGCATGTGATAAACATCTTGTAGAGAATTATTATTATAATTTCAATTAAGATAATCAAAGCAACTTTTGCTTCAAGTTATTTTCAACATACAGTTTATCTATCTTACAAAAAAAGCTCCATTTACACGGGACATTAAAGAATGTACACTGCATTGAGATTTAGCAAGGCAGAAATTCTACCATATACCTCCTGACTTGGACTTCTCTGAAGAATTTATTCAGGCTGTTGTTTCCAAACTGCCAGCAGAAGGGCAGGCCCTGCTGCCCTTTTACACCTACTCTGTTTCCATTCTTCCCTTGCACTGGCACTAGGTTCAGCTGACAAAAATATTCTCTCTTTTCTGGTCAAGTGAGTTTTTGGTGAAAGAAAAACATGTAATCAAGAAGTCAAGTCAGGATCATTTCCCTTCACTGAGGCCTCCATTTAGGGCACGGTCAGACAGTATGGCAACACCAGTGCCAGCACATGTCTGCTTTTTATTGACCTTCTTCCCCTCCACCCTGTGAAAGTCCCAGTTCTTCTTCCCCATCAGCCCTGGGTTTGCTCAATAAAGCAACTCTAGTTACACATCTGCAGGAACTGATTAATTTTTTTTTCTTTGGATTGACTTCTCATGCCAGGAGGAGAGGTGGGATTGCAGGGCCAGGGCAGGACCTCCAGACAGCAGTAACTCAGTACAGCAGCCCTGCCATGCTGCAAAATGAACCTTTGCATCTTTTGAAAGTATAAACAAACTGCACTCTGAGGCTTTTGGGCAATAGTATTTCAAAGCAATCACCTAAACATCTGATTTTATTTATTTTTAATTACCACAGGCATTTCTGAAACAACCATCTGACAGCTGTCTTGACTAGGCACTGTCTCAGCCATAATGTTTTTATTTTCAACTCCAAATAAATGTTGGAGGCTGAATGCTGCCATATTTATGAAGGCTACTGTTCTTCTCAATTTATAATAAGAACACAACTAAATCACTCAGATGCTGATAGCTCATAAATGCCTTCCCACAACTCCCCCATGTGTCCAGAAAAAAAGCAGAATTTCTCCCATGCTCACTGGGAAATAGGCAGTTCAACATCCAGCAGTACAAGACACTAAGATACAACTTGGAAGTCCAAGAAACATAAAAAGAGCATGTTGTACCAGGGACAAGAAACTATTTATCATAAATTTGCAATGATATTCAGCATTTCATCAGCCTAGCCAAAGCATGGTCACTCTTGTTAAATCCAAGCTTGTCAGAGACCTCAACAGTTCTCCTTTGTGTTTGCTATTGCTTTTTCCCTTTTTTTTTTTTTTTTTAATGACTCTTAGGTAGAAGGAGAGGTTAAATTAGTTATTTCCATTCCTCTGTGAACATCATTATGTATGGGTAATTAAGTACTGATTAATATACCTGTATGCATCCTCATCACATGCAATAAAGCATGCTGCAAAAAGCTGCCAATAATATCACCCAACTGAAGCACCACTTCACACACATCAAAATTCATGACAGCAGCAGTGAGAGAAGAGATGCCTTAAACCAAGCAGTTCCAGGGGTGTTGGGAAGATGCTGAGATTCACTTTTAAAAAAAGAATTCTTAAAAGTCACGGTACAATATACCCTATCTCAAGTAGACACCATATACCAGAAATTAAATTCTAGCTTTCCCTAATTACTATCAGAAAGAAAACAAAATAAATGGTGTGGCTTTTCCTTCTTATACTATTTAAACAGTACCCAAACTGACCTGCTGGACCACTGGTTTCATGAAGGTGATATTTATGCAGTGGAAGCAAAGAAAGCAGAAGAAAACACTAAAGTGATCTAATACCAGAACCTGACCAAGAATGTTTGTGGGCATTTAAGGCCAAACTTCTGATAACGCCTCTGCTTTAACCACACAGACACAACCTTCCAAAACTATGAAGCAGCCCAGGACAGACTCTGCAGTACATTTCACAGGGCAGCAGCACTACTGATTGCTTTGGATTGCATTCCCCTTGCAATTTTAAGAACAATAAAAATGAGAACTGAAAATATTTTTTTAAGAAAACAAAGAGATTTCACTTAACCTTTTCAAATAAACCATGCAAATTATGCTGTGCCATTTTTTTAGAAGTTGATTTTATGATTCATACTTAGCTCTGAGGTAATGCTACAGTTGGTTTTATTAATCTATACCTTTATATATAGAATATGTAGAGTGCCTGCACAGTACACATTCACTTGTGTAATTCTGAAAGAGTTCAACCTCGGGTATCCCATAAACATAATCCAATCTTAGACCAAACATACAAACTCCTAATTATTTTTGAAGTGCAGATTAATGAAATTTTCAAAATTATTACTATTTAATACCTATGTGGCTTAAACCCAGACAACTTTACAGATAAATGAAACTTAGCTTCAAGATCTGTGTACGATTAATGAGACCAGATGCACTGCACATAAATGAAATGTAATTTTTGGGTTCTTATCAGTCCTTTGCAGTTTGCACTCCTCTCACTGTAACTTCTTCAAGAGTCATGAACTTGCCCTTTCCACACAGATATTAATGCCTGCCTAGAAGGGAAAATATGCAAATGAAGAACCTATTTTTCAATAAACAAAAATATTTGCAGCATATAAGAAACTCTAGAAATGTGAACACAGGTAAAATAGACCTTCCTAAACTTAAAAGTCTATTTTTAATTTAACACAGAACTATGGCAAATCTTTCATAATTACAGTCAGACTTTTACAAGAAATGTTCCACTGGATATTTTAGAGATGTGTATTGGCACTATCACCAGATTTCTATCCAGCATTATTAATCTTTCTTTAAAGATTTACCTGCACTGTAACATACCAAAGACATGCACTTCTACCAACTAATAGCGAGGTGTGCTTCCTAGTCCCCAGAAACGTTGACGATGCCTATTCCTCTCCCAGAGAAAAAAATTAACAGGAATTTCTGAAATACATTTCATGAACTTCCATCTATATATCCAGAGGACTGCACCTCACATTTTTACTACGATTTTTAAGGCACAATTGCCTGCCTGGAACTAAACAGTGAAAACAACCCTCACAACTGGTTAATTAATTATTTTGAGTTAGTTCTGTGCCAGCACCATTTAGTTCAGAAAACAAAGACGCCTTGAAAGCATGCCAAAAATTAAGTCTGAAATATCTCGATAGCTTACAAAAATCCACGAAGAAAAACGTAAATTCTTTAGTGCATCCCACTCCTAATCATACAAATAACAGGATGGCTTCTGACCATACAAATCAGGCTGCTTTTTTTCTCACGGCTTAGCCACAAATACAAGCAACTGAAGTTTCCCATACTTTGATGTTACTTTTTGAGAATGTGTGGAAGACCAGCATTTAGCGCTAGCTTCTTTGTTAATAAACCTACATATTGATGCACACAGAGGCAGAGCCCAGATAAATCAGAAAGGTGCCAAATGAAACAGAGGAAACAAGTCTTTATCAGTTGTTCCACCCACAGTTCTCTAGAAACACCCTCCCAAGTCCACCCTTCCCGAAACTCTTTCTCTGTACAAAGTCGAAACTATTTTCCCTGCCATGATTTGGTCAATTAAATATGACCAGGCGCAGTGGAGAAACTGCCCAGCTCCTAACGCCGAGGAACAATTCCTAACGGGAGCCGATACAGTTACACGTCCCCATAAACACAAGCGAGTTTAGCCCCGGCCTGGGGGAGCGGAGACCCTGCTGGAAGTCACGGGCAGAACCCGGGCTCCTCTTTTATTTCCTTAAGCTGAACTTTCCGCCTGCCCGTCTTTCCCGGTTTCGGGGAGAGAGAAGCGGCCGCGAGGGCAGGGAGCCGGGAAGCGGCCACCGGGACCGGGGGGAAGTCCTGAGGGACGGAAGCGGAGCCGGGAGGGGAAAACAAACAAACACAGCCGAGCGCAGAGAGAAGGACCCGAGGGGGAAGAAGAGCGGAGGACAACTGACCCGCTCCTCGGCGGGGAAAGTCCCGGGGAAGGCGCGGGGCGCCAGGCCGGCCCCGGGCGGCGGGGAGAGGCCCGGCCGGGCTGAAGCAGCGGGCGGAACGGGGAGCCCGGCTGGCGGCCCAGCCGCGGCCCTGGCGCCGGGGCGCCCCGGAGAGCGGGGCCCGCCGCCCCCGGCCCCGAGCGCCGGAGACGGGAGAGAGAGAGAGAAAGACAGAGGGAAGAAGGAGGGAGGGAGAGAGGAAGGGAGACGGCCCCAAAGCAGGGCCCCGCGAGGCCGGGCGGCTCCTCACCTCCAGCGCCCGCCGCGCAGGAGCACAGCAGGATTATCGTCCCCGCCAGATCCATCTCCACCGGGCGCAGGCCCCGCCGCCGCCGCCTACCCACGGCACATCCGCCCCAGACCGGCGCCGGGCGGGATAGGGAGGGGCGAGCTGGGTGCCTCCCTCCGCTTTGTCCCCCGCCGCTCCCGAGGACTGTTCCCGCCCACGGAACGGCAGCGGATCGCCCGGGAGGATCGACGGCTCCCCGGCAGCACTGCCCCCCCTCCCTCCGCTCCGCGCGCCGCCGCTCCCTCCGCCCGCGCGCGCGCCAGACGCCGCCGGCGGGGCGGGGCCGCGGGACACGCCCAGAGCGCGCGGAACGCCCCGCCCCGCCCACGCGCAAGGGGGCGGGGCTCGGCGGAAGGGGCGGGGTCCTGTGAACACGCCCTGGGGCGGGGCCGCGCGAGGGGCGGGGCCTCTCCCGCCGCTTCCGGGGCCGGCGCTGCGCAGCCCTCACCGCACCGGAGTACGGACAGACCGAGAGACCGCACGGCATGTGTCCTGTGTCCCCTCACCGCGTACACGGCTCTTCCTTGCACAGAGCTAATTCACTTTTAGAGTTTTGCTCTGGTTTCCTTCATCCCCTTAACAGATACACGTTGTTTCCTTGCACAAACTAATTTACGTACTTTCAGAGTTTTATTTTAAGTCACCGACTTCTCCCGATGCTGTACATGTGAAGCGTTACAGTGTCCCCACTGAACAGGGACTTGTCATTCTGAGACTGTCTCTTCACAATTCAAGGGTACAGGAAAATCTTCCCGTAGAAATACAAATGTGAGACATCTGAGCAAAATCTTTCCTCTTGTTTGTCCTTATGCTGATTATTCTATCAACTGTGCCATCTCACAGTTATATTTATTTATTTTTATATTAGAGTTGATGCCAAGTTTCTGAGTTTACTGTCAGCCCTTTTTATTTGTGCTTTTCCATTCCTATTGTCATGTCAGAATAAAAAACAACTTCCATCTGTCACTGATACAGGTGAGAGAAGGTGCTATAGAAATGCACATAGAATGTAAAATTACAGTTAATGTAGCTCAAGTAAGGCTGCAGAAGCTGATGCAAGTGTTTACAGACTTCAAATTAGAGACCTGCTGAGAATAAAATGACAGGATAAATCCTTATTATCCCAAGAGTATTTAAAATTTGTTATTAAAAGCTGAAGATTTCTGTAGGGAGAAGAGAGGTTCCTTGGGGTAAAGTCTGAGTAATACACCCACATTAAATCTTACAGAATCACAGAATGTTAAAGAGTTGGAATGGATTTAAGGAACATTTAGTTCCAGCCCCCTGCCATGGACAGGGACGCCTGCCACCAAACCAGGTTCCTCAAAACCTTATCCAACCTGGACTTGAACGCTTCCAGGGATGGGGCATCTGCAGCCTCCCTAAGCAACCTGTGCCAGTGCCTCACTACCCTCACAGCAAGGTATATTTTCCTAATACCTAAACTAAATTTCCTCTCTTTGAATTACTCTACACAATCAAATTGTTCAAGTTATCTATTACACTCGCCATAGCCGTATTTTTTATAGTACGACTGTCTAAGAAACCGCAATGAAAAGCGCCTTGGAGAACACTCGGGAGAGCCGGACTCACCTGTTTCCCTCCCCTCCCCTCCCCTTCCCGCGGCCCGCCCCGCCCCGGGGCCCCCCCGCCCCGGGCCCCGCCGTGACCCGCGGCCGCTCCCCCCCCGCCCGCACGTCCCCGGCGGGGCGGAGCTGCCGCCGCTGCTGTGATGGCGTCGCGGGCGTTGCGGGCGGAGGCGCAGCCGCTGCGGTGCCAATAGAGAGCGGAGCGGCCGGGCCGGGCATGGAGAGCCTGGCGCAGCCCCCGCCGCCCCCGGGCTCGTTGCAGACGGGCGGCGGGGGCGCTGCCAGCCGGCTCCACCTCGGAGAGGCGGCGGCGGGCGAGGGCGGCTGCAGGGAGGCCGAGGAGGGCGGCGGGCGGCGCAGCCCTTCCCCTCCGCCGGCCCCCGCTCCCGCCGCGGCCCCTCAGACCGCGTCCCCCTCCCGGGCCGCGGAGGGAGCTGCGGCGGCGGAAGGCGCGGGGCTGGCGGTGCCGGAGAGTCCCGGAGCGGCGCCCGCCTCGGAGAGCGGTCCCGCGGGAGCCGGCTCCGGGAGCAGCGGCGCTCCCAGCCCGCCGGGGGAGGAGTCCCGCAGCCTGGACTCGCTGGAGTCCTTCTCCAACCTGCACTCCTGCTGCCCGAGCAGCTCCGAGCTCAACAGCGACGCCGACGAGGCGGTGGTGGCGGGGGCCTCCTCGGGGGGCCCGGCCCCGGAGCCCGAAGGGGACAGGCCGGCGGCGGGCTCCCAGCTCCTCTCCGCTTCCAAGGAACGCTTCCCGGGCCAGTCGGTCTATCACATCAAGTGGGTCCGCTGGAAGGAGGAGAACACGCCCGTCATCACCCAGAACGAGAACGGCCCCTGCCCGTTGCTGGCCATCATGAACGTGCTGCTCCTGGCCTGGAAGGTACGGGGGGGGCGGGCGCCATGGCGGGGCCGGGCGGGCGGTGCCGCTCGGGCAGCTCGTGTGGCGCCGGCGGCGTCCGCGGCTCCCGAGCCACAGCGGCGTGAGGGCACCGCGGGAAGTTTGTGCTGTGTAGGGCAAGGACGTTGTCGAGAACGCTGGAGAGGAACTTCTGACAAGGGCATGTGGCAGTAGGACTAGGAGGAATGGCTTTAAACTAGCAGAGGGCAGGTTTAGATACAAGGAAAAAATTCTGCCCCATGAAGGTGATGAGGCACTGGCACAAGTTGCCCAGGGAATCTGTGGATGCCCCATCCCTACCAGTGTCCAAGGCCAGGTTTATTGGGTCTCTGGGCGACGTGGTTTAGTAAAAGGTGTCCCTACCCATGGCAGAGGGTCTGGAACCTGATGATCTTTCAGGTCTCTTTCAACCTAAACCATTCTCCGATTCTTTCAGTAAATATTTCAGGCTTATTTTTGCTGTTAAGCACATGTCTCATATACAGAAATTGGAAAACAAAAAGTATGTGCAGTATGTTGCCAATACACTACTTAGATGCTGCTGTCATATATAGACTTACTTCGTTGTCCTAAAACAGAAATAAAATGTCTCGATGATGTTTACTAACCTGAGCAATATATAACATAAAATAGCTTACTGATGTGTACAGGTTTTTAGTAAGTAACGATTACTATTTATAGCACTGAGTACATAAGTGATATTTTTGGAAAATAGGTTAGCTTCATATTATAAAGCGTATGTAGAGTTGTACGAAGTGCAGAATTGTACAAAATAAGGATTTATATGAGTAGCTGCCTGAGTAATAGGGACACATTAATATAGTTATGCAGTATAGACTGTATTTAAACTAATGAATAAATCAGGTAGTGGTCAAGTGCAGCTTGAGACCTGAAGGTTCTTGTTCTCCATAGCTATTGTGGATGTGGACTTCCCGTAGTCTTAAAGTAATTTTTTCCCCAATCTTTTAAGTAATTAAAATCTAAGCCGTAACGTAGTTATTAACATGTCTCTGTGAAAGGAGTATCTGTTGGAGGAAAGCTGTAAGGTTGTGTGCATTGCAAAACAAGGATGAGGGGCACGTCTCAGGAAATGCTGGCAATTCAGCCCCGGAAGACTGAAGAGCTGATAGAACAGAGTCCTGAAATAGGAAAGCTTTACAGGAATAGCTTTTATGTTGTAGTAGCAAGGGGAAGAAATTTGGTGTTGGAAGAGTAAGAGGTTGTTTGCAGTGTGACAGGTGACTTAGGAAAAGGTCAGAATGGAAATATGTGATGAGAAGAAATTTGTTTAGATGCAGGTAACTGCAGAAGATTAATGCTCTTGGTTGAGTTACAATTTCTACACATTTTTCTGAGCAGAACAGCTGAGACATCAGAAAGAAAACTCTGGGTGCAGTGATGTTGTTGTTTAAGCATCAGTAAAAGCAGTAGAGGGAAGTTGGGTGTGACTTTAAGGTATTGCCTTATGTAGGTTCTGCTATCCTCGGGAGGGTGTGAATGTTGTCACAGGCTTCAGTATTGAACACTTGCTTTCTGTGCTCCCTCTTTGGCATCTGGGGGTGACTTGAAAAGCTTGCCATTCCTTATCAATTTTTGGGGAAACATTTTAAACTGTTAGTTACAGGGTCTTACTTTTTAATCTTTTAATGAAAGATATAAATGGGACAGCACTGGTCCTGTTGTTTGAATTCAAGTTTTTGGAGGTTTTGTTCCTTAACATTTTTCCTTTTCCCTCCTCTGCTGCTCTCCAACCAGAACTTTAACTGACATTCTGCTGGGATCAAATATTACATTAGTGAGAATTAAGGTAATACCCAGTTTTATAAATAGGCAAAAACCAAAATACCCCTTGGGAATGCTCTTCTGTTTCTTATTGCTCAGATTACAGGAAGTTTTCTATAGTTCTGTCTATGTAAAACGTCAGCAGAATTTACATGAGTTGCAGACAAGCAGCTAAACTGGTGAAACTGTCATCACAAGTTATTATTTATAGGCTTGAGGGTTTTCCTCTTATTTGGTTATATATTGTAGTTGCTTGTAATTGATTTTCCTAATTACTGCCTCTACAAATTGGCCTTTCTTTTCCCCAGTTCATAGTCAAGAACCACGTTCACAGTGGTTGGGGTGACAGCTCATCTGTACCTCACTGACAGCAGCTTGCCACATGAGAGGGCTCAGGATGGACATCCACCTTCTCACTCCTCCTGAGCCAACATGAACACTAGGCTGGGTCAAGTAATTATAATTTGGGAGCAGGAAGGCAGACTGAAAGATGAAAACAGGCAAAAGTAGACTGAGAATACCACAGTACATATTAGGTGAAAAGAAGCTATACGTAATGGGGAAAAAAGAGCAGAAGAAGGAGATGAGGAGGAAAGCTAGAATCACAACAGGGAATAACAAGTTAAACAGTTATGCTTTGGGTTCTATTCCCTGTATCAGCCATCATTTTTCCTTTTTAGAACTCTCCTGACAGGGTTGAGTTGTGGTCATCCTGTGGATAGATCTGGTCTCAGCCAGCTGAAGTGCAATACTGATTTGGTGGTTGGGGTTTTGGAAATTCTGAAATAGTAGCACCCACTGTGACTGTTCAAATTCCATTTTGAAAATACTAGGTTTTGGAACTAAGCTTGTGATAAAACTGGTGCCTCTCTTTTATCCACCACTTTCAAAGGATACAAAATACTTTGAGGTGGCAGATTGCAGAAGCTGTATTTTAAATATTAAAATTATGAAATTACTTTTCTTTTGAAGTGTTTTTGCACTCTGCCTGTCTTAAGTGTAACTTGCAGTTTAGCTTATCTGAGGGAGAGCCAAGGAGCTCTGCTACAGGAGTGTTAGAGAAATGCTGTAAGAAGAAAAACAAAAGCATGATATCAACTTGGAAAAGTAGCTGTTGTGCAGACCAGCTGTTGTGCAAAACAGTGTCGTAACCACTTAGACTTGTGTGATGGAAATGAAGCAGAAGTAGAGATTGAAACAAGCATTTTTAAATGTATGTACAAGCATGAGTTGTGTCCTCTGATGTAGAATAGTGTACCACACTGTTTTTCAGCTTATTTAAATCTGGAGATTGCTCAGTTTTAACTCAGGCCTGTGGCTCACTATGTGGTTAAGCTTAGCTATTCAAAGTTGGCTTTTCTAAGTGCCTTTTGTGATCTTTGTTAGATGTAGTTCATGCAACACTTTCTGATAACTTCTGGCATTTCATTAAATGTAATTTGGGGCGGGGGTAATGTGGCAATCATCAGATGCTAAAGCTTAGTGAGGGTGCCATGTGATTCTGCTCTGTGCTTCTTAGGTAGGATGTCATGTCTTGTACGTGAAGAACTCTGTGAACATTAACGTGTTGCACAGAAATTACATATCTGAAATGTCCAGGGAAGATTGTGAAACATAAAAGAAGCAAAGGGAAAACATTATACAATTAGAGTATAAATAATATCAATATTGTCTTGAGAAGTGCGTGCCCTTATGTAGGAGAACAGTGATATTGCATATTTGAAAATGTCTTTGAAAGTTTTTTGTGTCATAATCCTCTCAACAAATGGAAGGAGCTGTGTTCCCTACACACCTAGTTCTACTAAAATTTTGGAAACTGTCTGAATTACCTATTCAGGTATCATAACAATTATGTAAGTAAATGTTATATAACCATTTTCTTGCTTAGATGTATTCAAACTGACTGTTCAGATAAGAAGTAGAGTAAAAAATTCTACTCAGAAATTGTTAATGTTAGGTTTTCATTAAAATGGCCCTTTGGGGAGGAGCTGAGCGCAGAGCTCCCTCCCGCCGGTCCCCGCTGGCTTGGCGGAGGCTGCGGTGGTGCTGCCGGCTCCGGGGGCTGGCCCTGGCCCTTCGCTCACACGTGATGTGCTGTCGCTGTCGCTGTGCCCGGCCGGAGCTGGCACAGATTGCTCAGCGGGCCTTGGCAGCCTCCCTTCCTCCGGCACCTGTGGGATGAGCTGAGCCCGCAGGTGCCGCTGGAGCCGTGCCCAGCACAGCCACGAGCCCACTCGGGGGCTGGAGGTGACCTGGCTAAAGAGAGACACTGAGGAGATGGAGCAGCACACACTGATCTGTCACAGGTTCATGAAACTGTTCCTGCCACTTATTTGCAGACAATATTAATTGTTTTTTGTCAAAGCTGCTTGAAGCTACCCATACCTCTCTGGAACACTGTGTTCAGAGGAGTTGCATATTTTAGATAAACATGTTTTGAGACTTTAAGTCTTATATAAGACTTATTATATAAGCCATTAGAAATTTTCTTGGACCCTTTTGATAGTCATGGTATTTTCAGAAGTGTTATCCTCTGTGCATGACTATATCACTTAATTTTTTTGAAGCCCTTCTGTAGTGTGGAAGAATATAGTGGAAAATTAGTATTGTGTAGTTTTGGGGTTTATAGTCTAATTCATACAAACTGTGTAAGTTTTATTAGACAATCTGCTCCATATGAAAATTTGTTTACCAGTCTTGTCTTTTAATTAAAGTATGCCTCAGCTGTATGTCATGACATAGTTGTGTGAGAAGGACTGAGTTTCCTGCTCCTGAGTGTAGGAAGAAAATTATAGCTAGAGTTAGAAAGAGCCATCAGGGCAAAGGACCAGGAAACTGCACTAGAGGGGTGCAGGAAGTGAGTGGGAGTTGAAGAAATGCATTTTTCCTAAAATGTGGAATTGATGCAACTAAACATTGAAACCTATTGCGAAAATGTGTCTCAAAATAAAAGATTGTTATGGACAGCAGCAGCTTCTCCTACTGTTGCTTACATTGTTTTCTTCTGTTGATTTCTCTGGATAATGACTGTGGTTCTGTATGATGTTTTGCTCTCCCTTAATTCCTAAGGTATTTTTCTCTCCCATTTCCTCTTCACTGTGCATTTCCTGTTGCTTAAGTGCTTGCAGTGCTCTGAACAGCTGGGAAATGTCATGTTCTCTGTATATCTCAAAGTCAGCTCTGTTCAGAAGTACTCAGAATGTGTTGGAGCCCCATTAGCCCACTTCAAAGGTGTGATCCAGGTCCCACTACACATGCCAGCCCTAAAATTTCACCATGAAGTAACCAATTAATTTTGCTTAGCATTTAATCAAGCAGTTAATTTTGAGATGTAGCTTGCTAAAATATCCAGCTTTGAGAGATCCTGGAAATATGAGTAAAACCACTTTGCTTTTTCTGCAATAAAAAAATAAATGGTTAGCTTTACAGTTGTGAGGGAAAGTTCCATTTGTTAACCAGTGATATGGATAATATGTTGTGCTATTTTAAGCTCTGTACATAGAGCTTAAATAGAGGTAAGCCATGTAATTGAGCTTTAGAGTTGGTGAGTTGGAGAGTTCTGTAAGTTACAATCAGTTGTCATTCATTTAATATTTTCAAAAAAAACATGTACCCATGCATGCCTGATTTTTCTTCTTTAATTCCTTTCCCAGATCCCAGTACTACCAGCTTCTTTATAAGCCCACCATCTCTGGGTTGATCAATGTGTGGCAAATGTCAACTCTAACCCAAGTAGGGACATATTTCTTAGAGTATAAATAAGAAAGTCATATAAACTTGGGTCTCTTTCTTCTTCCACATATAATGAAATTTCTTGTGACTACATAGATTTAACACATTTACCTGTTGTCAAATGTAATTAAAATTGATAAGACAGATGTAGCCCAATCACACCTCATTTTCCCTGCAAAGTTATTAAAATAGCTCAGTTTTCATACTGAAAACCCTCTCCATCACAATGTGAACAAAGTGGTGTGTTGCTATACTGTATATTTGAGTTTGGGGTGCTGCAGCAAAGGCTTGATGTAGATGTAGATTGCTCTTCCATCCCCTGGATTTCTACTTCTTCCTTCTCCACAATCAGAAAAGTAGGTGGAACCTATTAAATCTCAACCATGAGTTAACAGTCTCTTGTCATGTCTTTCTATGTGTGTCAAGGACAGCAGTGATCAGTATTGAGGGACTTGATTAAAAAATTCCTGATAAAATAAATACCTGTTGTAGACTTTGAATGGCAAGATGTTGCAGGGAGATAGGATGAGAAAATTAAAAACTGAAGAGAGCTTAAAAATCAGCCCCAAGACAAACCAACCCCAAACCCTAGAAAAATAAAATTCACATTTATGCAGAGAAAAATTGCACTATGTTTAAGGTCTGTATCCTCCTGTGGTATTTCTTCAGATTGCCAGAAGCATGTCCTTGTATGTGTTTGTGCTTTGCCTGTTGCTTTTCTTCCTGCAGTAAATCAAAGTGTTCAACCAAAATGTTTACCCAGGATGCTGGAGGAGATGAGAATGCAGGAAGCTTTTAGCTCTGCCAGGGTGGTTGGTTTTAGCATATGATGATGTTTGGAATAAATCAGGGAAGAGGGGAATGGAATATTCACCACAGAGTTCTCTGTGCCTCTCTGCTCTGTGTGGGGTTAAACCAAATGGTTAAACCTTGGAATGTGAACATGGGATGAGAGGCTGAGAGTCATTTCCTTGTACCTGCACAAGTCTTTGGCTTCCCTGTCCCAGCAGCTACTGACACTAGATCCTTTAGAAACTTTGTACACAGGAACTTTTTGAGCTAATATGCAAAATTAATCTCTTAGTACTCAATACTCAGTTAAGAATTGGAATAAAGGGAGTCAAAGACTTGAGGGAAGTTTTCTGAACAGTTCCCAGTCTGTTCATTCTGAGTGCTTGTAGTTGAGCCACTGCAGTGAGTGGTGTGGGTTCTTGTGAAGTGGAGGGGGGTTTTGGTGGGAGAAGGGAGCACTATGCACATGTGCACCTGGGAGAAAGTGCTGCATGCATGTGGTTTCTCTAAAAACCAAAGTGCCTTTTTAATCTCTTCTTGTGGCTGCTGTTTAGTAGAGGTCCAGTATGCTAATGGCCTTATAAACTGGTGGGGGAAATGTAATCAGAAGTCTTCTGTCTGGAAATACAGTGCTTTTTAAATTGTGGTGCTTTGGTGTTTTAAAGAGAATTTACTTTTACTTTGACAGATTAAACTGCCACCGATGATGGAAATCATAACGGCTGAACAGCTGATGGAGTACTTAGGTTAGTAACCGCAATAAATCACTTCCACTTGTGTGTTGTGCTTTGTAGTGCATAGCAACATAAGAGCTGGTTTATGTATTTACTATTTTATTCAGCTTTTTATTTGATTCCAGAAAACTACTTACAGTATGCAGTTACTCATGCTTTTCCTTAACTGGTTTTAGAAGTTTTCTGCACTGCTTTCCAAAGTGATTGGTCTGGTTTGTGCCATTGGTATGGCTCAATGCACCAACACATTGACAGATTTAAAATTATTCATGTCTCTTACAGTGTTGTTTTATTACAGTTGACAGAATGTAGTAAGTCAACTCTGTCTTTAGTGGTCTATAGTAACTCTAATCCTTGGAAGTATGACCTAATTAAAATAACAAGAAAAATTAATGTAGCCCTCATAGTGATTGCAAGTGGGGTCCCATTTGCAGGCACTGCTCTGGTATCACATTCAGTATTCAGTAAAACTGCAGCTCTGTGTATCTGACAGGACTGGAACTTTAATAACCCTGGTGATCCAGGTGTTAAAAGTCCAGTTGTGATAGTATTTAAGCTGTATGTACCACTTTTCCTTCCCTTGTAGCCTGACAAATATAAAATGTTTGAACTTAGTAGACTAGACTTGATTTTTCTTAAGCAGGAGAAAAAAACCCTTTCAATATTTTATTTTTGCTTGCAAAGAACGTAGCTTGTTCTTTTCAGAAGCAAATTGCTGAGTCTTCTGGTTGAAAAAAAGTTGCCTACATAATTTTCTCCAAAAACTTAAGAAATCTTGCTCCCTGTGTCTAAGCATTTCTTAGAATTGCATTGGTGACACAATACTGTCTGAAGTCACTACATAATTCCAGTTGTCTAAATGTGTATTCTTTCTTGAAGGCAAATTTTAGCTTCTGAAATTATCTTACTAAATTGAATAATAAAACTGTGTTCAAATTATTTAGGTTCCTATTCACTCAACAGGATTAGCAGTTCTTCTACAGCTAAAAAAAAAGCCAAAACCAACAAAACAACCTTCAACCACTTTCAAGTTAAAAGAGTATAAATTAGGAAGCTTGTAATGATATTTTTCTGACTTTAGTAATGGAGCAAAGGAATAAGTACAAGAACATGGAAATAAAATCTGGAAAGTGTGTATTAGTCTCTAAAGATGTTATAAGTCTTGAACCTCAGTGTGTTGATTAACTATTAACTAATTTATTACCTTTGCATTGTAGACAAAGGTGGAATACAAATGTTGTGGTTTAAGCCCAGGCAGCCCCTTGCTCACTCCCCTACCAGAGAGATCAGGTAGAGAATGGGGAGGGTAAAAACCAGAAAAACTGTGGGCTGAGGTAAAGACTCAATATAGGGAAAGCAGAGCAAAACAGGGAATTAATTCACTGCTTCCCACAGGCAGGCAAGTGTTCAGCCATCCCAGGAGAGCAGCACCCTGTCACACGTGGTGACTTGGGGAGAAAAACACCATCCAGCACTCCAAGTGTTCCCCTTCTTCCATCTTCCCCCCACTTTATATACTGGGCATGATGTCACCTGTGGTCATTGGGGGTCACCTGTCCTGGCTGTGTCTCCTCACAGCCTCCTGTGGCCCTGTGAAAAGCAGGAAGGGCCTTGGCTCTGAGTGAGCCCTGCTGAGCAATAACAAAAACATCCCTGTGTTATCAGCCCTGTGTTCAGCACCAACCCAGAGCACAGCCCCACAGCAGCCACTGTGAAGAGAGTGAACTGTATTCCAGTCAAAACCAGCACAAGTTTTATAGACTTACTGGTGTATAAAATATGACAAAACATTCACAGTATCAGTCAGGATAAGTGGTTGTCTTTTTAAATGTGTACAGAATTACATACTTTACTGTGAACAGTTTGACCTTTTTATGTTTTGAACCTGAGGCACAGAGGGAGGTTAATTTTTGAACATTGAAGAGATTGATGTGATACCCCAAGAGATTATGAAATGTTGCTTTAGTAACAGTTGGCCATTTCAATTTTATTTCTTAATATGCTCTTACTAAGTTTTTGTATTCATATTTTACTCCATAATTATAATTCAGGTTATTAAACAGTATGATCCCATTAATTTGGTAGAAAACTTCGGTTGTGGTATTCATTATCAGTCACTTCAGTCAGAAACATTAACAGAAATGTTGAAGCTTTGATTGCGGAATAAATTTTTTTTTCATTTTTGCTTTCTTTTAGGAGACTACATTCTTGACGCAAAACCTAAAGAGATATCTGAAATTCAGCGACTTAATTATGAGCAGGTAAGGAGCTGCTCCTAAAGCACTTACTTATGTCTGAGGGAACTAAAACTACTTTTCTGACCTAGGGTTTGTCACCTTGTTAAAAACCACAAGCATACAGACCATTGTTTGCAGTTTGTTTTTGTCTGGGCTTGATGTAGAGTAATAATTTTATATATGTGCTATTAGTGAAGAAAAACTCAATATTTATTAACAGAAGACACTTTTTTCCCCTGTTATGAAATAACAGTAATGAAGTAAAACAGGTTTTATTGAGGAAGTGTAACACAGAGGTACTAATAAAAGTATGTAACAGGGTGGTTGCTCTTTGAAGTCTTGTGCTGCATGTCCTTCAGTTGCTCTGTTCAGTGGTGCCTGCCAGAGTTTCTCTGAGGATGTAGACTGAGTAATGGAGATCTGTGTTCTTAATCATGATGGTCAAAAAGAGATTGATCCCATGTTATGAAAGGCAATATTATTTACACTGACCACTATTTATATGTCATCACAGAATTCTTTCTGTACTGAAGATAATGCTATTAGATTTAAAATTTGTTGATTTAGTGTATATTTTCCGAGTTCTGTCTGTAGTCATAGCTGGTTTTTTGGTTACTCACGGAAAAGTGAATTTGAATTTTTTAATAGGTATAAGGTTTCAGGGTAGTTCTGTTTATTCTTAGGTCATTTTTTCTTGTTCTCATTCAGTGTTGACAGCCAAAGTGAGTAACTTGAGATTGATTTGTATCAGATTATAAGAATTACTTTTGTAATAATGAAATTGGCTATTTTTTTCCACACAATTCTGTGTGGTAGAAGGTTATAGCTATAATCAGCTTGTAGGAGGGTGATGAAAACTATTATGCCTGGTGAAAGTACAACCTGTATAGCTTTCTTATGCTCAGATATATGGCTTTAGAACATAAATGTCACATACCTGAAGTTTTGACCATGTAATTTCAAAGAAGCCTTTTGTTCTAGAAATCTTCCAAGTTGCTTTGAAGGTGCGGAAATTGTTAAAGTAGAAGCGATAATGTTGAAATTGTAGCAAGAAACTTCTGTGGGTTTCTGGTCTGTTTGATGTAATCCTGCTTTGTTTGCAAAGTAAACATTAACAAAAAGGCAGCTATTGTCTGTAGATGTATGGTCTGAATTTGTGGATGACACTGTGCTGACTTACTATGGACTTCTTATTCATTCAGCAGTATGATTATGGCTAAATATCTTTCAAACAGACAGGTTTTCATATTTGATGTCAGGCCCCTCCTAATGACATGCTCTTGTTAAGGTTGCTTGGTTTGCTTTTAAAGTGATACAAACTTAAAAGGTGAAGCCACTCTTGAGAATTACTTCCAAATCTTGCTAAATTCTAAACCTTGTGACAGCAAAATGTAAGTAAGATGAAGCAACTTGTAGTAAGGCAGTGGGAGCTGTTCCATTCCTGATCATGGAAACTTGACTGAGCAGAGTGGTTAAAGGGCTACAAGCATTAAAACTCTCATTTGTAGCAGCCATGCTCAAGTGCAGATTCTCATCAGAAGACAGCAGAAGCAGCTGTCTTTAACCATCAGTAGTTTCAGTCTGTGAATCTTTGCTGTCTCCATCTCCTGTCCAATCTGCATTTCTGGTCTTTGTCATGCTATTTTCTCATTGTTGTAAGCCTGAATTCCTCTTAAACAACAGAATGTTGCAAAACTCAAAAACCCCCAAACAAACAGCAAAGTGCCTCAGTTTCCCCAAATCTTTTGCACAAGACTTTCTGACTGTGTTCTTGTGGACTTTTCTCACTTAGTGGAAAATTCTTTTTCCTGCCATGTTGGGAATTTTTTTTATCTGTTGGTTCAAGATAGCTGTCTCACAAAGCATGTTTTCTTTGGCTCATCTTTCCTTTCTGTGATTGGAACTTCATAACTTGATAATTCTCCTTAGGATTCCATTGGGATCACTACTATAATTAATAAGTGCTACTTTCATGACTTGTTTTAACAGCAGAATCTACAGGCCATTTAAAGGTATGCCCAAAATAAGGTAGAAAATGGGTTTTTTATTAAAGAAAAAAAGTGGTGAACAATTCAAGACTGATTCTCAGTACTGAACCCTGAAATTAGAGTTGGCAAGTGGGTCTGTGTAGCTCTTACTGTTCATTCATTATGTAGTGACAAGTACTTCGGCCTGACTTGTAAGGGAGGGTTTAAAAGGGGAGAAGAAACCTCAAGAAAAGTCCCTTGAAGATTCCTTTATAATTCAGTTTTCTTGCAAACATCTGGCTTGTGGCTTTGGGAAATAAAGCTAACAGCAACCAGAGCTGCCTAAAAGTAGTTTAAGGGTGTAAAAGAGGTCACTGGAGGGAGATTCTTTTATTTCATGTATCTCCTGGCACAATATGTGAAGTGAATGTGCATTGAAACATTTGTTTAGGTAATTTACCCTTTAATTTATTTTTTTTTAAGTGTAAAGTCGATGAGTACTAAATGATGAAGGGTTACAAGAGTAACCACCAAGTGTCCAAAGCTGTTTTGGGTGATCTGTTCTGTTCTGTTCTTTCTATTGTCAGAATATGAGTGATGCAATGGCAATTCTGCATAAGTTGCAGACGGGTCTGGATGTCAATGTGAAGTTCACAGGTGTCCGAGTATTTGAATACACACCCGAATGCATAGTGTTTGATCTGCTGGATATCCCCTTGTACCATGGATGGTTAGTGGACCCTCAGGTAATTTACTCTGTTTCAATTATTTTAAAAAACTATTATTGTGAATGTTATTGGTGGGAGGGGAGATATTTCTGAATTTTAACAAGTCAATAATGAATACGATAATGAAGTTTTGAAATTTAGTCAGAAAAATTGAGGAGTAAATACAAACTGTGGTTTTTTTAGTGCAGGAGCTCTGCAGAGCCTGGGTCTATAGTCAAACTACTTTAAAAGCCTTCTATGACTCTGTAAAGGAGAACTGTTTTTCTGAGTGAAGTAGCAAGTTGCCCCAGATACAGTGTTCCAGTCATCATTTTTGAAAGCTTATTAGAGAACACTTGGAAGGAATACAAAGTTACTTTCCTCCTCTTTTTAATTCTGGTTTCTTAGTCACTGCTATTGAGAAATGAGGATGGTGGAACTGGTTGGAGAGAACTGCATCTTTAGCAAACATGTAATTTATTTTTAATTATATTATTTAACAAACACTAAAGTGGTATTGTTTGCTGAGTGGGAAACTGGTGAGTTTGGCTGCAATAATAATGCCTAAGAGTTTTTCTTTTCATGCCTTGTTGGTAAGAGTTGCTGTTCTCTTCCCCTGGCCCTGCTGATCCAACTTATGTTCATGCCTTAGCTTTTGATGCTAAGGGTTAATGGAAGCATTTAAAATAGGATCTGAAATAGCAAAATATGTAACACTCTGAGCTAAAATGTTTTGGCCTTCATTTTTAAGGGGATGACATCCTCTCTTTATTGAATTCTTATTGTCTTAATAATAATTGCCACTGGCTTGCAGCTGTGTTCTGTTCTTCTCAAAGGTAAATCCTCCATGTTGTTCCTTCCTGCTGCAGGTTGCTGACATAGTAAAAGCAGTTGGTAACTGCAGTTACAATCAGCTGGTGGAGAAGATAATCTCTTGTAAACAGTCAGAAAACAGTGAACTGGTCAGTGAAGGTAAGCCATGTTTTTCTGTATTTTATCAAAGTATGTGTCCTGCCAAATCCAAGTTAGATATTTTCCCTGTGGGTGATGCTGAGTAGAGATACAAGTGGGAAGAGCTGCATTCTGTGTGCTGAGCTGCTTTCCCTGGGCAGGCACCCAGGACTGTGCTTGTCTTCTCTGCTTCTCTAATGCATGCTCTTGATCTACTCAATAGAATTCTTCAAAACCTGGCAAGAACTTCCCCTATTGTGGCAGCATTCAGATTTCAACTTAGCTACGTATTTGCTCCTGTAAATCAGAGTATCAGTTATATACTCCATTACAACAAGGGAAAATATGAGTAATATTAGAAGTGGATACAGCATTTCTGAACAGGGGAAGGTTTGTTTGCAATGCTGTGGTTTTAGAACTTTGAAACTTGTCCCCTCTTTTTATGTGTTCCCTAAGGCTTGTGGCAGTATGGGGACATAGGGGGAAGATAGGAAAAATACTACTATTGTTTCCAGGTGTTATGTTAGCAAGTGTGTAATAGACACACATAACTGTGTGTTTTGCTTTTGTAGGGTTTGTAGCTGAGCAGTTCCTAAATAACACAGCTACACAATTGACATACCATGGACTGTGTGAGCTGACTTCAGCTGTCCAGGAGGGAGAGCTTTGTGTGTTCTTCAGGAACAACCATTTTAGCACCATGACCAAATACAAGGTACATCCAGCATTTTTGTCTTTATTGTTGTGTTTTGTGTTTCAAAGCAAGTCATGCTTTTTTACTTTCTTGAAATAGAATTAAATTCCAGGTTGTTATATATAAATATGGCTTACAGTGACTGTAAGGTCTGTAGCAAATGTTACTTAGGAATTATTGATTACAGTGGTTTAGTCACTGGGATCCATTACTACTTTAACTCTTCTTGTAGCCTTTCCCTTTATTTTCATTTTACTCCCTGTGTTAACTCTTTGTGGTTAGGTATAGTTATGTACACTTCTTACATGGCTTAAATTTTCTTGCATTTTGTGGTTGGCATGAGAAGGTTACTTTAATTTCTTGTTTCTGAGGATCTAAATTTGCATTACATTTGGCCAGTAGATGAATAGGTCCATATGCAAAATCCCAAATGTTTTGAGAAGCTGAAATGGGCTGCAATATTGGTTCCCTTTGTTAGGGAAGAGAATTTCTTTTAATTATTTTTATCTGTATCTGGGGAAGCAATATGGTAGCAGTTGTAAAAGGAGTATTCCAGGATACAAAAAGCAAGTGTCAGCTTGGTTAGTGCTTCTGGGACTCCTTCCTCCATGGAATGGAGAATCTGCTTTGGAAAGTTTACATTCATTTATGGAGCATCTTCATGCTAAAACAATTTTACTTCTGCTAGGATGGTAGTGTATGATTTTTACCCTTGTATAGAACTCTTAAAATTATGTTTTGGTTATCTATTCTTTAATAAGACTTTAATTTCATGTACACTTGTGCTTATGAATAATGGTAATAAAAGCAAAAAAGAAGAGGTGTGTAGCATGGAAAAAAGTTAAGAAACCCCTGGTTTTGCCATTATCTGATAATGTCATATACCTCATGTGAATGACACTTCCATTTGTTACTACTAGTCCCTTTTTCCTCCCTCTGTTAATCTTGACTGTCAGTGCTAATCTTTGGCATTTTGAATAACTACTCATAAGCTGAGCTTAAGGTCTGAACAGTCCTGATAAATAATGATTAACTCTACAAGCAGGTAACATATTTGGTTTTCTGATTAGAGTATATCTGAGATGTGGTTTAAATCTGTGTGTACAATGTCACTCACTTAAAGCAGTAGGGCAAGGAAAAGGCTCTTTCTCCTCCCTTCTTCCATTTAAATAACCCAGAGCATTTAAATAGCCCAGAGCTATGAAATAAATCTCTGTGTGGTCAAATATTACCTGATGCAGCTCATTTAAATCCCAATTTTGAGTATAGTTTTTCCCCTCTCTGCTTTTCCAAATTTAGTTTTTGGATTAGCTGGTGGCAGCTCGTGAAGCAAGCCTGTACTCTGTTTTACACTTGTTACATGGAGTGGGGTTTGGTTTTAAAAAAGAAAATAGTAAAAGTACAGCTGCACTTTCTGGGTACAAATGGTATCTAGAAGTGCAGGTGCTCTTTTACTTTGTTTAAAGGTCATTCCAGATAAAATACATAAACCTCCTGGAAATAACACATTTTTGTGCTATTATTAAATCCTTTAAAATATTATTTGTAGTAAATACAGTCAGTAAGTATCACTTTGACCTGTGGATTATAAATACAGATTAGTTTTGTAAAACATAGGCTCTTTGTAGTCTTTTGCAGCCCAGTATTACATTAAAGGGTAGAACCTGGTATGTGTCTGTACTTTATCAGCTTCATACTTGTAAACATTTATTTACTTCTCAGTTGAGATCCTTTTTCCTTATAGAAATAAAATGCAACACTTCAATGAGTTAAATATCCTCAGCCAATATTAATAATACAGAACAGGTTAAGACAGTGAGTAAAAATCTGTCTTGACTTTTATCTGTAAGAACTAAATACAAGTCCTAAGAAATATTAAGTTGAAGTATTTGAAAATGAGTGTGGTTTGTATATTTAAGGTTTGCTGCTGCTAAGTCACAGTGGGTTTAATCTTGTGCTTTTTGAGAATTCTTAGAATTCTGAAATGCTAAATTTTTAAATAGAGGCCATTATTCTTGTTTTTACAGTCATTATGGGGAATGACCTTGTAGTTAGTGTTTAATTTCCATGTTATTTACATGTTTTAGTTCCTGAGGTTATTGCTTGTAAGCAGCGTTCATTTTGATTTGAATTTGTGTTGAGTGGCACACGGGAGAATTTGAGCTAGCAAACAACTTTTTAATAAAGACATAAAATAAGTTTTAAATTGATGTTGAAAGGCCAGCAGTAACTCTGTTGGCTCCTACCTAGCCAGCTGTTTGCAGTAGCTGTAAGTCTTGGGGGTCTTTTGTATCAAGTCAGAAATAGACTTAACTTGGGCTTTTAGCCAAGATCAGCTCTCCTGAAATTTTTGGCCCTCCAGGATACTCCTGTGAGTGCCAGATGCAGTGTTGCTGAAGAGTTGAGATTTCTATCAACTGCTCCACTCTTTCCATCTCCTGGGTTTAATGCTCACCCTGCAGATGAAGTTTCCTCACAGTTTGAGCAGTAGTCAGCAGGAGATGGACTATGGAGAAAAGCCCATCCATTGGGAAACCTGGAGATAACAACATATGCCAGGGAAAATGGAGGTATAGAACTTCTAGGGCAAGAATGATGCAATTAGTTTTTCTCTTTCTCTAATACTGCCTTTCTCTCTTTCCCCTCCAAACCAATACATGGAAATGTATAAATAAAGCAGCTATAAAGTTAACCAGAAGGGAATTACACATTTATTAAGTTGTACATGTAATAAAATCAGTGTATTTTTAGAAACACAGCTTAAGTAATTAGCAATTATTATTCTAATTAAGCTAATGCTTAAACTTTTATTTGGCAGCTTTAATGTACAGCTGATAAAAGGACCTGTACACTGGGGATATTTTTAAGTGCAGTGTGGGTTTTTTAAGGCTGATATTTTAGTGAAAGGACTTGGATTTCCAAACCTTGTCCATTTGCCCAAGTAATAATTTTTTCTACTTCCTGTCCCTTTCATTGCATACTAATAGTCTTGGCTCATGTAATTATACAGTAATAATTTTCAGCAGTTAAAAATGTGATTTTATTTTTTTGCCTTTGCTTTTCATTATGCAGATAATAAATACATCAAATGATAATTCCCTAGATCAAGGAAAAACAGGACTGTAAAGAGGGGATCAGTTTGGTAAGAAGACCTTAGTTCAGTTGGAATGTTTTTCCCACAGACTTGTTTGTAACAGAACCTGTGTTCTTTACTGAAAAGTATCGAGACATTTACCTGTTTGGATTTTTAAGTATGTGTGTTTTCTACTTTATAAATGTTGTGTTTCTGCTTCAGAACTCAACAGATACTTTCATTCCAATACCAAGTGTATTTTAAAACAGTAATTGCAGTTTTTCCTTGGGCATTTAAGATTGGCATAGTAGAGGCAATGAATATAACTGCTTAAAAACATGTTTATTTTTCAATTTCTTAGTAAGTGTACAGTTCTTATGCTGAGGGTTACTCTGAATTCAGTAGTACATACTTTCTTTAAAAAAATATTTTAATGTTAGTATATCTGAATGTTTCAACTGTTAGAGAAAATTAAAACAACATTCATTCATCCACTTTAAGCACCTTCATAAAAACAAAGGGATCTGATCCAGAAGTCCAAGAGAATATTTACATACTATTCAAAACATAAGGCTTAAAATGTTTGTCTTTACTGTACAAAGCTATTGGACACGTGTTTGGTTTTCTGTTTTCTGAATTGCTGGAAACTTGGTAATTGGCATTAGAACAAGTAGTTTAAAAACATTCATTATTTAATCTGATTATGAAATTATCCAAGGAAAGGAGATCTAGTAACATCCCCTGTAGCCTGCATTTCAGAGAGGGTTTTTTGTGCAAACCAGAAGACTGAGAGACCCCTGTTCGGGAGAATTATCTTGCTTTATCCTCAGCTTTATTTCAAGGTTTTTATATGTGAAACTATAAAATCTGGGCATTGGTCTACAATATCTAAGTATCGATTCTTAGGATAAATAATTAGTCATAACTTTATTAAAGTAAACTCTGTCTTCTGGGACTTCCATTTTTTTACTCCCTATTGACTATAGTTAAGTAGCAGATACTTTTGCTGTCTATTACATGCTGGCATTTTGTGGCCAGTGTTAACCCAATGGAGAGGCTGGGTATTTGTTAAAAACCCCACATTAAATAAAAACCCAAAAAAAACAAAAAAAACCTAAAAGATAATCTGGTAGCACTCTAGAAATGGCCAGTTATGATTTTCTGAGGGTAGAAACATTTTGTAAAGCGGGACAACTCTTCACAGAGAGTGAGGGGTATTTGAAAGCCATTTTTGTGCGCGTTGGTTACCTGAGTGTCCCGCGCTCGGCCTGGTCAGCTGTGCACAGGCCGGGGCCGTGTCCCTGTCCCCCCTCGGGGCCGTGTCCGTGTTCCCCCCTCAGGGCCGTGTCCCTGTCCCCCCTCCGGGCTGGCCGTGTCCCTGTCCCCGCTCAGGGCTGTGTCCCCTGTCCCCCCTCGGGGCTGGCCGTGTCCCCTGTCCCCCCTCGGGGCTGGCCGTGTCCCTGTCCCCCCTCGGGGCTGGCCGTGTCCCTGTCCCCCCTCGGGGCCGTGTCCGTGTCCCTCGCAGGCAGCCCCGGCCGGCTGTGGAAGTGCCTGGGAAGGAAGGGCGGCTCCTTCCTGGCCGCAGGCTCGGTGCGGGCCCGGCTCGGGGCAGCGCGGAGCTCGGAAGGTAAGAGCTTCTGTCGGGTCCCAGGCAGTCCTTGCTGGGGCCGGGCTGTGCCACTGAGTGTGGCCTGTGCCTTTAGCATGGGGAAGAGAACGTGCCTGGCATGAAAACTGTGCCTGCAGAGCCAGTCTCTATTTTCTTGTTGCAAAGGAAGAACAAACCCATGATGAGAGGCTACGTTACGGCTTGCAGCAAAAGAGCCACCTCCTCTTACTTTATATTAAATTATTGCCAAAGGTTCCATGAATATTAGCAATATTGTGAGGGTCCTGGTTGGGGTTTTTTGTAGAATCCAAAGTAATTATACTAATACGATGTAAAGATCAGAGAAGTTGGTTAAAAACAAGGGAAGGATGACTTTGGATCTCTGATCTGTGATTTCCCATTTTCCTTTCATTCCAATAATGTGACCAGGAACTCTGTCCCTTATTAGGTGCCTTATCAGGTCCTAGGGAGCCTGTGTTTGTTGCTTTGCTAAGCTTTGTTCAAGTGAAGCAGAATGTCTGAAGGTATGCAGTTGGTATTGGAATTGCAGTGCTGGTGTTCAGCTAATGT
Organism: Melospiza melodia melodia; assembly: GCF_035770615.1. Classification (NCBI taxonomy): domain Eukaryota; kingdom Metazoa; phylum Chordata; class Aves; order Passeriformes; family Passerellidae; genus Melospiza; species Melospiza melodia. Next base: position 6,895,378 of record NC_086208.1, on the reverse strand, counting down.
GGTGATATGTAATGCAGTTTATTGCCTTTCATTAGGGACCTGTGTTACATTTATTTTGTATTATTTATGCTAATGTGACATTTTTACAATCAGTGTTCTACTGAGAAATTCCTACAAAGAATATGAATTGTATTTAAGATTTGAAACAGGTCTCCATTTCAAGCAAGTGTTAATCCATCCTTAGATGCTAGATTCTAGTTGCATGAAGGCAATGATATACCTTAATATTTGTGTGTGGAAAAATTAAGCTTATAATAGTTTGGAGATAGGAAAACTAGTATTTTCACAATTTCAGTATTACTAAGCTGCACAGTTTATGGGCTGTAATTAAAATGTATGGCATAATAGAGGAAAACCTGAGAGACACACAAACCACCCCCTTTTTTAGGTTTTGTTTGAGTCAATGTACCGTTCAAAATAAAACTTAAAAGTTCAAATAAAATTTATCTTTAAAATTCTGGGATATTTAAAAATATTTTTGAAGACCTCTTGTGGACAAAATGTTTTGAAATCGGTATTTTGTGCAAACTGGAAACGTTGCGAAATTACTTCCTTTTATTTTCTTCAGGTAACTTTAAGTGTCAGGAGTTTGAGTTTTTAGGCAGGTTTCCAAGGGACAGATGATTCCTTAGATCATGTTATGTGATCAGACTTGTTGCTGACACCTGTATTTATGTCTGTGAAGCCCCCTTGTGCTGGTTAACTCCCATTCCAAAGCTTGAACGTACAGTATGTTACCTGTTTCGTTTTGGTTTGGGTTTTTTATCCACTCTGTTTGGCCTTGTGTATAAGTGCATGTTATGGTATTAGGTAATATTGGAGTAATTACTGTATGTGAGTCTTCAAATAATATTTTTGTTACATCAAGTGACCTCCCAGCCCCAGCAGGGGCAGCTGTAAACAGAGTGGAATTGACGAGACGTGAGTGGAATTTCAATATCTCCCTTAGAGAGTCATTTTATGACTTCAGAGGAGTCAGGGAGCTTGTTCTGTATGTGTTGAGTATGGACAGAGTTTCCATTTCTTGCCTGTTTAGCCTTAGAAATCATTAGAACAGGATCTGCCCCTTGCTTTGGTACAGCTTCAGCACAGCAGTCTTTGAGAACCCTTTGTGTGCTGCTGGAATACAAATACCAAATATTTGTGGATGTCACAATAAACTTGATTTTTATGGCTAAACCACTGCTTCAAGTTTTGTATTGAGTGTCTTGATCTGGTACATTCAGTCATACTAATGGGAGCTTCAGTCTTAAAATGCTCTATGGTCAGTAACAACATTCTTGATTTGGAGTATAATCCTAAAAACATGATTAAAAAGGTAGGATGAAATAAATTGATTGATTTAAATGGGTATTTTGTGCTGCTTTGCTGTCCCTCAGACATGCAGCAACATCTCCTTTCATTTGGTGCCTGCTTCAGTTATTCCCCTTTGATTTCAGCTCCTCTCCCACTCCCTCATACTAAGCTTCATTTCATCCTTCCAGTGCCTTGGTATCTGCCCTTGTTAGCATTGTCTCCTTCACTCCAGACCAGCCCATTTTATAATTTCAGACTTTGAAATCAAGAAATTTGGCCTTAAGGAACTGTAAAATTACTAAAATGCCGACAAAATAATTATTGGTAACAAGTGATAGCAACAATCTTAAATTTAGAGCTTTCAATTGACATGGACCTCAAATTCCATCAAAACTCATTATGAAAGATGAAGTCTGAGATGTGGCCATTTTGAGGTGATGCCTCTTGGATTGTTTGGAAAGGTCACCTTTGTCTCCACACCTTGCCTTTGGAATTTAATGTGATTACTTCTAGGATTTAAAGTTTTTGTTGCCAGGTTTTAAATCTACTTCTTAGGTATGTTTCTAAAGAGCTGTCAAGGTATATAAATTGATACATATTAATATATTCATTAATGAATATATATTCAATGTTTTATATTAATTTCTAGTCAATATGAACTTCCATTAAGAATGAAGAGTTGCAAGATGGAGTACAGAAATGGTGTGGTTGTTAATTTAGCTGTGAATACTAGTATCTGGTAGTTTAATGCTGTATGCTGATTTATTTAATTGCCAAATGTGCTAAAAACTCTAAATGTTTTATTGGAATGCAACATTTGTATTGTTTCTGCTACTTAAGATTGTAAAAAGTATTTATTTTTTTTTTTTTAGTTTTACAAGTTTTCCTTGTTCTTCTATGTAGGGTCAGCTTTACCTGCTGGTGACAGACCAGGGCTTTCTTACAGAAGAGAAGGTTGTGTGGGAAAGTTTACACAATGTGGATGGTGATGGGAATTTCTGTGACTCTGAATTCCACCTGAGGCCTCCATCAGACCCTGAAACTGTCTACAGAGGGCAGCAGGATCAAATAGATCAGGTACTGCATTTTTGCCTTTCCATTGTGAGTTAGTACTGATTTTTAGTGATATTTATGTGTAATTCCACAGATGTGCATGTGTGTATACTCATGCATATCTGGGACTATGAAACTCCTTTAGGTAATTAGATTAGGGTTCCCAAAAGTGCCACTTGAATGTATTAATATGGTTTTGAGGGGGAAAAGTAAGACCACTTTTGGCAAGTCCCCACTCAGGTGAAATGTCACCTCTGTTTTGTATATGGAAACAGAAGCAGACTGTGGAATTTCTTCCTACACAACAAACTCCCTTCAGCTCATTAAGATTGTCATAGCTGAACTTTGCCTTCTGCTGCCCACTTGGCTGGGTGTAGGACAGACCCCACAGCACATGGTGTGTCTGGTGGGTGTTTGTTGTTCTTGCTGAGACAGAGTTTGCAGAAGTCGTGTCTGAGGTGGGGCTGAGTTGTACCAGGTAATGCACAAATGCAGAGCAAGACTAAGTTCCTTGAAAATCTATAGTTTATAGTCATCACCATTAATTTTTTTTACATACTGAGGGAAAATTAATCATTCTCTCAGAATAAAAATCTGACAGATAATTTGCTGCTGTCTAGGTAATAGAATTTAAACCTGAAAGCAACATTTTAAAATTAGTTTTTGTGTCTTCTGTGCTGCAGCTTAGTTATTGTGAAAGCAAGCGTGTAAAGTTGCTGTTCTCAGCCTTCCTGCAGTTGAGGTTATGGACAGGTTCTGAAAGAAATTCCTGATCTGCATTTGAAGATAAGGCTGGGAGAAAAGTGATGGTACTGTGTAGTACCATCTGCACATAGTGAAAAATTCACTTGGTATGACATGACTCTGTGAAAGAGCATTAATTCACCAGTTTACTCTTTAGGATTACCTGATGGCATTGTCTCTACAACAAGAGCAGCAGAATCAAGAGATTAACTGGGAACAGATCCCAGAAGGAATCAGTGATCTGGAGCTAGCAAAGAAGCTCCAGGAAGAGGAGGACAGGAGAGCTTCTCAGTACTATCAGGAACAAGAACAAGCAGCTGCTCAGGTCCAGGTAAGAAAACAGTACTACAGAATATGATCATCAATTTTAGAAAGTATGCATAATTGCACAGATACATCTGTGCTTGTACACATTTCAGCCTGAGGTGAATATAGGAATCTTTAGGAATACACTACAGTTGTTGGTGTATGCATGTAGATATGGAAACTGCAAACATTTAAATACTTTAAAGCAGGCTTAGCCTTCTAAATTAGGGTTTCATTTATACTTATTTTGGAATGATGGTATGAATTAATATGTCATGTTACAAAGATGGTATTTGCTAGTATTTTACATTACTTGCAGAAGAGCATTGAGCTAAACTTTTTGATAACAGTTGAAGCTTTGTCTTTATTTTGTGTTGCAGAAGTTTGTTGCTGTACATTTTCAGGTGATTCAGACTCTGATCTCGTGTGAATCTATTCTGTTGTTCCAAATCAGGCAGTTCCCAGTTTCTCCCAGTACACCTTTCCATCCCATAACCATAAGCAGTTGATTTCAAAATCTTCTGAAAATGTGATTCATGAACATGTCTATCAAAAATCTATCAAAAAATTTAACTGAATCTTCTGTGCCAGAGACAATATTTATTTAAGCTGGTGTTTTGGATTTAGAGAGGTTCTAACCACTGAGGGCTTTCAGAACTGCTTTTATTTACAAATAGGTAAGAAATAATCAACATAAATCCTACATCTTTGGCCTGAGTAATTCAGAACCATTAACGGATAAGTTTGTTAAGCATGAAAAAATAATTTTGACAGGTAAAAGTTATTTGCACTGTTTGTTGCTTTAATAGAACCAGCAGTACCTAGTTAAGACACAGATTCATACCTGCCAAAGGCAGGAGGAACTGAAGAACCTGCTGAACAGGATTAAGAGCCTGCTTCTTTGCAGCTATGAATGGGTAACAGAGGGAATAGATGATGAATTAACAAAACTTATGTTGCCTTTGTATACCAACCCCCTTGCCAAGTTATTAAAGAGTTTGTAGTCACAAAAAGCTGCTGCCTTACCATTATCTTGCTGTCCACACCAGCACTTTGGCTCTGCAAATAGTGAAATGTGGATTATGTACTTATAAGAGAAACCAAGAAAAAATTCCAGTGCAATAATACAGAAGTGCCAGAAAATGCTTGAAACCATATTTTATTGAAACTACTGATCTGTATATGTGGACACAACAGAAAGGACACATGAAACTTCCAATATATTTTCAGCTGACTTAATTTTCAAGAAATACACAACTTTTGTGGAGGTCCTGGAGTAGGTATACCAAAAACCCTACCTGAACTCTACTGGTTTGCATAATACTTAAACTTTTTGTTTTGAACTTGAGCACACAGGAGGAGTTCAGGCTGTATGTGCAGTGGGGCTGGGTTTATTTCCCATGTTATTTTCCCTACACAGCAGGTACAAGGTGCTGCCTCTCCAGCCAGCACAAGACAATCCGGGAGTAACGAACGCAAACGCAAAGAGCCTCGAGAGAAGGAGAGGGAGAAAGAGAAGAACAGCTGTGTTCTCTTGTAACAGAGCATGGATTCCACCTGGAGCCAAGTGCATGTCCTCAGAAGCAAAAACAAGGAGTCAAAAGGAAGACAAACCTGTTACATGCCGCCTGTGCCTGATTACCCCATGGATTCTGTTCACGTTCCAAGAGAGGATGGATGGCTTTGTACCAATCAGACTTCCTTCAAAGTCACGGCGCGAGCTGCTCAAGAGGGAATTCCAAACCACAGTTGGATGCGGCTGTGCTTTGAGTTAGTCATAAGAAATATTGCACCTTGTAGCTGAACACACAACTCATGGCAAGTCCTGTGTCATAGTGACATCCATTACTCATGACATCAGTTAGTAAGCTATTTTATCTTCTACTCTAAACAAAGATAATTCATTTTGTGTAAGGCTTTTTCCTGAAGTCTGTACACGAGCACAACGGAGTTCTGCGTTACTTCCTTAGTATGAAACTATATCTTAGGCTGGGTATAGTCTCCATGACATGAGAGCCCAAATAACAGCTGGGCACTGCCTCCTCAGTGTGTCCAGATTTCTTTGCTTCTGGATCTGGTATGTTTTTTTGAACCCAGATTTATACTTGTTACTGCTATCACTGCATCTCCTGGCCAGCTTTCTTGCCCCAAGAATATGTGACTTGATAGGCAGCATACGAAAATTGTCATGAAGAAAATGGGGCATTTATTAAAAAGCAAGATGAATATTGTTTGCTTTTCTTGCAACTACAAACTGGGTATGGCAACTCAGATGTTATCAGGGTTAAACAAGTAATTTTATAGGTAACTTCTTTTTCTTTTATTATTTTTTTCTCTTGTAGGTAAACTGGACCAGATAAGCTTTTATTTATTGACCTCTCCATATGATAGATGAATGATGAGAGGGAACTAAAGTCTATAATAATCGTTATTCTATATAAGAATGCAGAGTTAAAATAACTAACTATCTGCCTTTTATCCAGAAGTACCTTGAACTTCAACATGACGTTAACATGTCCACTTGTATATTTAAGCAAGTGTACTGTAGTTAAAAACACACTTTTTTGTTTGTTTTATAAATCATGTATTCTTAAAAAAGCACACTTCTGAGGGGTGAGAGAGGAGTGAAGCTCCCTCTCTGAGATGGTTTGAAAGGTGGTCAGGTGTAATATTTTGTTTTTTTAAATCACTAATTTAGAATTTTTGGAAACCAGATTTTTCTAATTTATGGGAACCAAATAAACATGTTGCATCTTGTAGTATTTATAGAATGCAGAAACAGAACACTTGATGAATTTTGAGGGAACCACAAATCTTCCTCCACTTCCATTAAATCAATAACAATTAGTTCTTGCTGAACCTTTTGATAAAAATTTCTATTTAGTGATTTGTAGATACTTTTGAAAAAGGCTGCTTCTCCTGGACAAGTTCTGTATCTGTGCTCTAAGCCTTAGTGTTCACACAGAATAACCTGGGCAAGAGGTGGAATATGACATTCCTGTTTCCAGGTGTTTGGAGAATGTCTGCAGAAGTGGGTGTCTAACACAATCCACTGGTAAAAAGCCACTTCACAATTATTTCAGACTGCACTGGCTGCACTGCTGGCAACCAGTCACCACACACATCTGCTACCAACCTAGAATGAAAATGAGATAAAGGAAGAATGTCTTACCAACTAAAGGGCCAATTTGTATCACTTTTCTTCCATGCCTTTTCCTCTTTTGTTTTTCTTCCACTTTTGTTACGATTTCCCTTTTATAATGATGAAGTAATGAACAGTAGGTCTCTAATATGTAAACTGTAAATTTAAAAATATCTTCTCTAGAAAAGTCATGCCCAGAGAAGTAATTTTAATACTTAATGTGTGTTGTTCAGATAATTTTCTATGTCAAAGCAAAGGTTGATGTCTTTTTTTTCCTTTGCAGCAGCCTAACTTCAAAAATTAATGTGATGGAGGATCACCAACATAATGACTTAGCTACTTTAAGTAGATGAGAAAATATTCCAATAGTGTCAATAACAGAGACTTTAAGCCAGAATGTTGTTTAAAAACATTCTGTTACTAAGATTTTTCCAAATTTTGTGTATTTACATTTATTTATTGACCTTGAAAAATAAATATGTCAAGCTAAGTGTTTGTTATTATTTTCAGTGACAGTATTGCCACTTCAGCTCCTTTTGGAAGGAATCTAGCTGTTGTGGCTATGGAGTTGATCTCTTTGCCTAAGATACTTGTTCATATTAGAAGAATTCATGTAACATTTCCAGATTCAGACAGATGTGCCTGAAACTTAATATACTGTAGTTAGAGGAATTATGGTCATTTGGTCACAGAGGAAGAAGAGTTAAATGCAATGCTCATCATGAAGTTGCAACTCCCAGATAATTCAGTTTCTTTCAATAGAGGAGTAAAGGTTTCAGGGTATTTGAGATGGAAGGCATGCTATAAAAACAGTCCTCTGTTAATATCCTTTTTTCTTTACAGGTCTTGAAGCTTTGGAAAAAAGGTAAAGAATTCCTGAAATTTAGGGCTGCATGAGTTGAACTTGTTAGTGGCAAAAGTTATAAGCAGTTGAGCTTCCTAATACCCAAAATGAAATTCACCTGGAAGCTTAATTTATGCCCTACTGGGAGTAACCATTCCAAAAGCACCTGTCACAGTTGGTACCTCTGACAGTATCTGAGGATCAAAAAACCTGAACAGAATTGCTTTTATCTATATGAAGTGAGCTTGGAAAACAATATTGCACCATTTAATCTTTGAGTACCAGGAAGACAATATCTACTTCTGTTTACTTCATTTGCCTTTTTTTTTTTTTTCCTCCAGCTCATGTTCTGGCAAAAGGGTATAGATTTATACTTTAAATCTATTTATACAATTCAGCATGTACATGCTCCAAATACCTACATAATATATATGAAAGTGTCCAGAAAAGTAGAGTAGAACTTGTTTTCCACTAGATAAATGCTAGCACAGAAAACAGAATCATAGAATTTTTGTTGTTGCATTATAGTTGTGACATAAAAAAGCTACATCCAAGTATTCTTAAGATTAGCAAAAAACAGAGCACTGCCGTAGAGATAAATGTTTTCTATAAGGCACTTTGTAAATGCTCAACTCCACCAGTTTTCTCGTGACACTCATGGAATCTGCAAGCCAGCAAAGCAGATCCAGAGGGTTGTAACACCAGAGAATGAACTTAGCATTCCTGAAAATTCACTTAAACACAATGCAAAAACTACATTTTGTTAGCTGTCCATGTTGTTCATGTAAGAAATGAAGTGTTCAGAGTTTCTGTGCAGAGCTGCTCTTGTGGCTCCCAGGAGTTCACATGAGCTCCAGGGGAAGCACAGGCTCTGCTGGCACTGCCAGGCAGGCTCTGACTCACTTGGGATGTCACATTGTCATGTTTCTTCAAATTTGTACACACAAGCTCTTGGAAAAAACTTTCCAGTATGTAATAAAAAGCAGTTTTGAGTTCTTGAAATTAATTTTCTTGTGCATTCAGCAGGAAATACTAAAGTGAAAGGTAAAGCTGATGTATTTTTAACTGAACCATTCTTCATTCCTGCTCCACTAGTTCTGTAACAGCTCATTGCTTGGATCAGCTCTTTGCATTAGGATGCTTATTAGGGAATCTATACAAAGTACATCCTTCAATACAACATACTGAATTAAGAGCTTATTTTATATAAAAGTAGATTTTTAAAGGTTGCAGCATTGAACAGGTGACTCAGGAAATGCACATTAATTGATGGAGAATCCTCATTAGAGAAAGCATATTACAGAAAAGCAAAAATAACAAGCTGTAGTTTGGTTGCAGTAAAATGCTCCCATTTTGTCCATCTGTGCTATGATGAGCACCTTGGGAGCAAGAAAAATCCAACTCTCAAAAATGTTAATTCAGGCCAGGGATAGCAAATGTCACGTGCAAGGCCTGAAAATGGCATTTCATCTTGACAAATGCACATCCTTTTTTATCAAGCATAACTAGCCAGAGACTGTTAGTGCTGAGTGGGAAAAGGGGAGGAGGTGAGTGACACCTTCTCACACCATGGCATGGGCAGTCTGTCTGATGGTCAGTGTTCTGTACAGCTCCCTCTTTTCAGATTGCCCAGTAGGAAAGCAGTGGCTGCAAGCTCAGCTGTGATCTGCTTTGATGGGGAAGAAATGCCACAGGGGAATGCTGAGGAGGAAAGAGAGGCTGGAACACAAAAAAGTCCCTATGCTACCTCTAGAGATTGTTTAAGGCTTTGTCCTTAATTTTGCTGTTATTTTGGACACAAATAGCTGTGGCACAGCGTGCAGTGGGACATTTTCTCACCTAGCTAATGCCCAGCAGGTTCATTTCCTGGCAGGTTGGCAGTGTCTGTCCCTGGACACACTGCTCTTCACTCTCACTGTGCTGTAAAGTCAGGACTAGCTGTGCTGATCCTCTGATAGCTCCAAATATTCTTATTAAATGTCAGTTGCCTACTGTTCAGTTTTGGTCAATGTCAGCTCCTATCACTCTGAGCTCTCTTTGCTGGAGAGCTCTCTAGAGAACTTGCTGGAATTTGCCTTCCTCCTTCCTTTTCTGGTTTGTAGGATTACTTGTGTTCATGGAGAAGCTTTATGTGCTGAAATGGGCAACTCCTTGTTTTTCAAGGTTAAAATCTTTAAATACTCAGTTAATTACCCTTAGAAAGTCAAGATCCCATGTCTGCCTCAACAGCATAGAAAAACATGCAACAAAATAGTGTTATTTTTGGGAAATCCTCGGGAATGATCCAGATGAAGTTTTAGCACTCAAAGGAATTGAAAAGTTTGCTAGCTCAGTCTGCAGAGTGCTTACAAATAGTGTAACAGTGCTGGAATCCAAGGCAGCTGCTGCTCTGGTCAGAGCAGGCAGTGAGTGAAATGGGGGCTGTTTGATAGAGTCAGACTCTCAGCCAAATGTACAGGCACCTTGGGGTGCACAGGGACACAAACTCAGCTAAGTTTTATTATTTTTTTAAATTACTCTCTTGAACTTCCTTTAGTGCTGACCCAATTTCAGTTTAGATCCCATCCACCATAAGTGACACCTGTTGTGAAACATAGGGGATTGATCCAACAGTGTCTCATGAGCCAAAGCCTTTAGCTGAGACAAACTGAGGTTCTCCATCACAGAGCTGGATGAAATAATGGGATACTTATCTGTCTTGAAGTTCATGTTCACTTGTTGAAGCCTTTAGGAAAATCTGGATGGGCTTTTTGAGTTAAAACTTCAGCTGTAACTTTGAAAAGTTAAGTTTATGCTAAGCAGTTTTGAAACTTTTTCCTTAGTTTCACATTTTTAGATTTCTTCTGAATGTGTTTCCAAAAAAGTTGGGATAACTTGTATTTTTGTCACAAACCCTGTGATGGCTTTTGTTCCTGCTTATTAGCACATGCCAAGGAAAAGGTCAAAGCTGTAATAAAAGAAACACCAGTGTGTATTAAATCACTTTAAAACTTAAATCAGCTGAGTAATGGGAACACCCTTGGGTTTGCTCATCTCTTGTTTTGGGGGACTCTAAAATATTTACAAAAACAGACAATTTTCTCTCCAATATTTTGGTATCAGGCCAGCAACAGGCCTGTTAATTTGAGGGCTTTTGTTATTGCAGATTAACCAGAGCCGGAAACTGGTTTATCTTAATTACAGTTGTGTTCACAATTGAGTTTTAGTGAAGCCCTTCACAGTGAAAGTTTGAAACCAGGTTCTCTGTGAGTAACAGTAGGGGGATTTTGGCCAATTGCATGGTTATATGTTACCAGTGATTCTATTAGCTACAGAAAAAAAATATTGCTGTGGAAATAAAATCCTTCCATTGCTTGGAAAAGCATAGTAGCAGGTGGTATCTTCAAGACACTGCAGATGGATGCAGTGAATCAAGGAACCTGCTTGTGGCCTTTAAACTATTTGTAATCCAGCTTTTCCATTTTTATCATGAATAGTTGCAATAAGTACATATTTGCATTCCATATATTCGGGTTACAGCAGGTATGCTTGCATTTCTGGATTGCTTACGTGCTTTCTCTTAGGGATTGGCAAGCAAAAATAATTTTAGAGAACCCTTTTAAAAAGTAACCATAGGTACAATGATTTCAAGAGACAAACCTATTGTAGCAAGGGTTTCTTCACTTGTAGTTTGATAACTCTTGAAATGACCAGTGCTGTAACATTCTGCTGGAAAGTGTGACTGGTGAGGGAGTTACAGTGCAGACACTGATGAAATAAGCAGGTTCTGGTTTGGATGGGCTTTGTATTTGCAAAAACATCCCCAGTTAATGCAGGTTGCTATCAGATTGTACTGGACAGATCAGAGCACCTGTGATTTACTTTTCCCTGTGTTTCTGCAATGTGTTGTCAGTGTTTACAACTTTGATAGCAGTTCTCAGAACTACAGAAGTATCAAGTACTTGTGCCACAGAAATCTATTCTAAATCTGTTACATCTTGCTCAGTGTTATGTTAAATTCCTTACAGCAACTTCTTTATAAGGGAGTGAGAAATACTGTCAGCAGTTTCCCCACAATAACCTGATAGAGCTTTAATGTTAAATGACAGAGTTTTGGTTTATATTACAGCTTCTAGCAAAACAAGTTCTTATCAAAGTTTGGTTTTATTTAATAATTTTCAATTATCCTTTTATCTGGTCACCAGCTGCATAGCCCTTAGTTGTGATAATCACCTTTTACACACACATGTAAGCTTAGTGAAGAAATTACTGATGGGACATACAAAAATGAATCCTACAGAAGTCACCCCAAGTTCTCCAGTGCTAAGTCAAATATTTGTTGTCTTAACTGCCTTGACTGGGTGTTTTTACAATGAAATGTTTTTTTTTAAAAAGCCTCCCCCACAAAGCCTGACATATTTTAGAAAAGTTCCAAAATACTTCCAGATTAGTAATGTCTTCAAGATGCCATCAGAATTGTGCAATTCCTGTGTTAAATCAGCAGTTTAGCTGTGAGTCTTAGTCATGCCATGCTTACTTGATCTCTCTTAAAAGGAAATGCAAAGTAAAGCTGATGCAAGTGACTCTGGATTGACCAAGAGAGGGGAGAAGTTAAAAAAATTAACTTGTGTTTTAGAGGTGCATGACACAATTAAATCTAGTCATGCAGTATCATTTGTACCAATGTATGTGAATGAAATACTTCTCATCATGTGACACCATTATCCAGCACTGTAATGGCATCTACAAGTTCAACTACTGAATGTTTTGCATTTTAAAAGCCTTAATTGTTTATATTGTATTAATGTGTTTTTAAAGACTATAAGGAAATAACATTTCCTTGTAAATTGTTAAAATAATTTTGAACACAAATAGTTTTCAGAAAAATCCAGTTCTGTATCTTGATACCCCTTTTTGTTTATGTACCACAAAGCTGTTAAAATCTGTTACCTTTTAAATAGTGTCTCCTGCTATCAGCCTCTCTAGTTCAAGGTCTTTACCCAACTGAGATTTATTTTGGTTAACAGTCTTCTGAAACTCATTGTATGTAAATAAATTTAAGTGAGCAAACTTAAATAAATATTTCATTTAGATATTTAAGTTCTTTCCTAATAATAAAGCTTGGATGATATACTTTAAAAAACATATTTAAAAATCCAACAAACAATAACCCAACAAAAACTCACTCTGGAAAAAAAGGATAGACTTCTGGTGCTCTTCAGCTTTTGAGAAATTCAAAGGTTTCAGCAATTTGTTTTCAATCAGTTTTTTTCCCCATTGTCTGAGTTTTAGTATTTTAGGTGAAATGATTACACCTGCACAACCACATTTTTAATTTACTTAAGTAACTGTTGGAATGCATATCTAGACTTTTACAGGGAACCAAGCACATCTTAAGTTTTACTTTTGTACCTCTCTAAAGCTTTGTCTTTTAAGGTTATAAACTTTGAAATTGCCCATTCAATCCCTTAGCCACTATAAATTCATCTGGGAGCAGGTTTCTGTTTTTTGTGTGTTGTCACACCTGATAGAGCACAGACTGCAGCAAAATGCACAAATACTTTGGAAAATGCACTGGGAATTTCTATTTCCTCCTGGAAACTCCTGCAGCAAAATTCAGTAAATTGAACTTCCTAGATTTTTAAGACTTGAATAAGATGTATTACTATATCAAGGTAAGTGACACACTGACTGAGACTGCATTTGTTTTGTTTAAACTTAAGTATTTATCAGATGTGAATATGCATATAGGACTAATTAGAGACAATGCTGTTGCACAGCAGGTTTCTCAGTTTCTCTCTTCTCCATCCTTCCTGAAAGGCTGCTTACTCAAAACCAGTTTAGTTGAACTCATTCTCTGCTCTTGATTCCCCTGGAACACTGCAGGTGTTCAGCAGTTCTTCCACACAGCAAGCAGAAATCAGCATCTTCTTACTGTCTCATGCCTTAAAAAATGTAACTGAAATCCTTCTTTCACAGGCAATCTGGATCAGAACCTTTCCAGCTCTTATTCAAGGACTATTTCCTAAGCTCTTCTGTTCTGCTAGGAGTGCCCCGTTATTTGGGCAGCCATCCAGCCCCCAGCTTTTCCAAGTGGGATTCATTGCTTTTCTCCCTTGCTGAACAGCAGAGTTGTGGCTGTACCCTTACCCTGGCTGGGTGCTGAATGAGTCCTGACCTGGCTGCCTGGCATTTCTCTTTGGGCCTGGTTTAACACAGGCCCTTCCATGCTGACCCAATCCAAATGGTTTAACAAGATGCAGCGTTCTGCTCAGGGCTGCATCAGGAGCAGCTGCAGGAGTCCCCAAGCCCTGCAAGGAGTTTGTGGTTTCTGATGTCAAACCCCAGCTGCTTCAAACTTCCACAGAGCTTTGCTAAACACAAAGAGCAAACTAAAATTGTTTCTTTGGGCCTTGCTTGAGTATTTTGCTATTTTTTGGTTCTAATCTTTGTTCTGTGAGCAAATGTGCTTCTGTTGACACTGTTACTGTCAATTCACTAACAGTGAAGGAGACAAGTCTTAGTTAGAACCTAACGCACCCATGCTTTGATTTGCTATGCCAACATGTCTGTTTAATTCTGCCTGCCTTCCCCAAAGACTGCTTTAAAGACTTACTAGAAGCTATACAGAATATGAAGGTTTATTTCAAAAGAATACATTTGCAAGAATACACATAAATGCACTCAATGTAACAGTACCTTCTGCAAAAATAGGTTACATAATACCCAGTAATGAAGGAACAAATCTTATTTCTCTACAAATTAGAAAGCAGAGATAATAGTCCGGACAACCTTCAAAATGGAGGTTATTGTGGATGTTGTGAGAAGTAGCTAACCTTAAAGCATGACACCACAGAGCTAATGTTGGCAAATCAAACTACTAGCACACAGCTGCAAACTATCCTTTTGTACAGAATTAACAAATATTTTGGTTCCAATGTCTTTTTACACAGCTCTAGTGCCTCAGGGAAAATGCTTATCAAAGATACACAAAAACTATCCAAAATTACAACGTAACTATGAAAATGCCTCCAAAATTGAGAGGAAAATAATCATGTTAAATTAAAAAATTTAACCAGGATTTCCAGACAAGATTTCCTGTTCTTAATCAGAGAAAGTTTACAAGAAATTTCAATAAGTTATCTTGAAACCAAACAGCTGTAGATCTTAGAATCTTCGTGGAGGTCCACCTTTAAATGGCTTAAATCCTGAGCCACTTCCCCTCTGCATGGAATTGCCTGTGATCTGTACAACTCTATTAATGGGTGAAGAGTTACTGGAAACAGAAGTTTTAAAAAAAAGTGTTATGATACATACCTAAACTCCTGGTGCACAGGTAATAACATTCTTATATCTCCTATCAACTGTTAAACTGTAAGTCTCAAAAGAGACTTGAAAACATGCAGGAGAAGAGACTTGGCAAGAAGTCCCTCCGTGCTGTGCTGCACACCTGGGGAGCCCTGTGCTGGCTGGGCAGGTGGGGCTGGGGCTGTGCCAGGGGGTCACCCAGCTGCTCCCCACACTGCTGCACCTCCTAAGGACACCACAGCCTGCAGGGGCTCAGTAGGGGATGGAGAGGAAGGAGTGCTTTCTGTACCTTGTATGTGGGGCCATCATGCCCCCTCCTCCACGGCCATCTCCCATTCTCCTTGTGTCATGGTAGCCACTTCCTTGAGAACTAGGTCCATGCCACTCTTTCCTTGGTCCAGCTTCACGACTGTGGCGTTCTACGACGTGTCTGTCCTCGTTGTAGTGCTGGGGAGGAAGGGACACAACGTCATTCTCACAAAGAAAGGACTGTTTCACCTACAAGGAACAGGCCTGTCAACAAAGACACGCTTACAGCTGATAGAATAAACACAAGTCTTTCAAGATTTCAGTCCACAGGCTGCTCACACATGTTTACAATATTCCTGTGACTTCTAGGTAACAAACTTAATGACAATTGTGTGGGTATGCAGTGAGTGAGGTTCCACAAACGCATACTTTACTTCCAATTCTGCCCTGAACTCATTATCACTGGCATAAAACTCAGGAAGGATAACATTAATGTCACAGACGCATTTTATGAAAAATCCTTTCTTTAGGATTTTCTCTCCTGAGAAGCCGAGAGGCCTCTGGAACAAAATGTAATCAATGGTTATCTGCTGCTGTGGAATGCAACAGGTGCATCTGTGATTGGTCTCACGTGGTTGTTTCTAATCAATGGCCAATCACAGTCAGCTGACTCAGACTCTGTCTCAGACACAAGCCTTTGTTATTCATTCCTTCTTTTTTTATTCTTAGCTAGCCTTCTGATGAAATCCTTTCTTCTATTCTTTTAGTATAGTTTTAATATATATCATAAAATAATAAATCAAGCCTTCTGAAACAGAGTCAGATCCTCATCTCTTCTCTCATCCTAAGACCCCTGCGAACACTGTCACACATTAATACTTTTTAAATACTTCAGGAGTTACCAGCAGGAGTGAGTTAATCTGTAGTCTTTAAAAAGAAGTCTTGCAGAAGGATTTTCACTTAGTATCACGTTACAAATTACAATTACAAACTGCACTGAAAATAGCAGGCAGTGACTGTATGGTTAAAACCCTGAAAAGGTGACAACAAATTCTCAAAAGCTTCATCACCTACTCTCTCAGGTATTGTTCAAAAGAATAATGAACAATATGTAGGTTATCATAAAGATAACAAAGTTATCTTTACTACAACATAAAGATGCCAGACAAGAAGAATAGGGTAATTTTTGCATGATTAAAAAAGAGCCTTTAACAAAAAGAAAACTAAGTTGAAAATAGGCAGAATGCTTGTGAATCATTTTGATGATGTTATATGGTCATTTTTCCAGCATGAGCCTGCATTTTCCAGCCTCTCCTTCACAGACACAAACACAAGAAGGTGACTCACTTGTCCTCCACCTCTGTCTCCCATCACGCCCCGTTCTCCTTCCCTGCCCCCGTAGCCGGAGGCGCTGCTGCGGCTCCCGGGCGGCGCTCCCCTCACGTGGCCGGACACTTCCCTTCCCGACCGCTCCGGCCGCTCGCCTCTGTAAAAATTGCTTTCATCAAAATTTGGGTTTCAGTATAGTTGAACTGGTACCAAAGCACAGCACATATAGACAGCAGAGATTCCTGTGGTTCCTAGCAACCTGCAGTGACTTAGAAACATTCCTTTAAATCTTTGTGGCTTTTTAAATAATTCAAGCTCACATGCTACTTGTTTATACCTGCATTCTACACAAAAGCCTCCTTAACTCTGTGTTGCTACTCATGACTAAAACAGAATGCTGGAAATCAGCAACCAGTTCCTAGATGAGATTTAGCATTTGATACCCTACAATGCTTTTCTTTAGGAGGAGAGGGTCTATTCTCTCTTTACACACTAATTCTTGAGGAATTATGGATGAACTTTACAAGAACCACTACTTTCCCTGGTCAGTCAGCACATTTACCTGCCATCCCGTTTGTCTGTGCTGATGCCTCCCTCGCCCTTCCAGTTGGTTTGCCGGGGTGGGTTGGAGGCGGTTTCTCTGGGGTGTCGGCCGTGAGGGGTGTCTGGTCTGTCGTGAATGATCACCGTCCTCCTCTCATCCCTGTCTCCCCGCACCTCGCGCCTGTCCGTGTCCCGCAGTTCGCTTCTTGCCTGTGGTGGTTCATTTCTTCTGGACTCACTGAAGGTCTTGGGGTATCTCTCAAAGCCTGGCTCTTCCCTTCGTGCTGTTGGGCGAGTCTTTTTTGCCTCACCTTGATTTACAAAACGATCTCGCCTAAGTTGTTAAAGTAGGAAAGAGTCATTTGCTTGTTTCCCATTTTCACCTTTCTCTGCACATGTAAGCACATGCATGAGGATATAAAATATCACTCATCTTTGTATTAGTTCTTTGTGAAACAGAACTAATATATATGTGGAACAGAAATCCTTCCCACCCAAAACTGTATTTATTTCTACAATTGTAATTTTGAGCTTGAGTTCTAACAGCCAGTTAAACATTTCTTTATGCATTTATTTGTTTCTATTTTGGTCAGTGTAATTTAAGCAACTACAGAGCCGCCTTTTTGCCCACTGAGGAATGCTCTATTTCTCAAGTCAGAATTGTAAATACAATTCTAGTTCACTGCAACCTAAAAGCAGAATTCCAGAAGGTACAATTATGTGGTCTTAGCTTTACTAGTGATTACTGGAACCATGACATTCCATCTGGAACCAGCATTTATTGCACAGTAAATTACACAGGTAATCCACAGGAACTTGTGACTAAATAGGAAAGAGGAAGGAATAATTGCAAAAATCCTTTTGAAATGCCTCACAAAAAAAGGCCACCAGGTAGCTAATTTAAAGTCCTCAGAGAAAAGCAGATTAGAGTCCATTATAAAAGTAGCCAGTCTTGAAGACAAGAAATGTCAGGACAGTACTGCAATTCTATTATATCAGAACTGTGTGAAGCCTTTAGCACCACATTCAGTTTTGAACAGTCAGGAGTGAAATCCACAGAGATGCTGGCACACAAATACCTGCTCCATTATTTAAACTTACCTATCAAAAGAAGATGATGGAACAGAACCTTCTGGATATCGGCCTCGTTCTCTGTGATCAAAGTCATTGAACCTGTTCTGCTGGCGGCTGTAATCTGAGCCATGGCCAAAACGTGCGTCTGTATCAAGAGCCATCTTCTTACTCTCGTTCCAGTAAGGATCATCTCTCCTTTAGCCAAAACAAAGGAACCCTCATCAGTCACAGGTAGCCAAATCAAGGCCTAATATGCAGAAAATTGTTGAGAGTCAGTTGTCTATTTTAGGAGATGCTCATTTGACCTTTGGAAAGCCACTGACAAAGGTAGACTCTTTAAAGAGTAGTAGACAAAATCATTTAAGAAAACACCCAAAACTAACCATCCATTTAGCAGAAATATGAATTCTTAAACTAGAAGCTTCAACCATTAAGGCAGAACAGCTTTTCTCAGCAAATGCTCTAGATTGTGGCTTTTTGCCCACACAATAAGAATTAATTCATGGGATGCTTCTCTAATTTCAAAGCTCCCTCCGACAGATAAGGAGTGTTTCATGTTTGTCATAAACTAATGCCAAACCAAACAAATACCAGAAATCCAGTTCTTTTGTGAAGACTACCTGCTTCAGGTCCAAATGCATTTTCAAATCTGATACAGGGTTTGCAGCTCTTTTTATTATGCACTGCAAATGACCAGTTTGAGAATTACCTGTGATCTACATCCC
The DNA here is from genome assembly GCF_035770615.1 of Melospiza melodia melodia. Taxonomy (NCBI): domain Eukaryota; kingdom Metazoa; phylum Chordata; class Aves; order Passeriformes; family Passerellidae; genus Melospiza; species Melospiza melodia. The sequence continues at coordinate 6,876,786 of NC_086208.1, read as the reverse complement.
GTGGCCGTTTCAAAGAATTCCTCTTCTCCTGCTCATAGCGGAGCTGCTGCTGCTGCCGCCGCAGCTCCTCCCTCTCCCGCGCGATTCGCTCCGCTTCTTTCCGACGCTCCTGCCACCAAAGGAACAAAAACAGAGCAGCTCTTTACTAGAGATACACAGAGAACAGTTAGCAAGGATCCAAACATAGCCCTTGTCAGTTTTCTGCTGAAAGTTATCTGATAAAATTCATCCTTGGGTAGCATCTAAGATTAAAGAGCACAGGGAAAATTTCTCTAAAAAAGTAGACAACAGGTCTGAAGATGCTGTTGGCTGTTACACAGAAATGTCTCCAGGTAATTTCTTGTATTACTACTGTACTTATTGGCCAGAAACACTTCTTGAAGTTTGCAGTGGTATTCTATAGGAAAAATTCAGTCTAATTATGGAAGAGTGGTATAGACAAAGTGATCTATTGTACTTCATGTTTAGAGACTGACTTGTAAAGCTGCTACAGTAGCGAGCATTTTACATCAAATTACTCCCAAGCAAACAAGATGAAGATTCCCGTTGTTGTACAATGTGAATTATGTAATGTTTGGCTGGCTTTTAGGAAACAAAAAGGACTGGGTAGAAGAGTGAAGAGCAAAATTCCCTGCAAGGGCAAACTGGGCCATGCTCCAAAGAGCTTCTGCCCACCTGTTCAATCCGAACACGCTCTCTCTCCAATCGCTCCCGTTCCATCCTCTCCCTCTCCAGCTTCTGCCTCTCAATTTCCAGTCTCTCCCTTTCCCTCTGCAGGCACTCTTCTCGCTCGTGCATTATCCGGATCCGCTCTCGCTCGCGCCGCTCCCGCTCTGCAATTTCTCTTCGCCTGAAGAAAAAAAAAGAGGGAGCAGAAATTCATCTGAAAATTTTTGTCATCCAAAACTAACATCACCTTAGACATAGTCATTCAAAAGTTAATTCAGAGTAAGCTCTTCACAGAAATCCTTGCACCACAAGTCTACTCCTTTTAGCCCCAAGTAGCCAAAGTGGTTTTAGCTTATCTACAGAACCATTAGCATTAACTGATAGGTAAAGTTATTTCAAGAATCATTTCTTGATGTATTTTATTCTTAATTTGGATTTCTCATTTGTCATGTGGCACACAGCAACAACAGTATTCAGTAGCCAAGAATATGATTTGATCTAAAAAATAAATGCTATTTTAGCTCTTCTTCAAGCTAACAAAACATTTACTTAGGGTTTTCTGTTCAAAAAATTAAGACAGACAGCCAATCATGATTACTCTGAGTTGCACTGGTGAGTTGACTCATGAACAGCTTCATTTTGCTTTCTCCTTTTCACCTCCCATAATACAGCCTAGAGGAAGCACAAAAGGCATTTTCTCCTTTAAGCTTTATGCTTGCTGGGAATTCCTTTGTTTAGGAATTGTTTCCCATTGTTTTGGGAAACCCAGCTAACAACACAGCTCATTTAACTGCTCTTTGCAAGCTTTTGGCCAGATGAGAACAGAAGAACAGAACAGTGAAGCCATTTGGTCTTTCTATTTAAAGGGTCAAGATTGTATTAGGCTTGATTTGTCATTTAGACATACAACATTCTCAGTGTGAAAACAAACAAGCAAATACCAAACACTACTTTTAGCCCTGTCTCCTAGTCTACTTCTCACCTTTCCAAAAAGAAAACTGGCATGCAGTAATATTTATGAGATAGACCCCACACTGTAACAAACTCTAAGCTGTGTGTGTACATATACAGCTGTTAAAAGATTACACAAAATTTTGGAGTTTGTTAATTCCCATAAAGATACTGTTAGGTATCCTAGGTATCTATGTTAGATAGAGTCCCAGACTTTAACATCTGGTTAGAAGGCTTGACAGAATGCATTCTGATTAGGTTTCTAAATATAGTATCTGATCAATTAATGTATACAATAGCCTTTAGCAAAAAGTTGGGTTACTACCTTCGCAGTTCAACAGCTCGTCGTATCCTTTCCAACCGAACCATGTGTTCTCGCAATCTCTGTTCCTTCATCTTTTCAAAAGGCAAGATATCCTTTCTACCCCTGTATTCCCTGAATTTCACTTTCTCTTGAATAATACGCTCTTTGTTCCTCAATATCTGTGGCTATAGATAGAGATTACAATGGTTATTTCAGAAGTCTCATTCATTTAGGGAGATTTCTGGATGCTATGTTCAAGTATGATTAATGACTTAGCAATCCCAAAGCATACAAAGCTTCTATCTAAGCTTAACAGTTAGTGATAGTTTATTGACTCTTCAGTGCAAATATCAACTGCAAGGCAGGATCAAATCAGGTAAGGATTGCATCAAATCTATAGATACTTACTTTATCAAACCTTCCCCTTCTAACTGTCCTAGTGTGGCCTTGGTCTCCTTTTGTTTGGTCTAAAACTACAACTTGACCTGGGCTTTTACCACCTAGTGAAGGGGGGAAACAAAAAAAAAAATAAAAGAAGGTTTAAAAACACACACAGAGCTATGTCTATTTGCCTATTAAAAATTCTTCTCAGTGAAATTGCTAAATCTCTGAAGTGAACTGGTACTGGTAGGAGAAGCATACCAGCACATGCCTGTAATTAAATATTAGTATAAAGTATGGAAGTAATAAATGTGTTACTGGAGTCTAAAAAAGAACAGTTGTTTAACTGTCTGGTTTCCAGTAAGAGCAAGAACATGCCCCCAAGACAAGTCAGACACACAGATTCAACAGGAGGAAATATGGCTATATGGCATACTTATTCTTTTCTTTTCTTCAGTTTTTTTAGTGGATTCTTGATTAGGGCCACTTGTTCCATTATCACTCTTCTCATCTTTACCTTCTGTTTTCTTGGTTTCTTTACTTTCTTTTTTTTCAGATTTCTCTGATTTCTTTTCTTCTTTTTTGGTTGACGGAGTTCTTATTAGGAAAAAGAACACAAAAATCTAATGAGGGAAATTCAGCTTCGAGGATTTTCGCAATTTCAGAAGATGTGAAATTCCTTACTTGCTGGCTTTGTCACTTGATGCAGTCTTCTTATCTCCTACGCTCCTACCCGAACTAGATTTCTCATCACTTTCCTTCTTCAACTCTTTTTTGGAGGGATCACCTTTCACCTATTTTTTTTTTTTTTCAAAAGCAAATAGGTTAATACAGATTCTTGTCAAAGATGGTCTATTTTGGGTAAAGTCTTCATGGAATGAAACCTACTTTCTCCACAGAGATCTGCTGTCCGTGCAGCTCTGTGCGGTGCAGGTGTGCGATACACCGGGCCACTTCTGTGCTAGAGGACATTGTTACTATGCCGTAGCATTTTGCCCCCGGGCTTCGTGCATTTGTGACCACCTTTGCACCAAGTACCTATGCAAACAGGAAGAATTCAGGTTCTAAGAGAGACATTTCTAAGGAAGGTATGGTATTGCAATAAGATTTTTACCCTTGTATATAAGAAAACAAAAATTCAACCCAACCCCCTCAATTCACCAGCAACACAACTCCCACCCCGCTACAAAGATTGACTGACACTCCCAAATTCTCAAAAGCTTTGAGAACCTCATCCCAACTTGCACATTAAGGAATATTAATGCTTGCATCCTGTTTTGACCAGTCACCTCCTCATGCCCATTAACTAAATGCTACTCTTCAGTTATTGGCAAAATTCATTCACAGAAAAAGCACTGACCTGAATTTGATGGTTCATCTCTGACAGATGAACCCCCACAAAGAAAGTCAGCAGCTGCCAATTAATGGCAGGAAGGTATAAGCAGCATTATGTAGTGACTCAATAAGGGAGCCAACTCTTCAAAGTCATCTAGCAAGTGTGCCAGTTAAGCCATTTTAGCAGTCAACTCTGACATCTGCTTCTTGAGAAGGTATTAACCTTTGTGCTCCTCCTTGCTAGAATTTCTATGGCCACTGGAGCCAGCCTTTTTGCCATAGTCATGCTTTAAAGGCAACAATTTTATCTTTCTAGCTGCCATAAATTTTATCTTTTTAGCTGTCTAGACTGTCATGGTACAGTCATGAAATATTTCCCAATCAATTTTAAAACTGGGAAGCTACATAAATGTAAGTACCAACCAGCTTTACAGTGAAAACAGCCAAGTAAATGGAAGTTTCAACAAAATATACTCTCAGGTGTCCACACGTGTGAATGCATTAAATAATATCACCTACTAAATTCACTGGAAACATCAGATATGTCAAAATCAATACACATATTTGATAGTCACAGTGCTCAGGTTCTAACTAGTTCCCAAGATACAATAGTGCCATACCTGCACAGGCTTACACTAACACTACAAATTCAGAGTTATCAGCAACTCCTTTGGGAAAATGAGAACCCTGGGTTTAGAAGACTGTGGAAATCTTGAAAGCTAAGCATTGTTCTATGGAATTTGTATGTTTCAATTAACCAAAATTGGGAAAAGAGACTTAATTTAGGCAGACTGTAAAAAAAAAAAATCAAGTCATTGAAAGAGTTCCTAAAGCATCATACATTAAATGTGATATCTTCTTACCAATTCTTCCCGTTCATAAGCCTTCAGAACACATTTTAGAAACAACCTCCCAAAGCAGGATGTTCTAGAAACACTATTTGTATTACAGTTTTATCAGTTAGTACGCTATCTTGCACTCATGGTTAAATACAATTGCTACAAAGGAACATAGCCATCATTATTTTAAAAGTCAGTTCTGACCAGAACTTTCAAGTATTGTGAAATTTCTTTTGTACTTATCTTACCTCCACAGGAAGAAAAATTTCTTATAAAATGAATAGATGGCTCTTCCTGTAAGCATACACTCTTACTGCTGCAATATGGGGTTTTAGATTGCACTGGTCAGACATTTCCTCTCAAACCCTTATTTAAATCAAGTATTAATTTCTGTAACTGAGTAGAGGAGGAGGAATAGACACACGCCACACACATGGTATCACAGCCCATAAAATACCTTTCCATATTTGCCAAAGAGATTTTTCAAGTCAGCAGCTTTTGTGTTGGAAGACAGTCCGCTAACCCAGAGGTTCCTAGTTGAACTTCCACTGCTACCACTAACACTGCTCGTGCTTCCTGCAACAAGTTTTACAAACAGCCAAAACATTAAGGAGACAAAGGTAACATGAATATTTTACTAAAGTGTTGCTGAAAAGAGAAACTTAGCCTGTTACCTCTAAGTAATTGTTTATCTGGTTACCTTTCTTGAAAAGATTTCTATAGAAAAAAAAAATATATGCTATAAGATTTCATTCATTTAACCAGGTATTGAGACCAACAGTTTGGTTAGCTTGTATTCAAAGGATAGAGACAGAAAAATAATACAAATCTTTTGTTAAAGGCATGCTTTACTCCTCATCTGGGTATGTACATTTAGCTTCAATATCTGGCTCTTATCATTAGCTACCATCCATAAAAAGGGTTTTTTTGCACACAGTATTTGTTCTCCATCATGATGTCTGTACAGTGCTCAAGTTACCAGAGACAACAGAAAGGCAAATACAGGAGACTTGGATAATCCCAGCCTCCAGAATCATGTGATAAATTTCCACAACTTCAGAGTATTGGCTTCATCCGGAGCAGTTTTTTAAAAATACTACTGGATGTAGAACTAGATACAACCCACCAAAATTATTTCCCACATACTAAAGAAAATACTAAATAAAAGCTGGAAAAACACTTTGTGCCTTAAATACTCCCCTCACCCCATATATTAGGTATTTTTGCAACAACATAGCAATAAGAACTCAAAAGATATTCATGTCATCTCATTCCCAGTATCTTTCAGCCCTCAGTTATGTAGCTCAGCTTGTTGTTTGCTGCTAAATAAATGAACTGCTTTGGGATATGTTAAAATGTAGCCAGTCCTACAGGCAAGACCAGAGCTAGTCTCCATCTTGACAGCTGGAAAATCTGGTGATATGCAGAGTTTTAAAAGGTAATTTAACCATCTTGAGAAGATAGTTTTGTTTCTTCAATGCATCAAGATTAACTATGAGCAAAAGGCAACATCCCAGTTACGATCATACTGAGGTTATCTTGATATTAGTTTAGATATATAAGGAAGAAATTCTTCCCTGTGGGCCGTGGCATTGGTTGCCCAGAGAAGCTGTGGCTGCCCCATCCCTGGACAAGGCTTGGAGCAACCTGGGATAGTGGAAGGTGTCCCTGCCCACAGCAGGGCATTGGAACAAGATGATCTTTAAGGTCCCTTCCAACCCATAATACTCTGTGGTTCTGTGATACACTTAGACCACCAATAAACACCAAGAATCAGCCACTATCCTGGCTTTGGCTGTGTATATTAAGAAAGCCTTACAACAGTTACTATCGTAGTTATCACATATGCTACATAAATGAGGACACAGCAAATCTGCTTTCAGTTTCATTGTAAGCATCTACAGAAGACCCAATTATGTCTGCCACAAAAAATTTCCTCTCAAATCCATTTATCAGGTAAAGTTTCATTTGTTCCTTAGTGTTATGCCAGAGATTCTGACAAAGGTTTTTGGCAGAAAGGGAGTAGGTAAAATAAGGAGACACATGAGCTCACACAAATGCATCTCTTCAACCATGAAGCACCAATATAACTGGTGACATTAATGTGCTCTTGAGCTCCACTCTTCAAATTTGTAATCACAACACAAGGTTTTATGGAAATAGGTAGAAACTCCAAGGCTCCAAGGTTCAAATTTAATACATTAAACAGCCACAAGTGCAATTTTGCAAGCTGGCATCTCAGCTATAGTACTTGTCTGAGACTTTAGTTTATTTAAAAATGAGTTAGAATTACAAACAAGAAAAAAAATAATTGTCATTACATCTAAGTACTTGCAATTATTTTTTGCTTGTTTTGCTGTAAGTTACAGCAGACTTATCTGAAAATTATAGCTTCTCATCAAAACAAACACCTGGGAAATGTTAAATGAATTTGCTCCCAAAAGTATTTTGCAATAGAAGAACATATTTTCATCAAGTCTTTAGAATAAGTATTTTTGATCTTATGATAAACCTGGCATAAAGAGAAACAAAATATATGGACACATACATATAGCAAATGCCTACTGTACCTCTAGCATAATTTACTAGAGATGGCTGAGTTAAATCATAGAAACCATTTTATTATGTGGCAAGCAATTTCTCAATCAGGAAAGCATTTAGTTTAAGAAATACTACTCTAATTCGGAATAGTTACCTTTATCATCCTTTGATGTTGTCTTGCTTTCTTTAGATTCCTTAGTAGAGCTAGAGAAGCAAATTAAAAAAATCAGAAGAAAGTTGAAACTACAGAACTTGGTGTTGCATTTTATACTACTAACACTAACAGACAAGTTAACATTTCAAAAAATAAAAATGAAAAAGGGCCAGACTGTATATTTGAACAAATGATTCCCTTATGGATTCTTGCACTGATTTTCCCCAAGATGCCTGAAGATCTAGATTTTCTGACAACTCTATTCAGTGGATATATGGCAATCTTCTCCAGATTTCAGGACGGGGACTTGACTTCATTTTGTGTTCTTAGAACTGATAGCTGTTCATTACCATCATCACAAGGACATTTAAAAAAATCGTCAATTTGAAAAAAATAAATAAATGCTGACAATTCGACAATGCAATCAGTAGGACATAGTGTCTATACGAAGATCTTGAATTTTAAAAAGTAACTTATGGCGGTCAAAAAACCTACAGGCAGGAGCATAGGATACTAATTATAAGATTCTTGCTGCTACCCCCTTAATGCAGAGTGATCTTATTGAATGCTGGTACTCAGTATCGTAAAGAACTGACATAGAAAAACAAACCTCTTTGCTTGACCAGAGGCCCCAGTAGACGAGGGACCTTTCTTCAAAGTATCCTTTTCTTTGTCTCCAGATTCTGCTTTCTTTGAACTTTCTCTGGCTTCCTTCTTGACTGGATCACCCTTCACGGAGTCTTCCTTCTTACCATCTTTATGGTTCTCAGTCACCTCATAGTCCTTGCTTTCCTTCTCCAGGCTCTGTGAAATGGTATCCTGCACATCCTTTGGCTTACTTGCTTCAGAATCTGTAATTTTCACATTTTTACCTGTTTCTAGGAGGTCATCACCATCAAAATCCAGAGTGATGGCATCTTCGGCCTGGATTGTAACCGATATGTTATCATCCTCAGCTTCTTTCACAGAGGGGTTAGCTTCCATCTCTTCATGAGCCGTGTGATCAGCCTCAGCTAGGCTTTCTTCTGAAGGAAGAGGTTTAGATACTTCTTGTGTACCATCACCAGAACCTGCTTTATCTAAGAGGATTTAACAGGAATAAATATGGCAAAACAAGAAGTTTAAACAATTTCATATGCATAAGCTAGAATAGGACCTAGAAAATACAAAGCCAGTTATTAGCACTGATGGAAGGTTAGAAAAAAACACAAGGTGTATTAACACAAATATAAATCCTTTACCCAGGATCACTTATTCTTCATGGCAAAACACATTTTCTAGAGACAAATACCAAAACATTAGGAGGGAGAATACGGTTCCATCCTGGAGATACCCGTTCTTCATAAGAAGTATCCATTTTCCAGTTTAGGATTGAGCATTCCAGAAGAAGATAGTTGCTTTGGATGTTCACAGTTTGATTTAATCTGTCTTTGAATCTTCCTGGTTCCAGAACTTCTAGCCTTCCCAAATCCGAAAGAATCACAGTCTTGGAGAATTCCAGTCAGTCTTCCACGTCGGTGTTTGCTGCTCCTTTCCTTCCCAAGCAGTTGCTTGGCAGTCAAGTGAGTTGTACAAGGCTGCTGCAGAACATGGATGGGTGAGCTTTAATCCAGAGTTCGTAGACAAATGGTCTCAGTCTTCATCCACTGGAAAGATTTTCCATCTCAGTCCCACAGAGACATCTCCATCTTCTTGGATTTGCACAGGTGAGACACTTCGGCCACGGGGTCCCTCGTAAACACGGAGTCTGTAGTTTTATCCTGTAGCTTCAGTAATGTGTTCGTTCCATCTTGTGGCAAGTGATGGTGTCCCATGTCCTTTCGAGTCCACAAAATGTAGAATCCTTATGATTTCTGTCCAGGAAGTCTGTTTGCCCAAATGCATTATGTTCCTTCTATAGTTTCACTAATGAGCACAGCATAAAAAATGGTGCCACTCCACAGGTTTGCAAACACCTGTTTTACCATCCTATGTACAAGTGGTATTTCTAAGTGACAGTAAGCCAAGCATATGATGGTCCATACATTTGTGTGGTGCTCAACTTCAGTGTGAGAGTGCAGCATTTCACTCAACATCAGTTACTGCAGTGCAAGTTGGAGCTTTGGCATCAACACTTACCGTGTATTAAAATCAGTCCTTGAATACTATGGCTTTTATTAAGAATCATAGTATTGCAACTAGATTATACATCCACCACAGTAACTGATAATACTGTAATCAACTCTTAAGAGTAAATAACTCTTAGGAGTGAAATAAACTGACTGCAGTGATTCCAGGTGCTGAGCTCAATGAGGAGACAACTGATACTTAGTGCTGGAGATAAGCCTAGTATTAGTAGAGATTGAATGTTACAAGAGAAAGTTGCCTGCTCTACCAGAGTAAAACCTCTGAACTCTATTAAACTTTAGACATACCTTTCTCATTTTCTTCATCTTCCCCATCCTGCAAGAAAAGGAAGTCAACACTAAATGTCTCCTATTTTGAAACTTCAGCAGAACAATTTGTATTTTTCATAACATTTCTATTGTATGAAGGCAAATACTGAAATGAAAACTGTTTCCAAAGATTATCCAGGAACCAAACTTGTGCACCTCCCTTGTCAAATCACTAAAAAATGTTATGAAACTTCTTTATGAAATAACTTGGCATTTATCTGCAACGCTTGGAGTTTGCAGTTGATTGGGACATGCAGATCTTGTCTTACCCCCTCAACTCAATGGGACATTTCTAAACTATTCCATGTCTTACCAAAGCCTTCAGAATGGATGCCAAGCTGCTGATTACTGCTTTCAGAGAAATGCAAGCAGTCCACCATTAGCTTTAAAAGCTCAAGAGAGAAGTCAGAAACTAGGCAGCCTCCCTGCAGTAACTACTTTAAAATGAAACTCTGATTTTGATGGGTATTTACTTATTTCTCATTAGCTTTACAGAGCAAGAGATGCTGTATGAGATGTCACTTTCCAGACATCAGTTCTCAGAATCAATTTCTGAACTTAGAGATATCAGATATTAGTATTAACACCAAAAAGCATCCCTGAACAACCATGCCCCATTCCACACTCCCCACAGGGCAAACTTCTACATAAAACAGAAGTTGTAAACTCCTGTACAGGCTGTACAACATCATCTGGCATAGCCCTCTGATAAGTTTTTAAGGGAGTGTGAAACATATTCTTTGTGAAGTCTATGCACTGAATACTCCTAAACTGTAGACATGAATTGTGTCTTTAAATAAGTCTACTTAGCTGGTATCACAATAATCTGCATTACTAAACATTTGAATGAAAGCTTTCCATACAGTGTATCTTCACAGTCTTACATCATCTGACTCTAAAATGCATGCTGGAACAGAAAAACCAGTATAAAGTGATCTTTTCCAACTAAAAAGACGTGAAAATCAGCTTAAGAGAATTGATTTAGAACTCACATGGACAGCTGGAAAAGTGTAATCTTCTATGTCTGGACCTTCATTTTCCTATAGAAATAGAAAAGGGACAAGATAGGCAAACTATTTACAAGACACTCAAACATTCAGGGGGTCAAGAGATTCCATTAGATCACTAAATATTTAAGTGGATGCACACTCAACAATGTGAACATCCGTGAGCAGTTCTCCTGATGTAAAGAATCTGAATGCTGAACTGAAAGGCACAATCACTGCCAGTACAAGGGAAAAGGATCCCTTAGGAGCTAACTCTGGATGGACTCTGGCAGAATTTTAACAATCAGTGCCACATTTGTTTCAGGACTATTCAAATACAAATCAAGGCAAATAGAAAGAAAATATTAAAGTAGAGTAAAAAGAAAAAAACCTATCTTTTAGAGTTAAGCAAGACAAACTGAAAAACTAGTTCTGACTTCCTAGTAAAAAACACTAAGAAAAAAACGTAAGTTTTGCTGATAAAAGTTCATGTAAAATATAGCCAAGTACCTGACTTTCAGAATCCTTCTCCACATCTTCTGTTGTCTCCACTGGCTCCGGGTCATGGTATCTTTTCTTTTCTGAAGATGGTAGTTCTTTAGAATTCAAGTTCTCATCTTCAACTGATTCTTTGAAGTCTTTCAATTCATCATTTCCATCTTGATCACTTGCATCTTGAGTCTCCAATTCACTTTCCTTTTGGTGTGAACACAAATACTTAATATAACTAAAAGTATTAGCTTTGTTTTTAAAAAAATCACTGCTAGAATCAGTGTTTCACTGCTGGATCCGTGTCTCACGTGCACAATAAAATTCATACCATGTTTTAAAAACCCCCTAGCTTCATACCCTTAGGCATCACACTGAATGCAGTAAAAACAAAGCTCCAAACTTCCACATAAATTACCACAAAGAAAATGGAAGCTTTTTCATTAACTGAAGTCAAACACTGACTTTAAATACAAAATGGGAAAAGTTTTTACATACTTTTATTACCTTGACAAAGGAGTCCTCTTCCACTGAAGCATCACCAGTCAATTCATCAGCTTCCTGCTTTTTACCTGAAATGATGGGATATGCTGAGGCTAGACCTGCTATGCAGAGCACACTTTTAATACTGATTCTGTGTTTGGCCTTACTTTATTATTCTCTACTTGTTGTAGTTTAGCTGGATTGTTCACTATAATACAGTCCTCCAAAAGCTGAGTAATTTTTAAGATAAGGAAATAAAATGTCAGCTGAGTGAGAATGAACAATCAATTCTGTTCAATAAACAAGTGGTTACATCCAAGTTAGTGATCTTAATACCTATCCTTCTACTTTGCTAATGGAATTCAGGAGAACACTAAACTAGAAACTAAACACTTCCAGAATTACTGAGGTTAACTAGACATGACTTTGGAAAGGTCTTGCTTTAGAGGGTAACTAACATCACTGAGAAATTAGGTTAGAATGAACCTCTAAAGGTCATCCAGCCCACCCAACTGCCTGCTCAAAATCACAGTGGAGTTCCAAGGACAACAGAATGTCTCAGGGCTTTATTTAGCTGCATCTTTGAATATCCACAAGCATGGCAATTACAAGCCTCTCCAAGCCACCTTTTTCAGTAGAGGATGAAGTGAGGCAGAAGAATTGAGTAGGTGCAGCACTTATGCTCTCCACATATGCTTTACTGTATTAAGGCCTGTGCCATTGAGGAATTCTGCTCTTCCAGCACAGGCACACTTTTCTCTATCAGAGATGTCTCTGTGGGGGTGATGACTAGACACAGCTCCCTTTGGAACCCACTGCATTTCCTTATTCTGGAAAACAAGACCCAAGAACACTAGACAGAAACATCTCCACACAAACACAGCCTTTGAAGAACATTCTGTCTCTTTGATTCAGTCTATCAAAGATTAGCCTATGCAACAGTTTTCAGTAGTACAAGGTACAAAAGCAGCTCTGTTAGGAAGTGTCTTTAGTGTATCTTCTACTGAAACTCAGTGTCAATTCAAATGCAAATGAGATGGCAGTCATAATTTGCACTTAATGCTTCATTTTTGGCATAGAATCTTCCCTCCTCCCTTCAACCTCTAATGAATGGCTAAACCAACTTTATAGTTATTCCAAAGGGATATAAAAGAAAACCATAAGGCAAAGTTCAACACAGTATGGACATCTCTGTTAGCTGAAATATTCAATTTTTACAGCCATTAATTTCTGTGGTCTTTCATATGCAGTCCTTAAATGCACTTCAAAGCTGGACAGTCCTGAACTACAGGGCAAGAAGCAACACTATTGTTTTGGGTTTGCTTGGATTCCAGTTGCTTTTACTCATTTCCCTGAAAGGCAGCACTCTGACCATACTCCTAGAAAAAGCACATTGCTGTTTTCAGCACAGGCACACACTGATCTCCAGGAAAAGGCACAGGGCAGAAGCTATTTCTGTGACAGCAAAACATGAGATTTAAACTTTCAAATCTAAAGTCAGTGTCACTGATTTTATTTCACTTCAAACAAACAAACAAAAAACCCCCAAACCCACAGAAAGTCCAGTTTTATACTTGTAATGCAATAGATTTGTTGAGATTTTGGTGCAAAGAGCCCCCTGCACAGGTATGCTAAGGGAAGCCAGCTCTTCTCAGGAAGAGGACTTCCACTGGAAAGGACAGTTTCTGATGTGCACCACAGCTGATGCCTGAAACAAAGACTAACTCAAATTTTGTGCTAGCTTTTTAGCATTCTGTGATAGAATCTACAGATCCCAGATACCTTCAACATAAACAAAAAGCAATGAGAAACAGCAAGGATTTCTACACACACTCCTGCTTTCTGTTTTACCCTCTCACATTTCAGTTTGTTTGTTAAACCTGAAAGACCTTCCTGCATCCCATCTCCAGCTAAGCATTCACAGAGACAGGCAAGCACACAGGGCAGATGCCCAACACATTTGGCAACTCTCTAGCATAGACTATCATGAAAGCTATTTAAATAATTTAAATCATTTTGCCTGAGGAGGTATGGCTGGTGGACTAAAAGTGAGACTTTATAGGGAACAGAAAAGAAAACCAAACCAATGGCAAAGCTACCTTAATTATCCCCACCATTATGCAACAGCAGCTAGAGAACTGTGATTTATTCACTGCTCCTCATCAAGAGCAAGTTGCAGCAGTCAGTAATGAAGCTGTTTTATATTTTATTTGCTGCTAGATGAAGTAATGATTTCATTAGCCCTTCTATACTATGCCTGTTGTCTTTGTACCAAGTCCCATTCACTCTGAGTACCAGAGGTATTCCAAGGCAGAACCAGACCTGAACAATGACCTTCACTTTTCAGCTGCAAGCCAGAAAGTGGTCTAGGTTTGCTCTCCCTCTCAAGTTCTGTGCTTCAGGTTACGTTGCTGCAGTTAGAGTTACACTATGCCACTCAAAAGTGGCATTTCAAGGTTCTGACACAGTTTTCAGATGTTGGTACAGTAACTCGCCAAAAAGCCAGCATCCACAAAAAATTCAACAGTTGTCTGACTGTCATTTACAGTGGGCTGCTTAAAGGTAAACTTGGCTCTTAAATTCTCATAACTAAAATCAGATTGCAACACAGACCTTGCAGAAAATGACTGCTGCTCTGAACTTACTGGAGACCAGTGCTGACCTGATTGAAGGGTAAGTTAATAAACACAGCCAGAGCAGCTGAGCCTTCTGCAGACAAGAGGCACAGCTGGTCTCCAGTCACACAAGCTGTCAACACCCAAGTTTCTGTACAGGTTTATCCAAGCAGTGGCTGTTGAAAATGTCAGTGTGTATGCAGCATTCACCACAGATCTGGGTGCTTAACAACACAAATACTCATTTACCTTGCAGTGATGGCACTCCTTTACAAGCCATGCTCAATCCCTTTTCTGGCAACAGCAATTGCTACACACCATAAAACTGCAACAGACTCTTGCACAGAGAACAAATATTCTCCTTATAAGTAAGCAGAAGAATTATAACATCTTTGTTGGTTTTACATTATGCAGATTTAGCTTTCATTTCATTTACAAGCCTTACAGTAGCACAAGATTATTCTACCTATTCGTGGTCCTCCATGTGAGAAATTCAGGCTGTTTATAGAATTATAAAAGAGTGTATTCTGGACAACTCTTGAACTAGGTATTTGCATCCCAGGCAGAAGCAGAGTGACACATACTTATCAGAAAGTTTTGGAAAAATTAGTGTTTGTATTTCTTCCGGTATTCCTGCTGAAACTCCCAACAGGGTTCTGTCACACTAATGCTAAAGATTCACCAAAAACATGGGATAAGAGGGAAAGAGGAGATAAATCCTTACAATGGAATAAACCTTCTATAGCATTAAGAGGTCTAGTGCAACTTGAAAAGTATCATTTTCCACAATATTAACAAAAGTAAACAATCCTTTTCTAATTCTGAAATGGTACCATGAGGTATAGGAACATTTAAGTCTTCTGCTGTGTCTAAAAAGTACAGTTCTTAGGCATTCATTGTTTTTAGAAAGAAAGGTCTGCGAAAACCAAGCGTACAACTTAGTTTACTTTGTTTTGTTCTTATATTTAAGTAACTAAACAGTTTTAATATAGAAGTCAAAGTTATTTGTGCAACAGTACAAGCCAGCCATTGTCAGCTGTCAGCTTTTGATCCAAGAAACAGTATTGTCAAACTGGAAATTCAGTTGCAAACCAGAGAGGGACTTAAGACACAAACTAACAGGATTATAACTGGCCTCAGAAACTTGCAGAGCAGCAAATAAACATCTTTGCTCACATTAATTCTCCAAAGTTAAATATTATCAGCCTAAAATCTGTTCTTCACCCACACTAATTCCAGAACTCATCAGGGAAGTAGCTTTCAATTACCAACTGTAATATTTCAATATCCAACAGCATTTTTGACTGCAGATCCTTCAAAGGAGCATTCATATCAGAAACATTTGAAAAATATTTCATAGTAGTAGTAAGGTAACTTCCTCTAGATACCAGACTAGGCAGCAGAATGGTCAGGCTTGAAAAGATAAGCTTTTTCCAAAAACGGTCATCTTTTTATAAAAGAAATTCCTCCATAGCTACTAAATGCTAGGGTGGAGACACAGCTGAGGCACTTAAAAAAGGAACACTTGACATTTGTTCCTTTCAAACTTTAATTGGCAAAACAACTGATCTTACCTATTTACCTGTATAATCTCCTGATTAGCTGCTCTGCAGTTCTCTACCCTAATTATTTAATAAAAGTAGCATCTGGAAAAAGTGTTAAAGTTCTACTAACTTTGCATGAGGATTGATCAAGGATTCTTGCTGGATTACAGAATCCTTCTGCAAGCATTTTTTAAGTTGGATGAAATAAAGCCCCACTCTTAATCTTTTGAGTATTGTCCTCCCTTTTAGTAAACATTACCAGAAAAAAAAAAAAAATCAATATTCCAGACCAGGCTGTTGTAACACAGTGCTAGGGAGTCAGAATCACACTTTTGCCACAGACCTCAAGAGCTCCAGTAAAACTGGTTAGAGAACACTTTCACATCTAACCCTACAGGCAGCAGACACACTCAGTGACTTTCTGGAAGGACAACCTCCTTCCTTCCCTCCCACTGGCCTCCCCTTCTGGCTGCTCTGAGGAGGTTTAATCACCACTTCCACTCCCTGGCCCTTCCTGAAGATGTATCCTCCTTGTAAATGAGTACCTAATACTCCTACTCTCCCTTGTACAGCAATAACAGCACAAGGAAAAATACTACAGAACCAGTAATGTCATTAATTTTACTGCTGTCCAGCAATAAAATAATTAAAGACCCATCAGTATTAGTCTGAAGCTGTAGGGTGGGGGGACAACAAGCACTAGCAAAAAGGCCTGGATCAATCTGTCAGCAAAATCAGTAAAGAGGAAAAACACGTCACAGTGAGTAGTTAAAAATCAAACCCTATATAATTTCACACAATTAGAAATAAACCAATACCATAAAAAAATACTTCCCCTAAACAAAACAATGAAATTTTTCATGCTCCACCACGAACTTTCCATGCTTTTGGCACAAAATTTGTTCATAAAACTTTTGCAATCTAAACAGTAATGAGGAGAAACTCCTGAGCTTGCAAAGTGAACTGATAAGAACTTCACAAACTGTGTTTTCCTTTGAGGTTTACCAAGATCACACATGCATCAGGATCTGGGGCACAGGAGAGGTGGCAGGAAGAGCCACTGCAGCCCTGCCCCAGGCAGCAGCACTGCTTGGCAAACTACCTCTGCAGAAACAAAACAGCCTAACTGCCCAAGAAACCAGTTCAAGAACATGATGCATATCATGATATTAGTTTGGAGACTAGGAGGATAAAAAGCAGCAGATAAGGGAAGTGTTTGTCACAGCAGAACATGGAGCCATTGAGATCTGCATGAAAAACTGTGGAAGAGTTTCCTTATTTAGCTTCCATGTAGTTATCTTAATCAGCATCTACCTTTCTAAAGCAGGGAATAAAGTAATGGCACAGAAAAAAAAATGAAACCACATTTGAAAATTTACTTCCTTTCACTTCTCTAATGCGTGAAAAGTGCAAGAAGTTATTCAAACTTTCTAAGCAGACAGATTTTCTTACTAATTTCACCATTCACAGCACCAGACTGACTGAATAATCATTTTCACCACAAAACTTAGCCCATGACAAGAGACAGTGCTATAAGACTGTTCAGGCCCCTGTAGCACATGTGTGAACATTCTTAGTGTGTCTGTTCAATGAAAAATGCTGTGCATGAAGCAGACAGGTCCTTTCCCAGTACTAACAGATCACAGATGCTCCCAGAACAACTGAAAACACAAACCCAAACTAAAATCCCCCTACTCCAAACTCACAAAACAGTATTTAAATTCTCAGGCAAAAGAAAACAGAGATGAAAAATCTGGAAAAAATCACTGCCAAACAGATCAGCACAAAATCTAAATATTAATGTCTCATAAGAGAAACACTCAAATCTCCTAATTAGACATTCCACTGTGAGGCTTCAACACCTATTCAGAAAATTAATGTTTATAAACCCTGTCTTCAGTAGAGAGCATGCTAACACACCCACTCTACACAGCCCTCTTCAGGGAGTGACCCCCTACCACATATTGCTGTGCCCTCATCCCCAGCCAAGTGAGCACCTGCTGATGGCTGAAGAGCCTCTGCTGTCACACAGATCCTTGTGGCCAGGACTCACCTGGAGCACCTCACGTTCAGGATGTCTGAGCACAGCACACACCAAACCCCTCCCAGCTCACCTACAGCACTCAGCACAGCTCTCCAGGAGCTGGGGGCACTACAGCCACTACATCAGAACACACATCTCTTAATCCAGTCAATTTCCATCTATATTTCTCTAGCATCCCCATACACTGTCTACAGTTACTGACAACAGACATGCAAGGTAAAGGACTTCTTATATGACAGAAGCTATAAACAGTAAAGTCACAACTACACCCAAAATATATGCCAGTCCTTCTTTAAGATGATACATGCAAAAAAAACCTGTCTAAGAATATGAAGTATATCAACAGATCCTAACCTTTGCCTTTAGTTGGCTTCTTGGTGGGTGTGTCAGCTGAAACACTTATTTCAATATTATCTGGATCACCTCCTTCCTCTTCAATAGCCTAAATGAGAAAAAAAAATTAGTTTTAAATGGCTTTCCGTGGAAAGCTGGACAGGTTGACTTCAGCAGAAGTCTGTAAGCCAAACAGTTCTTTCGGCATCTCAAGAATATTTAGCAGAACACTCTGCGTTAAAGCTGGAGAAGAGCAAGGGAACAGTAAGGATGAAGGCAGAGAGTTTCAGCTGTTAAAATGACACTTTGGAAGTACAGCTTATCAAGGACCCGCACGCTTCTCTTTGGAAACGTAACACCAGAAGGCCACACCGCCATCCATAATGGCACTAAGGGCAGCGGGGAGCACGGCCACCCTTCAGCCGCAGCCCGCCCCGGGGCTGTCCGCCGAGCGCTGGGCGGGCCGCCAGGCCGCGGGCGAGCTCCAACAGCCGGCCCGGGCAGCTCCGCCGGCCGGGACACCGCGCCCAGCCGGGCCCGGAGCGGCCGCACAGCGCCGGGGGCTCGGCGGGGCGGACCCCGGCCCGGGCACCGGCGGTGCGGCGGGGCCGGGTCCCGCCCCCCGCACCGGGCCAGCGGCAGGGCCGCCGGCGCCCCGCCCCCGGAGCCGGAGCCGGAGCCGGGCGGCAGCAGCGGCCGCCGGGGCGGGCCGGGCCGGGCCTGCGCCCGCCGCTCACCTGCTTGAGCCGGGCGATGAGCACCGTCTTCACGCCGGTGATGTCCAGGTTGCGCCGCTTGAGCTCCGACTTGAGGTCGATGACGCGCAGGTCGCTGATCCTCTTGCTCTCGGTGGGCGGCGCCCCGGGAGCCGCGGGAGCCCCCGCAGCGGCGGCGGCGGGAGCGGAGGCGGCGGCGGCCATTTTAGAGCGGGCGGGCGAGCGCGGCGGCCGCGCGCACAATGAGCGCGGTGCCCGGATGGAGCGCGGCCGGCGCGCGCCTCTGCGCAGGCGCGGAACGGCGCACCTGGCCCGGAGCGCCCGCCCCGCCCGGGGCCCGCCCTGCCCGTGAGGGGAGCGGGGGCTGCCGCGTCCCGGCCCCGCCGTGTGCGGGCACAGCCCCGGGGCTGGGCGCGGTCTGCAGCGCCTGTGCTGTGAGGAGCGGCTGAGGGAGCTGGGGGCTCAGCCTGGAGCAGAGAAGGCTCAGGGGTGACCTTACCGCTCTACAACTCCCTGCCAGGAGGGTGCAGCCGGGCGGGGGTCGCTCCCTTCTCCCAGGGAACAGCGACAGGACGGGAGGACGCGGTCTCAAGCTGCGGCAGGGGAGGTTTAGGTTTGACATTAGGAAGAATTTTTCACGGAAAAGGTGATTGGACACTGGAACGGGCTGCCCGGGGAGTGGTGGAGTCACTGTCCTTGAAGGTGTTTAGGGAAGGGCTGGACGTGGCCCTGGGTGCTTTGGTCCTGCTGACATTGATTTCAGCCTAGGCCGGACTCCATGATCTCAGAAATCTTTCCCTGCCTAACTACAAATGTGATTCCTGCATGCCACTGGTGTGTCGCACTTTAGGAAATGAACAATTGATCTGTTTGTGCAACGGTTTGTTATTGGAAGTATTCCAGAAGTACAATACCAATGTTTTAAATTTTTACCGAAGTATCTCTTTTTATGATTTATTAGGCTGTACTTGTACCAGGTAATGGAAGATGTTACCTCTTAGTTCCCTTTCATTCATTTGCTGTAGGAAATGCTTAAAGTTGTTTTGTCAACAACAGATGTTAAACTCCTACTAAATCTTCAAATGAGGCAGAATTTAAGTACCTATAAATTGAAGTCACAACAGTCCTCTTATTCTGTCTCTTCAGAAATTACATATAGACAAAAATGAAAAAATGAATGCTTGTTTTATTTTACAAATCTTTATTGCAAATTAAGTTCTGAATCCTAAAAGATTTGTTACTATTCTCTTTATTTTTTTTAACTGCACTTGGAAGTGCATTTCAAAATTACCTGAAGTAAGACTTTCATTAAGTAGTTATCAGTTGACAAAGGGTAAAATCTATGTATTTAAAAGTAGACATGCACAGAAGCCTTAAAGCACAGTTTTGACTGGTAATTGCATGCATGTCTTAGCTATGTTATGCTGCTGTTGCAGTTGATACCAAGGTTTTTATAAAAAGAACAATCTTAAATAAGACTGTATATTTTTGATTATGCTGTCTTTTGTGACATTTTTATTAGCATCAAATATAACAGGATTGACTTTGAGGTTCATAGATGAATGCTAGCTTAACTATAGACTACAGAAACATTTTTGTGGCTGTATGGAAAAAGACCTATTTTATTTTCATCTAACCTTGAATTCAGCACTGCAGCAAAATTTTAATCAGGGCTGTTGGGTTTGCTGTGGTGAACTTGTACAAATACACCCAAAACCTACTGAGGGTTCCAGAATTACTGAAGGCAAGCTCAGTGTGTCTCATTTCTGGAAGGAAGATGAGAGGGATAACAAATACAGCACCTGCACTGGTTTTTAGGGATTTCTTGACATACCTAAACCTCAGTGCTTGTTGGTTGAGGTCATGGAGATGTTAAAGCTTTACACTTAACACGTCCCCTCCCCAAATAAAAAGCAACCAAGAGAGCCAAAAGTGACCTTACCTGGATTCCCAGTCATCCTCCTGCCTGAAGGCACAATAAACTATTATAAAAACAACTTTAAAGGATGTTTGCATAACCTGTTCTTAAAGCCCTAAACACAGATTCCACTCATTCCTCAGGCAGTCTAGTCTAGTCCTTAACTCTCCTTTTTCCAATGTCTGGATTAAATACCTTTTGCTGCAGTTCAGCTGATTTATTCCAAGTGAATATGGACAATGTTCTCTTTTTGCAGCACTTTTATGCACAAATTGAGACTGTTACCATATTTTTCTTCAGTCTTTCTCTTTTGAGTTGATTTTTATTAAAAGCACAGACTATTTCTTTTACTTTTCACAACTTCCCAAAGTTACCTTGGTGGCAATTCTTCTGATTGTGCATCTCAGCAGAGTGCATGCCTTTTCCAACCTCATGAACTTGCTGTGTTCTGCTTGTGGTCCACTCTGCCCACTGGTTTCTTTTCTGCAAGTTTATGACAACAATTACTCTCCTCTGTGCAGCTGATTTCTTTGCTGAGTGTTTGCAGAATCATCATCCCCCTGTTGCAATGATCAAACTCTACTCTTGCTTCTCCTCTTTGCAGCGCCTCCCAGCCAGGGGGCAGCCCCAGGTTTGTAAGTGTGGTCTCTAAGCCTTCTGCAAAGAGATTACAATATAGAAGTGTACAGGGAATTTTGTTTGATGGAAATTTAGTATTTATCCATTTCGATATAAACTGTTAATAGTGATCCTCAAAGTACAACCAGTTTTGCATCAAATTGGTGGATTTTCTCTCCAGATCAAATCTCCATACCTTTCTTGTGAAAATGTCAATGAAACAGAAGAGCCTTGCTGAAGTGAAGATCTTCAATTTATTTATGTATTTATTTATTTGTAGAACCAGACATAGAAAACTAGGTTGATTTGATAGACTGTTATGAACAAATCATATTGGTTGGTATTTATAATTTTGTTAGTTTTCAGGTATCAACAAATATTTTTTGAATTCATTCTGGGAATTTTAATCAAGTTGACTGGATTTTACTTTCCTGTTTGTTTGATTGTTATGTTGTTTGGGTTTTTTTCCTAAAGAAAAACACTCAGTCCTTTACTAGTCTCTTGAAACATCTGCCAGTTTTCAAAATAAGTGTTATTTTCTACCATTAGGTTCTGAAATTTGTGGAAAGGTTTGATTAGGAAATGGTAATAGACTTCCAAAGAGGAGAAATGTCTGGCCCATATATTAGTATTTAAACAAGTACAGACCTGTGCTCCTGTAAATTGGTTTTTGTCTACTTTGTATGTGAGACAGCTGGAAGCTGTGAATATCCTTGGATTTGTCACATTTTCCCCTGGGCTTTGTTCCTTGGTGGGGCTTTTCTGTGTAGATTATCCCAGTCCCAGCTTCTGAGCCCAGTCCATTCCCAGCCTGACACTGAAGCTCAGTGCAGGAGCAAACACCAACATTCTCCTCTCTTTAATGGCTTGATGAGGATGGAACCTGAATTTTTAAATTAATTAAAACTGCAGTTTTAGTGTGTTTGGGCTCTGTAAAAATAAAGGGGTATTTGGTGTTTTTAAGCATAGAGAAGTGGTTCTTTCCTCTTTTCTGTAAGGAAGCCTGGCTAGAGCATTCAGCTAGAATCAACAGGCTGTCCCAGTTTCCTTCTCTTCACACAGCCACCCATTTGTCCATATCCCTTTCTGAAAAAAAGAGATGTTGGTTCAGGAGAAGGGGAGGGGTTTGTGGTGCTGGAAGGTCACCTCCAAATACAATCTATACAGTTAAACAGAACCCTGTCTCATTGAAATATAACCCTGTCTCACTTGAAACATATTTCTCTTTTTTATGGCAAAGATCTGTGTACTTCTCTGCTTAACATATTGCTTCTTTCAAAACTGACTTTTGCAGTCTGTGTCTTTACTCTTAACTTCAGTTAACAACAACTCTAAAACTTTTCTTTGTTTGCTTCCAAAATCCAAGTTTCTAGTACAGATTTTTGGATTTTTGGGGCTGACTACATGAAAGCTAGTTATTACAGGAATATATGATGCAGTGACTCAGTTCCTTTTTCAGTCTAATCCTTTTTAAAAGTCAGGCTAGGCTGGTACGGGACTAACTGAAATAGCAGGAAGGATCCTTTTTCCTTTGAAAGACACTGAGTCTTGTCCTGGTTCTCATGTTACACTGACTGGTTGCTACAATTTTAAACTGCACTATTTCTCTGGACTGCAGACAGAGCAAGAGTAACTACTTGGAGATTTCAGTGAATGCCTGACAATAGATACACTTTGAGATAAAAATCACTGATAATTTAATATGTATCACTGCTATAAAAAAGTAGCTTTTTCCACTCTGAATGTATAGTTTTCTTTTTGATGTATTATAAATGTGCTGCATGATGAGCAGTCAGAGGAGGTTGTAAAAATGAATTTCTGATCTCTCAATTGCTCTCATTATAATTATTCTGGAGAACAGAAGGAAAATAACATAAATCCAATTGTAAATAAACACAGATATCTTACATTTTACCACTGAAACCATACATACAGGCTAGGAAATGGCTATTGAATTTCTTAGTGCAAAGTCAGACCATTAAATGCAGGATGCTTTTGTTTGTTTTAAACCTAATTGCTCTAAAAATAGCCACTGATGCATCATTAAAACACAAAAATGTGTTTGGCCCCATTATTGTACAAGCACTGAAAGAGTAAATAGGAATATCTTGTGATCTTTCTACTGAGAGCTTGGTGACATATTTGTCTTTGAATAAGAAAAAGAACTATTAAAAATACTGTCAACAAACTAGCTATTTCCAAGTAATTATATGCACCACACCTTCTTAATTATATGGCAACTTAAATACTTAAGCTATCAGATAATCTCAGAAAGATACTGTGGGACCTTAGCAGGGATTTGCATAATTTCTGAAGTCATGTGCTGTGAAAGTGCTGTGTCCAACCTTACAGAGCCTTATCAGGCTGTACAACATGAAATCAACTCAGTGACTGCTGGGTCACTTCTAGATCAACATTATATATGTATATACTATGTATATATCAAATATGTAATGCAGGGTGTTTTGTTTTTCCATATGTCTTACAAATATAAATTACCTGAGTGCTGCATGTTATTTTCCAGAGCTTTTGAAAACTCTTTGATTAATTGCATTTGAAAATTTCCATCAGAAAATGTATAGCACAGACAACCATCGTTTTATTTTTGATTCTGCAAATGATCATTCTCTTCTTGTTTCCTAGTAGCAATTTTTCATAATATAGATATTTCAGGATTTTTTATCTTTTCCCTATTTCTCCAGTTTTCATTGTTAAGATCTTCATCTGGGCTAACTGGAGCTGTGACTATTTATCATCCAAGTACCAATCCCAAAGTTTTTGTGATCTAACGCAGAAATATTTCTGTATTATCTGGTTTTCTGTGTCATCCTCACAACATATGACAAGGGGCTTTACCTTTTATTAATATTACTAATAATTGTAAGTTGCCTTAACTTGTGCAAATATTTAAATGTATGCTTGAGTGTGGTCCATGTTAAGTCTACAGAAGTAAATCTGATGTAAATGCCAAGGATGGCCCGATGAATACCCTGGGTAAGGGACAGCTCCCCCAGCAGTGACAGTGCCGCACTGCTGGCTGTGAGTGGCAGAGCCACACTGCTGGCTGTGAGGGACAGAGCCACACTGCTGGCTGTGAGGGACAGAGCCGCACTCCTGGCCGTGAGGGACAGAGCCACACTCCTGGCTGTGAGTGGCAGAGCCACACTGCTGGCTGTGAGGGACAGAGCCACACTGCTGGCTGTGAGTGGCAGAGCCACACTGCTGGCTGTAAGGGACAGAGCCACACTCCTGGCTGTGAGGGACAGAGCCACACTGCTGGCTGTGAGGGACAGAGCCGCACTCCTGGCCGTGAGGGACAGAGCCACACTGCTGGCTGTGAGGGACAGAGCCGCACTCCTGGCTGTGAGGGACAGAGCCACACTGCTGGCTGTGAGGGACAGAGCCACACTCCTGGCCGTGAGGGACAGAGCCGCACTCCTGGCTGTGAGGGACAGAGCCGCACTCCTGGCTGTGTGGGACAGAGCCGCACTCCTGGCTGTGAGGGACAGAGCCGCACTGCTGGCTGTAAGGGACAGAGCCGCACTCCTGGCTGTGAGGGACAGAGCCGCACTCCTGGCTGTGAGGGACAGAGCCGCACTCCTGGCTGTGTGGGACAGAGCCGCACTCCTGGCTGTGAGGGACAGAGCCGCACTGCTGGCTGTGAGGGACAGAGCCGCACTGCTGGCTGTGAGGGACAGAGCCGCACTGCTGGCTGTGAGTGGCAGAGCCGCACTGCTGGCTGTAAGGGACAGAGCCACACTGCTGGCTGTGAGGGACAGAGCCGCACTGCTGGCTGTGAGGGACAGAGCCGCACTCCTGGCTGTGAGGGACAGAGCCGCACTGCTGGCTGTGAGTGGCAGAGCCGCACTGCTGGCTGTAAGGGACAGAGCCACACTGCTGGCTGTGAGGGACAGAGCCGCACTGCTGGCTGTGAGGGACAGAGCCACACTCCTGGCTGTGAGGGACAGAGCCGCACTCCTGGCTGTGAGGGACAGAGCCGCACTGCTGGCTGTGAGTGGCAGAGCCGCACTGCTGGCTGTGAGGGACAGAGCCA
This sequence comes from Melospiza melodia melodia, assembly GCF_035770615.1. Classification (NCBI taxonomy): domain Eukaryota; kingdom Metazoa; phylum Chordata; class Aves; order Passeriformes; family Passerellidae; genus Melospiza; species Melospiza melodia. The sequence continues at coordinate 6,851,377 of NC_086208.1, read as the reverse complement.
CACTGCTGGCTGTGAGGGACAGAGCCACACTGCTGGCTGTGAGGGACAGAGCCACACTGCTGGCTGTGGCAGAGTTTTGGAGGTGAGCACCTTCCATCCTGTCCTGGTCACTGCCAGGTTTCAGCCAGCAGGGCCCAGAGCAGAGCCAGCCCTCTGTGTGAGTGCAGCTCAGCCCTTGGCCCCGTGCCCATGGGGCTGTTCCAGAAGCTGCTGCTCAGCCCTGGAAAAAGCTGTGCCTTGCTTTCATTTTGGGCCAGCAAACTGCTCCAGCAGCCCTGCACTGAGCTGTGTCCAAGACAAAAGCTCTGCACAGAGCTGTGTCCAAAACAAAGTAACCTGCTGCAGGTACCTCAGGATAAGGGGGTTACTTTTTTTTTGTCTTTTTGCCAAAAATGTAAAGTGCAATCTCCTGCTGGCTGGCAGGTTTTGATCTGGGATAAAATAGTTTCTTCTCCGTGTCTTTTAGTTCTGCCAGGCCCTGGGGTGTGCATATAAATGGTTTTGTTCAGCTGTAGTTAGAAGAAGTTGAAGAGTTCAGTGTGAACTGATGACACCATAGACTGAAAGCCATTCTGAAATTTGCATTAGTGATTTAGAATTATTCCATTAATCTTTTGGTTTTCTGTACCTAAGAAGTGTGAGAAGGAAAATGTTTTGGCTTGTTCCAAGGAATCAATAATCTAATTTCAAGACAACTGTCTGTCTCTGCAAGACACTAAGATAATGGCAGAAAAAACTTCCATGAAAGGCATAGATGAAAGGTTAGATTTTCAAAAATAGTGAATAATTCTGGGCACTGAAGTATTTTCTACATCACCTTTCTTTTAAAGTTACATTCATAACCAGTCAATAATGGACAAACTAATTTTTATCAAGAGTTTTTTTAAGGGTGACTGGCCTGCAAATTACTAGATTCTTATCAACTGGTGGTCCATATTGAAATAGATGTTAGGAAATCTTAGCCAATAAAAATCCTAGAAATTCTGCCTTTTGTTACAGAAAGGTCTACAGAATTATACACAGAACATTTACAGATAATTTGGTTGCTGTGACTTCTCACTGGGAGAAAATCAGGACTGCTTTACTTTTTAACTTGTGAACTGAAAACTTTAGCCACCTGTTTTGGTTTTGAAATGATCTTTTATATGTCTTTCAGTTGGTGAGCAGAGAGCGACTCTACATTTTCTCTACCAAGAACAACCTTTCTGTCACCTTTGACACAAGAGTTCAAACCAATTATTACACAAAGAGGTAAATACGTAACTCAGTGTGTTTTTTTTAATTGGTATTTGTCTCTGATCAGCTTATTCAGTGCTCCTTTGTCTCATTTCTTAAAATAATCCAGCCAAATTTTTATTAGCTTCCTCTCATATTATCTATACTGTATTTTCTTGAGTCTCCCACTAAGATTAGAGTTCATCTTCCTTGGATACATATTTTAAAAAATCTGCATAAAGTAGTTGCAAGACTACATTAGGAGTAATTTTTGCAATAGCACTGAAACTTCTCTCTCTAATAATTACTTAGACTAAATTATTATACAGACATATTTGCTTTTTCATGTCTACAAAATGTTGTTGACTGATGGTCATTTACTTAATTACATTGGTAATTGAAGTTGGCATCCAGCTGCCTTTTACCTGACAAATACCCAAAACTTTTGGTCATTAACATTCAAGTGCACATTCTTTGTATTTGATGTTTTTTCCCTTTGCTTCTATTAGTCCTCAGGGTGATTCACTTCTTCCCATATATTGTGTTGATTGTTTTTCCCCAGCTGATTTTTAGCAAAGTATTCCAACTTTAGGTCTAGTGCTTAATGGAAAATATTAAAATTGCTTACACAGTCAAACCTCTAGTGACCTCTATGGAATGATGTGACCTTCCTCCCACTGTCTGTTGCTGTCTTCACATTCTCCCCAGTTTCATTGGTTATTTCATCTGTGGCTCGGTGTCTTTGTTTACTGAAATTAGCTGGACGTGACATGACTTAAAAAAAATACCCAACACCACAAGAAATATGTAGAGAAAGGTGGACAGTTAGTGCTGGAAAACCTGTGGTATTGTCTTTATTGCAAACTGAAATTAATTGTTGCTTTGCTCATGGAACCACATGAAATAACCTGTGATCCTTTTTTCCACCTTCATTCTATGTGGGTCTCGCTTCTTCCTGTCTTCTCATTTCACACATTAAGCTGCAAAAGTCTTTATTTCCATATCATTTATGTGCTATAGCACTTTTTGCATTTTGTACACTTATGAGTCTAATTTCCGTGTTGTTTCATCCACTTTTGCTATAAGGAAATTCTGTTCAGAAACTCATGCAATTAATAGTGTCAACATGCATTTTTCCCCAGTGACCATTTCTTTTGTAATGGTGCATGCAGGTTGTTTAGCTCCTCCAAAACACTAGGAACTGCTGTGTGCTGATGACTCTCTGGTGCAGTGCGTTCTGAGTAAGATCTTTAACTATTTATACACCACACTGTACCCTTCTGCTCCAAAGCCTCGGGTTAATGTAGCTGTTGGTCACTGACAGTATAGGACCCTTGTCTATGCAGTGTTTCAGTCTGGAGCTGCAATGTGTACCTGACATTGATGAAAGGTCATCTCTGGCAGAGATATCCTGGCCTCTGGCAGTTGCAAAGTCAGCAAACACTGAGGTTTGCTGCTGTATGAGAACTTTACCAAAGCTGTGCTGTCCTGTCACACGCAGCCACTGTACGGGACAGGCTCCTCACCCTTTGTGTGCACATCACTAATGGAGAGGGGGAAGGCTCGCCTCAGCCCGAGTCACTGACTGCACTGTGCAGTAAAGGCAAATAAATTCCTATTGCTAAGGAGCTGGGATGGAGAGTTGGGATTTGTTGGCATCACCTCTCAGCTGCACCTGTCACTGGCTGCAGGACAGGCAGCTGTGAGATAGATACTGCCAAGTCAAGGGCAGACACAGCGCTGGGCAGAGAAGGAATGGCTTTTAGACAAGTCCTAGAGGGGACATCACAGAAAGGGTCAGGTTGGAGGGGAGCACAGGGGGTCCCCCGTTGGTCTGACCTCCCTGCTCAAGCCGGGTCATCCCAGAGGCCACGGCACAGGGCTGCGTCCAGCTGTGGGGTACCAGGGCAGCCTGATCCAGCGCTTGCTCGCTGCACAGTGAAGAAGTTCTTTCCCAGGTCGGGTGGAACTTTCTTTGCATGTTTCTGCCCATTGCCTTGTGTCCCATTCCCCGGCACCACCGAGCAGAACCCGGTCCATGCTCTGACACCACCGCTTTACGTATACACACACAACCGTGTACATGCAGCAGCAGCGAAGGCAGCCAGGGCCGTGTCGCCCGTCGGTGAGCCCATCCCGGGCAGCCCGGTGCCCTCAGGAGCCCGCCCTGTCCCCGGCCCGTCCCCTCCTCAGCCCGCGTTGTGGCGCCGCCGCCCGGCAGGGGGCGCGGCGGGAGGCGGGGCGCGCGCCGGCGCGGCTGCGCTTTGCGGGCGGCTGTAAAGCAGCGCCGAGTGTCGCGCTGCGCTGGGCAGGGAGCGGCGGGGGCTGCGCCACAACAGAGCGGGGCCCGCCCGGCGCAGCGGCCGCACCGGGACCGGACCGGGGGCAGCTGCCGCACCGGCACAGCCAGGACGCTGCGGCCTCTCGAGCCGCGCCGGGAAGCGCCGCGGGGTCACTGCGGCGCCCACTGGGGCCGCTTCTACCCCTCGGCCCTGCGCAGGGCGCCGGCGGCACCCGCCCCTTCCCCCGCGGCCTCGCTGTCTCAGGTACGGGGGGCGGCGGGGACCCCGCGGGTGGGGCCGGGCCCGGCCGGGGCTCCCCCGCCCCGAGCCCGTGCGACAGCGCTGAGCCGCGGGGCTGTGCGGCGGGTGGGAACTTCACGCAGAAATGTATTTTTCCTTTTTTATTCAGCGCCTCGTTGACGCACAAAGCCGTGTCTTCACTGCGGGCAGCCGCAGCACTCTCTGGGGTTTTGTCACAAATTTTCCCCTTAAGGAAATGAGTTTCTATTTCTGTGCGTAATAGCGCTTGTTATGACGTCATTTGTTTTGTTTGCGAAGTTAGTGTTCTCTTAACCCGTGTTTTAAAAAAAAATCACCGTTTTCAGGTGGTTTTTGCCTGATGAACAAGGAAGTACTGTTCATTCAGAAATGTAGGCCAGGATCATCAGAGGTACGTGGGCTTGTCACTGTTGCAATGGGCAGGTGCTAAGGGTATGTACTTTATTAAGTGTCTTTGTGATTAGGGCTGAGCATGCATTCATGGAATTTTCATATTGTTTGAATGAGCTCTTCCATGGCTTGAAATGATTTTATTAAATCATAAGTAAGGCCTGGTTGCTTTAGCTGATTAAATGAGACCCTTAATTCCTGATAGCCAAGTACTTCTCCAGAAGAGGACATAATGCAGGAGGTAAGAGTTTGCTGTAATTAGAAGAATTTGGTTCTAGCGCAGTTATTTCAGGAACAAAAGGTTTGAACAAAAAGATAATATTTGACTGCTCATTATGTAGATCTGGGTTTGTCATGGTATCTGTATTACAAACTATGAAAGGAAAGCTGTTTTCAGTATAAGGTCTTTCCTTGTCTTTGTTGTAACTTGTAGAAAATTCCAAAGGTATATTAATGCTGGATACTTAGTAAAAAGCTTTTCCAGGACAACTAATATTTAAATAGATAAAATGCTTTGCCAGTCTTAAAATTGGAAATTACATCTTCTTGTTGTTCACATATCCATAGTTCTTGCTGTCAGAACTAAGCAATTTAAGTGGTTTTGCACTTACTTTTTTTTGAGTAAGGGACTGTCTTGGGGCAGGCAGGGAGGGATCAAAAGCAAACCCTGTTAGACAAGCTAATCCTTGCTGATGTGCAAGGATTGATAGGGAAAGAAATGATCTTGGTTAATTTGATAGAGTGAACATCTGGTCACCTGTCTGTGCACTCATCCACAGTATAGAATCACCTATGGAGTTCATAAGGTGGGAAAGGCTGTAGGAATATTTTATGGTTCACTTTAATTAAATAATAGAGTAGAAGGCACCAAGCTTCCTGTTTTAAAAGCTCTTGAAATCTTGCATATTTAAAAATCTGGTGGTTTTTGTTGATGGCTGAAGCCCTGGCAGCTACAGATGAGATTGTGTCTGGTATTGGGAGCTTGAGGGTGAGCAGCTCACAGCACTCATGCATATTTTGCATGTCCTTTCAAAATATGGATGAGAACACTCTGACCTTTCAGAAATATGTCTTTAATGATGCAACGGCTTTTGTAAAAGTGTATTAAGAGTGTATCTTAACAGGACTGTGATTCCAATTTATATTTGAATTAGTAACTTTGTTGACCTACATAACCAGATCAGTTACAGCAGTTGATTTTCACTGGAGGTGGCTGTGTTGCAGTAACATTTAGCTGACAGCAGTTGCTGCCTTCTTTTTCCAAGGTGTACAATCTTTCATTTGTTTCTATTTCCTCTAATGGTGAGGACATTCCTTTGAGAAGATGGAAGTTATAGTGCCCTCCTCCATGGCTGATGGATTATAGCAGCTTGCATGTCAAGCAGTTGAATAAATAGGAAAAAATTGAGGGGGGAGTGATGATGGGATGGGGAACAGGATGATTTAATTCACAGGTAAACAATGGGGATAGTACAGAGAGATGGATTTGCCATAGGCAGATATTGTATGAAGAGTTCCTCATGGCTTTCCTGATGTGCAATCTCCTTTAAGTGAGTTGTAAGAAAAAGTTTGGGTTGGTGAAAGAAACATTTTCTTTTCTTCCTTTCCTTCTGCCCCACTAGGATTCCCTGCTAGGCCTGAGCCACCAAGAATCCCCACCAATCTGTACTTAACCTTGAAGGAAGTTCACTAGTTAAAGACTTCAACTGAGGATACATCTTGTGTTTCTTACAAGAGCTCTGTAAACTTTGAAAGCAGCTACACTGGCAAAACTTAGGAGACTACAATTTTGAGTAATTATCCTATCCTTACCTTGTACATGTATCCCATACAATGTTACTCAATATGCATGTTTATAAATCTCTTTTCACCCTTACTGACATGCAGACAGTCAAACCACTAGAGATCTGGTGATAAAACATGATTATTTTGTTGTTTTATGTAGTTTATGCTATTTGGAAAAGGAATTGCCCTAAATTAAAATGATGTCTTCTTTAGTGAGTGTTCACCAAGTGACATCTGAGAAGGCTGGTTCATGGCTTTAGGAGCAAGAGGCCAGGAAGGGCTATTTGCTTCTGTCATTTTTTTTTCCCCAATACAGTTTAGTCCTAATATTTGACTGCTGTTAGGTAAAATGTTTACTTTTGTCTCTGCTGGGTGCAGAGTGGAGAAGTCTGCTGCAGTGTCCTTTCCCCTGAAACTGGCAGATCTGCTCAGTTTAGTACCTGTAAAATCCCCTACTTCTCATAGGTTTCCTGAAGAGCAGCATAAAACTGTCCTAATGGTTAATTTCACGAGTCTCACTTGAAAGGCTCTTACTAGCTGCTGTGGCAAAGATCATGTTTAACTTTGCTCCTCAAAGCTTTATTGAGAAGTGTTTGCAAAATGACACTACATCAAGAAGAATTACACATACCTCAAAGGTCAAAAATGCCAGGGGGACTAAGAAACAATTTTTAAAATAATTTTTGATGGCTGTGTATCTCAGAACTTTCCTAGCTGTCTTGGGAAGCACAATTTCTAGTTAAGATCTTAAGTTCCAATAAAAAATTGCATTTTGTCATCACTTTATAAAGCTGCAACTTTTTAGTCTGAAGTTCAATGCTGTTATATTTGTCTTGGAGTTCACTGAAGCCAAAACATTCCTGATTGCCAAATCATAATGCTTCTATCTTAAACCCATGATTTACATAGTGTTAGTGTAGCTAACTGATTTAAGCCTAGGACATAGCAAAGAAATGTCTAGACTGAAAAATGTGCTTGTGAGCACCATTTTTGTCAAACGCACCTGCAATATCAAATAGATTTTTGTCAAATCCATCCTGCAAAGGCAGGCAGATTCCTTGTCCAGTTGAGTGTGTGCATGGTGATGCTTGATTCAGGCTGGGATTTCCTTGGAGCCTTTATGGCCTTGGACTGACTCAGTGTACTGCAGCCCAGCTCCCCTGTGCTGTGTGGGGGCTCTGTGCAGCCCAGCTCCCCTGTGCTGGGGGGCTCTGCAGCATTGCTCTCAGCTGTTAAGGAGGTGCATCCATCTGCACATGCTCTGTGGATTTTGTCTGTTCCAGCCATGGATCCTGTCCTGAGGAGCGCCTCTGTAGCTGTTGTGTGCTGGGCTCTGTTGGAAGAGGTGAGGCAGACACTTCAGCAGTCTCTCCCTAGGAGTGCAGTGTTGTTCAGTCTGAGTTGAATGGCAGCCTGGCACTACAGAGGCATGCCAGAGCTGTCCTGTAAGTGTCCTGATGTTTCTGTTACAGGATAATTGCATAATGAGCTGAATTGACTTAGGCATCAGGAAGCAAACCTTGAAGGCCCCAAAAGAATTTTTTAGGGGATAAAATTAAGTAGACTTTGCTGGTCCAGAGGTTGGATATTGTTCATTACAGTACTTGATGGCACAGTTACTGGGGTCTGACTTTGAGCTGACTTTGTGAAGGTTAGTAAGGGTAGTACTGTACTTGGAATAACATTGTTTCACTTCAAGAGTAGACTTTCCAAGGCAGTGATGGTTCCTAGAATTGCCTGCAAGAAGTGGATAAGGCTCCCTGCATTGCTGTGCCTCATGGAGCTGCAGCACCTCTGCAGAGCACAGGCAAACCCTTCTGTCTGGGCTGAGTGTAGTGGGCTGGCTCTGGGAGCCTGTAAGCAAGAACTTGTTTCCAGAACATGCAGTTAGTAACTATACCATGTTTGTTGTTCTGAATTACTGTACCTTTCTGTAGGGCAGATCATAAGTATTCTACTCAGAGAATTCTCCAGTAATTCTGTCATTTAAAAATGACATCATCACTATGTCTGCATTAAAGCACAGAAAGGAAATTGAGAATGGTTTGCAATAGTATTTCGTATTGTCCTGTGAATAAAGATACATAGTATCAATGCAAACACTATGGAATTTCAAATTACTTTCTGATTGTTACTGTTTTATAAAATGCATAGGTCTTTAACTTATCTGTTGCTTTATTTTCTGTCAAAGATGAGACAACCAGTATGTAGGATACTAAAATTTAGTAGTTAAACAAGCTTTAGAGGAGCATTGTTTTTCTAATGAAGTGATAAAAAGTGATGAAGAATGCAGTAAAATTTTGAAATCTAATTGCCCTTGTTTTCCTTCTAGTGGAAGTGAATATCAGATGTTTTGCTCCTTGTCACTTACTCTGCATTGGACAGGCACGCACGTTGTCCCTGCATGATAGAAATGAAATGAAGACAGAACTGCTTCTTTTAGGAAAATGAGTGGCATTTTTTTGTGATCTGCTCAGTGAGTTCTTATATTGTTGGAGCAGCAGGACATGATAGCACTGAGGTTCAGTCTCCATGGAATTGAGTTGGGGGTCCAACCCCTGAAGTGTCAGCCTCCAGTGTGCCAGGGCCATGCAGGAATCAGCCTTGCTTGGCTGCCTGCCTGAGATTGGAAAGTAACAGTGCTTAAGGCCTTGTATGAATTTTATAACCTTTTTCATTTTCCTGTTTCTTGATATATATAATGGAAAAGCCTTGCTAAAAGAATAAGAATACATCTTTTTAATGAGAGGAAAGAAAGGTTTTCTCATGAATTTAACAGTACAAGTAGTAGCTCGTCAGAGTAAAAATAATGGTAAAAGTAAAATCTGATCCAAGCTGCATATCAGGGAAGGGGATTAATTTAGAAAGTTAGTTGGGAGTTCAGTGACCATATGTGAAGAAAACAAGTTAGAGCTAAATAAAGGGACAACAAATGCAAGGAGATTTTTTTTCTAGGTGGTGAAGGGAGTTTACTGTATTCAGAATGTGGCTGAAAATGCATTTTCAGGGTAATGATCTATTAGGTCACATGTATTCATCAGTGAAATTTATACCAAAAAACTGAGTTATATGTTGTGTAATGAAGCATTTTACTGTTTTATAGTACTGTAATGCTATGTAATTTTTGTTTGCTTATAAAGAAATTAATAATTAATGACCAAATCCTTTGCTCCATCTTATAACTCAAATGTGTTTTGCTTTGATATGTGATCATAAACTTGCTGTAAAGACCTCTTTAACCTTGTTTTTTGACTTAGCTATTTCAAGGGATTTCCCAGTTTGCATGAATTTCCTTGCATGGCTGTATGTCTTGGAATGATTAATATCAATGGTTTTAAGTGGTGAAAAGAATGGATAAAAGTCATGTGCACTTCATAATTCTAAACAGTCATGCACCTGAGAGGGGAACTTAGAATATCTATTTATAGCTTTCAGGTAGCTGTCTTAACAGCTCTTCATTGAATCATAATGGCTTAAAAGAGGATAGTAAATCAAAACTTTGAGAGGAAACATGGGGGACTAAGTCAATAGGCAGATGTTTTGATTAGGAAGGAGGAACACTAATACTGATTGAAGTTACTTAATCTTGCTGCTTTTTGAAAAAGCTTCTGAGGGCTACTTTTCATTAGAAAGATATATTGTAGGAACTTCTAAATGTTTTAACAGCAGATGATCTCATTCTAATGACTTAATTATTTGCCTATTATTTTTGTAGTCCCTCTTAAATTTTGTCTTCTGTGCAGAAGAAAAATGGACATTTATGTCTAACCACTGAAGATACTTTAAATGGACTGAAATCTAGTCCAGATTTTGTCTTTTTTGGTCAAATTTTTTGTTTGAAAGTTTGTAATAGCATTTCTAAATAGTGAAGAAATGGATTATTTGTTGTGTAAGTTTGTAGTTGAAGGCAGCAGCTCTCCTGTGAGTAAGCAGCCCTTCAGTCTCTACTGATTAGCAAAAATAGAGAGCTCTTGATTACTTGGTTGAATTTCCATGGTTGTAAGAGTAAAAATATACAAAATGTTTGAATCGATGATAACTGGCTACTGTATGTAGGCTCCCTGTTGGAATAAAACAAATCCAGTAAATAATGTTTCAGATGCACTTGGTTTCACTGTGATAATTTCAGGTTTTCATCATCTTACAGCCGTTTGAGGTTTCTCAAAGTGTAAATATCATTGCACTAATTTTTTTGTGGTAACTTAAATAGGTAAATCTGTATTTCAGCACAGCGGCTTCTGCACTAAAGTAAACAGAGCTTATGCAGGGATAATCACATTCAGCATGCAGAATTTTCATACTGATGGAGATTCCTCCACTTGAGTTTAAAAATAAAAAGGGGGGTAGCACTCCAGTGAATAGAACAGAATCCTTTGTAAATCAGCCCTTGGTTGTGCTCACATAATGAGAAAATGTTCAGATTTTAATTTCTTATAAAAAATTGAGTGGTCAATTCTCTTTGATTCTGAAGTTTTCATGTTAAAAGGAGAGGAAACAGTTATGTATAGGCTGGCCATGTAGTATATGCTGGCAAGTTATGACTGTGTTCAAAGACAATAAGCTTTCTAAATAAAAAAAAATCCCCCCAAATTGAAATATTTTCTGAATTTTCTAAAAACACTTGTGAAAAAATACAGGGTTATTGTGGGAGGGTCTGCGTTGCCTTTGGACTGGGGTGAATACTGACTACACTGTTACATTTCTGTAAAACAGTGGTGCATAAATAACAGAGCTAAAAGGTGACCTTGGGAGGATGAGAAGAAGGACTATGTACTGCTTGTTCTGTGTGCTTCTGGAAGGTCTGAATGCTGCATTCCTGTTCTTGCTGGAAACTGGATAAAATGGAAGTCTTGGTCCTTATTTTCCAAAGAAGGATGGTATGGATGAGAATGGTGAGGACTGTCTAAGAGCTGGAGCTGGGAAGGGCAGACAGCAGAACTCCACAGCTGTGATAGGCTTTGTTTCCTACGTCGGCTTTTTGTACTTCTAATTTTTTCCAGTTTTGCTACTTCTTCTTATTTTCAGCCCTAAAGAAAAAGGTAGCCTTATATAGTGCATTGCACTAAAACTTACTGCTATAAAAAAGTAGTGCTTTGATGAAGTAAGAGCCCCTTGTCTATACTGGCAATTCCAACTTGAATTTAGCTTTTGGCTTGCATGTGAGACAAGCCTATCTGCTGTAATTCCTATAGGGAACAGCAACACTTTGTTATCAGAGGATATAGGATATTTAACAGTAGTTGTTATAAATGCTTGTAGGCTTTCCAGTGAGAGCATTCAAATGGGGCTTTTCAGCTGGGGTTCTAGGATCTAAAAGGTTCTTGATCTCCAGAAGGATCCTGTCAACTTACAGCTTCTGTAGATGTTAGTTGTGCAGCATTGATGCCTTTTGCAAAGTTTTTATCCCAGATAACATCACATGGAGTATAGTAGTTGCTTATGGCTATGAAGAGGACACAGGGATGATGCATCAGTTTATACCCATTCCAAACTGAAATAAGTAATACTTTAGGGTTTGTTAGGAGCAGCTAGCTCACAGCTGCTCCTGAAAGCATCAGTTTGTGAAACGGTCTAAAAAAAATCTTATTTAAATCTGTTTTGTAGTCTCAGTTTTGTATTGATATGTTCTGTGAGGAAATAAATATGTGTTAAATATTAGCTCTGCATGTAAGGATGCATTAGCATTTTGGAGAGTTTGGAGATTCAGGCAGAGGATTATGGACCTGAGTAGGCAGGGCTGCTTAACCTGCCACAGATCATAGAACCATCATGGAATGGCGTGGGTTGGAAGAAACCTTGAAAGTCATCTACTGCCAAATTACCTGCCATGGACAGGGACACCTTCCACAAGACCACATTGCTTAAAGCCCAGCATTTCCATGAGCTCTTCCAGGAGGCATCCACAGCTTCTCTGGGCAGCCTGTTCCAGTGTCTCACCACTGTCACAGGGAAGAATTTCTTCCTTGTCTCTAATCTAAACCTGCCCTCCTTTGATTTGAAGCCATTCCCCCTTGTCTTATCATTACATGCTTTTGTCAGAAGTCCCTCTCAAGCTCTTTTGGAACCCCTTTAGGTACTGGAAGGTGCTGTAATGTATCCTTGGAGCCTTTTCTTCTCCAGACTGAGCAACCCCACTTCTCTGTCTGTCTTCATAGGACAGATTCTCCACCCCTGGGAGCATCTTCATGGCCCTCCTGTGGTCTTGTTCCAGCAGCTCCATGTCCTTATGCTGGGAGCTACAGAGCTGGACGTGTTAGTCCAGGTGGAATAGAGGGACCGTCCCCTCCTGCTGGCCACACTGTTTTGAGCCACTGCAAGCAGAGTGTCAGGTCATGTAATGTTTCTCATCCAGTAACACCCTCTGAAGTTCTCCCCGGAGCTGCTCTCCCTCTCTCTGCCCAGCCTGTGTTTGTGCTTGGGATTGCCCCAGCCCAGGTGCAGAACTTGCACTTGGCCGTGTGGAACTTTGTGAGGTTCATGCAGACCGACCTGTCAGGGTGGCTCTGGATGGCTGTTGCTGCTGTTTCTAGAATAGCTCAGGTGTTTTTTGTGGCTTCATGCATATTCCCAGCTGTGCTGCTTAGGCAGCCTTATTCCACTTTGGGCATTGTTGCACATGTTTTCTTCAGCAGCTTTTTGGTAGCTCAGCACAACTTGCTGTAAGCTGTAAAGTATCTATTGTAGCTTATTCAGCTGAGGCATAAAACCCCCTGATACTAGTTACAGAAAGGAGTTCCAGTAGTTATCACAGTGGGAACCAAATTGTTTCATCATTCCCTTTTGGGAATTGAAACCAAAGGCAGAGATGGCAGATGAAGCAGATTGAACATGGATCCATTACTGAGGTTAGTGTCGTCTGTGTCTTCCAGTACAAAAGTGCTTCTTTGAGGCTCATGTTATACATTGGCAGCTTTATATTTTGCAGGGAGGGGAAGCTGCCCAATAGTGACTGCTAAGGGAACACATACTATGATATACTCATTTTTTGTCATAGGGTGAGAGTCAAAAGTACATGGACTGCAAATAGCTTTGTACATTGTACTGCTAATGTGTGGTGGTTTTTAAAAGAGACTCAAAGCAATAAATGGATTTTTACTTTGCCCCAAAATAATAACAGTTCAAAATCTCTCATGTTTCATTCCTTTTCACGTCAGAAAAGAGCAATGAATTCAAGTAACTGACTTTTATAGCTCAACTGACACCATACAGCCCGTGTATTGTATTGAGCTATTTACTGTCCCTGTGTTCTGCTGCAGGGGAAGACACAGGCCTTATTTAATAAGCAGGCATTTTAGCTGATGGCTATGGGAGCTATTTAGCCAAAACTCAGTAACTTCTGTAAGCAGTAGCCTGTAACTGCCGTGCTTAAGTATTAGTAAGGTAGACATCATTGGTTTTGCAGGTGACATAGACCAGTATTTGCTCTGTGAGAGTGATAATGTTTTCACTGGCCATAAGAACTTAAATTAAAGAACTCTCTTTTAATGAAAAATTACATTGTCAAGGAGTATTTTTATTATTTTGAAACAGTTGTATTTTGGTTACTGTTGTTTTGCCATTCCTACTGGGCGATTAGTACTAGCAGTAAATGGGTTTTCTCTTATTTCAGCTTTGCTTTTGAAAAAAATCGAATGCTTCTTTTCCTGATGCTTATCTGTTTTGTTTTCTAGGCCTTTCTTAAATCTTTCCATGTCTAAATGGACTCCTGAATGTAATATAGTTTATACCCTAAAAGCGGATATGAAGAGTGAAGTTCCTTCTGATGCACCAAAGAGACAGGAGAGTCTGAAGGGGATCCTCTTGAACCCTGAGCCTATTGGGGAGGCCAAAAGCTTCACTGCAGAAGTTGAGATGATTGCCAGTAAAGTAGGGAATGAGTTCTCTCACTTGTGTGGTGATTCTCAAAAGCAAAAGGACATGAATGGCAACCATACAGACCAAGAGAAAGGTATTGTGGTGCGGAAAAAACGCAAGAGCCAGCAGGCTGGTCCTTCATACACTCAGAACTGTCCTGATAAAGAAAACAAAGGAATCTTAGGATTGAGACAGCATCTAGAAACACAGAGTGAAGACAATGATTCTTCTTTTAGTGACTGTATCTCATCGCCTTCATCTAGCTTGCATTTTGGGGACTCTGACACGGTAACATCTGATGAGGAAAAAGATGCTCCTGTGAGACACCCTCAGGCAGTGCTGAATACTCCGAGCAGAACTCACAGTGCAAGGTCACAAAAGTGGCCTCGGACTGAGGCAGACTCTGTACCTGGGTTATTGATGAAAAGGCCCTGTTTTCACAACAGTTCTTTAAGAAGACTTCCATATAGGAAGAGAGCTGTGAAAACAAGTTCATCACAGCGGACACAGAACCAAAAAGAACGAATTTTAATGCAGAGGAAAAAGCGGGAAGTGTTGGCTCGAAGAAAGTATGCTTTACTTCCCAGTTCCAGCAGCTCCAGTGAGAATGATCTCAGTACTGAATCTTCTTCCAGTTCATCTACTGAAGGGGAGGAGGACTTGTTTGTGTCACCTGGTGAAAACCACCAGAATAGCACAGCTGTTCCTTCAGGTAAAACGCAATTCCTGAGGTATTTTGTATTAGTTACCTTTCATTGTGTATAATAGGCTTTTGTATAAGTCCTTTAGAGCAGTTTTTGAGGTTAATACTACAGATAGACTTACTGCAAGTACTGTGAACATTGCAACATAAATTTTTGATGGGAGAAGTACATTCAGATCTCAGTACATTCAAATCTAAAATCTTGAATGTAAAAGTTAATGGCTTCTACAGCACATAATGGAAGTTGCTCAGTCTGATTCATCACATGCTGCTGAGTTGATCCATTTTTATTGTTTTTGCTGTTGAATTGTGTTAAAAATTTAGCTTTGAACTGATTATGGTAATAATTCTATTTTCAGAATGTAGAAATATATGCTGATATTTAACTGTTCTTGAAAATTTAGAAAAATATAAAGAAAAAATCTATTGTTATAGGAGCTGAAATACGAGTCAGTTGAAGGTAGCTTTAGTATTGTGATAATGAGAGAAAAGTATTCTATCTATACCAAATGTTTTGCCCAGATAAACTCATTGCAAGGCAGGTGGTTTACACAATTATTTTTCTACTATGTCTTGCACAGTATCTGAATCCTTGAGTGCTTGGAGGAAGACTTTTTGGGGAATGTTTTTGTTTAGTTTGGTTTGTTTTGGGTGTTTTTCCTGGTTTGTTTGTTTGTTGTGGGCTTTTGTTAATTGGCAGATTTTTTTGGACTTCCTTTTGTGTTAAATTTGCCAAGTGAAAGTAGTTGTGCATTCTGTTTTAGTTCAGCTTTTTAGAGAGCGTGGCGAAGTAGATAGAACACAGCATGGTGTTAATCTGTGCAACCATGTGTTTTATCTAGTGACAAATATGCTTTAATAAGTGAAACCATATCTCAGGCTGTGCTTATCATTCCTCTAAGAAAAAGTGGCTGAAAATACAAGAATAGGTTAAAAAAAACCAAAGTGTGAATGTTCATTCATTCAGGGCAGGATTTCTGCTTGAACAGAACCAGAGTAGTAAAGTCGAGATTATTGCTTGTTACTCATTGCAGTAGGAAATAATGTCTGTGATGTTTAAATACAAGTAAAATCTGTAATGCTGAAGTTTTACTTCTGCAGTGCTAGGGGTGGGCATGCATAACTGAAACAGAAGAATTATTGCACAGCCTTAATTATCTTAATGCACATTTGTGGGAATAGAAATTAATTAGGCCTAAAAAAGTTACATTTGGCATGCATGTGTAACCATATTGAAGAATTTGATTTGTAAATAATAAATAATAGGGATATGCATACATTTATATGAAAACCAGTTTGAGAAACTACTGTGTTAACACATTTGTTTCCAAGTTAGTGTTTTCTTACCATTTTCAGAGGGGGTAGATTTCTATGTAACTAAAATGATGTAGGATCAGTAACAACTCTCCTTCCACACAGATGTGGAAAAGTCCAATGGATTAATTTTTATACTCTTAATTAATGAAAGTGTCTATTTCATGTCATGAAGGAAGAAAACTGATTAGTTCTGCACCAGTAATTTTAGATGAGAATACTGACATGAGCTGTAACTGAAAGAAGTTCTGCTGTAAAGATTGTGTCCTGTTGTTCATTCCTGTACTGCAGAACCAGCACTTGCAGGGAGCTGAAAAGTGATTCTGGCTTAGTGTGTGTGAATACTGTGGGGGTTTTTCCAGTGGAAATATAGATTGATGGAAAGGTTTTTGAGCATTTTGTTTACATTGCAGATATAATGGGAAGTTGAGCAGACATCCTCTGTGAAAGTGTCCTATTTTTAGGTAGATAAAAATGTGATTAACATTTTTGGTAGCTTTGTGCTGTTATATAAGGCATTTCTGGTTATTGAGTTAATTAGGACAGAAATGGGGGCAGCTGGAAAACAGCTATGCAACTTCTCTGTGTAGTGAGCAAGCAGGATGGGGTTTTATATGAGGAAAGGCTTGTATTGATAATAATGTACATGAGCTAGTTAATGTTAGGGAGAATTTCTTTGCTCTGTACATCTGCTGAATTTACAGTGTGCTGAAGGACAAATAACTTCTGCTAAGTATATGAGGCCTGGGGCATATATGTAAAGGTGCTAGAGGACATACTTAGGAAAGGAGGAGAATAATAATTGGAAAAGAAAATACAGTTTAAAAAGATGTGGCAATAACTGATTTTTTTTTTAAAAACAGGCTTCAAAGTGATGTGATTAGTCTTGTAGCCTACTGAATAGCAATTTGTATTAAGGATTTTGCAGAAAATATTTCTTTGCTTTGAATGTTGGTGCTTAGCTAAAGATACAGTGCATTTAAAGCACTAGTAAGTTAAATTGAAAACAATTTTTTCTGATTGTGGCAAGAAATTAAAGTAACAGACCTTTTTAACCTAAGAAGTATTTAGTAAGTTCTTCAAATTAATAAAATTAACTTGGCTAATTTTGGAAAAATCATATTAATGGAGATATGAAGGGGGGTTGTTTGTTTAACAAAACCTTTACCAAGAAAACAAATAGCATTATATTGGCTTTTTCCTCCTGTTCCATTAGGGCTTAAGCTATTCTTCTGGCGAAACTTGTGAACCTTGGAGTGTGAGAGTGTGCACAGTACATCCTGACACCTGGGACTGGGTGGTTTTGTTGTACCAGCTGTGTGCCATGGAAGGCATTGTTCTCATTGCATCTGGGGTGGGCAGCTGCAGCTCGTTCAGGGGAGACAGGAGCTGGGGCACGAGGCCAGCATGGGCCCAGCTGGGTGCAGTGTAATGATCCCTGCAGCTGGAGGTGCAGGTGCTTACAGGGTGGATGTTCTAATTGCAGTGTTCATCACTTGGTTTCAATTGCAATTAAAACGACAGAAGGCAGCATTTTTGCTGGGAGACATGAATTCTGATTCTGTATTTTGTTTAGGTAGTCCAGAACCTTTTGTCTAACCCTGTGTACACACCCTCAGAAATAATCCTCATCCACCTTTGCCTGTGAAAGGTGGCTAAATTCAACTTTTGCTCTTGTTGGATCTCCTGTGTTGTAATGCAAATGTTCTGCTTCTGCAAGAATTTAATTTTCATCTTGGATCTAAAGGATTGGAACTGCCCTTTGGAGGCAGTCTATGGAGGGAAATCTAGCAAAAGCTTAAATTGGAACAATTTTTTAACCTTATGTACTCTGATTTGGCAATAAAGCAGAATTCTGGAAAAGGGCAAAGTGTTGTTAGAAAAAACAAGGTGTGTGGAGTTTTGCTTTGTCATAAATTGTTCACCTAATACCTTACCATTCCTTCAGGGTCTGATGTGTTATTTTATATTTTTGAACAACTAATGCTAGACAGGTTTTTCTTTTCCTAGAATGTAATGCTGATGAGAAGCTGCTCCAAATTTTGTTCAAAGCTGCTTTGAACGATAAGACAGTGTTTATTCACTACTGTCATCTCAAGTCTCTAACATTTGTTGTCTGTCTCCCAAAAAAACATTGAATATAGACATTCAATATTTTACAAGCCACAGGCTGGTGAAAACGTTAAGCAAATACTGCTTCATGCTGAGATTATTTTAACAGGTTTAAGATAAACAGGTATTAAGTAGAAGTGAGCTGCCTGTTGTTAAAGTTGATTATTTTTCAGTTACTTAATCCCTCCTACAAACTACAGCATGCAGTCCTTTTCTCTCACCAACTGATGCAGCTGATAATTCCAACCTTTTATCTCAATAGCATTAGTGGATAAGGAAGGGTATAAGTATCCTGTTTACCATGCTGCTTACTGGAGAAGAACTGAGGAGTGGTGAGGGAAGGAGCACCTGGCTGTGTGAGCAGTGGACATTAATCAGTGCTGCTGTATCCATCTGTGGATTGGGGCTTTAAATAGCTACAAGTAATAGAAGTTAGTGTGGCATTCACTTCAGCCCTGCTGCAGCTTTCTGTGCTGAAAAGATGCTGTTTGTAGAATTGTTGGGCTTGTTGTGGCATTGCCCATAGGACTGGTTTTGGTGTAAAGTTAAGAACAGTCAGTACAGGTTTCAGTTAGCATGGCTCATAGTTAGACAAAATCCCCTAAACTGTGGTTGACTGTCTTTTCCACCAGGGTGCAGACTCCTAAGCAATTTGTTTGCTTTGGAAAATTTTTCCCATCATGCACAGCTATTGGAAAGTTTATTCCAAGTAAGTCTCAGGTACAAAAAAACTGTAATCACACAACCCTAAGGGAACAGGCAGGTTCTTGCCAGAATGTTGACAGCACTAAATCTTAGTTACAATTAAGTCTTTTCTTAGCAGGATTTTATGAGTAGAATGGCACTGGATTTCTCTAAGTAGAATCAATGTAATACAATCTGCAAGTAGCATAGTACAAAATTTGTACTACCACCAAGTTAAAATTTCTAATCACCTGGACCCTCTGCAGAGCAGGTCAAATCTTAACGTGTGGTTTGCTTTATCAACCTAACAATCATAATCTAGACTCAAAAACCATATAAAAGAGCATGAGTCACTCACACAGTCCTCAGAGGAAGCAGGTGATGACAGAGGTGTCCCTTGCCTCAGTGACAGGAGGGGGTTGCATTTCTGGTCCAGGTTCCCCTTGGAGCTTGTAGCTGCTGGATTTTGTGCCAGTGCTCTGGGTGCTTCAGCTCCCCTGCACTGTGCCACGCTCATCAACAGCACCTCCCTGGCCTCCTGCAGGACCTTCAAGGCCACCAGGGGAAGGGAGTGACTGTCCTGGCGCCCAGGAATCTTCAGACATCTAGGGAGGGAAAGGACAAATGTGTTTGGTGTGTCTGCTTGGGTGACAGGACCTTCAGAGCCTGAGAACAAGAGCAAAGGCACAAATCCGTGACCCCTCAGTCCCAGAGGATGGCTGCTCATACAGGGGTGTTGTTGTGCTCTGTCAGGCTCAGGGCAGGGCTGCCAGCCATACCTAGCTCAAGACATTGCAGAGGTAAAGGAGACAGTACTGACTAATACAGCAGGGTATTATTTTATTCATTTCAAGCTGAATTACTATCCAAGTCATTGTCTCTAATTCCTGAGCATAAGTGGCTATTGGGGCACACAGTCCCACGTTCAACACACTTATGGATAGCTGAGTAATGACTGGGCAAGAAAGTGTGCTCTGACATCTGAGACATTGTTGTGAATGCTGGGTGGTGTGAGAGCTTTTAGTTAAAATTTGTAGCCTGAGTTTTCTGCCCTGACTGCACAGTGTTTTTGCCTGCTGCAGCTGTTAGAGAGAACATGTGCCTGAGTGGGCTCTTGGTCTGGTCCAGTGCAAGCCTGGAACTCAGAATAAGGCAGCTCTCTCACTGGAACTTGACTGCTGTTTTTAAATCTCTTCTGCTTTCACTTAAGAGTTGATCAGACTGTCTCATTTGAAATTGTGTATTGAAAAATGCTTTTATTATCTTACATGTAATATTCAGACTGGTTAAATTCCATGTTAATTGCAAAACAGATGTGAAAATACCCTCTGAGAATGGCATCAGCCAAACATAAATTTGGGTATTACTCCAGTGTTACTTATGCCCTTGGTGGGGTCCTTGGGATGATGATTAATTAATCTTGGAGTTATGCCATAGTCTTTTAAATAGTAGTATAATTATATATATTACACATGTTATACTGTGCAAAGCTTAGTCTCTTGCTTACAACTTCTGGATTATTTAAGTATTTGATTCTAAAGCAGCAAGTTGGTCTATCACTGGCACATAGCAATTTCTGCTGTAAAGTAACCTTACAACTTTCTAGGGAAAAATATGTCATTTACTGGCCTAAGTATTGAACTTTAGAGTCCAATATAATATTTATTTTATTATAAAAGTTATATTCTGCTTACAAAGGCACTTTATTATAGCAAATTTACTGGTTTTGTGAGGTACGGCCTGGATGAGAGTGTGTTTTTATTTTTCAGAGAGGATTACAGTTTTACATATGTTCAGATTTGGATTCAAGCATGTGCAGTTTATCCCTTCCCCTAGGCCAGCTGAGCATTAGGTTTCCATCATAGAAAAGGCTTTTAAAAGAGTAGAAAAACTTATGTGAAGAAGTTACCGATTATTTCTGATTAATAGTCACATGCAGAAATTAATTACTAATGGCTATTGAAAGGTCTGAATGGGAAATGCAAAACTTGCAAACTGAAATTTGGTATCTTGTGTGCACTATGAAATACTATTTGTAGATGTGAGAAGGGAAGAAACCACCCCAAATTTCTGTGGAAACTATTAAAATCCTGGCTGTGATTTTCAAGAGAAGTTTTGTTTTAAGAAGCTCACTTGAAATGCAGACTGAGTCTTTCAGTGGTGGCCTGAAGGTTAATTTACTCACAAATAACTAGAGTATAATTTTCTTGATGTGTTCTGTGATTCAGAAGATGACAAAGAAATAATGTGTGCCTGCAGGAGGATGATTTTCTGTTTGTTTTATAGCCATAGGTATTATTCTGAAAGTAGTACAGAATACATCTCTTCCATCTGTGTAGCTGTTTTGCTGTCAGCAGTGCATTGACTCTTCTTGAAGCGAGATAACCCTCAGGAGCTGCAGGAATGGTGTGGTTAACTCTGTAATTATCCAGATTTAGCTGCCTTCTTACAGCTTCAGTCACTCAGGGGATGCATTGATGTGTAAGCTATTCATGCTTTAAATTTTGCTTGAAGTTCTTTACAGACAGATGACTGGCCAGTGACTGGTATGTGCTAAAAAAAAGTGAATTATACTGTATCATGGTGGACTGTATAAAACAATTAAATATTTATGTAGTTTATAGTAGTTTTTCTGCTTAATTTTGAAGAAAGTATTGGTTCCTTGTATAGGAAAGTATTTAATGGGATGAAAATTTTATCAGTTTGTGCTTTTGACTTAGTAAGGTGTTTTTAGAGGCGTGAACAGTAGGAAGTTGCATGTCTCTGAACTATGTCTGTGCTGTATCCTACTTGGAGCAACTTTGACTGCTTTCCTAAAGATTTTATTTGTTAGTTTGGAAGTCACAAAACCTGTTCATTCAGTACCAGTCTGGATGTTTTTTGCAGTCTGATTTGTGTAGTTGGTACAATCACCTCTCAGCTAAAGGAGTGCTTAAAAAAACCCAGTTGAATAAAATGAGCTTTTGAACATTGAGAAAGGTGTCTGAATTGTGTAGATAGTCAGTTAAGAATTCCCTTTGGTTTTCATGAGCTTGTGTCAGAATTTCAGTAGGGGTGCACACTGGGTGAATTTCAGTGTAGATCTACGTTCTAGATGATTCTGTCCTCAAGGAGAACTCCTTTGTTTTCTGAAGTAACAAAATCATATTTAGGCCTAAAACTTTCTACTCTTGTACCTGTCCAAATTTCAATAAATACTGCACCTCAGGACACGTGGACTCTGAGGAGTGCTCTCAAAATTACTGTATTTCAGAAAAGTGCAGCTTTGGGAGATGGAAGGAGGAGCTGGGGGTTTTTCTCAGGGACCTTTTCCCAGCTGCTTGGCTGGTGGTTTTGTCTGACAGCAGATAAGTTTAGTGACTGAGATAGTTCTGTGTAAGAAAGCTGTTGCTTGTTTGCCCTGATAGGCACAATGTTTGCATTCCTTTGGATGTGCTGGTGGCTTTAGCTGCTACCTTCCACTCTGAGTAACTGGCCTTTTGGTATTTTCAGTTTTGGAATGTTGTTTGGTTTTTTAGACCACATAGTATTTTTAGTTTTCCCCAAACTTTTCATGCAAGTTGTGAGAACTGATTTTGTTCCACGCTACTTCCTATTGCCAGAGTTTTGTTAGTATCAGTATTTGGAGGCATCATTCTTTACAACTTCAGCCAGCAATCTTTCTGAGATAAGTGTGGTCAGAAACAAAGGCCTTTGGAAAAGAGATAATGCAGTCTGAGTTGTTTTCAAAGCAGAAAAACTGATAAAATAAAAATGAATAATCTTTCTCATAGGGTGAAGCAGCTGAGAACAGTCTGTGCATACAGGATGGAAGTATTGACTTGAACGAGACCAAATTCTTCAAGCACTTCCTGGAGGCAATTTGCAGAAACCAAAATGATAGTTAGTGATTTCTAAGCTATACAGCTCATTTTTTTAGTTCTTTTGTGCTCAGTGAATAATCCATAGCTCAATTTAAGTCTTGTAGATGGCTCAGACTTGTCACTGCCAGTGTTGCAGCTCTAGAGAAGTATTTCATGTGTCTGCTTGTTAGGCTGGAACTGTAACCATTATTCCTGAGGTGGAAGTTGTTTCCTAAGAAAACTTGTCTCTTTTGTGGGGTTTCAGTTGCTGTTTTTTATCATTCTCAGTTTAATTTTATCTTCCTCTGTCTAGTACAGATTGTGAATGCCACAAAAAGTCTAGATACAAAGATGTTTATAAACACCAAAAGAATATTTTTTTAAGTAGTTGGTGGATCATTTTTCTTCTGTTGTCAATATTTAGCCTTGAGACTGATACCTCTAAAAACATTTTTTTTAAAAAGCTATTAATGCTAACAAACCACTACTACTTTGCTGGCTTGTAAGTTTGTTCTGTCTTCATATTAAATGACTGAATTTTATTGGTGTTACAGATAATAAAATTCACTGCAATTGCTTTCAATGCTTCTAATGCAAGCTTGCATACCTACCCCACATTCAGTCTTCTGTCTCCTTCCTTCTTTTTCCTTCAGTATTTAGAGCAGAATTGCTCCCTTTAATAATTAGGTCATGTATTTGACAGTTGCACCTAAGGTTTTTGACATACACCATGAAATTCTCTGCCTACATATATTTTAAATCTGTGAAAAATAATCTCTTATAGTGACAGTTGGTGAATTAAATATAAATAAAGTATGGAAACTTTCTTCTTCCTTTTTCCTCATCAGGAAGTATTGATGAAGATGTTGTGGTGATCGAAGCATCCTCCACTCCCCAAGTCACTGCTAATGAAGAAATAAATGTTACCTCAACAGACAGTGAAGTGGAGATTGTCACAGTTGGTGAAAACTACAGGTGAGATTTGCATCTTTTTGCATTAATAAAGTTTTGCTTGTCTCTGAGTTTTGTCACAATGTTTGTGCCATTAAAAGCCCATAAGGTAATGTCACTGGAATTCTAACCAGAATGCACAGTGTGAATTTTTGATTAAAAAAACCAAGCCAAACAAAACCCAGTCAATAACAAAAAGTCCCAATTCTAACCCCCCAAACAAAGTAAGGACAAAATACCCAAAGCACAGCTTTGCCAAGGCTTGAGAATTGAACTAATCTGGAGTAGCTGAGGTGGCTGTATTAGTGTGATTGATGTGCAGGATTTGGGGGAAGCAAAGCTGCACAGTGAGATCCTAGAGAGAGCCTGTGTAGGCTGAGTTGACTATCTAGGGATTAGCTCAGCATTTCTCAGGAAAGCAGCCTACTTTTTTGAAGCTGCTGCTGCTGTATATGCTTTCCTGTTCTTCCAAGAATCTCTGGAAGTTTTGTTCCATATTCTTAGATTTTACAGAATCTATTAAAGTGGAGTTTCTTGATGAAAACTTCAAATTCAAACCTACCTAAAACTAGATACTTGTAAAAAATAAACAGCTTTGTGTATTCCTAGCATCAATAAGATGTGTTTTCTGTAATATAATTAATTTTTCAAGTCTTAAGACTTTCTTCCCTCACCTTCTGCAGTGCTCCAGCCAAAAGAGCAGTAGCTCCATGGTGATTTGTGCAGTGGGTTTTGTTTGTTTTCAGTGAAGTCATTCCCTTTTCTTCACATTTTCCTCGTCTGAATTTCTGAAGTCTGAGTACATTGTTTTTCCAAATTGGAAAATAAGAGCCACTTGATTGATGTAAATACTGGAGAGTCAAAGTTTTTTGGGAGTGCAATGGTAGTCTTGAGTGTTGGGGTTTGCATGGCTGAACTGAACAGAATGGGTGCTGTGTGATATAAAACAGATAAACCCATCCCTTTCCTTAGATATGGTTACAGGCTTAGGATCTCCTCAAGCCACATTGCATTTTACTTTAAGTATCACAAAAAGCTGTGTTTGTTCTCCAAAGAGAGGGAGCAAAATCATATTAGGGGGAAAGGTCCAGAGATTTTGTACAGTCATGACATTTTGTAAATTTGAAGTATAAAAATTATCTTCTGAAAGTACTCTTGTCACAGGTTAACATGCAAAAGTATTTAATGTTTACAAATTTTTAGTGTCTTCATAGGTCTGTCATTGTTTATAGACCTATAGATCATTTATAGACCTTTTATAGCTGTTTCAGACTGCACAGGAGTAGTAGAAGATTTGGAGACTCTTCAATTACTGTTTACAAACCCAAAACAACTTCAGCTGTAATTGCTGCCTGGCCATGGCTGTAGGGTTTCACAGTGAATTTTTTTTTTTAAGATATCTGCGTGTACATGGGACATGGCTTAGGGACCTTTAAACTCTCCATGCTGGGCATTTGCTGTTATGTTCTCTGGTAAAGGCTGCAGTAGTGTTTGTGAGTGTGTTTGGTGAAAGTGGAGTCATGGGGTATCTCAATGTAATAAAAGGCTTTTCTAATACAGGAGGAGAAGAATGGAATGATTGGAGACTCTTCAATTACTATTTACAAACCCAAAACAACTTCAGCTGTAATTGCTGCCTGGCCATGGCTGTAGGGTTTCACAGTGAATTTTTTTTAAAGATATCTGCATGTACATGGGACATGGCTTAGGGACCTTTAAACTCTCCATGCTGGGCATTTGCTGTTATGTGCTCTGGTAAAGGCTGCAGTAGGATTTGTGCAAATGGAGTCACGGGGTATCTGAATGTAATAAAATGCTTTTCTAATAATAAAAATCTGCGAGTAGCTCCTCAGAGAGGAGGAGAAGAAATCACTGGTGGCCAGTTTGAGGCCAGCACTGAGGTGTCCCCCGTGCAGGTCCCGCTCGGCGCTCGGCCACGCGCGCTCGCACTGGGCCGCGGGCTCCAGCTCGCACGCGGCGCGGCCGCCGGAGCAGCGCTCCCGCAGCAGGGTCTCCACCGTCATCCAGCCCCTGCGGCAGAACGCCGCCGAAGTCGTGGACCTCACCGTGGATGAGGATGGTGAGTGGCATTGTCACAGAAATCTCTGCAGGAGCAGGATGGGCAGTGTAAGGGCGCTGGAGTTAGTTGCATCAGATAGAAGGTACCCTTCTAAGTCTGATTTCTAATGTCTGTTTCCAAATCTGTCCGATAATGTGCCCTTCCTTTCAAAATTTAAAGTTTAGCTGTTTTCAATGGGTCTTTTAGATCTAAAGATACAGTTTTTCTTCCAAAGCTGCCTTGGGTGTGTGTCTGAAGGCTGACTCACCAGGCAGAAATTACAGAACAGGTTGGAACTACTTCTTGAAAAAATATGCACTTACTTCAATGCAACACTATAAAAGGAAAGTCTATCATTGCCTATGCTTTGGAATAGTGACTGTTCTTTCAGGCCTTGAAGTAAAAATAGCTTTTAAAAAAAGAAAAGCCCAACCCTAAACTAGTAAAGTGTGATAGGTTTCTGAAGCTGTAACTTTTCATTGGTTCCTAACATTAAAACCTGCTGACACTTAATAAGTCAATTCCTGCTGAAGATCATAAGAGAAACTTACCAATTACCATAAAATTGGGAGAAGGAAAAACTGAAGCTCATGTACGTTTTTGCACATTTGCATTTGCAGATGGTGGTGGTTTTGGGGATTTCTTTGGTGCATGTTATTTGTAATATGAACAGAAGCTTTGTTCTCTTGTGGTTCTGCCCGAGTGCATTGCAAGCTTAGTATTGTGCAGTATCTAATTCTTCAAGTTGTGTTTTTTGGGGTGGGATGGAGAGTCAGAAAGGCTTGAGAATAATTTTGGTTGGTTAATAACTTAAGGTAGAGGATGAGTTGATGTACGGATCGTTCATTTTAGGTATTTACTGTGAAATATCCCAACAGCTCTATTGTTGAAGGAGTGCAGTGTAGGTTTCTATTGCTTTACTTTACTCTTAATTCATATTATAGAATTTAGTCTTGGATTCAGAAACCAAGTTATTTTTAAAATGCACTTCTGTAATGTGTGTGTTAAAGACTGGCTGTTTCTCCTGCCTTCTAGAGGAAATGCCTAAGATGAATCTTGCAGGATTTAAGGAATGCTATTTTTGGGTTTTGGCATCAAATTTCACACATGAATTAGTGTTAAATGATTGGACTTCTGAATTAACACTGTAAAAGGAGTTTAGCCCAACTTTACCTATTTCATCAAAGATACTGGTTTTAAAACTTGGCTGGCTGCTTCGCTGAGCATAAAGATCCTATCTCATTTTATTTTCCTGGGCCAGTGTCTGGGCAGTGAGTTGAGAAATCCAGTTTCTCTTAGCTAGTAGTTCACAATAGACCAAGGCCCCTGTTTTCCAGTACTTTGGGCAGGGGAGAATCAGAGGTGTCTGTAAGGGCTGGTGGGGAACCTGAGCCTGAGGGAACTCAGGGTGGCCACTGGCTGAGCACTGCTTGATCACTCCTCATTGTAGGCTATACATGTTCTATAAAGTTGCTCATTTTCTGAATTTAAACATTAATATATTTCACCCAAAACATTGTCCTTAAAATAAATAAAATTAGTATATTGGTAGGCCGTGTTAAAAGTAAGAGGAATCTAAATGTAGATATCAGATCATGTTTTTTTAATGTGATGAGTTGGAAGACTTGAGAGGGAGAAGATACATTTATTCCTTTCCTCACTGAGTTGCTGATGTTCCTGCTACATATAGAGAGAGGTCTTGAAAACTACTCATATTTTATTTTGAGACTCTGTGTAAAGGAAGTATTTGAAGTTTTTTGATGCTTTTTTCCCCCCTGATATCCATGCAAACGTTTTTACTAAAAAAAACTGAGCTGTTTCTGATAATCTTCCCTTTTATGGTATCTTATATTCTTAGTCGTGTCATTGCCTTTCATTACTTAAGAAAAATTTCAAACTTATAGTCAAAGTCTTTTTCAAAACTAAATTCTAATTATGCCACCAAGTATAGTTTTAAACTTTAACTTGTTTACAATTATCTAGTAAAGGACAAGACTCATCAAGTGCTTTGGATTTCCAGGATACATTGCTCACTGTTAGCTTTGCAATATGTAATATGAACAGATATGTACCTTTAAGAGAAGTCTCAGATATTGATAATCTGCTTTTAGCATGTGTTGAGACTAGAAACCAAGTTTATCTTGCTAAAGCCTTTAGTACAATGCATCTGGAATGATGGAAGTTTGTAAAGTAATACTGCTAGCTTAGATGTTATGCTGTTCTTGGTGAGTGGTCTAAAAGTTGGTCTGTTCTTCATAGGCAATAGAAAGTTATAAGGATAATACTTAATCATAGAGTAGTTTGCCTGTGGATTAATGGAACATATCAGCAAGCGTTTTTACCGTAAAGTACTGAAGTAATTTAATCTCTTTTCTAGTAGGAGCTTTTTTATCCAGTAAATAAAACTTAAATGTCAGATTTGGTTGAGAATTGATTTTATGTTAATTATTTAACATAGTGAGTAGATTAAAAAAGCAAGAGAGCAAAAAAAGATAATTTTCTTTCCACACACAAGCCTGTCAGGTTTTTATGTTCTGACTTTCTTAGCTTCTGGCAAGGCCAGAATCGCGAATGTCTTGTAAAATGGTTCAAAAGCAGGAACAACAATAAAAAATCCTCAGCACTTTTAAAGCTTAAAGAACATGAAAGCTTTTTTATTTCACCAGAGCCGACAGTTGTGCCAACCACATCAGCTCGAGTGGAGCCGCAGGCCGTGAGTTCTGCTTCCACTACCAGCTCCAGTACCTCTACCTCAGAGCAGGCCTCTGATGCAGCTCCCAATGTCTCCAGCAGCCAGCCCTCGGCAGCATCAGAGACTACTCCCAGTCTCCCCAGTGGCAGCACTGCTGGCACTTCAACTGGAGGTACAGAATGAGCTCTGAGCTGTTGTGTTGCCTCTGAGTACAAAGGAGGGTAGAGGAAGTTAATCAGCATTCTCTAAATTAAATCCCATGTGAGCTTCTAGTACTGAACCTAACAGTAGTAAGCTGAGAGGACAGGAATCTGAAAAAGACCATTGATTTCTCCATAAAGATACAGGAAATGTGCTGGAGCCTTCTGTTTGTGCCTGTTGGAATGATTTGGTTATACAGAACAAACCACATCCTTGCTTTTTGGGGAGGTGGAATGTAGTTCACTGGGAATTAAGCTTCTCATTTCAGTGTGTTACAGAGGTGTTATTTCAATGTGTGTTGTAAGAAAGTGAAGGATGTATCTGGATTCCTTGAATATATCTCCTGCTGTGGATAACCCCCTGGGAGCACATTTATATAGAGCTGTATATACAGAGAGCACTGATGACATCACTGGAACAAAGCTGCCCTGTCTGCAAGTGTGGTGAGGGACAATTAACCTGGGTGGACCACAGTTGCACAGGAATTTGAGGTCTCTGCACACTGTTCACAGTAACAATTTTTCTTCCTTTCCCTGCTGATGACGTGCCTTAAATTTGTAGACTAAGGCAAGTGTCAGTTCCTGTCCTCCAGTGGTTGCCATGAGTACTTCCACCTGAACCATTCAGTTTAGGTTCATTTGGCAGGTGTAGCTAAATACTACTTTTTGTATCTAGTTTGCTTTGTTACAGTCTATGTCCTGGGTTGACTATATGATACTTTTATCCCCAGTCATCTTGTTCTCTCCCAGATTTGCCCTGAACCAGGACAGTCTAGTTTTCAATTGGTTAAATACTTAACTGTGAGGTACAGGGTGTTTTGTTTCTGTTTAAGTCACTGCTTTACAGTGGTCAACTTCACTAATTTTTCACTTCAATATTAACTTTGTCTTCAAGATGAAATAAGAAGAGCTGCATCTAATTCGACACTGGAAACTGGCCCTCCGGCCATGCCAAGGCTGCCATCGTGCTGCCCCCAGCATTCTCCTTGTGGAGGGCCTTCACAGACTCATCATGCATTGGGCCACCCACATACCAGCTGCTTCCAGCAGCATGGCCACCACTTCCAGCACCACCACCATCACCACCACAACCCTCACCCAGCTGTGCCGCTGTCTCCTTCGTTCAGTGACTCCAGCTGTCCCGTGGAAAGGCCTCCTCCTGTGCCTGCCCCGTGTGGAGCAAGCAGCAGTTCTGGCACCACTTACCACGAGCAGGCATGTTTAATCCTTGTGACTCACAATCACACCTTGTGACTTGGGATTTGAAGTTGTTCCAGATAGGAGGGAATAGGATAAGGATGCTGAATTAGAAATTACTCACTTGCTCTGCATCAGGCGTTATACAAGGGAGCTAAAAGGAAAAATTGAGCTGTAATATATATAAGCACAAACCCCTGAAATTTTATGGAAAGACATAACCCTTCGAGTAATTATTGATGGCTGACCTCTTCATGGCTGTAAGATGACTGACTGCATAGCAAACCTAACATAATTACCTTGAAATATTCTGCCCATCACAGCAGTTCTGCAGTGCAAATCATTGAGCTGCTTTGAGAGAAGAAAAATGTCAAGTCTAATGTCCTGTATATAAAAAGTATAAAAAAGTTGCTTCTCTAAAAGCATTGTTTTTCAGTAATTAAATCACAGCTGTAAAACAGTACAGTCATAGGAAAGAAGAGTACTGTGCCAAGTTACAGTATGCAGAACTATCAATGTTATTTATCTACTGTAGGGGATTTTGTTGGGGTTTTTAGTTTGGTTGGGGGGTGTTGGGGGTATTTGGGGGCAGTTTTTGGTTGGTTTTTGCAGAATCTAGTGTAAGGAAGTTAGTCTCTCAGCAGGTTAATGAATTTAGGAATAAGAATAAAAAATGTTCCAGAGTCAAACAGTAAAACTTCAAAATTTGGATCCCAGTTGCTTGTTTTTATTTTTTTTTTAAATCTGATGTTTGAATATGACTTTGCCTTCAGTGTCTAAAGAGTGGCTTGAAAAAAGCTGGTTTGTTTCTGCAGCAGGCATTGCCAGTAGACTTGAGCAGCAGTGGTATCAGGAGCCACGGCAGCGGCGCTTTCCACGGCACGTCGGCGTTTGACCCGTGCTGCCCCGGCTCGTCGTCGCGCACGGCGCTCTACGGGCACCAGGCGGGCGCGGGGCCCAGCCAGGCCCTGCCCATCGACGGCTACGGCTCGGGCATCGTGGCACAGCCACAGCCCCCGCCCCAGGCATCGCTCTCCTCCTGCCGCCACTACATGCACTCTCCTTGTGAGTATTGGCACTGTATGCGCTGTCCCTGTGAGTATTGACACTGCATGTGCCTTACCTGTGAGTACTGCAAACACTGTATGCGCTGTCCCTGTGAGTAATGGCACTGCATGCACTGTCCCAGTGAGTAATGGCACTGCATGCACTGTCCCTGTGAGTAATGGCACTGCATGCACTGTCCCTGTGAGTATTGGCACTGCATGCACTGTCCCTGTGAGTAATGGCACTGCATGCGCTGTCCCTGTGAGTACTG
Source organism: Melospiza melodia melodia (assembly GCF_035770615.1). Lineage (NCBI taxonomy): Eukaryota > Metazoa > Chordata > Aves > Passeriformes > Passerellidae > Melospiza > Melospiza melodia. The sequence continues at coordinate 6,820,500 of NC_086208.1, read as the reverse complement.
CTGACACACTGCATGCACTGTCCCAGTGAGTAATGGCACTGCATGCACTGTCCCAGTGAGTAATGGCACTGCATGCACTGTCCCTGTGAGTACTGCAAACACTGCATGCGCTGTCCCTGTGAGTACTGCTGACACACTGCATGCACTCTCCCTGACACACTGCCCTGGCAGCAAGGGAATGCTCCAGCCTGCTTGCATTGGTCCTAAAGCTGGCCTAGCAAAACACAGATTGAGAAATATTTTAAATAGTTAGGGGGTTTGAACAGGACCAAGGTAAAGTTAAAATATTTTACTATGAGTGACCATAATAACACTGAGACTTCAAAACTGTGTTTACTATGAAAATATTTTTCATCTCCTTTCTATTCTAGCACTGGCTTTTTATTCCATTTTCCTTGGTTGATCCCTTGTCCCATCCCTCCAGTGAGATCTGCTTTAGCAGAATAATTTGTTTGGTTGTGATTTCTTTTTTTTCAAAATTTATTGTCTCTATAGAATAGTGAACCCAGAAGGACAGGGATTAAACTTTTAAAGATTAAACAACAAACGTAATATTGGAAGGAGATTCTGTCCTCCTACTCCTCCCTCATTATACCCCACCTGGAATAGTGCTTCAGGTTTGGGCTCCTCAGCACAAGGAGGACAGGCCTGTTGGAGTGAGTCTGTGGAGGACCATGAAGGTGCTCAGAGGGCTGAACAGAGGCTCCAAGGACAGACTGAGAGAGTTGGAATTGTTCAACCTGGCAAAGAGAAGGCTTTGGGGAGACCTTATAGCACCTCCTAGTGCCTAAAGGGGTTCCAGGAGAGCTGAAGGGAGACCTTTGACAAGGGCATGTGGTGATAGGACATGGGGAATGGCTTTAAATTGGAAGAGTAGATTTAGATCAGGTTTAAGGAAGAAATTCCTCCCTGTGAGGGTGGTGAGGCTCTGGCACAACTTGCCCAGAGAAGCTGTGTTTGCCCCTTCCCTGGAAATGTTCACGGGCAGGCTGGACATGCCTTGAAGCAGCCTTGTCTAGTTGGTGTCCAAGTCCATGGCAGGGGCTTGGAACAAGGTGATCTTTGAAGTCCCTTCCAACCCAAACGTTTCTATGTACCTTTTCCAGTTGGTATCACACAGATTTTTTTTTTTTCTTCTTTTTGCCAGTATTGGAAAACAGAATGCTTTTGGCTGCAGAAAATGCAGATTTCTTGTAGGGTATATTTGTAGAATCACTTTATTAAAAAGTTGCATAAACACATATTCCCATGTTGCCACTGTTTAAACTGATGTAATAATACTGAAATGCCTGTGTGAAGATACTACTTAAAATAAATTTGACCAAAATTGACCAAATTAAAAGCATCTTATGTTTTCATTGCAGATGCTTCCTTGACCAGACCTCTTCACCATCAAGCTTCTGCATGTCCTCACTCTCATGGAAATCCTCCTCCACAGCCGCAGCCTCCACCTCAAGTGGATTATGTTATCCCTCATCCAGTGCATCCCTTCCATCCTTCAATCTCCTCTCATGCATCTTCTCATCCTGTTCCACCTCCACCACCAACTCATCCTTTGGCCAATGCAGCTGCTCCAATTCCACAGCATCTCCCTGCAACACACCAGCCCATATCCCATCACATCCCTGCAACAGCACCTCCAGCACAGAGGCTACATCCTCATGAAGTGATCCAGAGGATGGAGGTCCAGAGAAGAAGGATGATGCAACACCCAACGTATGTCACAAATCTACTCAGAACAATAGCTAAACATAAAATGCATTTCCCTCAGGTTTGTAAAATGTTGCACGTGACTCTCAAACTGTAAATTGCATGGTTAGGGACTGCTAGTGTTGAACAATGGTAAGAGGTGTCTTTACAAATGATGACAGTCACGTGAGCATTAGGACTGACCCTGCTCTGTTACACCTCTCAGTGTGTCCAGGTAAGGCACAAAGGGGCATGCAGGATAAGGGGAGCTTGTTTCTCTTGCCCATCACTCTGGATGATAAGCAGGAATTCCTTTTCAAGCTCCACAGCCTGGAGAGTACATCATAAACTCTGGTCAAATGTCTCTTGACAGTATGTTTTGCCTTGTTGATGCAGTTAAGATTCTTTTTATATAACCAATACTTTAAAATAAAATGAACAAATTATCTAAGGGACCATATACTAGGTTTAATTCACATTAGATACTTATATATCTTTAGTATGCCTTTTGCTTTAGAAGAGGAGACTGAGAATGTGGTCAATGTGCAATGTAGCTACTAAGTCATGCTACTATTGTTGCTTAACTAGATATTTGATACTAGTATCATCAAATAATAGTTGATGTTAGTAGTATCAGGTCACTAGTAGCTTTGTTTTCACAGAGTAGCTGAGCTTCTTTTAATTCTGCAAGTAATTAAGAGAATTTCAGGAATGAGCTCTCTAGTTGTTGCTCCTAACTTTGTTATACAAATTTGACTCATAACTAACTTGAAACTCGTTTAGAAGTTAATGCTTAAAGAGAATTTGGCTTTAACTGCAGCTTTTGAGGCAGTTTCCAGGTGAAGTATCTATAGGCAGTAACTGCCCACAAATGGCATGTGACAGAGAAGCCAGTGGCTGTGAGACAGCAAGGTAGCGTTTTTGGAAAAAATAATTGTGCTAGCTATCTTATCAGATCTGGACATTTTCCAGTAGTTTGGGGATTGTGAATATTGGCAGTTCTGCAGCTTAGTGAATTTGTATAGAAATATGAACACTTCTAGGAAATTAAGGCAAATATTGATGGTGATGTTGTGGTAAAGTGGGAAAGTACCAGAAATCAGTCTGCAGGAGTTAAGTGTTTTTTTCAAATCCATAGTTGTTCTGTACCAGCTGGCATGGATAAAAACTATGTGCCCAGTTTACCTGAGCTATGATGCAAACATGTTTCAAGGAAAATGTCCTCTGATTAGTGTATTAAGTTTCCCCTAATTATTTTTGCTGGTATAGTTTTACTTGAAATAATCTGCAGCAGAGCTGTGAATGACACTGAATCTGAGCATGGATGTCACGTGGCCCTTCCTTTCCTACCTGCCCTTTGAGGTTAGGATTAAACACTTTCTCAGTCTCTGCAGTCATGACTGCCAAGTGAATAGCAGGTCACTGTAGCTGAAGCTGGTTTGGTTCTGAATATGAAATCTGGGTTTAAATTAACTTGTAACTTATATCTAAAGCAGAAATTAAAATACTACATGGTGAGTTTACTTTAAAGGCACTGTAGTAGCTCCGTCTGTAACATTTTGGTTATGGGTGTTGGTTTCTTCACACTAAAAAGTATGTGAAATTAATTGTGGCTGTTCTTTGTTGTTATAGACGTGCTCATGAGCGGCCTCCTCCTCATCCTCACAGAATGCATCCCAATTATGGTCATGGGCATCACATCCATGTGCCTCAGACTATGTCTTCCCATCCTCGACAGGCTCCAGAGAGATCTGCCTGGTGAGCAATCAGACACTACTTGAGCCCTTGGGACTCTGGGCAGCAGACCAGAATGTGCTGATCACAGTGCTGATAATGCTGGCTGTGCTTTTAAAAGCTGCTGCATGCACCTGTAGTTTAAAGTTTGTAATTGTTGATAGGGCTTTAATATATTACTTGGAGTACTCAATATCTTATATGTATTTCTAGTGTTTTTTAAGGTTTTGTAGTACAAACTAGTATGTTCTCTCCCCTCTTTGTTTGAGCTTATTTACAATTGCATCACACCCAGTTATGAGCATGCACTTACATTCCACAATATATTTATTATTAAAAAAAAATACTTTTGGCCCATTAGTGAAGAGGTGCATGCATGACAACTGCTGTTCCCACAGCATGTGCTGCAGGGAAGACTCCACATGGATAATATTATTTGGCTTAGTAAATGTGGAGTTTTCTAGTTTTTTAATACTAAATCTTCATAGCTGTTTTAAAAATAGCTTTTAGTTATGATAGCAAGATTCTTCAGCAAAATTTAAATATGGCTTAAAAAAAATTGTACATGAAACTGTTGTTGTAGTTGTAGTGTGTTGTAAGGTCTCCAAAGCAGTGGGATTGTACCAAGCAGGCAAGCTGTTCCTTTACTGTAATGCCACTTTCATTTATGTGACAGGGAACTAGGAATTGAAGCTGGTGTGACTGCAGCTACCTACCCTCCAGGGCCCTTGCATCCTCACTTGGCCCACTACCATGCACCTCCTCGACTGCATCACTTGCAAATAGGAGCTCTTCCTCTAATGGTAAGGAGATACCTTATGGAAAGTTATAATCATTGATTTTTGATTTTGTTTGTGAGAAAATGGATGTGTATACATTGCTGCAAAGTGCTTATCTGAAAATATTTCACTGTCTGTCCATGTGTTGCTCCCAGTGAGGGTGCTTGTACAGGCCCATTGTGTAGTAAGAGGAGACAGTATAGGGACACCTACATTTCTAACTTCAGCTCTTGTAAAATAAAATATACTTGAATTAAATTGTCACTTGCATTGCAATGCATTGACCCTCTGCATCTGATTTTTAAAGTTTAGATTATTCAGTTTTGGATTGCTAAAAGTACTGACTTTCCACCCAGTGCATGAGAATTAGCACTGATTCTTTCTTTTTGAGGTGTGTATACACACAACTAGAATTCCATCTAGAGATTTGATCGTTTTCAAATAATATTTATTATTCATCAACCTAATTCTGTGTAATCAAGTATATAATTCTGTAGCATGAAGTGTTATAATCTGCAGGAAGTGTGGCAGTAAGGTCACACACCCTGTAACACATTTTTTTTTTAAATCTGTAGTGGAAAACCAAAACAAACCAGCATATTTTTACTCTTGTTACAGAGTATTAATTTTGAAAGAATGCTTATAGGTTTAGTTAAATATTTTCTTAATTTTGTTTAATGAAAATTCACAGAGAAACAGATTTCGTTTGAGTATATTTAGTGTTTCTGTGTGGTCAAGCAAGAATGTTTAATCCTCTTAAAGCTAGATAATCTAAGCAAAATTGAGTTTATCTGTATATGAATGCTCAAATTATAACGAAAAAAACCCTGCAAGTTTCATCCTTTCAAAATTCCTCTGTTAGTAGCCTGAATTGACATTTGGGGCTTGAACTGTAGATTTCCAACCAAACTGTAGTAACTGTCTCCAGTCTGGTCCTGCATTGCTTGTTCCTCACTCTTTAATTACCAGATTTGATGGTCCTTAAGTACCTCCCTGATAAATGAGAGTTGATCATTCATGGGTGCTGCTGACATCCTTAGCACAGACTTTCTAAAGCAGTCTGTAGAATTTGGTATTTTAGTATAGCCAGTGAGTTTTTTAATGCAAAACCTTCTCCTGCACATCATCTCTTCAAATTAAGTTTTTCTGCGTTCTTCACTTAGGTGTCTGCTTTTTCAAGTGGACAGAAGATGCTTTACACTCTCATATTTATTTAATGTGTTGTACTGTAACAGACAACATCAGCTGCTTTAGATTCCCTCCTAATAGTTCAAGGAACTGTACTTTTTATCAGGGGTAATAAATAATCTGTGGGATTTACTTCAATTATCACTGTGAAATTTCTAGAAATTTAGGAGTTTAGATGATACTTATATTACAGTCTGATGAGAAACTTTTAATTGTAATTGGGGTATTCCTACAGCTAAAATGTTGTGTAAGCAAGTAGTTGGGACCCCACGCTTCATCTTTTTAGCAGTAGAGAAGAAAGCTATGATAGGGAATGTTCAGAAGTATTTCCTGAGTGTGTGATAAAATATTTTAGGGATTTATGCCCCTCTACTTGGCAACTGCAGTTTCTAATTAGTAAAAGTGGCAGATGAAATGAGGGTCTTTGAGTGCACAGAAATTTGTGCAAGTGTTTGTGTAGGTATATTTGATCCTGATAACTGAAGTTTGTGTTTTGAGGCCTTGCACACAGTGCACTGCCAGCATGTTTGATCAGAACAGGCTGCTCTGAGCAGCACAGGAATTCTTCCAGTGCTTGGGATCTGGTTTGAGCCTTGCTGTGATCAGACCCAGCACTGTGGCTTTGAAGTTGTGTAGAGTCTTTGACTAATATAAAATGTATTCACACACTAGGAGAACATGAAGGCAGGGTAGAGCTCTGCTAGAAGTTATATATACAAGGAGTTCAAAGCATCACAAATGCCTTTTGATGATTCTACCCCTTCTATGGCAATAAAGAAAGTCACAGGTTTTGTTCTCATGTATGTGTGAGTACAGCAGATCTGTCAGCAAAACTTATTTTGAATAGAGAGCAAGTAGTCAGTGAAGTTTTTCATCAACAAACTTGACTGGATTTTAAACAAAAGTGCTGTTTTAGACAACAGATTATTTGCACCTGCCACCTGTTTTTTTCTCTGTAACTTTAGAGTGGAGGAGGAGAGGATGAACTGTGATTACAGTCCCTCTGCAAAGTTGTTGGTGTTCTAAGGAGTGCTTTCTTCTTCAAGTACAGAGGGTACTAAACAGAGGATTTCATGAGTCATATTTTTTGATGCAGATATCACAAACTGTTCTTTTTTTGAGAGGGAGTTGTCTTTTAAAGTAACTGATGCAGTCACTCAACTAAGAATTTCATTAGTATTGAATCCACTTTGTGAAATGGCTTGCAGCGCAATTGGCAGTGGAGTACTAAAACCCCTTCCAGACTGTAAAGGACATAATGGATTGTTTGGGCTTTAATGATATTGTGTTAACTCTGTATCAGTTTCTGACTTTAATTAGATGCAGATAACCAAATCTTCATCTACTCAGTGCTGGAATGCAGACTGCAGTTTTAATCCTCAGGGAGGCAAAATGATAAAGATATGTGGGGGAAGATAATCAGTGTTCAGCAGCTTTGACAGTCCAAATAGAGGGTTGGGGAAACAAAATCTCCTTTCCTACTAGTTTGGTTGAAGAGACTTCTACCTGTTTAAGTGTTGTTTCAGGAGGAGTCCTAGATTAAAAGCAGTTAGGAAGAGCTTTCTTCACGTCTATCTATCCAAAGGTCAGGCTGCTTCCCTCCTGGATTTAACATCATTACTTTGTGACCATGGCTTAGACTTTGTTATTGTTTTAAGGCCATGTATGTGCTGAGGAAAGAGCTGTTGAATGAAATCCCTTCTGGACAAGTACTAATTTTGCTAACTGATCATTTTTAGAGAGACTCAGGATCAGTGCATGGCATAACAAATGGAACATTAGAAAAGAAGGATGCAGGACACAAAGGCTTCTCGTCTGTTCCTGTTCTTCTCTGATACCAGTGTTGTTAGATGCCACTTCTGTTTCTGTTTACTCTGGGTTCCTTTGGCTGCTCCTTTGGCACTGTTAATGAAAGGCTTTTTGACTTGGGGCTCCAGCACTGTTTGCCACATCAGAGTGGGCAGGATGGCAACTCCTGTAATTTATTATGGGGTATGGGGTACCAGACTCTTGACTCCAGCTTCTTCTGCCCTTTTGAATGTGAATTTTAGGGGTGAGGAGTGGTGGGGGAATTATTTGGACTTTGTAGTTTGCTAGGCATGGTATAAGAAATATCTCTGAAATAGATGCAAACTTTGAAAAGACTCCTTAATTTATATGGGAACCTGCAGCTTCTTGGTCGATCTTTGGATCATATTAAAAACAAAAAACAAAAACAAAAGTGTTTCACATCTAGCTTCAATATGCTGTTCCCTTTTTCTTCTATTGCAGAGCCTTAGTTTTGTTCCTTTAACTGTGGATTGTTTTGTTCCTTTACCTGTGGATTGATTCAGAGTGTTTGAGGCTGTCTTTGCACTTAATTGTGAAAATCCTTAGGGATTTGGAGGTGTAAGCCACTAGATCCCAGCACATTATGTTAGTTGTGTGCTGGTCAGAACAATATTGCTCAGAGTGTAGTCATACAGGTCTTGCAGCTCTAAGAGATGCAGCTGTTCTGTACACCAAAAGCCCACAAGTTTCTGTGTAATACCTGAACACTTAAGGCTGTATCTTGATTTAGTATGAGTAGTTCAACATGAACTTCATGTTTGAAATAGCCTTGATTAGCTGCATCAAGTAGAATTGCATTTTTAAGAAAAAGCTTCTAGGTTTTTTTTTTTAAATAATATAGACATGAATTACTGTTCTTTGGTTTTTTTGTAGATTAAACACTGTTGAAGAGCGCTCATTTTATGTTCCCCTAAGGCACAGGTACCACTGGGTTTTATCTGTGCAGCAGATGGTACTTCATTGGATTCCTTCACCCAATGATTTTCTATGAAAATGCAGCTTTTCCCTGTTTGTATTTGGCTTAAGACATTAAATGATGAGCTTTACTTCTGCTTGTGTATTGACAGTAGCTGAGCAGGTAGTTCACTGAAAAGGCTCACACTGGTAATTTTTCTAATACATATGAAATTGTATTTATGTGAACCATGGAGGCTGGGCTGGACAGGATTAGTAGTACCATGCAGGGCAGGAATCTCTCCACTGAAAAAGCAGAAAGATCCTACAAAGATAAAGGATATTTAAAGGAGAGAGTAGTAAGAAAGAAAGCCTTCCCTGCAGGTCAGATGTTTCAAACTGCTGAGAATGTTTGTGTTGTGAATGGTTCAGACTTAGCCTTGAATTACTGTAGTTGCTGCAGATTTTTGTGGTCATGGACAGTATCAATAGAAAGTGCAAAACAAGAAACAAATGATACTTCTACAGTTCCTGGCAGACTTGTGCTGGAATTGCAGGTCCAGAATATATTGCTTTAAAGTACATATTTTAATTTGACTGCATCCAAAAGAGTATATACAAACATTTAGTGCAGACTGGCATTGCCTTTAACTGCTTACATTCTTCATTAGCTTTAACATTTTCCTTTTTTCTTACATTCTTTATGAAAGCTTAGTGAAAACTCACTTCTGCTTATGTGTGAAGCTCTTCAGGGTAGCTGAAATCTTTTTGCATTTGAAGCTTGGTGGTAACTATCAAAGGGATTTTAGGATGACTGTTCTTAATCATTATTGATAGTTCTCTCTTGCAAATCTTTATCTTGTAGTCACAAATGTACTTAGTTAAAATCTTCCTGTGTTAGCAGACTGCTTATTCTGCAGGTGTAAAAGAACTGGGGGTTTTTGTTTGTTTGTTTTTTTTTTTTTGTTCTTAGAGGTGTTTTTTCAGAGTAGCATTTTACCTGACCAGAAATGTGAGCTGTGCTCTCAGGGTGTTTTATAAAAATGCCTATACATAATGAATGTTCAGGTAATTTTGCAGAGGTGTTATGCCAGCCCTGTCAGGATAATATGAAGGCCAATTTATTAGCATGCAAATATATTGTCCCACACAACATTTCTATTGTCGTGAGTTCAATAGTTTGTTGTGGTAGGTACTCTGAACAATTTTTGGTTTTGTACTGTTAAAGTAAATTTTAATAGATTTCTTAGTCTCCAGTAGCAGAATTTGTTCCATATAGAAGAGCTATCCAGGTGCATGTCACTGCAGTTGGTAAATGACTGCTGAGGCAGTGGAACTGTCATTATGGCATTACAGCAGTACATCTGTGACTTTGCACCTCTTGGAATGATGCAGTATCTGCACTAGCAGATGCATTGTTTTCCAAAACACTGATTTCAAACCCTGGTCAATAAAACACCAAGCATTGAATATCACTTCTGGGACTTAGGTTAGTTTTTGTCAGGAGTTCCCTTCCTTTGAGTGGTGGCCATTGATTGCCAGTGTTATAATAGACAATAAAATTTCCCAAATGATGGCCAGACAGATCTGTGCCTAGTGAAACCTGGCACAATATGTTCATAGTGTGAATGAATGACCTAGTTCTTTAAATACCTCTTCTGTAATTGGTAGCTGAAGTAGAATTACATGCTTAAATGCAGAATGAATCATAAATCAGTGATTATTTCAGACAGATTTCTTACAAATCGGCATGTTTTTAATCTGCTCCCCTAAAATTCCTTAGTTACAGCTACAGTTTATATTGTCAAACAGTAAGGCCTATGATACCAACAGATATTACTTACATTAAGGGTTTTGATATGCACCTTCAGTTTCTATTACTCTTGCTTGTTAAAATTTAAGATCAATATTGTGGCAGATGTCGGCACTACATTGTCATTTAACAAGTACCATGTAAACTGCTTTAAAGTAATAAGATTCTGCCTTTTTTTCTGGAAAAAAATATTTAGGGCAGAGGAAGCTTGCCTATCCCTGTCAGCCTTTAGGTACAAGACTGGATTTGAAAACTGTAGCAAGGCAGCTTATTGGTCTCTTTTTTGATGTGGGTAGCTTTGTCTAGGTCTGCGCTTTTCCACAATGCATTCATTGAGTTTTACACCTTTATATGTGTTGAACTTGGAAGTGTTTGATGGAAAGAAGAGCAACATGTGAATATGTGACTTCATGAATAGTATCTGGGGTATCAGTTTTGTGAACAGCCTCATGAGATGAATGTAGAACTGTCACATAAAACAGCAGGGACATTATCAGCTGATAGCACAGAAAGGAAGATGGTGCTCAAGTATTTCCAAGTGAATTACTGCTTACAATCTTCCTATTGGTGTGCTATGGGATGAAGTAAACCTCATCTGCTGATAATTTTGGATTTTTTTTGCCTATTCATTAAAGATTGCTATTGGAATGTTCCTGACAAAAAGTCAATGCCATTATTCACTCATCTTGCTGGGGTAAAAAAGGAGTGCAGCAGCCCTGCAGTGCAGATGGTCTCTGCTATAGAAATTATCCTTCAGTTTTGCTCTGTAAAGGTGCTGGTGCTTGAAGGGCCTGTGGGATACAGCACTGGGCTTTTGTTCACTGCTTCTGTCTCTTACTGTGCAAGGAGTTTAGTGGATGCTTGGCTGTAGAGTGTATGTAGAGTTAACTGACTTTAGATGTGAGTTTTGAGTGTTAGTTTTTATAGGCCTCTAAATTTAAAGTGTGTTTGAAGATGTTCAGTTCTTTTGAGTCAGATAAGAGTATCTGCTGCTTTTCCCAGACTGAGTTTTTTAGCCTTGTTTCTGTAGTACCAAAAGCTTATATTTGAGAATCTGTAGCAAGTCCTTTTCGTAACTTCATGTGTAGCTGGTAGGTGCTCTGTTTACAAGAATAGGTGGATATTTATGGTGGCTTATATAATGTAGGCTGAGATTTTGAGACTTGAGAATTGTAATGTGGATGTGGAGAGATTCCAGGAGAGGACTTAGTCTCACTTCTGTGCTGCTTCTGGTTATGTTTAGCTGTGTCAGAGTGGTGTTTGTGCTGTGCTGTCAGTTGGAATTGTATGCTTAGGCTGAGTAGTGTAAAAAGTGATTCAATGAAAGCAAAAGGAACTTAAACTTTTCAAAGTGAACAGTAAAATAGTGAAACTGTTCTGAATAGGTTTAACTTAACATCTGCTGTTTGAATAGGTACCAGACATGGCGGGCTACCCTCACATCCGTTACATTTCATCGGGATTGGATGGAACATCATTCAGAGGCCCTTTCAGGGGCAATTTTGAGGTTTGTAAGAGAATAAAACTAGATATATGTCAAAATGTGTCATGAGGGAATATGGGGAGGGTGTATGATAGAGCTAGTTCTGTACATAGATGGAAAATAATCATAAAGAAAATATCCTTTACTTACAGAGTGCCCTTACCATAGTAGAGTGGGACAAAAGCAAATTGCAAAGTTGGTCAGGAAAAGGTGCCCTGGACATGCAGGTTAGGTGGCAGTGACCTGACAGTACATCTTGCTCTGCCCACCAGCCATCAGTAGGACTGAGTAGGACATTCTGGGAGAAGGCAGGGCTGTCTCTGAGTAACTGTGCCAGGATCCTCCAAGTGAGGCTGAATCTTGGCCATGCTAACAGTGCTGTCCTGTTGAATAGTGCAGGAATTGAAATGGAATGAAGGAAAAAAGCCAGGAGAACATAAAAGGTATCAGATGCAGAGAGTTAATGACCTAGTCCACTGAAAATCTCTACAGTGACATCTCATGGTTCTAATAAACTTATTGCTGGAGAAGAATAAATCAGTCATTGTATTTCAACTTAAGCAACTTTATTTTTTCCTCTTCAGACCCTTAATGACTGTTAGAAAGCAAATATTTACATAGCATGTTTTAATTGCCTTTTTCCTCATTAGACACAGAAGTATGTGTGAACATACTGATAGCAATTCCTATCTGACAAACACTCATTTTTTTTGTCATAAAATAGTATTTCCCTAGAACTTTAAATACCAGACTGTGTTGTGTGGGTTTTTCTACAGAAGCCCATCACTTTTCCCACACAACATACTCTTTTTGGCTTTGCCCATGTTTAATTAAGTTGGGAAATAAGAGTTTGTCATTCTAAAAATGGGTTAGAATAAAATTAATACTTCCTCAATGTAGTTGAAAGAATAGTTTTTAAACTGTTTATTCCTTCATGGTTTTTAGGAGCTGATTCACTTGGAGGAACGACTAGGCAATGTTAATCGTGGAGCAACACAGGGAACTATAGAAAGATGCACATATCCACATAAATACAAAAAGGTGAGGATTTCTCAAATTGTGCCCTGTCTGTAATATTTGTTTGAACTTGTAATGTGAATGGTTAGTTTAAGCCTGCAGAAACATCAACTTCAAAGAGGGCATGTTTTCTGTATCTTGAAATTTCAAGGATTGTAAACAAAGCTTACAGTGCCACTTGTTTCACAAGGAAAATTTAAAATTAGTTCCTTAGATAAAGAGCTACTGTGATGTGATAAACAGGAGTGCTTTGATATGATTAACTTGTCCAGTATTTATGAGCAGCCTTGTGAGTAGTGAAATAACTGCTGGTAATAGCAAATAACAGACTTCAGTGATAGCTCACAAACTAAAGCTTTGTTTGCAGTAAACACTTCACAGTGCTTACCTGCTTGGTATATATCAATTTAACCTTTACTGGGAAGACTGGAACACCAAGAGGTTTTGAACTGGGGTACAGACTTCTGGTAACTGGGGTTGTCTTTCAGTTGGAGTTCAGCCTATGATAAGATACAATCCTATCCACGTGACACTGTTTTTTCATACTTGATAAAGAGTGACAAGACACTAGGTTGAAAGGATTTTTGTTTGCCTCTACATGAATGAAATTAAGATATTTAAACATGGAGAATAACTAAAAGGACTGGTTGCAGGACTGGTTCGAGTAGACTTTTGTAATTAACAATAGTTAAATCTGAAATGTCCTGGGTTTTGCTCCAAGTGCTGGTTCATTTTGATTCAAATACATTTTAATAAGTATTAAAAATGTTTTCAAAGAAATATGTGTTGAATATGTATCAAAAACAGATTTTTCTCAGTTTGTCAATAATGTCATCTCTACTAACAAGGTAACAACTGATTGGTTCTCACAGAGGAAACTGCACTGCAAACAAGATGGGGAGGAAGGAACAGAAGAAGACACAGAGGAAAAGTGCACCATCTGTTTGTCTATATTGGAGGAAGGTGAAGATGTCAGGTAAATAACACTGAATATAATGTTAATGTTCTGGCTTTGGCACCATACTTGAATCTGGTGCCCTGCTTTGCAGTACTGCTTAGGTTAACAGTTACAGTTTACTACTGCATTGAACTAATACAGTACAACAAGTTGCACTTTAAAATGCACATTGTTCAGTCTGTATTGTCATTAGGTAGAGTGTGGGTTATTCCATAATTTGACTGTCTCTGTTATAACATGAGCCCAAGCTGATGCCCTGAATTAATCAGGACTGTCAGTGTTTCTGGAGTAATGCTACTTAAACTGCAGCAGGTTTAAATCAGGCTAATATGGCAGAAGCCAGCTGATGCTTGACTTCATTGCCCATATCCATTTCTTTGGAACTAGACAGAATGCATGTGCAACTGGAAAGGCTATGAAACCTGGGAAAACAGAAAGAGCAGACCTCAGTAGCAAAGCCCACACTGTTTTTTTCCCAATGGGGTTGTTGATATGGAAATGCTTTATTAACACTGATGTTTCTGTGTTCTGATGACAGGCGCCTTCCCTGTATGCACCTTTTCCACCAAGTATGTGTAGATCAGTGGTTGATTACTAACAAGAAGTGCCCCATTTGCAGAGTGGACATTGAGGCTCAGCTGCCTAGTGAAAGTTGACACTGCTTTCCAGAACTCTTGTCCTCCCTGTCACTCCCTCTCATCCTTGCTGGTACTGCAGTCAACCAAAGATGGCATGACTTACCTGCGCAGATTTGGAAGCATTGAACCCAGAGTGCTGGCTCTGCTATATGGTACAACCAATGCTAGACCTACAGTTTATGTAGAAGACAGTTGAGTTTCAGTGTATTTATAAATTTGTTTTGTTTTACATTTTTTTCTTTAAATTCATTACTGTATTTTTGCATGGTTCCTTGTATTGCATTTGTTTGCACATATTATGGGCTTTGTGACCCCAGACTTGCAGGCAAGATTAGCTGCTTTAGTAAGTAGAATTGTGTGGTCTCTTTTTTGGTTTGTTTTATGTAGTATCAAGCTTTGAAAGTATGATTTCACTCATTACTAACCTTAAATTCCTTAATTTAATCGATCATATATATTTTAGTTGAAATGTATAAAGATCATCTAGAAAAGGATAATATTATGTATTGAGACATTCCTTAATTAGGAAAAAATGGCTGCTGTATATTTACAAGATCAGTTATGAGTCAAATAACATCCTTAATACTGGGAACAGAATATGAATTATATTCAGTTTGACTGATACATATAGCATACTCATCACCAGAGTTTTTGTCTGATCAGATTTTTGTGTTCGTTTTAAAAATTTCAGCACAATGCAGATATATTTGAATGTCAATATTAAACATTTAGACTGCTGTTCAGATTGTATTTATCATTTTCTTCTGTGTCTAGAAATTTGAATCCCTAACTTAAATATATGCTGCTGTGAAACAGCTCTTAGTGAACACTAAATGTTGATTTCAGTTAGCTGGATTGTAGATACTTGCAGACTGAAAGAGTTATTAGGGACATGGAAAAAGAGCTTAGAATCTGTTTGGTCTTCTGCTAACTTAAGTTGAAGTATCTGCGCACATTGAGGGTTGGTTTTTTTGGGAATTTTTTTTTTTTGCTATGTTTTTGTTTATTTGTTTGGGTTTTGTTGGTTTGTGTTTTTTTAAAATATAAAACCATTCAATAAGGACTTAAAGCTGCAGGGTTTTTGTTTGGGTTTATATACGTGAATTCATAGAATTTCTAAGGATTCCAGGCTTGTCTTGGGATTTTTATTAGATTTAAAGTTAATAAAGTTAGCTAAATCCACTTGTCTCTTGTTTTTATTTTTCATTAGTAAGTTGAAAGCCTGTAAAATTCCTGTAGAAACTGAGACACAAATTATGTGGTTCCCTAGTTTTTGCCTTGATCATAGATTCCCTCTTTATAAATTACCAACAGTCCATCACTGATTGAAATATTTTCTATAGTTAAGATTTGCTGCATAATATAGTATATAGAATTAAGTTATAATGTACAAACATTTTGCCTTTGAAGGAGGTTTTAGTCCATATCAGGATTCCAGTTGCTCATCAACATTCTTTCACATCTAATAGATTATAATTTATTTAAATGTGCTCAGCATTGCAAAGTGCAAATGTGCAAAATCATCGAGACAGCATTACTGTCACTTTGGAAAAGATGTTCCTTGGGGATCATATATGAACATGCCAATTAGCTTGCATTAAGCCACCTGCTTTGTAAGTGGATTGAATAATAAATACCTTCAGTTCCTTGTCTTTGTCTCTCATGATCAGATTACATGTAAAACTGTTTACAGTAAACCTAGAAGATAAATTCTTATGTTTACACTAAAAAATCCATTTATGAATATTACCTTATCGAATTTGATGCCTGTTTCTGTATGGTTAAAGCTGCTTCCCTTTTATTTGATTTTTTTTTTTACCTGTTAGTAGTAGCATTTGCGAGTACAGTGTCTATTGCTGGCAACAAACTTCACACCTCTGGCACTGAGGCTTTAAACAGAGAAATTTTATTCCAGCATGTGTGATAAATGGACCTGTTCAAGCTTAATGGCATTGCTGAAACTGAACTTAAAACCACTGCGCTTGTATAATGGGGGATATGGGAGAGAGGCAACAGGTTGAACTGCTTCAAAACGTGACTTGGGTTTATGCTAAAGCTTCTTGAACATTCTGGAAACTGAAAGTGACTGCATAGTTGAAGCTGCATTAATCTGTTCACTGCAAAGAATGAATAAAAGTAACTGGAAGGACTGAACAGACACATTGTGTTTTCTAGTGACTGTTGAAAAGAAGTTAATTGACCACTAATGCTTCAAGACTGATGATACTCATTTCTAAAAGTTTCCAAGAAGGTACTTGAGAGATATGGGAAAGAACCCCAGGGCCTCTGAAGTTACTGAGACCCTGGGTGTGTGATAGAATCTATTTTGGCTTCCTTACAGGACAGAGAAGCACAGGTTTGGGGGGATTTTTTTTTTCTTTTTAAGGAAATATTTTATGGGTCTAATTTGAGTGCCTGGTACTAGAGGTATTTTAGTGATCCATGAATTGATTTGTTATATAATAGCTACTGATACTGTCTTGCTTTTAAATGTATGCATAACGTTGTAATGTGATGCTGAACACTTAGGTATTTGTCAGGAATCACAGTGTTCTGATCTTAATGCTATTGCAGGGGCTAAAAAGCTGCAGCTTAATTCTGTTCCGGAAGGTTGTGACTTAACCATAGTTTAAGGGAAGGAAAAGGAATAGGCGTCTCATTTTGAAAATTTCCACCACTTACTGTGCTTTATATGCTTAGATGCATTGCCTTAAGTTTTCTGCAGCATCTTTAAAGATAAGATTCTCAACAGTATGCATCAAATTACTTTTCATATAAAATTCCATTGTCAAAAGAAATCCTTTTGTATGCAATAAATAAAATGTTAGACTGGTATCATTCAAAATCTGTTTCTTTTGCAATTTTTTCCCCCTTCCCTTGTCTTGCTCTTGGAGTCTTGATCCGTAAACATTTTCGTTTACACGTATTACTGCAGGTACTGCCTAAGAAGAAACTGTTAGTGAAGGATCAGCGTTCAGCTGAAGTAAATTATCCTGCTAAATGGGAACCTTGGAATTCAGTGCTTATTTTAAGAGTGCAATTCCGGAGAAGAATTGCAAGTAAACTTTTCTGTTGGTTTAGACCACGTTGAAGTTCCTGAATCTCGGGACTCGTTATTGAACCTTCGGCTGCCTGTCGCGAGCGGGGAGCGCCCGCGGGGAGGCGTTTGGGGCCGTTCGGGCGCGGTGCCGGTACCGGTGCGGTTCGGGTTAAACCCCACCGGAGCCTGAGGGAGCCGCTGCGCCCTCCGCACCGGAAGCCGCTGCAGCCCTTTCCTGCTGGAGCGGGGCCTGTGCAGACGGACCAATCGGACGCGTGCATTGTACGAAGTTGTCCAATAGTAGGGCAGGGCAGTGTTTAAATGGACCCGCGGCAGCGTGAGAGAGCGGCCGCTAGTTTAGCTGGAGAGCGGAGCCTTTCTGTGCGGAGCGGCAACAGTGGCCCCCCTGTGTTCGTGTCCATGGCGCTGCAGGTGACACGCCGTGCCCCTGTGAGTACCCCTGTGAGGGCGGCGGGTGGACCGGGTGGGCGACAGAGGAGCAGCCGGGGCGAGGAGTGGGGAGAGAGGTGGGCGACAGAGGGCCCCGCCGGTGTTTGCCCTCAGGCGGCGCGGGGGCCGCGGCCTGGCCGGCGGGGGTCGGGGGACGGCCCTCAGGCCGGCGGGGGTCCGAGGGCGGCCCTCAGGCCGGCGGGGTCGGGGAGCGGCCATCAGGCCGGCGGGGGTCCGAGGGCGGCCCTCAGGCCGGCGGGGTCGGGGAGCGGCCCTCAGGCCGGCGGGGGTCGGGGGGCGGCCCTCAGGCCGGCGGGGGTCCGAGGGCGACCCTCAAGGCGGCGGGGTCGGGGAGCGGCCCTCAGGCCGGCGGGGGTCGGGGGGCGGCCCTCAGGCCGGCGGGGTCGGGGAGCGGCCCTCAGGCCGGCGGGGGTCCGAGGGCGGCCCTCAGGCCGGCGGGGTCGGGGAGCGGCCCTCAGGCCGGCGGGGGTCCGAGGGCGACCCTCAAGGCGGCGGGGTCGGGGAGCGGCCCTCAGGCCGGCGGGGGTCGGGGGGCGGCCCTCAGGCCGGCGGGGGTCGTGGGGCGGCCCTCAGGCCGGTG
Source organism: Melospiza melodia melodia (assembly GCF_035770615.1). NCBI lineage: Eukaryota > Metazoa > Chordata > Aves > Passeriformes > Passerellidae > Melospiza > Melospiza melodia. Next base: position 6,802,386 of record NC_086208.1, on the reverse strand, counting down.
GGGGTCCGGGGGCGGCCCTCAGGCCGATGGGGATTAGGGAGCGGCCCTCAGGCCGATGGGGGTCGGGGGGCGGCCCTCAGGCCGATGGGGATTAGGGAGCGGCCCTCAGGCCGGTGGGGGTCGGGGAGCGGCCCTCAGGCCGGTGGGGGTCGGGGAGCGGCCCTCAGGCCGATGGGGGTCGGGGAGCGGCCCTCAGGCTAGCCGGTTTCCCCCCGTACCTCGGCGGGTAGGGCGGCGGCCGGGCCGAGCTGCGGCCCAGCGCTGGGAGGGGACCCGGTTCCTGCAGCGCGGGCGCTGCCCCCGCCTCGGGCTGGCCTTGGCCGCCCGCGCCTCCCCCGCAGAACAGCGGGGAACGTGGGAGTGGGAAAACTAAAGCTGCCCTAGGGGGAGGCGTAGGCAGGGACTGCAGGAGCCTCGCTTCTGTGGCGATTGTCTAATGGGTTAAAGTGAACTCCACGAAAAAAACTGAAGCCTGGTGGTTTAATTGCTGTCCGTAACAAAGAATATTAGTTTTTGCGTGTGCAGCACAGCTTTTCAATTCATACGGTATGTGTTTAACCAGGAATTTGCTTTATGCATCCTCTGGGGGGCGCTTCTAGAGTTACAAAGTGCAAATGTGAGAGCTTTTAACTGCAGGTGAGCACTCTGACCTTAAAAAGTATGAGATAGGGTGCATTGCCTACTTTTACAGCACCGTTTTGAAGCACAGTGCTCTGAACCTAGAGAGGAGACTTCTTCCTCTAAATATATGTATATATGTGACTGGCTAAGAAGTAAAAGCTGGTTGAGTAATGCATAGTAGGTACAGTGGTGGTAAGTCTGTAATGGAGTCAGGCATTGGAAAGTTGTTGGTCTCTGAGTCTTAAACTTTTGCAATTTTATCATTTTAGATCCGTAGAGGGACGGAGAATGCTGTGCCTGACCTTAGAAGTAAAGCAAAAACTCAAGTGACTGGCAAAAGGTCTGCTTTGGAGGAAATAGGAAATAAGTTTGCAACAAGAGGAACACGCATATCTAAGGTAAAGGAACATTTGAAATCTCTATACAGGGAGAAGTTGGATTGTTGCCCTGTACTAATAATAAATGTTTTCACTACAGAAAACAGAATGCCTCAAAACATCTCCAAAGCCTGTGAAAGCATCTAGCAAGGTGACAAATGGAACTGTACTGCCTAAAGCTCCAGCTGCTGTAAATGAAGCAAACAAAGAAACTGATGTTCCAAAGGTAGGAACTGATGATACTGTTCTTTAATTTGATTTGCAACTTTGAGCTCTACCTTCACAATAGTTTATCTGTGGCTCTATCTCATTCCCCTGCTGAAGAAACAAAGTCTCTGTACTGAGGTTTTGGTTTAATGCATGTTGTAGTTAAGCATAATGCATGATGTTCAAGTGGCAGCATGAGCTGCTGAAGTACTGGATGAAGTTTCTGCTTTAGCTGGCAATTACTGGAAGATGTTGGAATTCTGTGTTTGTATAATATCACTGGAAACTTGCTGTGCTGGAGCCCAAGCTTCCATCTAAAGAAGTTGTGTTAGTGACGGGTGAAACATGGAAACAAAGGAACAGTGAAACTTACACAGTGGACCCGTGTTAACAGATGTGATCTGTTCCTTAGGCTCTGTCTCCTGTCCCTATGGATGTGTCCATGCAGGAGGAGGATTTGTGCCAGGCCTTCTCTGATGTGCTGCTCAACAACATTGAAGACATCGATGCCGAGGACTCGGAGAACCCCCAGCTGTGTAGTGACTACGTGAAAGACATCTACCTGTACCTGAGGGAGCTCGAGGTAGGGTGCCCCAGGGCTGTCCTGGTGTCTCGGGGGGTTGCCTGGCTGCTCACCCACCCCCTGTGTGTCCCCCCAGCTGCAGCAGTCTGTCCGTCCGCACTACCTGGACGGGAGGACGATCAACGGGCGCATGCGCGCCATCCTGGTGGACTGGCTGGTGCAGGTGCACTCGAGGTTCCGCCTCCTGCAGGAGACCCTCTACATGTGTGTGGCCATCATGGATCGCTTCCTGCAGGTGAGATCTCCCCCAGGCCGTGCTCGGCAATTACTCACTTGCTACGGTTGTCAAGGAGTTCAGGATTTAACTTTTCTTTAGAAATCACATGATCAGGAGGATCTGCTCTGTGTGTAAGAGCTGTGACAGTGCAGCACCTTAACTCAGGCTGCTGCCTTCTTTGAGCCTTACAGTCACCTTTGCCTAGACTGAAAACCTCATTCATCATTCTAAACTGATAAATATGAATCTGATTATCTAGAGTTTGACACTTCAAGGCCTGCATTTTGAATGTCTGTGTTGCAGAATCATCCAGTACCTCGCAAGAAGCTTCAGCTGGTGGGCGTAACAGCGATGCTTGTAGCTTCAAAATATGAAGAGATCTTGTCTCCTGATGTAGGAGACTTTGTTTATATTACTGACAATTCCTACACCAGTAATGAAATTAGAGAAATGGAAATGATTATTCTTAAAGAATTAAACTTTGACCTGGGGCGACCTCTTCCAATTCACTTCTTAAGAAGAGCATCAAAAGCTGGGGAGGTGGGTACTTGTATTATTATCCACTATCCAGCACTTCCCTCTATTGGTAAAGCCTGTAAGGATTGCTTCTAGTGTTTTTATCATGTGACCTTTCCTCCTCCAGCTTAAATGCTGGATGAAGCAATGCTCAGCTCTGAAACTCCACCGTGTGGCCTAACACGGCAATGTCACTGTGGCAGCCAGTAGTATTTCACCTTTCTATTCACTGATGCCCGTGTTCAGCCTTAGTGGCAGTAATTTTACTGTTAAACTAAGAAGCCTTGCTTTTACTCTTTTTAATCCTGGTGATCAGGGTACTTATTAGTAAAACACTAGCAGTGTTGCAGTTCTTTGTAACTTCTGGTTGTAAATATTGTGTTATTTAAGAATCAAAAGATAAGCTTTCTCTTGGACCCAACCCTTTCTTTCTCCACCTCAGTAATTATATTCAAGTGACTGTCTGCACTTGAGGTGGGTGTCAGTTACCTCAGCAGACCACTGGGTAACTCAAGTTTCTCCCTAAGTCATTTTACACCTCCCCTCCCTAGTCTGCTTTACAGAGGGAGCATTAGTGTCCCTAATTGGGCACAGCTGTACCTGATACTGCAGATTTCTGTTAAAATTCCTCCCTTGACTTTGTGTCTAAATTCCAAATGGCTGCTGGTCTTGATTTTGCGAGGAATGTCTGTTAAAAGGATGGTCCCTTAACTGTAGTAAAGATTTTGCTATTTTTGTTTTGTTCTTTGAACACAATAAGCAATTCTGAGTGATGATGCTAAAGTGAAGTGAAACTGTGGATTAACAAGCTCTCACCCTGCTAGGCCGATGCCAAGCAACACACTCTGGCAAAGTACCTGATGGAGCTGACCCTGGTAGACTATGACATGGTGCACCACCGGCCCTCAGAGATTGCAGCTGCTGCCCTGTGCCTGTCTCAGAGGGTTCTGGGACCCACCAAATGGGTGAGCACTTTAATCAAACTTGTTCTTCACTCAGTAGAATCCAGCTAATAAAAAAGTACTTTAAAAATCGTGTTTAGTTGGTGACAGTGCTGGTGCTGGAATGATGGGTGGGCAGCCTGATGCATAGTGGCAGGTAGAATAAGGAATGTACCAGTAAAAACTCACAATCCTTTTCTCTGTGAATACTGGGGTACAAAAGGGTTTTCTCATGAAAGCTTTGAGTTACTGAAGCTACACTGTAAAAGCAGATTTTCATAATTCTTGCAGTACATGTAGCACAATGAAGTTATGGACCATGAGTCGTGAGTTATAATTCAGCTGGTAGTTGCTTTTTTATCCTGTGCTCACTCTAAAAGCATGGTCTGTGAAATTGATGTGTACAGACTTCTGCCCATCAGATGACTCTGGATCTGTCATTTCAACTGACAGCTACAGTTTCCAGCACTTGAGGCTCAGCTGTGAGCTCGGGGTGTTTGCTGCCTGAAGTGATTGTGTCTCAAGCAGCAATTCCTCCCTCACAAATCTCAAGTTTGTGACCATTTTGCTGCAGGGTACAAAGCAGCAGTACTACACTGGCTATGCAGAAGATGGCCTTGTGATGACCATGAAACATATGGCCAAGAATGTAGTCAAAGTGAATGAGAAGTTAACAAAATACACGGTAAATATAACTATTTAAATCCTTTCTCTAATGTTATCAAAATGATCTTTGCTGCATATGATAGCTCCTTAGGTAAATACTCTGTATGTTATCTTAAAGCATAAGCTGCTCTGACAAGCCTAGAAGAGGCTTTTGCATTAATGTTAACAGCAACACCTTTTAGACAAATTGCGCTCTTGTTACTTTGCAAAATGCTTCAGTGCCAGCCTTGTTTGTTTGCTTGTTTTTCAAGTAGGCAGGCAAGCTGCCCCAAAATTACCTGCCTGAGTATCAATGGTGTATGCATGAAACTTTTGTATCTCTGTTCTCTTCAGGCTATCAAGAACAAGTATGCAAGCAGCAAACTACTGACCATCAGCACCATCCCTCAGCTGAACAGTGCGGTCATCAAGGATCTGGCTGCATCGCTGCTGTGAAGCCCTGGGCAGCCAGGGCTGATGGGGTTTGCACTTTGTCTCCTGCTTTTGTACATAGCGTTCCAGCTCCCACAGACACTTCCGACTCACACTGAAGGTGACGTTTTAATTTGCTTTGTAATACAGCTTTCTATCTAAAAATAAAACTCCTTTCTTTTAAATATTGAGTGTGACTCTTTAAGGTACAACCTACGTATTTGCAATCTAATGTCCAAGTGGAACATTTGACTAAATAGGTGATTGTTACAACTTGCAGTTAAATGGGCTTGATTATTCTCTGTGGTTGTTTCCAGAGAGAATCTCCAAGCTTTATATATTGCACTATATTTATTAACTTATTTCACTCTTAAGATAGAGGAGGCAGACAGGTTTTTTTGTTGTACCTTAAAGAACACTAAATATGTACTTTTTTCAGTGCCTTGTTTCAAGAAAGCATACTGGAATTTATTTCTTTTTTTTGGAGTTAGCCATCTTCAAGTGTGGGGAAAGATGTAGGCTATCTTTAACAGGTATTACCCTTGTAAATCTTTGTGTTTCTCTGTGTGCTTAACAAAGGGAGTGAAGGTAGAAGAACTGGAAGTCTCCTGTAATGCTAGCAGCTGTGCAGGGAATACAGATGTGGAACTGTGGGCATGAAATCTTTTGAAAGCAGCTCACCCTTGAAACCTCCACTTCCTGACAAGAACCCTGTTAGGTTTTTCATTATCTATTTGCTTGCCCACATCCTTTTCCCCCTGCTTCTCCAATAAGCCTCTGTACCTGGGATTGTAGAGTCAAACCCAGCATAAGGCAGTGCTTGTCACTTCCTTGGCACTTTGCTTGCTTTTGTCTGTGTTTCTAATCTAAGTGTCAGCATCTTTTTGTATGCCCAGGGAATACAAGCATATAAGTAATGCAACTTTTCTGCCCCAATGCCTCATGTATGTCTATTTGTTAAAATAATCTTGTATAAGTAATGTTAAAATAGACCTTTTGATAGTCCCCAGGTTATGCTGAACTCAGTACCTCCCTTCCAACATCTCTTCATGAGTGCGCCTTGCTCTGATGTAGAAGGCAAGAACCCAACACTACAGAATTGCCCTAGACCTCTCAGTGCTCCCCTGTGGGAGGATGTTAAAGCTCTACTGGGTTTTCTGTCCTCAAGCAGGAGATTTTTCTGTCCCCCGGGATAAGTAAGCCTAGCACTTGCTGCAAACTGTCTGCTGAAAAATGTGCCTCATTCCTTGTCTGGGTATTATTCCTGCCTTGGAGTGAGGTCCTCATTTCTGGCTCCCAGAAACAGCTGCTGTAGAAGATGGAGTTTGTACCTAAGTTAGATGTAGGCAATGGTTTGGGAGGGAGGGATTCAAGAATTTCAGCTGTATTTAAAGCTTATGCAACTTTTAATACCAGCATCTGCAGGGCTTTTTAACTGATGAGAGAATGAAATGCATGTCACTGCAGCTGGGCATAGGGAAAATAATTTGGTTTGGAGTGAAGAAAGGGATTCTTTAGAAGTCAGTGCAGTAAAATCCTGAAGCCATTGTTGTCAAGGGATTTGTTTGTATATGTGAGAACAAACTTCACAGAGAACAAACCTGTTGATCATCCTCTGTTTTATTTTATGGAGGATCAGAAGGCAAAGCAGGAATTCTCCGAACTGCAGGGCAAGCAACAGCCACTCTGGGGGAGGCAATCAGACTTGGGCAGTAAGACCTGTGCTTTTGCTATTTAAAAGGAGAAGGAGTAGTGCATATCTGTAAGTACCTGGCATAAAAATTCTAGCAGTACTACCTCATAAGAACAGTGGACTACTGCATTATACATTTATACATGTTTCTATCATAACCAGTTTTTATATACAGTATATAACTATTTCTATAAATGTACAGCTCTGCATAAAGACACTTCCTATAACAGGTAGAGTATTAAACATAAATCCAACATGGGCCAGCCATATTATAATATAAATCTTGAAGAAGGCAACATTGTTTATCATACAGTACTATGTGGTTTTCTGTTTTAAAGTCTTACAGTGCCTGTTGGAGTCCCTAACACACCTGCAAACACAAACCAGTTCCATTACATCTCTGTACAGAATTAAATAGACCATCACAGTAGTTTTTCAGATGGTAATATCCCAAATGAGCCTAAATCTTTTTGACATGTAGCAGCATACTTATTAACATGTTCCCCAGAATGATCTGCATTAGAGGAAATGTGCATTCAACATTATCTTCAGTAGATAATTAAAAAGGTTACTGATATTGAGCTGAAGGCACTTAATAAATACACCCCTTTAGAAGTCCCTGGTTCCAGGCTGTAAAGCACCTGTTTCAGGAAGATGGTAGGTCTGAGCATTCTTCTAGGTGTTTAAACCAGGTTTTAAATATAATAAATAATTGGACAGTTCATTGCTGTATGGTGCTGAGACAAAAATCAAAGTCTGTACTGTGGGAAACTCATCCTGCTCATACACAATTTACTGGTGAAAATACTGCTGAGAAGGCAGACCTTGGAAGAACAGTGTCCTAAAGGCAGGGGAAACATCTTCAACCACTGGTACCTTCACACCAGTTTTCTCTGACAGTCTTTTAAATCTTCGTGACATAATTGTTGGGAAACAGTCCTTGTTTCCCTCGTAGTCTTCCTGTCCACCAGCCAGAAGGATCTGTAACAAGGACAGCAAGGTAAGGAGTGAGGCTCTGGAAGCATTTCTGTGTACTTGGGGCAACCTTGCAAAGCTGTGCCCACTTAGTGAGAGCCTTTCTGGGAAGGAATGAGGTGACAGGATTTTTGGAGTGTGTTCATCTTTTGGCCACATCATTTTGCCTTGAGGAGGATGCTTTGGAGACCCGGAGCTGGAACCAGTTAATTACATTTTGCTTCTTGTGCTACAGGTGTGACTTAGGCTAATTTTCCTCTAGAGCCAGAATTAGTGTCTGGCTAAGTGTACAGCTCTGCAGTAGTCAGTGTGGTCTGTGTGACATGCTGTTGAGTGAAGAGGTTGGACTGGGGTGGAGGCTTCTCTGCCCCCTGGGCCAGTATGGGAATTTGCACGCCCAACAAGAGAAGATGAGGAGGGGTGGCTCAGGAGGTCCCGTCCCAGCTCCCCGTGCCCAGAGCCCAGTGTGTTTGTTAGTGGCAGCCCTGTGTCCGTACCTTCCTTGAGGATGTCGATGACGTCGTTGGCGTTGAAGCTGAGCTCGTCGGTGTCCTGCGCGTCGTAGGCGTAGAGCGCGCGGCACTGCGGCACCTGCGGCTTGGGCTTGGGCTGCGGCTTGGGCCGGCCCCCGGCGGGCGGCGGCCGGCTCGACGTCTGCCTGCGGACCCTGCCACGCACAGCAGGGCTGTGAGACCCCATCCTCAGCCCCAGCAACCCCTCTCTTAATGCACTCATTGCAAACAATGGCACACAAAGGGAAAATGCGTTTTCTTGAATGTCACTACAGTTAAAAATAGCGGTGCGAGACTTCCCTGTGAAAGGGACAGAGTTGCCATTTCTTTCCTATGGAAATGGATGAGTTCCCAACAGCAGTTCCAATGCTTAGAAGACATTTACTGCCCCAGCTGAAATGGAAACGAATGTGTGCATGCAGTTCATGCATATCTTGGTATCTGCACAGCTCAGGCTATGTCTCTCCCCTTGCCCCAGTGTCACCAGTGATTCACTTCTCAGTATCAAAAACAAAGTTCTAGCTCACAGGCTTGCTACTTTACCATTCTTGTGACTAAGCTGTAACAGACACTTGCATCTCTTTTAAGTTCCCTCAGCTTCCAGGGCCATCTATGGACTTGTTCTGTTATAGCCAACTCTGAAGCAGCAAGGAAGATGCTGCACAAACTGTCACAGCTGTGACCACTCCAAAGATTAGGAAAGGGAAAGAGGGAAGAAATGCCTTTTGCCAGCTCATCAGCTAATAAAGGCTGGAAGAGAGAACAGGTATTAGACTCAGTATGTCAGTTTAAAATTAATAATATGAATGACTAAAAATGGAATGATGTGGAGGAGAATGAATTGTGATCATGTCAGTAATGCCATGATAATGTAACATGGCTTTTGCAGGACAGGGTTACAGTTACCTACATGAAGTCCTAGGCTTAATTTTGTCAGTAAAGCTCTGATTCTAACTTTGTAGTGAACTGTACCAGAAAATAAGATAAGTGTGGATTATAACAGCACTTCAGTTCTCAGTGTATCTATGAGGGGAGAGATTTTTCTCCTGTTCTTCAGCATCTACTTACTGCCTTTGCTCAGGGTAGGAAACACTGTGGAGACCTAGACCTAGGTACAGAAATTAAAGAATTCAGCACAGTGGAGAACAGCTCAGCTTTTGTGCAGCTGTGGTAGAACTCCACTATCTTGAATGAGATGTTTTGCTGCGGGGGGCAGCCTGCTGATTTTAATCTTGGTCCTGCACTGGATTGTTAGTATCACTGTATCCTCCTTACAGCTTTGCTAAAAATAAACCCAATTGTACTCCTTAAAAATTGCATCTACTTATATATCACTGGTTTTGAAATACTAAAGCCACACCTCTTCCAGCTCACAGCTTCCTTTTGTAAAGGAACTGTGTCTGAAATCCGCTGCTGAATGCAGTTATATTGTTTCTTTTCAGGGTATTAATAAAGGAGCTCATAATGCTCAGGAAGACAGCCTTGGGAATGTCACTTTCCTAAGAGTACTTGGGTTTGTTACTGCTGCAGAACAGCTGGCATGTTGGGTTTTGCTTTTATCCTGGGGCTGATGTGTTTTTGTTGTTACACAAACTGTAGCCTCAAGACCAAATAAAGTCTAATATTAGTAAAAGAGTTAAGGAAGAAGCTGACATGTGACAAGAACCTTTCATCACTAAAAGCCATGAAGTTATTACAAGATAGAGATGTGTCTGTTAGCATGTGCTGATGAGATTGAAAGTGGTAAAATAAGTAGCAGTGGCTATTTCTTTCTGATTTCTTTCTTATTTGAAGATTAATCTTTAACAAAGAAAAGCTCTAAATATGCCTGAAATATCTTATGGCTGACCCTTGGCACAGTGGGGGTAAAATGACTGCATTTAGTACAACTGCAAAGACCTCTGGACATGCCTGACCCTGCTTGAAGGGCTCTGTGTTTAGGAACTGGAAAGCTTTTCCTTGGGAACCCTTGGGTGCACTTCTGACTCTCAAAATCTATCAACTGTGCACATTATGTTACTGTTTGATAACTGTGAGGTCTGTAATGCTCACTTACATTGTAACTAATCTACTTAATAATCAGCCTTGGTGGATAACACAGCAGAATAATGCTTAGGCCAACAGGGTCATTTAGTGCAGAACAATAAATAAACAATAAACACTCCTCCTGCCCAGGAGCTTCTCTGCTGACTGACGGCTGAGACAGGGCTGCTGGCACAAAAAGTTGCTCTTGATATGGTTAGAAATAAATGTACTTTTGCTGGCTCAAAGAACCCCCCTTCATGCAGATCACGGGAGTCATCAGCAAACTGCTTCTTCTAAACTAAATTCTTTCCTTTTTTTCCTAGAACTGCTGAATAGGCAGCAGACTTGGACAATTAAGTGACACTTAAGATTCCCACTACAGTAAAGCTCCACTGTGTTCTACAAGAGAGTGGAGTAAGGGCTGAGTTAAAGCAGAAACTGTGGGGTCACTTAAAAACATCATTTTTTAAGGCCTTCAACATTCAAATTTAAGATACTAAACCAGAACTGCTTCACCTTTATTCCTATGGGTCTAGGATGGAGTATGGTTTGGGATCTGATGGAATGGATGATAACCTTTGAGTACAGATCAATAGTACAGGCTGGTCATTGATGCACAGAGTGTATCAGTCATGAACAGTTTGAGTGTGTAGAAATATTTGTAAAAATGGACATCTTCTTATCAGAGTCAATGTAAAATCTTACCCAGCTGCTCCTTGGTCAGGTACTTTCAAGAAATCCAAGCTTTGTGGTTGCTGTGAAATCTTGCCTGATCCTCCTGACGTTTGCCGTGGTAAAGCCGGTCGTGTCATGTTTGTGTACAGGTTCCTCTGGTTGGCCCACTGATTTCCTGGCATCTGGGCATGGGCTGCACCCTGGGGGGGATTTATTACTCCATTCTGCTGCTGACCTGCAAGTAAATAAAGAGTGACTGGGTGCAGCCCAAACTCCAGCTCAGTAGAGGGAACCTTTGGTGGCCTTGCTGTCAGACTCAGCTGTAACAGAGCCCCACTATCAAGGAACCCAAACACAAAATCATGTTGAAATGCTGATTTGTACCCAGTTTCTGGGCTGCTGACAATCTCTTTTGGCTTGCCAACTTCATGGACTCGTGCTCAGGTTTAAGACTTGTGCCCTGGGTGTTCCAAGCAAGCACAAGGGTTAGCTCTCAGCTGAGTTCCATTCAGGTAACACGGTACCACCAACTCCTCTAAAGCACTGCACAATATTTTATCCAGATATCCAGATAAGGGTCCAAAGCTGCTTATAATAATCATAATTAATCATATCCATAGCTAATTCATATCCAAATTTCTTGTTCTTCTGAAGTTCAAACTCAGTCTACCATATGCTCAAAGAATTTGATTGTTTTATTAAGTTGCTATAAATATTTGTCTATTTTAACAAGCATGTGGGTGGGGGGTGTTTGGGCTTTTTTGTTGTTTTGTTTTTAAAAAATGCCTTGATGCTATTTTGGTAGTTGGAAAGGAGTTTGCATTTTCTAGGACTGACATGGGTATATGCCTTTAAATACATAATTATCCCTCTGATTGAAAGCAAACCCACCTATGTCTGAGCTACCTGCAGTATCAGGGCCTAAAGAGCCCAAATCTGGATGTTTTACATTCCTAAAACTCCTATGGAACAAAAGGGGAGCTATGCTTCGATTAAAAATCAGTTTTCTCACATGGGTGAGCCTCTGCTCTGCCATTGCGATTATGCCTGCTAAACATGAGCAGAAAGAACAGCTGTGCAGAGAGGAGAATTCACAATCACAGCACCTTTACAGGGAAAACTTGCTGCTTCCAACAGCTGCTCTTTGCTTCTGATGTTCTCTGGGTGCTGTGGCAGTACTAAGGGTCAGAAACTCCTGCAAAACCCCCACTGTGCAATCCAAGCCAGGGTGGCACAGACATTATGGTGATGTTAATAAAGGTTTGGGTTGTTCTGAACCTGTACAGAACACTCTGTTCAGCTACTGCACCACTGATTTCAAAACAAGATGTGAAAATAGCAGAACCCAGATAATTGTTTGGGACTTTCAAGAATGAATTTGCCCAAATCATGACATGGCTTTAAACCCCTTGAAAGTGTGAGCATTTTAACTGGAACTCTTTTGTAACACCTGTCTGCAATTGTTTTTCCAGCTATGTGTGGCTACTTTCCAAGAGAGTTTAACATTCAAAAAAACAACCAAAGCCACTGTAACCTACAGAGAGGTTTGTAGGAAAGCCTTCTACTCACCTTTTAAATGTGATAGCCAATGCCTGAGGGTCATCACAGCACTTAACTTCAGCAGTAGCAATTCTTCTAGCTATAAAACTGCTGAAACAGTTTTTGAAAATAGAAACCAGACTGTCCTTGCTTTAACTGATGCTGCACAAACACTCACAGGTCAGCTCTTACAGTAATTTCCCACTTCACTACTGATCTAGCAGGTCACACAGTTGTTAGTTTGACTCATACAGCTGTGAGGATTTGGAATTGTCTCTTTAATTTGGTGACCGAGACTGGTCACGCCCCTAACTTCCACCATTAGCATTGTGCTTCTCAATAAACAGCAGCTGACTGAAAGGCTTTGTTAAAAAGAAAGTACTCTGGGAGTGTAAGTAAAAAAAAACCTCTTGGGAAATGCTGGGTCAATGGAATATTGTTCTTCCCTGTGAATTCACAAGCAAAATGAATCCTATCTGCCCAGGGCAGAAGTGGAACACCCTGATGACATCAGTGCCCTGCAGAAAGAGCCATGCTGCTCACTGGCTCAGCTGCTGTGTCCCAGCACACAGGAGCTGGAACGTGTCTGACAGGCAGCACAATGAGACACAACTGCATTCTGTGCTCTGCTGGCCCTAAAGCAGTTTCACTGCAAAGCATTGTCCATGGCTTGATAAGCACAGAGCCTGTACCCTTCACTCTGGAGAAGGCTGCAAGGTCAGGTTTAGATTGAGTGGCTTATACCAAGTGTCTGAACATCCACACCAAGCAGGACAGCTGTGGGGGAATATCCAGCAAGACACAAATGCCTACAAACAGATGCTTTCCAGGCAGGGTCTTTGACAGAGAAAATTAAACTGTTACCATAATCTTTTTTTAATGGGTAAAAATTGCTAGATGACAGGAGAAAACCAAGAGCCTTTACCTGGAATTCTGTTCAGCCCAAGCTAAGAGGACTTACCTGGAGGAGGTGGTGCAGCTCTCATAGGATAAGTCTGATTTTGAGACCTACTGGAATATCCTCTGCCTTGGCTCAGGCTCCGTCTTGTAGGACCTGGAAGAAACCAGCAACGTTCTGTAACTCCTTCACAGTAACATTAATGAGGTAAGGCCTGCTGGCTGCCAGAGCCCCTCTTCTGGGATCAGAAAGAGCTGATCTTCAGGAATAGGCAATCTGACTCCTGCAGGGTTGGCCAGGCTGTTACAAAGCATTAGGTGCAAAAAGGATGACTTTGGGATATTCTCCCTTTAGTGATCCAGTTCAGCCTCAGGATATAAAGCAAAGCCTTCTTGCAACTACAGTAAACAAGGGCAGGACCACTGACAGCTGTAGAGCAGCAAGGAACTCTGCTGTAATCCTTAGGATCTCTGTGTGTTACAGACAAATGATGAGGCTAGAGCCAAGCATGGGTAGAAAAAGTCAACCATTCTCTGATTTTACAAACCCCTAATTTCCAGAGGAAATTCCTACTTACGGGAATTCTTTGGTAGCCCTGGTCCAATGCTGATCTGCAGCACTTTATTACTTGGCTTGAGAATGGCCACATCTCCTTGGCCCTGCATAAACTGCACCTGTCGGGAACCAGCACTGCTCCACGGCCCCCAGCTCTCCTTCTTCAGCTTCACTTCAAGTCTGATAGAAGCATGTGAACACACAAATAAAAAAAAAACAGAATTGCTACATCAAATCAAGGTAGTATTGCTTGGCAGCAGATAATTTAGAAATATAAAATTAAAAGCTTAGACTGAGAATCTGCATTCCATGAATGACTCAGCTGACATAACCACATAATTAAATCTTTTTTCCATGCTTTTTAAAACAATGTTCGTAATTTATGTTTTAACTTTCCTGGTACAGCTTCTCAAAGGAAGTTTAAGATGCCCTGGAGAGGACAGTGAGCTTTGAACAAAAATGTGCAAAGGTTCAAGTAGGAGATGTGTCAGCCCTGAGCCAGCAGTGCCTCTGTGCTGCCTCTGCTGATTGTGGCCATGCCCTGCACACAGTCAGAGGCACAGCCCCACCCTGTGCCTGGCTCTGCACTGCCCTGGGGCAGGGCCTGTGCTGAGCTCTAAGGGACAGCTCTGCACACACACACACCTCAGACCCTTCACATTATTTCCCATAAAGGTGCACACACACACACACACACACACACACACACACTCTCCTTCCCAGCATTTCCACACTACCCATCTGCTCTGAACTGTACTCAGACAGGGTTTTGGAACTCAATACATGACACTTACTCCTGGCTTTGCATTCTCAGTGTACAGGAATGTATGCTAGAGTTATATTCCTCACTTCAGTTATCCTTCTACACCCTTTCCAAACAAAATTAGTGATCTCCTGTTGCTTTTTGTAATTCCTCCACCTTTTTGAAGGCAATAAAGTAAACATACAAATCCAAGGCCTGCTGTTGCTGATTTCCTTAATGGGTGGAAGCATTAACAAAAGCACATGTTTGCTGGGACTGTTTCCAGGATGTCCTCACAGCCGAAGTGCACATCAGACATGCTCTAGGTTTTCACACTTGTTTCTAAATAATGTTCCCAATATCATTTACTTAAGTGAGGCCTCCTTAGAATTATTCTTTCGCCCTGCAGTCCCTGGTACCCACAACAAACTTCAGCATTTCAGAGTGCTACATTATGTGCCCAGAATTCTTTCAAACTCTTCACTGAGATGTCTGCACTCCTAGGTGAAGGTGAAGGAAGAGGATGCACCCTGCTCCTGCCAGGAGCCAGCAGCAGCTGTGCAGAGGCCCTGCCCTGTCAGGAGAACAAAGGCAGCTCTCCATGCACACACACAGTGGGAAGTGTAAAGTGCCCCTAGTAAATCCTAACCTGTTACTCTGACAAGTCTGGTACCCTTGCACATGCAGGGTTTGACACTGTGCTACCTCCTAGTATTGTAAATAAAGTACAACTCACACTCAATCATTTGCCTTGGCAGCAAGAACAAACCATTTATCCCTAAATGCCCATTGAGAAAAGCCAGAACTCACGTATTGCTAAATTTCAGAGGTAGTTTTTGTTGTGTTTTCTCTTCGTATCGTTTCGACAAGAGGCTTAAAAACTCTGTTTTGAAGACTGATTCGAGCAAACTGTCATATTCCTGTTCATGTAGAATGAAAATGTCATCCTGCATGGTGCTGCAAGGAAATCAGAGCATACAGCATCCAGTTTAAAATGTCATCAGCAAATACAGCCAGCATTAATAATGACATTTGCAGAGTACTCATGGTTAAGTTTTAAAAATATAACAAAGTCCAAGCAGCATTTATTACAGAGCCTTGCTTTCTGAGAACAGGTTTGATTTTTTTTTCAGGAGTTGATAATGGAATAGCTGAAACAATCCCTTTTGAGAGACAGGAATACTACTTAGTAATTTTACAGTAATTACTGTTAGCAAAAAAACATGTGCTATTAAATTTACAGTTAAAATCCTTTTCTTCAATAATGGCAGATTTTTAAACTAGAGATAAACTGGAAATATGAAGGTCACTGAAGCAAGTCTGAAACCTAAAGCAAGTAAATTCAAAAAGAAAGCTTACAATTCCCATTTCATCAATCAAATTGCTCTATTAATGGAAAAAATACATTGCAGTTGCTGACCTTAAAGAAACAGAAAGAATTCTCTCCACTTCCATTCTTCTCTTCAAGACCTCCTTCACCTGGCCCTTCTCTGGGCCCTGCTTTATCTTCTCCCGCCCGATCAGGTAAATGCACTTGGGAGTGAGGACGAGATCTCGCTTCACGCTCTGAAACACAACATTGGAAACACACAGCTGTGAGCTGGGCATTGGAAACAGCTGTGAGCTGGGCATTGGAAACACACAGCTGTGAGCTGGGCACTGCAAACACACAGCTGTGAGCTGGGCACTGCAAACACACAGCTGTGAGCTGGGCACTGCAAACACACAGCTGTGCCCTGGGCACTGGGAACACACAGCTGTGTCCTGCCTGGTATGGCCCTGAGCTGGGCAGTTCCTGGCACGAGATGGTGAAGACAGCTCTGACTCAGAGCAGAACTGGTCTTTAGGGGATGTTGCTGTTCCACCCACCTTAAACCTCCTGTCATATTTAGTTACAGTGTCTGCAAAATCGATCTTCTCCCTCTTGCCCACGAACTGGCGCAGCTCGGGGTGCTCCTCCATGCCGATGTAATCTCCCACAAAATTCCTGTTAATGCTGTTCCGCCTTCTCTCCTTCTTGCTCAGCAACAGATCTGATGCTAAATACAAAACATAAACATTGATTACCAGCATCTACCAGGTTTCCTAAACTCATGGTCTCTAAGAGCCAACTTTCACACAGAATTTCTTGGGAAGTGAGAACCTCATTGTTTGTAATATGGAAAAACAGTGAAGCACTGCTACTCAGTACATACTTGAGGTAAGGATGTATGTGATCATTAAATCCAATCCTAATTAAATACACTGATGGCAAGCTCAGTAGTTCTAGTTACTTAGGAGCACTTCTGGAACGAAGAAATTTCTCACAGTGCTATAAATTAAAGATTAACCCTTCCAAACCCAGCACGTTCATTCACACAGCCCAGGTCGTGCACACTTAAGTCCCAGGAGAGTCCATGGATTGATCTTATCACCTACAGATTACTCAGATTCTGTGTAACTGTGGAAAGTTTTCTTTTTTTGCCTCCCCTGTCTGTCCTACTCAGTCTGGCTCTGATTTCAGAGCAAAACACTGTGCAGTCCAAGCATGCAGAGCAGTCAGCCTCCTCAGTTGGTACTGCAGGGCTCCAACAAAGTGCAATCACTCTGAGACAGTCACCTGCAATGCAACTTTTGCCTACAGAGAGGGATTTGCCCCTCTTTGTGTCCCTCCTTCTGTTCCTGGAACCGTGTGTGTGCAGTCCCTGCCACCAGAAGTTCTGACCTACCTTCTTCTCTCATCTGCACGTATTTTTTCCTGGCTGCATACTTCCTCCAGGCCTTCTGGATGGCCCTGGCATACCCATCATACTTCCTCTCTCTCATCTCTTCCAACAGGAACAGCTGTACAGAGACAGTGGGGTGGGGCAGACATTTTACATGCAAAGTTCAAGAAAAAGTTGCATTTTACTTTTGACAACTCTCCAGTGCATTTCACTCTAGATCCAAGCTGGCTCCTCTTCCACAACTGTGGGATCTGAGACTGGAATGCTAAGGAAGCCTTTCTGGAAGGCTCTGGAAGAAATCTCTGCTGCTTGAGTGGCTGTGGCTCTTACCAGTCTATCCATTAAGTTCCATACCCCATGATGAAGGAAGAGGAATATGGATTCTCCCTGAAATATTCTACTGGTACAATGCAAGGTTCTCCACTGGCCATTTATTCAGTCTCCCTCCACACATTCTCCAAAATTCCTCCTTGTCTTGTCAGAATGTTATCATGCCTGTGGGGATCTATGCCATGTGTAACACAACTGTTCACAAGCAACTTTCTTCCCTGGCTGAATTTCACACCCTCCTGTCCACTGGCTCCATTCCTTCTCACCACTGAAGGTTGTCAGCTGGCTGCAGGACTTGTAACTATGACCTTATAATTCACAAGAATGACATAGCAAGGTCTAAAATATCAGAAATCAAGAGAAAAATACTATTTTTTTAAAACAGGAATGGAAGGTGGAGCCCCTTTTTTGAGAATCCCAGGTCCTATTAAAATACATGTAAATTTAATGCATTTTAAACAACTTCATAATTATTGTAGGATACAGGACATTCACTACAGCCTTTACATACTTCAGTGAAATGGGATTTTTATCTTATCGGGAGCACAAGCATTTGGCTAAATTGCAGCATTCAATCCAACATGACTGTTGCTTATTATTTCCCTGCATTGTATGTTAAATACTCAAAGGAGTAATTAGCAAAAATGGGTATATGAGAAGCAAACCTGGCTTTAGGATTTCTTTTTTTTTTACTTTGATGGTCTGAACCATGCAAACCTAGAAAAACAGTTGTTCATATTGATCTGAAAAAGGAAACTCGATCTGGTGCAAACCATTTCCACAGAACCTCACTTGCTCCTGTACAGAGTTATTTATTCAGGTGTGTGATGGAAATGTAAATAATGAAGCCTTTCTGCCACCCATAAAACCTTATTTCACAGTTGGCAATTCTCCATCTACAGCAAACTTATTTAATTTTTTTTTTAAATCTCTTCCTGAACACAAGCACTGGTTGGGGTTTCAGCACAGCTATGAGAGCTCCTGATGCAAAAACATCCTCAGCTGCAGCAGGGGCATGACCAACCCCATGTAATTCAGGTTACAGTGACAATATTGACTGTCTCTCATGAACACTCATGAGTTATTTCTCTAACAATAACGTTAATTGCAAAATCTCAGTGCAAAATAATCTATCATCTGCAGCCGAAGGTCACCATTAAAGAAGTTCAACTAAATCACTGAGCTAAAATACAGTTCTTAAACTACACAGAAATAAAGATATTGCACAGACCCTTTCCTAAAATATATATTATAAAGCCTCCTCTTACACTCTCAAGCAAATCAAGTATTTTTTATCTTTAACCACAACAGGTGCTCTTTTTGGTGGAAGAAAGAAAAAATTTCATTTACCATCTAAAAGATTATTTTTCTCAGAAGCAATTCGATCCTCCCCAATATTTCAGTAATATAAGATGAGAGATGATTGTCTTTCTTAATAAAAGATAAATCACTCTTTAAAATATTCAGTTTGTAAAAATATTTTCAACATAAAATAAAAAAGGCCAGACTCATTTTGGTACTTACTTACAAAGAGATTTCATGGCATTAAAAAAAAAAGAAAACATATATAGTAATTAAAAGCATTAATTAAAATTAAAATTGAAACACAACCCCTAAAAATTTCCAGTCAACTTCATGTTGTCCTAACCTGCAGAATTGCCCCTCAGTAAAACTCACACATACACCATTAAATGAACATCCATGCAAGCAGGACTTAGCATCACAGAAATGCACTGGGATGGGAAGAAGCTTCCACTGGGCAGCAATGTCCTCCTCTCAGAGGAGCCAGCAGCACTCAGGTTGGGTTACAGATCATTTCTGGCTGAAGGGGAACGGGATCCATCAATCCCATGGCAGCACTGCCACCTGGCCACTGTACAGGACAGACACCAGGAAACCACACCAACGTGGAAGACCAAACTCCCAATAATCTCCAGAAACCACAGCCATGCTCCACAGGAAGCAGGTAAAGCTCACACTCCCTCAGAACTGGCTGGCTGTTGTTGCCATGACCAAGTAGGATCCATCCCATAATAGTTTCCTGCTGTGCCAATATGCCACCTGAAGAACTGTAATATCCAACACCTCAAGCACTGCATGCTGTGGTGTATAAACACGTCTCCCAGATGCAAGCAGGAATGTAAATCCCATTACTCCTGAACAATATCTTACCTTTTTTATGGTAGAAACAACAAAATTTCTATTATGCCTTGGAGAAACATCCTTTTTCTGCCTTTAAGAAATACCTTCCCATGTGATTGGACACAGCAGCATCATGGCCCGAATTATTAGAAAAATATATGTTCCTAGAGCAGCTACAGAAATGTTCAGCTTTTGTTTTAGCATGTAACTTCAGACAAAGCACCAAGAAAACGATGCTCAGCTGCAAGATGTGCTACACAAAGTAAGGCCCATTGCTCCTGATGCACCAGGAATACATCAGGGTGAGCAGAGCACAAATTTTCCTTAGCAACTTTCCTGAACAGCACAGTAAGCAAACTTTTTTCCAACAGATTTTGCACAACTTAGTAGGCACAGGATAAAACCAGCCTTGTGATGCCTCCCTAATATTCTCTTTGGGATTTCAAATTGCAGTCATTCTGGAACACTGATTTACTGTCCTTACCATCCCTTGGGATTATTCTACCTTGATCAATAATTCTTGTTATGAGAAGAGGACCAATGTTCTTGATACCAAAGCATCTTCATAACCTATTTTTCTTCTTCTTGATGCATTTAATTCTCCCTCTATTAAGTGCCAAAACCCTGCAGTGACTTTATGTAGTGTGCCCTTCACAGAGGCTCTGTGATAGACAGGCTCAGCTTGTCTCAGATTTTTACACTTCCCACACCTCAGCAGGTATCATGCTCAACTTGGCAGGCAGGACTTTAATTTCAGCAAACAGCTGCATAATTAAAGAATTGTGTTCTGGCACACTTACAGACTCTGGAGCTTTGATGAAGACTTTGGACTTGCCGAGCTGGTACTGGTCAGGATCCATGTTGACTGACTGAAGCAGGTGGAGGACTCCTTGTTTCTCTTCTCCTTTCCACGAGGGCCAGGTTGCTTTGGTGAGAATGGCATACCTTAAACCACCAAGAAGAAGAGATTAAAACCTGGGGTCAAACAGCAGCAGCAGAACACCACTGACTCTTGGCCAGCACTACCCTGGGGGAGGGTGACGATGGCAGCAGCACTCAGAGCTTGGTGTGTGTGAAGATGCACAGTATTAAGATGTTTCTTGTTTAGTGAGACCAAGGAACTGAGGAGAACAACAATGCCCTGGAATCTCCCACTTCCAGATGCTGTCTGCTAACTGCAGCAGTTCATTGCACAAAGTTCTGCTGGAATCTGCTTAAGTCCAGGGTGAGATTATTCACCGACAATGACCTATGGGCCAGGTTTGAGCAGCTACATCCTTGGTACTCTGAGCTGGTTCCCAAGCACATGTCCAATTCCTCACTCAAGCCTTCTCACTCTTACTCTTACAAAGGTCTTTTCTGTTTCTAAGCAAGTGACCAGCTTGTTTTCCTAACCCACCTGCTCAACAGCTGGGCTGCCTTTAGCAAGGAGCGGTGCTGGTTCTATCCCAGGAAGCCTCTGGCTTGGCCTCTGGTGCAAGAAGAAGCCACAGAGATGTTGGTGCTACCTTGAGGGCACTCTGGGAACTGACCCCACAGAGGGGCCCAAGGAGCAGGGAAGTGCTCTAACTTTGACAGAAAGAAGCATGAAGCCCTCTCTCTCATGGTGTCCTCTGTAAGCATTGAGAATGAAGTAATGCCAGGCTGCAGCCCCTTTTAAACTGCCCACTTCTCCAGGCTTCACTTGGGCTTTGGAGCTGCCAGGCTGGAGTTACAAAGCTGCCTTGTTCCACTGCCCACCAAAGGAGCATTGCTGGGCTTTAGCTGCCCCAGCCTGTCTGTGGGGAAGGAACTGCTCTGGCAGCACCTGTCTAGGCTCCTTTGACAAGACTGGAGAACAACTAAATATATTGAGACAAATTTCTTCCCAAAATCTTATAATTACTCTTGACAGTTTCCTTTCAATGCCTTAGGCATACTTAAGTGATGTAAACTAAATCTTGCTTATTAGTAGAACCATTCAACACATGAAAAAAGTGATCAAGTATGGAGGTTGGTTTGTTGTAATTCCCAAGTTCCTAAGATGATTTAGGCAGCTCCTAATAAAATGTTCTCAAAAAATCAGACAAGGAATTGTTGGAAAATAGATTAAAGAAATGTTGATTACCTGTTATCATCATATCTAAAATGTTATCCAGCCAAGAAGCAGGAACAGTATCATGCAATTTAAGTAACAATACCACACAAACAGAAATAGCAAACAGTTAAGAAGAAATGTATCACAAAACCCAAACACCTCTGAATAGAAGGTGCATGAAAAGAAAGTAACTTCTGAATAATTCAGTAGGATTCAAACCACTGATGTTCTCCTGTTCAAATCTCTCAGTTAACAAATGCTCAGGTACTCTGCTGGACAGTGTAATGATGCAGCTCTTACACCACCTTAAATATGGCAGTGTATTACACACAGTCTGTGTTTAGACTATGTGTGCACATACATGTTTATGTGATTTATCAGTATTATGGGATAAACAGATGCAACACAGTAAGGAGTTGTAACTTAAAGTAACTCCCAGCTCATTTATTTACCAGCCTCCTTTGCAGGCTCATCATGTACTGCCAACAGTGCAGCTGTGTAGGTGGGTGTGACCAAGTCTGAAGGTAAAGGAGCTGAGGTGAATAAAGGTGTTTGAAACTGCTACCTTCCACACAAGAGACTGAGACATGATATTTCAGCATGCTACAAATTCTCTCCTACATCTCCTGAGCTGCAAAAGAAGGCATAGGGGAAAACGTGATTCAAGACCTTTTAATATGTGAAGAGCTCTTGGGTACAAAGTAAGAACAGATTTGAAATTCTCCTTTTTCATCAAATTAACTTCATACATTTTACTGCTGTGACAAGTCTAGAGGGCAGAACAAACAGATAATTCTAGAACATGCACTATTTAAGCATTTCACAGGTTGATAATGTGACAACTGTGACTGCTCACTGCTGCTCAGCAATGGCACCTCAGTGTCCTCGTGCATGCTCCCCATGAAACAGTCATGTCACTATCCATGAATCCAGGCTTGTTAAACTTGTGTAATATGATCTTGCAGATGATTTCAGCACAAGTACTAAATGTGTTCTTAACATGCTTCTGAAACAATTTCAAATCATGACTGCCCCCAGATAGGTATTACAAACTCCCAGTCAGCAGTTAGGTCTGAGGCTGAGCAGGGAGTGGGAGCTCAGCTTTCAGACTGGTTATGCTTGGGAACACACAGGCCTTTTCAGTGACTGTGGCTTTTTGCATGCAAATGTAAATTTTGTACATAAAAGTCTATTCAGCCCAGCAATCTCCACTTGCATGGAGCTGCCAAGGCACGCCCAATGAAAACAAGTGTACAAGCATGCATTTCCTGTCATCCCATGCCTCAGCCCCATTTTACTCACACTGACTCTGGGGGTCAGAACAGAGCTTGTTCTGGATGCTAGGAACTGTGAATGGAAAGGGTGCAGGAAGAGTTTTACTCATAACAAAATGTTAAATTTAACAAAGTTAATTAATCTGAAACAAAAGGATGAATTCCATAAGAGGAGTTCCAGTTGCCTGTGGATCCAGAAGTACCATGTAGCTTTCCTCTGTGCAGAACTCCCAGCCCTCACAGTCTGTGTTCAGGCTAGATTTAACACACAGTATAAATCTGTTATTTGTCTCAGCAACAGTCTGTGTTCAGTAACATAGCCTGTAGCATGTTCATGTTTATACATCTAGGCTTGAAAGTCATAAAGAAAAAGGAATTTATACTTGTTCAGTGAAAATGAAGTCCATACTTTCAGAGA
Organism: Melospiza melodia melodia; assembly: GCF_035770615.1. Classification (NCBI taxonomy): domain Eukaryota; kingdom Metazoa; phylum Chordata; class Aves; order Passeriformes; family Passerellidae; genus Melospiza; species Melospiza melodia. The sequence goes on along the minus strand of NC_086208.1, from coordinate 6,779,287 downwards.
TTTTAGGTCTGGCTGTTACTGCATTATTAGAATATTCTTGGTACTATCGTGAGGGATTACTAATGGCTTTGTCCTGTGCTGTTTGATTAACTACACTCCATTCCTTGCAAAAACTGATTGGGTTTTTAACACCCTCAAATTCAATGCAACAACTTCCAGCAAAAGCTGATTTATCACATAAAGCCTGTTTGGGCACTTATTAGCTGCATGTGTCCAGTTTCTGAAGAACAGAAGCTGAATGTTGTATAAACCTTGAAACTGCTCCTATTTAAGAGGATTTCATTGGCTAATGGAGGTAGTTAATCATGGTAACAGCTGGTGCTAAGACACCGAGAACAGGACTGATCTTGCAGAGCTCTGACTTGCTTTCATTCATTCAGAGAGCAGCTGCAGAGGTCTGAGCTGTGCCATTCCCAGCTGTCAGAACACCAGTGGAAGGATAACAAGTTCTGTGAGCTGAGGTTACTCTTTACACTGCAATGGTGAATGGCACGTGTGGATTTCTTTACCTGCCTTCTATCTGTCATGGGGAGAGTGGAGCAGTAACATTTTAGACAAGGGCCTGCAGTTGGACACTCAGATTTCAGGGACTGCATCAGTTCCTTGAACTCGGTAACTCTGAGGAACCCTCTCATAGCACTACAAATACTGAGGCTTAGGCAAGTTCACAGAAAAGATGAAGTACTTTCAGTAACACAAAGCCAGGCTTTGAAGCACTTTGAAATCTCTGTGTAACGGAGATCACTGAACAAGGCACATGTGGAGAAATGGGAAGGTTTCAAAACTGGCAACCTTTTGGTTGTCTCCTCATCATGTAAACAACCCTGCTGTTGTTTAGGCAATTCTTCTAAACAGTGCTACCTACCTCTGCAGAAACTTCTTGAAAACCCGTCTGTAGGCGTAGCCAGCTCTTCTGACTCGAATATTTTCTTTCAGACCCAAGTATTCCACTTGATGTTTTACCCTGGGGACAAAAACAATGCAAGGCTTAAAATCCATTTGATTTCAGCATACTTGTGGATTGAGGCATTCTTAAACATCTGAGTCATATTTAACTGTTGATTGTTAAAATTCATGCACAGGTAAATGAATCTCATTTTGCACGTTACCCTGCACACTGCATAGTATGAAAGATATTCCATGCAGGTAGATCACAGCACTGAAATATATGTAGCATATTAGCTTTATCATTTGTTCCTAGTTTAACTTCCCATCTCCAAAATAATTTGTGTATAAATTTCTTAGGTAATAATAAAAATTCATAAAAGGCCAAGTAACTATTACTGATTCAATTACACAGCTGGTATCCAAGGGATTGGGAAATTGTTTTGTGTTCTCTTCTGAAGGTTTTTCCTATGCTTTACATAGCTCAAACAGCAACATAGTAACATATTTTTCCTCGTTGTTATGGAGAAAAGACCAAATGTGATGGCTGGAAAAAGCCCCTGATGCCAAACCTTCACTACACAAAGAATGAGAAAGAAGAAAGCCAGGTCAGCATACTGATGAAAAGCCAGAATACCTCCTCATTTTACCACGCTGCAAAGGAAGGGTTCAGGATAGGCACAAAACTGGCTACAGCCAGTAATGGATGACTCATCCATGGCACATTTTAAATTACAAACAAAAGCTGAGCTAGTACCAGTCCCACAGAAAGCGTTAATGGCTGTGGAGAAACTCTGCTGCACATGGCAACTGAAGCATCATTATCCCAACACCAGCAGAGCTGCCTCTCAGCAAGCACTTCCAGCCAGGTTCTAATCAGGGAACAAGGATGTGCCCATGAAATGCAAAGCAGAAAAACAGCAAAACAAAAAAGATTTTGCACTTTTTCCTCCTTCTAGACCTGTGACACATTTATGATTTTATGTTTCCTCTTACATATCCTGCTAGTCCACATATCCTTACATAGTCTACTGCTTAATGTTTGGTAATTTGATTTGAAGAATTCCAGTTGCTGATTTCCTTTGCATTTTCTTAATTTTCTTATCTAAGTCATATGCTGCAAGAAGCAAGGTCAGTTTTTCATTCTGTTGCTGTTCTTCTACAGAGCAAAGTATAAAAGCTTTAGCTTTCAGTCTGAACTATAACAGTTTTTAAGGTTTTAGTCCTGCACATTTAACAAACAGTACATAAAAGCCCATCTGTTTACATATAATTTTTTAAAAGTGAGTCTGTAATAAGCCATTTTTTTGTTTTGCTTACTATTTCTCTGATTTTACAGAAGGTTTTTCAAATCCTGAAACTCTCAGTTAATTCAATGTTATTTCTCTAGCTATTTTACAAAGTTAAATTTGAATATAAAATGTACTGCCCATTTTTTTTCAAATGACTCATAGTAGGAAGGGAAAAATCTTTTGAAATCCCTTGCTACAAATGACAAAATTTCTTTAGTTATTTCTTCCTTTTGAAGATCACTTTTGAGAGGTATTTTACTAAATGATGAGTGATATTGCTCTTTTAGCTTAAAATAAAGACTACTACACATTTTAATCTTGCTGTGTTCAAGGAATCAAGTATATTTTGTACCCACTCCAAGAATTCTGGTACAGTACAAAGTTGGTGGACAAAAATGCATTTTCCTGTTTATAGCTTTCCCTCCTGTTCACATCTGGAATAATGCACTGGAGCCACAGTACTACTCCCATTTTCTTACTGTCTTGCCAGTATCAGTGTCCAGCACCAGAGAATTTGAGACATTTTTCTGGTTTTTTCCTTTCCTTTCTGAGAAAAGACACACTGAAAATCTCCCTTCAGGCAGCAACCTCAAGCAGGTCAGGGTCTGGGAATTCAGCTAATGCAGCAGTTTTGAATACAAGTCCAAGTGGCTGTGCCAGGACCTGAACAAAAACACATTTCAAGAACACCCCAATTTCTGGACTAACTAAGGTATTATACAAGCTTTAGATATTACACAAAGCCTATGTTTCAGTGCTAAATATTCTGGAGTTATTCAACAGCAGCAGAAAGGTGGAGTTCCATGGCTTCTGTGAGCATGCAGTAAGAGCAGCTTTGTGAAAGGGTTTTTCCTTTTTCAGTTACAGTTTCACGGTCTAGTAAACCTGCTACTAATAAGCAAATTGCTACTCCCATTGCACTGACTACGGCAGCCTGTATATCATGCAGAATTAGGTGACCACACAAGAAAATAAAACAAAAAAATTAAATCCACCAATCAGCAAGGTATTACATAAACTCTATGCTTTTTATTTCTCGCAAATCCTTTTCACAGTAAATTTGAGAAACAACAATATTAGGTTTAACTTTGAATTGTCACATGCATATAAACTTCTCTTCCCCAGACCTGTCACTAACTGCCCCAGTGAAGTCCTAGCACAATAGGTGGGCAATAACAGATTGAAAATTAAGAATGTTGGAATTTTTAAACAGGGATGAAGGATTATCACTGTAAGCAGCACTTCCATTTCTGTCTGAGCTTGACAGTACACAATCCTTTGTATTTCACTTGGCAAATGCAGCAGCTACTGGTAACACACCATCCTCACTATAGGAAATCAAGAAGAAACCTTGCCCATTTTTGCTCCTGAAGGGGTTTCCTGAAAGCTGTCTTTTTCTCAGGACTAGGACTGTATTTGTTTCACTGGTTTCCTAGCAACACCTTCCACAATAACAGGCCTGTTTCCCAATATGCAAATGATTGATTTTAGAAGCCCCTCAATTTTTAACTATAAGTTTTATAAATATTTTTCCCAGGATCACTTCGTCTCCTCCTTTGGTCCCCAGTGAGAGCAGAAAAGGAAGTGCTGCACAGCAGGATTTTCAGGGTGGGAAAGCTAAAGAGGGTCTACATTTACTGCTAAGCCCTCAGTGAGACTTTGGAGTGCAGTCCCAAGAGCTTCTGTAAGTGCTCTCCATCTGCATGTGACTGTGCTGGTCTGCTGGAAAGGCAGGAAGGGAATTCTGCTGGGGTTGTCCAAGAATGCTTTTCATCAGACTTTGCAAGCTGTTTCACCATTATAAAAATAACCACTTGCTTTATCAGCAATTTTACCATTTTCAGAAGTACTTGGTACATAATAACGAATGCTACCGCAACCTACACTAAAGCCCCGCACAGCTTACACATCCCACTGAGCACCTACCCCAGTGCAAAAAGAGCAGCATCTTTTCCAGAGGAAGGTGCTACAAGCACCATGTAGTTAAAGATGCCTTAAAACAGATGTGATAAACCAAACAGATCATTTAGACCGCTATTTAATGTCTAATAATCACTTGATATGACATTCCAGTCTATTATTTTTTAAGAGCTGGCTAATTAAATGTAAGTAAAACATTCTTCTCCACTGCTGGTTATAGACACTTTTGGGCAAGTTTGATACATAAAAGCAGATACAGATTTCCTTCTGGCTTTCCAGCTTCTTAATAGAAGCTATTTTCAAAGCATAAAGCTAAAGTTAGAAGTGATCATAATACATTTGGTGTGTACACTTTACATGGAAAACCGATATACTGGTTGTGTTACTCATGCAAATGCTGGTTATTCGTAACTGGCAGGAGAAAAGCCAAGAGCTGCACACACCAAGTGCTGATTTAGACCAAGTGACCAGCACTTATCTTCAAAGTTTAGAAGAGGTCATGCCAGATTTCATTTCTGATGGTTTAGAGTATGCAGTTCTGTTTGTAGGCTGTACAATTACAAATTATGAATTTTTGTGGCCTCTTTTGACCACGAGCACTGCCTCTCCTCACACACTCTGTGCTCCATACCTGCTCTCCTCCCAGTCCCGAGACTTCTTTGTCTCATTGGGTTTGATGCAGCGGATGTAGTGGGGTGTGCACTTCATCAGGGTGCCAACAAGGTCATTGGCTTGTTTCTGTAAACACAGGAAAGCAACAGGATCTGAGCTGAAAGGGTAAATCCTGAGGGAATCTTACAATTATCAGCCATCTGCTGATGACTCCACTGGCTAGACACAGGTGCCTTTGGTCTTTCTCCAACAACCAAAGTGTCTTGGGATAATCTGCACCTGATAATAAACTTATCAGTAAATAGGAGGGACCATTATCTCCAGATATGTCATACATTAGAACTTCTATATAAAAATATGGAGCAAATGCATCAAGTGAACCTGTCAGGGTGAAATGTGAGAAGAGAGGTTGGTAAAATATTGATTTGCAAGTCATGTGTAATCTAAGTGTTTATCCTACAATCAGTCTCCAAACAGAGGCTGGCCTTGCAGCACTTGCTGCCTTAGGCCAGGCACTCTGTGGTCAGCAGAGACTGCTGCTGACTGGGTGGGTGCTGGGTCAGGCATTTCTGCACTGCAGAGACCAGTTATGTGCAGTTAGTGCAGGACATCAGAAGCTGAGTGAGGTGGCTCATTCATCATGCACATGCAAGAACCATCAACTGCTCCTTTTGAAAATTCACTGCTATAGGATGCACCTGAATACAACATCTAATGAACACTGATGCTGGGCAGAACAATTCTAACAATGCTGAAACAATGCATCACTTTGCCATGAAGATACTCCTAATATCTATTTATCTTTAAAAATATCAGGACAGTAAAAAAGAAAATACTTTTAAAAATTCATTTAGCTATTCATACACAAACACACAACCACATATACCCACACCAACACTGCAACAGGAGACATACTTTGATTTTGCTGCCTGCAGTGGTAGGACGGCCCTTCTTGTCCACTTGAAGGTTTTCAGGAAACAGAGCCTTTATAAAAGGCCTAGGAAAGAATTTATAAAACAGGGTTGGCATAGAAAGACAATTCAATGCAGGCATGTCAAGGAATATGCTGTAAAAGTTGATAGTTGAGCAGAATATAAATAGCTATTTCTATTACTCTTGAGTTATATCAAATCTATTTTACGGTTAGTACTTTCCATGAGCCTCATTCCTCACAGAGACCCTTTGCTATTTTGGTGAGCATTGAAAGCCATGACACCAGATACCTAGAAGACTTGAAGAAATGCACACTTCTTAAAAAATAAGCAGCAATTAATTAAAATACATCACCAAGAAAGTTACTTTGTCAAAACAGTGCCTGTTCTGAGAGGAGCCAGAGCACTGATGGCTTTGCTTGAGGCCAAAACAAAGCTGCCATTACAGCATTTGGTTCTGACAGTGCCTCCCTTGGTCCAATCTGCAGAATGAAGGTCAGGGTAATGCAGTGCTGCTGCTGTCCTGCAGCACTGGGCATGGGCACGGTTACACACAGGAGTCAGCAGGTGCAAAGCAGAGAAGTGTGGCCCTCTGTGCCCTCCAAACCACCACAGCATTCCTGCTCCAAGCAAGGTTTGCTTACGTACAAATCACTGCTCTGCATGAGTTCAATCAAGTCCGTGAAAAGAACATCCCGATTTCTCTCGCAGAATCCATCCATATCATAAGATACCTGGGCCAAGGTGGAAATTGATTGTTTGTGGTAAGTTGAGAACCCAATAATTAAAGAAAATTTAAATTCTGTCCTCATCAGTTGCTGTTCTGTACTTTTTGGTTAGTCTGGTAAAACTTAAGATACCACAGTGAGCACTCAAGTCTAGCATGTATTATTAAACTTTTTCATAACAAACAAAGGAGCTTCATCCTTTAATATAAATTCCATTTAAAGTCAAATTTAAAAACACTAATGGAACCAGTGAATGGAACATGACAAGTGAATTTAATACTGAATTTTACTAAGAAAAGTTTTTGCGTAGTAAGGATTCATTGTTATTAACTGCAGAAAACAATGAATACTCTGAGAAATAAATCCAAAGAAGATAGAACTGCACATTATATTCCCAGTTTTACTGGCATATCATCACCTAAACATCACTTTTATATCTGAATTCTTTAAATTTACTGCTACTGTAATAATCAAATGAGATTACAATAATGAAAGTATGAGGCACTCATTTATTACATTTAAGTTCTGGTTGTGAGAGCAGCAAGGCTCAGACTCCCCTCTCCAGCAAGGGCCACTTGTAAAGGCATTTCTGCCCTAAGCTGCCTGCTCTGTGAAGGGACACTGTCTCCTGGGAGAATCTGGCTGTGTAAAACCAAGCCAGCCCCCTGCAGGGCTCCCCCCTTCCTCTCATTACTTTTCTCCTTCCTATAAACACACAGAGTTCAGTGAGGATTTTCAGGTTACCTTTCCAGCATAATGATGGATGATGAAGCCCTGGTTCCAGCTGTTGAAATGTTCATGAGTGCCAATCTGCATCTGCAGTTTCTGCAGCAGAGTCTGGTCAGCCCCTTCTCCCACGGCGTGCATGGTGGCACACACATCATCCAAAATGCTCATAATCCCTGGGGGGTTCTAATGTGGTGGGGAACAACAACAGCAGCTCAAGGGAGGGGGAAAAAAAATTATGATGCCAGTTGTTTCCCCCAAACAGAAAACTGTCTTTGCTACAAAAACACTAGAGCAGAGTCAGGAAGGATTTCCCTCCAATCAACTGAGATTAACTGAGATTAACACCAATATGCAAATAGTTTAAGGAGAGATGACACTTCATGGGATGACAGTAGGAAATAATGGCGGAAACAGTGATTACTGTTGAAAAACATTAACAAAAACATCAAAACACTCAACATCTGTTTAGTTTCTTTCCTCACTCCACCAAAAAGTAAACTCATGCCTGAGGAAAGCATTTAAATGGACATGCTGTAGTTTGACAAACTTGGAGCTAAATATCTGAGACTGGGAGGGAAATTTTATTCTCTTGCTAATCATCCTTATACAGACAGAAAATGGGCAAAATCTGATGTGTATGTAAGCATAAGCCACTCCAGTCTTTCAAAATTGTTCTGGCCTCCATGAGGATAAAGAACTATCTGAGAAACATCCTACTTCTGGCCTAAAGCACAACTCAACATTTGTTGCCATCCCAAAACAGAACATAAAGACTTGAGACTACAGAACAGCCTGTGGAGCAAAACCACAGAATTTCCTTTATCTACAATACTGTCTCTTCACTTGTTTCTGCTTGATTTGCAACAGCACCTGGAAGGGAAGGCGATGCTTCCATCTCCCATGGACACAAAGAGCATTAGCTGATGTACAGTATGTCAGTAAGGTCATGATGTATTGTGGTGGACACAATTTTTTCCCATTATTTTGTCTTTTTAGTCACATGTCAATCATGCTATGGTATAGCTCTCTTTTTGGATGGTATATCTTACATGACATATCTTAGGGCTCCTATAAGACATCTTATGTAAGATTTATATATAGACTTAGCATGACTCAGTAACTGAACAACAGTATTTGCATTTTCCTATGAACCTTCTTTACAGAAAAAGCAGCTGCCCAAATATTTAGGAAAAAAAAAATCTTGTTGTTTTCTCCACCTGTTTGTTCTAAACACTTACCACTTTGTTCTCTATAAGGTCACACACTATTTTGTTGTTGAAATATTCTATTGGTGTCCATCTAATTCCTTCTTGTACATATTCCTCCTGTTAAGTAAAAAAACAGATGCAAACATTCTTTTGCACTGTAGATGTAGCACTAGATTTACAACACACTCCGCAGACACAAACTCTGCACTACTCATGTTCAGGAAGACTTGCCAAATGTATGACTGGGTGGAAGTGGGAGAAATGACCCTACTGATAGTTAAATCCAGCTCTCTGCTGCCTAAAAGATGAATTGGAATCCTACTCTGTTCTCCCCACACATTCCTTTGTCATTCACAGCCCTTCCGTGGTTACTGACAACAGCAGGAAGATTTCAACTGCATTTATTGTCAAAGCACTTTACAAATAGTAACAAAATGACTTTTACAGTATCTTGACAGTGTACCTAAGTATCCACATTCTGATCTATTTTAAAAATTCAGATTGTGACAGGCACATAGAGGATCAGTTCCCCCAGACAACACATTTAGAAATGTATATGAAATGAAGATGTAGCTTTTTATTTCTGTATGCAACTGCTGTATCTAAAAAGACACCTAAAGAAAGACTGGGGAAAATCAATATTAAAATTCAATTAAATTGACCCAGTCAAGTCAGCTGCACATACAGGGGCTCAGTAGATATTCTGCAGGTCACTTGTGCACCCAGTGCCATGACTGGTTACTCCCCCACAAAGGCAATTGTGTCTGGGCATTCCTGGAAACTCTGTCCCAAAGCTGGTGCCAGCCCTGAGCTCACACTGCACACAGGGCTCCTGTCTCAGCTGCATCCTGTCTGCTCTCCCATGCAGAAACAAAAAAGTGAGATTTGGCAGTAAGACTGTTAGCAGAGAACTGCAAATACTTTTACAAGTATCTTTGTATTTCTCTGATCGATTTCATTCTTACATATACACACATATACATATATAAATATATACACATAAATATAAACATATAAAATATATATGAAATCTATAAATGTATATATTTAAAAAACAGAAAAGCTGTGGAGGAAATGAAGGGAAGTATCCCCAGTGAAAAGTGTGTCATGCTCCAGGGAAGCCCAGGGATGGAGCCAGGCTGCAGCTTTCCATCCCTGCCCATGAGTCAGACTGCAGCAGCCTGGGCACAGTCATGAGACTGCAGCAGCACCGTGGGGTGGACTGGCTTTGCACCACCCCAGCACTGAACAAACGCCTGCAGCTGATGTGCTTCACAGTTTTAGGGTCAGCCAACAACAAAGGTTGTTTTCTTTCCCTTTGTATTGCTTACAAGGTAGATCTACTGTTGCAGATGATGACACCTTGATTTTGCCACCAGCTGAAAAAGAAATAGCTCATTTGTGAATTCCAAAATAATTTTTAAAATCTGGTTACCTGCTCTGCTTTCAGTGTCAGTTCAATAAAAATCTGCTGCAGTTTTTCATTTACAAAGTTGATGCAGAACTGTTCAAAACCATTTTTCTGCAGAAAAGGAAGCAATGTAAAAATTAGTCTCCTGCCTTATATACAATGATTTTTAGTTCTCTCTCTGGCAATAAGCTTCAAAGCAACACTGTCAGTGACAGATGGGTTGCTGACTTTATAGACATTTTGAGGAATTTCAGATCTTCCTTTTAAGATCAATGACTTCATTTCTTTGAAGTTTCTTCAATACCTCATGTTTATTAAGCGAGACATTACCAGTGAGATCACAATGTCCAGAAAGATGGGTTGGGATTTTTTGCTTTCATTCTGGCCGTAGGATTTGTGATTTTTTTTTCTGGTTCAAATTTTTTCCCCTCTGGATTACAAAAAGGCTCTCCTAGGTCAGACCTGCTCAAACCCCAAGTATTCCATTGTCATACCTGAAATATTTCAAAGCCATAAATATCAAGGACACCGATGTTATATTCTTCATGGTCCTTCTCCATAGCCTTATTAATAGACTAACAAAACAGAAACAAAACATAAAACAAAGTGTAGTTTATACAATTAAAATACATCAATATTCTTAAATACTTGAAATTCTTTTAAAATAATATATTTGAATTGAATACAAATATACAGAAAATGTTATTTTGCTTTCACTTTTTAATAAAGTGTTACAAACAGTTAGGAAATGAACAGTATGTTATCCTGCTTTCCAGGTCAGTGAGCCTTTGGATCTACTATCTACAAAAATCTTTGCTTTTCACTGCAATTAGCTCAGTTAAATAAAAGGAGCCAACAGAAAAAGAGCAGCTTTAAGTCTGCTCTTTGATGAATTTTGCTGAGGGTACACTGAATCTCCTCCCCTCACTGTGTAGGTCAGTGTACAGGCACAGAGGGATGGGTGACAGGGAGGGAGCTCTGGGTCACTGCAGATCCCCAGGGAGCAGATCCCTGCTGCACCAGGAGCATCCAGGGCTCCCAGCCTCCAGCCAGCCCAGGGTCTGACTCTGAACAAGAGAACATTTTAGCATGGAGAATGGAATTTGGCCCCTGGCTCCACTGCCAAATCCTGCTGCTGAAGGGGCTCTTTGCAGGGAAGTGGGAGCAGAGAGCAGGGGAGCACAAGCAGCCAATTCTGCCCTGCTGAGGAGGAATCCCAGGCAGAAATAGGGATTCTGACAGGAGGGAGATCAGGATCCCACACGGGACAGTCACAGCAGGAGCCTGCAAGCACAGCTCATGTCAGAGGCAGTGCCCTGTGTTTGGTATCCATGGCCACACTCCCACTGCACTGGGCAGGCTTGGGCAGGGCAATGCAGGCAAGAAAAGGCCTGCAAGGAACATTCCTGGTGCCCTTGAACTTGTTTGGAAACTTCAGCAGAATCAAGCAAATCCAACTTACATCCACCAAGTAATCAAACACACGGGAATGAAGGGCCTTGGCCAGGGCATCCCTGGTGTAGCAGGCTTGTTCCACATTCAGTGTGACATTAATGGACTCAGATTTGCCTCCCCACTTGCTGTCCATCTGTCTGCTGGTAAGTTTTTCCTTCAGGCGGTCCTGGTTAATTCCCAGGAGAAAAGCAGGGAAAGCTAAAACTGCAAGAAAGATCAGGCTTGCTGGATTATGACTTACAGACTAAACACAGAACAAAGAAAAAAATTACCTTTATCTTAAATAACAGTAAAACTCACGGAGTGTGCAGCTTAAAAAGGAAAAGAGGAGCAATTTAAGCCTTCAAAATTTCTCTATGCTCCTCAAGGACATTTTCAACTCTTTACTTACATGGATTTCAATTAAGATAAACGACCTTGAAGTAAAATAGTCAGCTATTTCTGTACATTCAGTCCTTCAAACATGTAAGCTGCCACAGGACATGGTTTTGAACTGTGTGGTTCAAACAAATCACTCTTGGAGGAGATGGAAATAAATGTAGAGCTCACACATGAAATAAAATTGACACCATTGAAAATTCTTTGTAAAAACATGAAATATTTAAAATGTAATAAAAAATAGGCTGTTTCCTAATATCCTATCTCCTTCTTTTTATAAGTTAGGACATTGCAAAAACTTTTCAATTACCTTGCCTTTTATTTTTTAATTCCTTATTCTGTAAGTATTTTGCCAATTCTATTTCCAGTTGTTTAAAATTAAGCACAAAAATACATCTGTGCCAAAAGCAGCCCAGGGTCTGGTATTCTCTCACTCAGCACATGGTGCAGATGTTAGTGCAGGTGTCACACACCTTAGGGAGTGGAAAACCAGAAGTGCCTTGAAAGCAAATGAAACAGCTCCTGAGGAAAACTCTTGGAGTTGGCACTGCACCTCCACTAAACCACATGACCCTCTAACAGTGCTCCACTGGTTTCAGATCTACTTTACTGGTGTGAGGAGGATGCAAAATAATCACTAAGGTGGCAACCACTTGCACTTTATGTATCTGTAATGTCACTGCATGACTTCACTAAGCTCTTTAGTACATTATTCCAAAAGTATTTTTAAAATTGGAAATAATCACCAACTTTCCAAAATATGATTTATTACCATCAGCAAACTGATGAAATTTACTCTGGGGTACCAGGAACCACACAAAGTCCAGTCACTGGCAACGTGTCTGGTAATTCAGAGAACTCAGGATGAAGAGCACATGAAAAGATCAATCATTGTTTGCTTTACCTTGGGAAAGAAGGCAGGAATTACAGACCACCAGATATGCTCACATACACTGTTAAGATGCCAGGAAAAATGCTGAACCAATACTAGTGGTAAGAATTTATGAAGACAGTCTAATGGCAAGGAGCACCATGCAGAGCCCAGAAACTCTCCCTTCCCAGTGCTAATGATTTACTGTAAGGGAAGAGGAGCTGGCCAGCACTTGATACAACTTCACATTCCTAACATGCCTGATTGTTTTCCCTAGTTATGGACCATAAAGTTACAGTCTGGAAATTATTATAAAGCAGGATATGCATGTAATTGAAAAAATGACCCTCAAAGAGTCATCAGTAGCATTCAGTAGAATAGTTTTAAATGCACTCTGTGAAGGAAAGCTGAAAAGACTGGGCTCACCTCCTGGGCTTCCAGGAAGTGAAAAACAACCCTTTCAATACAATGCAAGTGTAAAGAGGGAGAGTTCAAATTCTTTTCTCCTTCCAAGAGAGAAGTACTATTATTTGCCATGATTTGTAGCATGGAAGATTTCCAGCAAATAAGAACTTTTTTCATCTCTTAATATAATCAAAAACTAGAGCAGACTGCAATCACTGGCAGTTTTAAAGATGCATTTGTCTAAAGGGCTGTCAAGAATGGTCTGTACAGATTTGATTCTGACTCAGAGTAGAGCTTTTGGTGTCCCAAAGAATGGCTTTGCATGTTTTTCTGCAATTGGCTGTATAACAACAAGAATGCTAGTGACCAAATTCTTAAACTTTTTATTATTTCAGGCTTACACAAAGCAGGACTGAGTGGTGGTTCCCTGTGCTTTACCTTTCATGGTTATGCAGGCTAGGAATGCTTTACTATTTAGTTGGCTAGGACAAACAGTAAACTTGGGGGAGGACTAATAGAGAAGAGAAATGAGACCCACTTTCATCTTCATAATGCAGAAATGATGTGCTGGATGTGGCTATTTCTTCCCTGGCTTCTCTAAAATCAGTACACTTATGTGTAAGTCTGATATTCACGCTACTTTCTAATTTCTTCCCATGTATTATTCATACACAATTTATGTATTTGTTTCCCAGGGAGCAGGAGAAACGTGGTGGACATGGCTCATCACAGAAATACATTCACTTCTAATGACTTATTTTCAATTAATGTCTTTGCCATTTGTTATTTTGATGCAACTCACTCTGTATCCATCTTGTATGGCTTTTAAATATCTTGATCGGATTGAAAGATTTAACACTGTGATTTAAATTGAAGCACAGTAGCACATCTGGAACCAAAAGGCATATAAATACAATGCCACAAAATGTTTTTCTTTGGTTCACTTCTTAAAATGAGAGACTAGGAAGGTTAAAAATTAGTAATTTTTATTTCCAAGTTTCATAAAACAAATAGCAGGAGAATGCTAATACAGTTGAATGTGAAGCTGACTGCACAAGATAAGTTAGTTATGAATAAAGTATCTAAAAGTAAACAAATGCAATTTTCCTAAGCATAAGACCCATTCTGAACCAAGAATTAAGAGAACACACAGGTATGTCTAAGGTACTGTTATGTGTGTTGTGCTTATCTCTGTACTTAAACTATCCAAGTAGCATAAACTCACATTGGATGCAAGGTGTAAATCACAACAAAAACATTTAGAACTCCAAGTCCATGAATATTCCAACACCTGGCTGCTGTGAGCCCAGCTGCTACAGGACAGAGCACAAGGACAGGGCACTGGGAAAGGGAACTGTAAAGAAACAGTTACTCAGTAGCTGTAGCTCACAATGAGGCGTCAGCTGAGGAATCTGAGACAGGGAACACAACTGCAGAATATAAAGCCTGCATTTCTGAACCTCTGTGTACAGGACACATGCACACACCTGTATGGATGCCTGGGCCCAGGGACACCCACAGCTGGGAGCTGCTTCCACAGCACAGGAGCCACACAAACCACATAATAAACAGGGCTTTATGAATGTGTGCTGATGCACTGAAAGAAGCAGAGTTCAAGTCCTTCTTCCAGTGTCTACTATTTCACACTCAAAGGCTGGAACAGGATTTCTCAAATTCAAAATCACACTCTGTTTGAGTCAGTGGCCTTTTACAAGACAAAAGAGGGGCCTCAGCACCTGGTTTTGGCAGAGACTCTCAACTGGCAGCCTGACATTCTAAGAATCTATGCTCTATTTGGATAAGCAGCTCTAAATTGCAGTTCACCTCCTGCCATCTGGGCTGCAGCCCACTGCTGCTGCTGTAACAGTTTCCAGAGGTACTTACACTCCTCACTCTCCACTCCTGCATAGTTGCCAACTTCTTTGAAGCTGATGTTTCCCAAATGCAAAATTCCTGCCACTATCTGCAGTACCAATGCCTGCTCCTCTGCAAAGATCCCAATCACACTCATTGCGTGCTGGGAAGAAAAACAAACAAATTTGCATCAGTCAAAGATTCTTGTCTTAGAAATCCTTTTACAATGTTGGTGTTAAAAAGTAGAGTTATTCAAAGCAGTTCAGATTCCTAACACAATCAAATTTCATTAAAGCTGAAGTATCAAAGGGTACCAGATGTTCTACTTCAGCATTTCTGTATTTTTTAAAATTAAATACAGAAGCATCTACACTTTTTAGAACATGCATTAACAAAATAAGTTCTGGAAAAAATAAACACCTGTTTTAAAGTGTCACACTACAAATAAATAGTTTCATTGCAAACTGGAAAACAAGGAACCTAAGAGACAATGATTTTATTCCTTCTACACAGTCAGTTCACCCACCAAGACTAAGAACTGTGAAGCTGTACTGAATTACTCTAAAACACAGCCCAGTGTCTGACTCAGGCTGTGAATTTCAGCCACTTACTAGAAAATCCCCATCACCCCTGGGTTTTGGAGTTCTGACTACATGACAACTTACAGAATGTCTTCTCAACAAACTGTTTTTCTAAAATATCAAATAAGCTCCAATACAACAGTAACAATTACTTTTTAGGCCTTTAAATGTGCTACACACATAGATGTGTTAATACATCTACTTTAAATAGTAAATTCCTAAAACAGGACACCAGCAGTTGGCAGGTCACACAATGAACTGGCTGCAGCTCTGGATAAAGATCCCTGATCTGTGTTTTCACACTCCCTTTCTCCAGCTTTTCAGCTGTACTGTTTTAAATAAGCATGGAAGGTCAGCCAGCACTGGTAATTCAGCTAAAACAGAGCAGTCTTTTATAATTTTCTTCTAATTCAAGTTCCTTGTTATGTTTGCATTTTCACATTTTCATACTCCAGATTATCTGTACAAGTTAAATTTTATTAGATTTGCACCCTTCTGAAAAAGAACAAACTGAAAATCACTACAGCTTTCTACAAAACCTATTTTCAGGGTTAGCATACCTCCCCCTCAAGGCAAAATACAACTAGAATAAGTTATATCTACATTAATTTCTCATTCCCACATTAGTAGATCAACATCTTTGCTAAAAATGAACAGTGAAATGAACATACATCCTCCACTACACAAACCATACAGTAAAGAACTCACCAGTGTTTCTTGGAAATCTGATTTGTCGTTGATGTCATCCACTTTGTAGGAGCCAGAGAGACTCAGATAGTAATAGTAGTCCATACTGGTAATGCCAAGGCTGCTTTTTTGTTCTGAGGAGGCCCCTTCAATTAGCTGCAGAATAAAAACCCCCCAAATTAGGGATCACCCAACAATCTCCAGCAGATAATGAGCAGGTCAGAAACAGGGACTGAGCCTGGAATTACTGGGAGAGATACGGCTGGTGCTGTGCTAGGGATGTACCACCCTTCCTACCTTCTGGTAATTGCTTAACCTAAAAGACCAGGCTCTCAATTCCATTCCCACAAATGGTTTAGTTCTAACTTCACAACTAATAAATAGCTAAAAATGTGACTGCCTTGAATGCCTTCCATAATCATTAACTCATTAAGAACAGGCAAAATGGGTTTTCCACCCAGAATGTGTTCCCTAAATCCTTAGCAGGGATGTGTTTTCCACACCCGCTGCAAGGCAGGCACAGCTGACAGCACATTCAGAAAGCATCACCTGTGGCTCTCCTCAGACCTGTGCAAAGGCTCTGCAGCCATGCACAGACATGGAAGGAACAAACATCAAAACAGAGCTGTCAAAACCCCACAGTCTCTTAACCCTTGTGTCAAACAACCTCTCCAGGCCACAGGAAAAGCAGCAGGACAGGACAAATTGTACATAAACCTCAGAAAAGGAGAACACACAGCTCCTGGAGCAATTCCAGCACCAATTCAGCTTTCCCTCCTGGCAATGGCACTTCAACTTACAAGCTCACTTACAAAGCTCTGGCTTGGCCCTAGTTTTGTAGAGCTTAATCAGCAGCACTCCAGCAGGTGAGGACCATGCACATCAAAGACCACTGAAGGCTGGCAAAGTCTTTTCAAACACAAAAACTGGGGATACTTGGACAATTCAACAAAGTATTATCATAAATATCTCAGAAAAATAAACTGACAATCAGATTTCTCTGTCACAGGAAGTATAGGCCAATAGAGATATATATAAACTGGCCTCTCTCTCTATATATATAGGCCAGTTTAAATAGAAAACTGCTGAAAAGTTCTCATTTTCTATTATATTCTCTTAGACTTTTCCAGATGGGAACTCACAATGAGTTTCCAAGCAAGGCTTTGAAATACTGCAATATTCTGTTCTGAAAGGCAGCCAGGCAGGTCTGTGGCAGATGGTGTCTCACTATGCTGCTGAGCTTCCCAGCAGAGACCAGGTTACCTCTGCAGTGTGCACTCAAATCTCACTGCTTTGAGAACAACTATTCAATCAAAAGGAGAAACGGGTCCTAGATACTTTACATAACTCAGAAAGGACTTAGGCACTTCTGACCTGGTAAAAAATGTGAAAACTTCTCTCTCCAGGATTCCTCATTACAACTCGAGATTTTTCCAGTAGGAAGTTGGAGATTTTCCCTCCATCTGGTTCTCCACCTGGGCTAAACTGTATTTCAAAGTATTTCCCCTGCAATAAATAATTCAAGCTGTTAAATGATTAGTAAATGCAAATTCTAAATTATGCACTTGTACTGTATTCCAAGCAAGGTTACAAGGGTATTTCATCTTTATGGATACCTCAAGGTACAACCTAAGCTTACACTCTTGAACCACCATATTTTCTGCATTTACACAGGTCAACATTAACACATCCCATGTTAATGCAAATGTAGAGAGGAAATCAGTGGATTCTCTTCACTGTTGAGACTCTTGCTCAGTATAAAGGAAACCATGAGGCTCACCTAAACAGCAGGTCAGTTCAACAGATTTACAACCAACAGCAAACTGTTCTGCCTGGAAGCAAAGCAAGGCCACAATCTCCTGCTTTCAGGGAGACATTATTAGCCAAGTTAGTTGTGTTCATGTTGAACACATCTCACATTGTTAAAGCCTATGTGTAACTTCTTCAAATGGAAGGTCTGGTGTGCAATTTAGTGAGCAGTCACTTCATGAGATTATCTTGACCCTTCTGGAATGACAGACTGAAGGTAATTCCTTCCTACTGCCTGTATAATATTAGTAAAGGCTGCAGCCTTGGTACTTCAAAAACTATACCCAGTACATAGAGAGAAAGAAATGCAGGGGAAAAAACAGCTATACAGAAGCCTCTGATATCCACCGTGGTTTAAAACACACTTTATATCTTTTTCTATCTTTATATCTTATTCAGATTTACCTCACCTGTAGTAAATTGATAGTATACCCCTAAACAGTGTCTCTGTAACAGCAAACAAGAGTAAAGTCATCTCGAAGGTAGAGGGACTTACAAATCTGCTGGAGTTGTTGTTCCGTACAGTTTTTGCGTTCCCAAAGGCCTCCAGTAAAGGGTTGGATTGTAGAATAATATCTTTAACATGCTAAAATTTTAGGAAATGAAAGAAATGCAAATTCAGAAATAGACATTTTTAAAGTTCTTACAGATTTTCTAAAAAAACCCCCCATAAATTATATATTAAAAAGGCAAGAAATCCTGCATCTGTATAAAATTCTCTTGATCATAAGGAATAGAATCCAACAGTTTTTCTTCTAGAGCTTTTAGTTCCTATTTTTGAGGAAAATCTTACAGAATTAAACAAAATGCCTGAGGCTAAAACCTGGTTCTTTCGTGCATTGTTCTGCCAAAACAACACAGCTGATAAACTGATCTGTTTTTTCCCATCATCTTAATCTTAAACCACACTTACACAGGAGCATTTAATTTTTTGGGGGGGGGGGTTTGGAACCACAACCAATGAAGTCAGAGTAGCATGAAATTTAGGAATCTGCCAGTGCTTCAGCAATCTGTTCTGGGATCACTGATCATGATACTGATCACTTATGCTTCAGTATTACTGTGTATCAACTCACCTGTACTTTAGGACCACCTCCTGAAATTTTGGAGATATAACTCATGATATATTTGGCAGCTACAGTCTTTCCAGCACCACTTTCCCCACTATAGAAAAAGAAATACAAAAATAAACATGTTAGTTTTTAAGTAACTCTACAGTGGGGTAATTTGAAGTTCATTTTGTCCAACCAAGGTGAAGTACCTTAATTAAATACAGCACATTCAGACTGAGTAACCTGGTAGTACAGACTGTGATGCAGTGTGGCAGCATGGTACTGGGATATGTTTGTGAGTACAGAACTCTGAATACACCATCCTGCATGGACACCAGAACCTCAGTGAGACTCCAAGGTCAGAAAAGCACACACACTGAGAAACATCTACTTAAACCAAGATACTCAAAAGAGAGTTAAAGACTCCATTCCTATCTATATTTATGGGGATTTCAGGTCTTGACACAAAAACTAATTTGAAAATCTGAGCTGTGCATGCCATGCCAGATACCTAATTCATTTTAGTAGTTTTTTGTTTTAGGTGTTCCTGAACAAAATAATGAGGCATTATTAATCACATCCTGAATGACGGAAGAACTGCCTTCCTGCTCCTATGCCTCTTGACACAGGGTACAAGAAGTCTTACTATCCCATACTAGCTCTCACAATTCCTTCCTTCCTTCCTTTATAACATTTCACTTCAATGGTGAATGGTGTTTACACCAGCAGCAGCTTTGCCTTCTTGCAATCAGTAAGTTTCTCAAGAGGGAAAGAAGACTGGCATGGCAGGCAATCCAAACTCCCTGCACTTCATCCCTTAAAGCTTCCCTTCATCTCAACAAAATTCCTCCAGACTTTGTAGGCCTTGGTGCAAGTCAGCTCTGACATTAATGCATTTCCTGTGATCAGGACAACTACACCAAAGCAAAAAGGACAACACACAGATGTTGGGTCAACACCACAAGAACAGCTAAAATAGCTTTCTCTTTGGTGAAAAGCTGTGCTATCTTTAAACTCCTGAATAATTTCAGTGAATGTTGTTGACTCTTCCATCCTGCGCCCACTTGTTCCTGGATATGGATCAAATGCACATCTTTTCCTGCACAAACTTCAGCTGCATCTGCCAAAGAAACATCAGCATGTCCTGTACAGGAAAGGGACTCACTGAGAACAGCTCAGACCTCTTTATCAGCATGACTAATAGACACATTTTTAAAGGTTTCATTCTGGAAAAACTCCCCAAACCGCCAAGCTGCAAATGTGATTTTACATCTTTAAAGCTTCCAAACAATACAGAAATACTGAAAGGCTCCTTTAAATTATTTTCCCAGAAATGTTTTCATGCTTTTGTCTTCTCTTGACTACAGTTTTATAGATCAAACTGAAAACTTGAAAGGGTGAAAAAGTACTTACTGAGCATCCATCTGTGGAGCACAGACCACGATTATTATTATTCTTCTGAGTCACCTTTTCCTAACAACCAAGAAAGCCTGTATTATGCATATCTACTACATTCACAGGGACAGACTTTGATGAATGGCAAACTGCTTTTAAGAGTTCAAAACATGAATAGTTCAATAATTAAAATACCATTTCTCCAAAATCTGCTGGCAGTAAATTTGTTCTTCCTGTTGTAAAACCAGACAAATCAACTGAACCTGAATCATACTCTAAGCTTACAAATTGCAGTTTTCAGATGAATACAGGGGAGAATCCAAGGCCAAACATTGAATAAATCTGATCAGGTATTATTTATCACACAGTAAAAATATAACACGTTTCTATAAGCTTTTCTTTACTGCATCCATTATCCTTCTCCTCCTTGCTCAAATGAAGTGTGGCTTGTATTTCTTATTCCATAGTGTCAGCCACAGAACTGCCCTGGAGCAACAAAGCTCTGTTTTATTGTTAGTGGTACTGGAAAGTGGTCCTTTCTAGTAAATTAACTTGGCCAAAAGATTGCCTGCCAGAGTTTCTTTAGATTTATGCATGCATACACTGTTTTTCAGTTTTAGGTTTTTATTGATCAAAGACCAGCAAATTGCTCCAATTAAACTAGAATAAAACAAGAAGATGCATTATTTATGAACCTAAGTAGCTTTATCTGATGGGATGGTATCCTGCCCCCACTAAAGCTCAGGTATTCAAATGGAACAGGGAAATTGTGCCATTCCTGCCAAATGCTTCTCATGCAGCTGCTTCATATAAATCT
Source organism: Melospiza melodia melodia (assembly GCF_035770615.1). Taxonomy (NCBI): domain Eukaryota; kingdom Metazoa; phylum Chordata; class Aves; order Passeriformes; family Passerellidae; genus Melospiza; species Melospiza melodia. Next base: position 6,758,266 of record NC_086208.1, on the reverse strand, counting down.
TACTGCTCTGATGCTATTAACACTATTTTAAGAAGATGTAAGAATCATCTAACTTGGTAGTCTGAAGTATGTTGGAAGTACGGAGGCTTTTAGAGCTTGAAAAAATTCTTAAATTGGCTTAAAGTGGACTGTGTGTGTGACAATTTTCTCAGAGACTTTTCTTGCTAAAAATAAAACTAGCACATAATCTCAATCACTAACAAAAATTATAATGCTTTGAAAGATATAGTTTCTTCTAGCATTATTTACCACTTCAGAAAAATGACATTTTCTTCCACAAAGTCAATTAATACTTAGCTGAAATCAGAATAAGACTACAAACAGAGAAGGAAATGTTTTTTGCTCCTTGCTTCCTTCCCAGAGGAAACAATCAGTAATTAGAGAAGCAAGATCCAATACACGGCATCATCCTTCTCTCTAAAATTAATTTTCTGAGTGACATTTAATATGGTATCCATGGCTGTAGAACAATACAAGTGATGCTTATCTACATTGCCAGGACAATGTAGAAATTTTAATACCAAACATTTATAAAGAACTCCTGGATCTGCCAGTAAAGAACACTGTATATGTAAAATACTCTGATGTGTTTGGATAAGTTTTCTATTTTGTTTATACAGAAAATTTACTTTCTATAATTATGTTCAGAGAAAATTCAGTAGCATGATTTCAGTGAAATATTTTTCCCTTCTGAATCAGAGCTTTAACCTAACCTTTCTTACAGTGTTAGACTTATGTTTCTACCACTTCCTCATTAAAATTTAGCCATATTTCCAGTCAGGTTCTCTCCAGAATGATCAGTCATTTGAGTGTTCTGGAAATCTGGGATATAGAAGCTGACTAGAAATCTCATACTGAATTTTGAACTTTATTAGACTTAAGATAGACATGAGCTGTTCACTGAAAGCAGTTCAGGTAGCAAATGATCTTTTCATTAACTCCTATTTGTAGTACATAAGATGTATTGCCTTTTCAGATATGAAGTCATTATACACTGCTTTCCTGGACTCAAATGTTGCCACACAAATGGCAAATGCAAACTAAAACTACAAACAAGAAAAATTGCTTTAAAGCAATGGCAACATCTCCTGGCAGGGATCACAGAACCAAAGTAAAAATACAGACCTCAGCTTTATAGAAAGGTAAAACCTTAACACCCTGAAGAAATGCATTTATTGCTATATGATAGAAAAATACTAATCATAACCTCCATTCTCTCAATTAAAGTGACAGCCTAAAAGGAATTAAAGGCACAAGAGACAATTCTCCATAATTAAAATCTTGACTGGACAACTCTTTGCTGACAGTCTGGAAGGGCCACACAGGGCAGAAATGCCAAGAGTCTCTTTAATTGCCACCGATGAGCTTAGTTCAAGAAAGGTCTAAATTAAATATAATGCCTCAGTAAAACATAAACTGAATGAGAAAAAAAGCCCAGTGTGGCATGTGTCACCCCTGTGAGTGAACTTCTCTGCACTCCTGCCCAGGCACACAGACCTGGGGCCACTGCTCCCTCTTCCCACCTCAGCACACCCTGCTCCTGGACTCAGCCATGAATCACCTCATTGTTTATTTACTCTGCAGCAGCCATGCAAAGCAGCTCAGCTGGGATTAGACATGGGCACATGTAACTTTCTTAACACATATGCAAATATGCTGGAATTACTCAGCTAATGAAAAAGCCTTCCCTGGCCTTGGAAAGGTTATTTGGTAACAGTTTTTCTTTTAAAATTAGTATTATCATATGAAAAGAGGTTATTTTTGCTTGCAATCCATTCAGCATCTCAGAGAATTGCATTTTCTTTCGAATTTGCTTTTCCAGTTCATTCACTGACTTTTGAAGAGGATGAGTTTTGCTATCAGTGTCTAAATGCATTAGGAATTAATGTCCAGGTAAAAGTGGCTCTGCCTACTTTAGAGACCCTCTTCACCTGCCTGGAAACACAGATCTAGTCTGTGGGATGCCCAGGTTTGCAGGCAGATGCCACAGGTGCCCAAAGCACACGGTTGGAGGGCACAGCAGGTGTGCACCTGCCCCTTCCCCACCACCCTTCAGCCTCCATATGCAACAGCAGCCAGACTTTGCCTTTGTGATCTGGCTGTGAACAGGGCTAGCCTACACCTTATTTCTTACCTTCTGTCTTTGCAGGAAAATCTCCCATTTTGACATGGAAAACCTGATTAAGTTTTACCTGGCTCTGTTCCCTGTTCTACCAGGGATTTTCAGTGGAGTCACTACAAATTCAGACTAGTTATGAAGCAGAGATGCAAGAAGCATCTCACTATAACCATATTATCATCACTCATCTTCCACAGGACAATTTTTCACAGAAAAAACATGTTTCAGTGAACAAAGCAACTGCTTATGCTCAGCAGCTTCTGTGGCAATGACAACAGACAGCTGTGTCTCAGTTTTTTGAGAATCACCAGTTTAGGGGCAGAAATGGTAAACCCCTGGCAGCTATCATGTGAAACTGGTGGAGTGGAAGCAGACTCTAAGTTAGGCAGAACATTCATTCCAGTCAAGAGCTGCAGCATCCTGGAAGCTGCAGTTCTGCAGCAGTTTCAGTGCCTTCTGGTCCCCGCAATAAAACATAAAGCAAGCAAACTCCAAACTTCAAGAAACTTCCTTCCAAAGCCAGCCCTGGCTGTTAGAAATAGTGATGACATTAAATCAGAAAATACAAGCAGCATGCAAACAGTTTAAATCAAATGTGGTCCGAAAGATTAAAATAGCAACCAAACAATATGAATTTAATGAGCAGCTGAGTTACTTGATTTATTATTTATGAAAAGAATTTTGAAGTGTCCTAAAAAATCAAAAACCATAATGAAAGCTACTTGTAAGTCTAGTCCACAGTTTCTACAGTGTTTGTAATAAAAACATCAAAGGAAAAATAAATGTGTAGGCAGAAAAAAAGTCTCTGAAATGTCCCTTGCAAACATGATCCTTCTTGTTTCAGTTTTGCACTAGATTTCAATTAACACCTGCAGACTTTGAATAGGCTGTGCACACACAGAGAAGTTTCACTCTGCACATACATTTCGGAAATGTTCATTCCTAAGAGCATTCAAGTACATCATCACCCAGTGTTCAAGTACAAGAACTCTCATGTAAAATTAAAGCTCTAAGTTTGTATCTCAGATCTGCATCTCAGAACTCTCTCAATGTGACTCTGCATGCATTGCATTGTGGGGCGTAGCACAGGATCAAAAAATAGGGTTTTTATTCACAATCCACAACAGCTCAAGGATTTTCACTATAAATTTAGCTTCATGTGAAACATCCCACTCTCTGGGATGTTACTTTAAGCCAAAAGCAAAATCCCAATTTTACCCATTCCTAACAGGTCTCAATTTGACTGCATGTGTCTAATAAACTTCAGCACAGCAATAAGTATCAGTTCCCCAAAGAGAAAGACTGAGCTCAGAGAACAATTTAGCCATCCCAGTGAAGGCAGGAGAGCTCTGGGCTTTTTGTTTCCTTTATCCCAGGGGCCCAGGAGCAGGGAGGCCCTCCTTGGACCCAGCAAACTGCTTGGCCTTCCCAGGTGTAAAATGCCTGCACAGCCCTGGGACACCCACCCTGCTCTGGGGACGGGTAAAGGGCAGCTCCAGGGGCTCTGCCCTGCACCCCAGCAGCCCTGTCAGGAGGGACAGAGGCTCCCAGCTCCAGGGGCTCTGCCCTGCACCCCAGCAGCCCTGTCAGGAGGGACAGAGGCTCCCAGCTCCAGGATCCTGCAGTTCTTGCTCCCCACACATTTTCTTTTATCATACACCACCTATAAAACCCACAGACGAGAACAAAGCAGAACTCTGGTCCCAAAATTCACTTTGACTGTCACTTAAATAATGCCTGTCATTAAAAAAGTTTAGTAAGAATTCTACAGTGAATTCCATCGCTTAATAATTAAAAAGATTAATAGTGAAGACAAAATTAATTTCCCAGTATCTCTCGCCTTTTGTCTCTGAGTGAATGCAAGTAGAATTCCAAAAGGAACAAAAGACCATGATAAATGCAGTCCATGTGGGATTGCTGGATTTAACAGGATCTGGTTGTACAGCTGTTAATCCAGCCCCCTCATGCAGTCATTCAAGCTGTTGTAATTCTGGCATTGGACAAGAAGCTGGCTGTGTGACTAAGAGATTTCTTGTGGTTAAGTTGTCATCAGGATTTTACTGGAAAACAAAAAGGAGGGTCAGAAAATTCTGGCTACCCCAGAAAATCCCAAAATGTGGATGTGGACAGAAGCTTTTTCATGATATAATAAACTTTTCTGCTTCATCAAGTTAAAACACTAGAAGAAGATTAAATCCTTTTTACCCATCTTTTTCTTACCTAATAATGACACACTGATTTTCTCTGTCAATAATCATGTTTCTGTACATGCTGTCCGCAAGAGCATAAATATGTGGTGGGTTTTCATACTGTGCCTAGGAGGAGAAATAAAGAATAATTTGTCAAGGCAGCACAAAAAAAATGCAGAAAGACCAAATTAAGTTTGTATTTAAACTGGAAGAGTTATTTCTCTGGAAAAAATAATTCCAAACAGCACTTTATAGGGAATTTTCCCCAAAAACTCTTTGGTACATTTAATAAAAACAAACTAAAGTCTCTAGACTTTGCCAGTGAAGTTTCTCCAATCTATAATTTTCTCTTAGAAATACCCTGTTCTAAAAGTGGCTTCTGCTGGAAATGTATTACTTGTCCAAAGGACACACACAATTTCAGCCTATCCCACCAGCAGTCATGTGCTAACAATGCTTTCCCCAGCAGCACTCAGAGCCTGGTGCCTCAGGTCCCATTTTCATTTTGGGCCACCCAAACCCAACAGCTGCCCTGAGTGGACACACCCAACTCAGACAGGAAATTGGAATTTAAGTCCCTAATGTGTCCGTGCTAACTCACTCTTCAAGCTGGATTTTCAAAAGTGACAGCTAATTTTGGCACCTCACTTTTTTTATTGTTCTTGTCCAGCTAGAGTTCTGAAATCACAGTCTCCAAATCCACTAATGGCCATTTTGTGCATATGACAGCTTAAAAACTGCCTTTGCAGGAGCAGGGACGTGTCAAGGAGTGATACCTAATAATGGATTAGAGCTAATCAATGCAAGTATTTTCTTGAAATGCTGATCTTACATGGCAGGAAGTTCAATCTGAATACTCAGTCTATGGCAATGACCATCTGCCAAGTTCTCCCAGGCCAGCACAATGCTAGCAAACCCAGAAACAAACTCTTCCCAGAGTTAAACTGTACAGGATAATGATTTCCAAGCCCCTGAATGCTGCACAATATTTTAGACTGCTTTACTTACTGCTCCTTGGTACATTTCAATTTCCTTTTCCCCAAAATATGGCATTTGCTTGAAAGGATTCACAGAGATTAGTACAGAGCCAATGTATGTCTGCATTCAAAAGAAGTTAAGGTAACAGCAGTTTCATAAAGTATCATCTTCCTACTAACAACAAAGAACTTTTCCATCTATTACATAGTACTTAAAATAATAGTAAAACCACCACAGTTTACAACAATTGTTAATAAAAATTAAATTAGCAGGCTTACAAGAATATAAACATACCATTCAATTGGAATATTTTTGTATTATCTTATTTTAGAATAACCTAAGTATAGAACCATGTATTAAAGGCCAAAACATGACACACCTTGAATAAAAATACAGAAAGGAAATGGCACATTTGAGCTGGTTTTACTCCTTTGTAACTGAAGAGGTCATATTGTCAGTATTAGAAAATATTGGTTTAACCTTTGCAGAATACAGTGCAGTGACACATTCTGATCTCACAGGACAGTGCTGAGCAAGCAGAGCTGGATGGAAACGGCCACTGCTGAGCTAAATGAGACAATTACTCAGCTGCATGCACTGGGGTGCTGGGGAGACTTGGTAATTCAGTCTGTGCTGTTATTTTATGAGTAAAACCATTAACAGTCCCTCAGAGTCCTCTCCAGCAGGCTGCCCTGTACCACACTCAATTTCAAGCCATTATTAGATTTTTTGCAACATTTTTAATACAATATTTCATCATTCAGCATTCAGCTGCACATGCTCTGCATTTCAAATACCTCACAATCCTTTGGAACTACAGCTGCAGTGTACACATAGGAAGCACCTGACAGTAATTCACAGGGATCACTATATAACTGGAGTTAGCAATGAGCCCACACCTATGGGTCCAAAATGTTGTACTGCAGGTTTCAATAACAATCTGGAATTGTTCAAAGGCAAACTTGCTATCTAAGCTTTCTGTGCAAAGTAGGAGAATTAACACATCAATCCTGCTGGATTGTCCTATGTAGGAATCTCCTACTGTGGTGCCAAAAGGTAACATGTTAGAGAAGAACTATAACTCAATGAACATAATTTCTGTAATATTAATTTGCAATGCTTTCTTCATACATTTTTAATTTAATTCAAAATGAGTGACAACATCTGGGTCTTGGATATAACAGATCAATTACTCATTGTGTCAGTACAAACACTTGAAGTGACAGTTTTCTGTTGGTAAACAGTACCAGCATTTTCTGGGATGATTCTGTCATCTCTGTACAATGCAGCACAGAGAAATGTTCATTCATGGGTGGACACACAAACAATTCAAATATTCAAGAGATGATCTTCATCTTTGAATGAAAAGCCTTCACAGAAACTGCAAAAGGATTCTTTCTCCCTGCATAAGGGAGGTCTGATCCCTCAATGTGACCACCAGTTCCCTGGGAAAACACTCTTATTCTGTCTTCAGTAGAAAGATCATCTCTATGTGAAAATCTCACTATTTTCATAAAAAAGAAAAAGCAATAATCTTTCTTCTGCACTGAAGGGCACTGAAGTCTCTGCACACACTGCAAGGAACTTGCAGCACTCCACAGACCAACAGCACTCATGCTCCTACCAGGAAGGGTTCTACAGCTTGTCCCTGTACCACAGTCTGGCAAATACTGTGCAACTTCATCCTGCTCCTATAAAGCAATTTCAATAATAGTGTGGTACTTCAACAGATAGGGTCCAAACCCATGTTCACACATGGATTAGAAACCTCTGCAGTTCATGATGGAAACAACTGCAACATGAACTTTCCTCTATCAGTCCCTGCTAAATTGAGCTGCTGCACAGCCCTTGACCATCTGTCAAGAATATATGGAAACAGCCAGATCTTATATTTCCTCCTCTTTCTGCTAAAATATGTTAAGCTCTTCAAGGAAACTATTCTCCAGATACAACTAGGAAGTATGAAAACCTGGCTAAAGCAGAAGGAACAGCACAACTTTCTAGTACATCATCACTGACTAGAATTTACCAAATTCATTACCGCAGCTCATGTTACATTGCAAAAGCTGAAAATGAAATAGTGAATATTCTTATCTTAAGGAATTGCTTTCATGCGATTTTTTTTTAAAAAGCAAGCCTTGGGTATTCAAGTCTTTTCTTCCTGTAAGGTTGCATGTTCCAGTATTTAAATTTTCACATTTTCATTAATCATAGAAAAAAAATTAACTGAGAACACTGAAGATTTACAGATGTTGACAAATTCACCTGTTTCCATCATCCCATGATTCACAGTATTAACAATTCCAGAAGAAGTTGTAAACAGGGCTATGTGACAGAAGAAATGCAATTCTGAAAGCATTATAATTTTGGAAGTATAGAAGACAACATATCAATAAATGTACACACACTTTAAACCTATCATTCTTGCTCTTAGAAGTATCATTACCTCAGGAGGCTTCAGGGGTCACATCAATGCATCAATATAGAGAGGTACAATCTTCAACATATTACAAAGAGTACCTTAAAATAATTTTTGCTATTTTATTTTCAACCCTCATAATCAGCTGAGTTTTCAAAGCCTTTTCTGTAATCTCAGGTGAAGTGTCACATAGACTGTTCAGCATCTTTGAGTAATCTTCTTAAAGAGAATACATTCACATAATTAGTGTCACATTGGCTCAGCAAAGCCACGGGGCTCCCCAAAACCAGCAAAGGATACAAAAATATAATCATCCATGTATCGTTTCTTTAGGTTCTCCACTATGGCATCCTCAGTGATTTTGGAAAGCAGGACCATGTCATCCACTCCACTGTGCTTGACATTGTGGCTCTGCCAGTGGTATCTGTAGTGTCCTTTGCTGCCCTGCAGGAAAGCACAATGAACATCACAAAGGTTACTACATTTCTCATCAGCACTAAGTAACTGAAAACCATTATTTGAATTCCAACTTCCCAAATGTTTTCCTTTCATTGAATTCTATTCCTTGATCCAGGCATTCCATGAAAGCATCCATAAGTGGTGTCAGCTGATTTGCTTCTGCACTGCCCTCCAGAACTAGAAGGTAATTCCAGGGGGTTTTGTGACCACCTACACACAGAATGAATTGCAGATGGCAGACATTTTTAAACCTAGTAGGAAAAAACCCCCAATTATTCCAACTGAGATGCAGCTATTGGAAGCTAAGGATGCAAAAATTACACTCCTACATTGTAACTATTAGCAGTGAGGATAATTATCATCACCACAATGAATTCCTCATCATTTACAGCCTTTAAAAAAGCTGCACAGAAGCTGTTACTGGGAGGGAAGCAGTGAGCCTGCTGCAGTTGAGCATTCAGGGATGTTCTGCAAATGATGTACCCCAGCTTGTCGGCTGCATGTCTTCAGAGCCCCTTTTGATCTGTTAGTCACCATGCTTAATGACATCTAAATAGATACTCTCTCCCCACATTCAGAGACTACTATTTCAGGATGCTACTAAAACATGTGACATTTCATGCTGTACCACTTGAAATCAAAATGTGTTTTTCTTCCAGCTGATTTGAACAGTAGTTTGGTTCCATGGATACACCCACAAACAGATTTAAATCCAGTCGACATCAAAGCTATTAATTCAGCTATAAATTTGCTCTCCAAACCCAAACCTATTTTCTGTAGCCTGGCAGACAATGCTAATGGAGTTCTGATCTCTTCCCTCTTTCTACTTAGTTTTTGCTTACACAATAATGAAATTAGTGATGCTGGAATTACTACATTTAACACTAAGAAGTGATCAAGTATACTGTCAAGGAAGATGTGGCCAACAAAATGCCAATTCTGCAAATTCCCCTTATTCTTTAGCGCTCCAATTTGTAACAATGTGATTTAACTACACTGCTCGGGTGTACTTTATCCAGGATCAAGTCACATTCACCAGGACACAAGCAATTTACTATGACAAAGTACATGCATCATTTTATTCTGCAAAAATTTTACAGATTAAAGAAGAAAATTTAGGTACTCTGAACACTTCAGCTGCATTAGTATTTTGAAATGGGACATCAGCAACTTAAAGAGGGGCAATTTTTGTGCGTACACATTTCTGCAGGAGCAAATGACCCACACAACTTTACTAGCACCAAGTGCTACACCAGGCCTAAAGCTTGGTTTCATGTCAAGTGACATAAAACCCAACTGGATTTTCACCTCAAGTTAAATTAACTTCCATTAAACCCTGCTACTGCAGACAGCACAGAAGCTGTAGGCTTTATGGTTGTTTTCTGTTAAGCCTCCAGCCCCTGCTACCCTGATGCAGATCTATTACTGCCAACACCAGTGGAGAACAGGGGCAAACTTACAGCAAAAGAATGCTTTCAAATATAGTACAGCACAAGTAAATATGTCTGAAAACACGAACTCAGCAATTTGCCTGAATGTCCACAAGTGTACATGATGTTCAATAAAATAATAACCTTAAACTGGCTTAGCTTGTGTGAACCTTATTGATTTTCTATCTGTACAATGGAAGCAGTGATCTGGAAGCACTGAGAAAACAAAGAATCAATTTTTTAATTGTCATAAAACATATGACTGAAAATATTAGTTGAAGCTTGGTTTCTTGGAGAAAACAGAAGTGCAATGGAGAAGCATAATTTCCTTCAGTGTATTCATCAGCTTACTTGTGATACTACACTTGGAAAAAGGAACTGGCAGGATGGACAAAAAGGTACAGTATCAAAATAAATATGGATAATTAGATTGTTCACAAAGCTATACAGAATGTGGTTTAGTATTAGATAATGGAGTAAGCCACAGAAAATGTGTAAGAAATGAGACTGGGAAAACAATCAAGCTTCCCTTTAGAAGCCATGGCACCAGACCCAGTGAGCTCAACGAGCACAAAGCTTGCAAAGCCACAGGATACATGGAAAATGTGCACACAGTCTGCAAAACAGCAGCTTTATGCAAGTCACTGACTGTTGCTGACTGTGATTAAGGCCAAAGGGTTCTTCCCCAAAAGCACTGGGAGGCAGCAGGGAAGCAGGAGGGCAGTGCCAGGGCAGCCCTGAGAGCAGCCCTGCCCTGCACTCCTGCCCAGCTCTGATCACAGCAGCCATCAAAGCTGAGAGCCACAGACCACAGACACTGCAAACCATGCAGAGAGAGAGGTTCAACAAGAAGGCAGCAGCCTAAACACCCCGTAAAGCAGTGGCACAGAAGACAGCTCAGAGTCATGGCACTAAGTGGTTCACATTAAAACTGTAACTCAGTTTAAATGGCAGTTTCCTGGTAGTTTGGGATTGCCTCTTTCCTTTTAAAACACAGCCTTACATTCAAATGTGCAGAGAGGCAGCAAATCACCACCAGATTATTGTCAGACTTCTCCCTGGGATCTAGAAATAAGCCCAAGCTTGAGAAGTGCCTGAGCAGCCAAAGTTAAGTTTTGCTCTCACCCCTCCTTCTCCAGGGAGGTAACACCATGGCATGGTTAGGTGACTACCACTTCTTTATCTGGGCAACAAAACAGGGAGTGTTTTGTCTAGAGGACATCACCCACTCCCAAGTTCTTGCCCTTCCAAGTGTGAGTGATGGCTATTACAGAGTCTAACCTGAATTTAGCAACTGCAGTCACTTCCAACTAGTACTACAACCTTGTCGAGCTAACAGCCAACAGGTTTTTGAGTTTTGAAATTAATAAAATAAAAAAAAAATAAACATTTACTATAATCAATCATCTGAAAAAGCTTCACATCATAGCAGTTATCAAAGCAACTCTTCATCTTACTCCAGGCTGCATATTTCCCAAAGGTCAAGGCTACATGCTTAAAAATGATACTAATTATTTGTTCTTATTGCATATTTCTTGATAATTTAAGCATTTTTTTTTTAGCCAGAGCTTTCCACCATCTAGATAAAAATGCAGCACTCTAATCTGGAGACAACTTACATCTGAGCTCGTTACCTGGTGCCCACTGGAACCTGCTTTGCAGGGTGCACTCAGGGCAATTCTCTCAGCTGCTAATTGCCCTCTGCTGTCCAGCACGCAGCACATTCTCCCTCCACCCCTCCCCAGACCAATCACCCAGTCACAAGGCCAGGTCTCCTGAACTGCTTGAGTCCTTCTGTCCCAGAAGGTTCTTCAGAGCCAGCAGCACAAGGCTGGCAGAGCTGCCCCACACCTGATGTTGCAGCAGCCCCAGGCAGGACCAGGTAACTCCCACAGAGCTCCCCTGGGACACTGTCAGAGCTGGCCAAAGAGCCCAAGGTCCAGCCCTGGGCCAAGCCGGGCAGGTCAGATGGCAGCAGATGGGCACTTGGCTTCTCTTAGGTTTTCTCAGAGAAAGGTGTGATCTAACTGTACAATAAGTAAGCAAATAAAAGTCTGTGTCAGCACTAACAAAGCCTGAGCAGCTGCAAAAAGATGAACTTGGCAGATTAAGAAAAATACAAAACAAACCAAAAAACCAACCCTAAAACAAAAACACATCTCAACAGGCTGCAAAAAGCCACAGAAGTGGAAACACCAGTGTAGAACAACCTGGCTGCCAGGCCTCCCCCAGGCTCTTCCTGGGCTTCCAGCCCCAGCATCTGACGATGCACAGGGAGTGGAGGCTGGACTGGCAAGGCTGCAATTAAAGGCGTGTACCATGCTGCTGTCAGCTGTTATTATTCATTTGGCTGCTGTTTTAGGCTCCAAATCAGATCTGCTCTGCTCTGACAAGAATAATATTTACGAGTCACGAGCTGACCCCGTGAGCTCGGGGCCTGCTGCTCCCGAGCCGCAGCCCGAGGAGAGGCAGGGCTGCCCCACATCTCAGCACCTGGACACCAGGAACCTGCAAAATCCCTCTGCTCCCACCCTGTGTGCTCCTGAACACCCACTCATTCACAGATCAACACAACTGCTACATGAATACCAAGAAAGAGGATGCAAATATATCCTACGTACTAGATGCTGCCTGTGCTTCCTGCACTGCTTTTGGTACTGGCAGTACAATGCGGTTAAAGCAGTTATTGCTTTGTATGGAGTGAGTAAGTACTGAGAAGACATTTATTTACAGAATTTATTTTTGCTGGTCTCCACCTTGTGTTACAGTATCAACTGCTGGTTCCTCATTTTTGGCTTTATTATTGTTTGTAGATTCTTGCATTATCCTAAGCAACACGTATTTGATGTAGCTATAAAAAGATAACCCATGTTGTGACACAGCATGGCTCTTTCTTTTAACTGGAAAAAACCCAAATATTTTTGTATTTCAAGGTGTTTAAAAATAGAACCTCTAAAAATAAAGCACTAAAAACAAGGGATCAGAAGAGACTGTATATTCAGTGCCTGAGAACCTTCTTACTCTGTCCATCACAACTCTCACTAAACAACAACCACCTACATGCCATCAATAATCATTCTTCATTCCCACAAAGGGAAAAATTGCCACTCTGAATCTCTAACAGCTTTTTTCAGTAGCAAACACCAATGTCCCATCTCAGTGCAGAAGGGATTCTCAGCCTCCACGAGGGAGCAGGAGTGTCAAGTGATCACAAACATGACCTTTTCTTCCCCTTTTCTATTGACACAGTACTGCTGCTCAAAATCCTTGGGGTTCTGGAGCATGTGCCTGCCTCCTCAGCTCAGAATTTAAACACAACAGTAAATGAGACACACACATCAGCCAAAGATGTCACAAAACTGACAAAGCTGCACACCATTTACTTCAGACCTGACATCAATGCTTCTACCACAAGAGGCCCATCACCAGTCCCATACATACATCATTTGTATCAGTTTTCCCAGCTAACAAGAAAATAAACCCACGGCTTTCTGCAATGATATCATCTGTCAAAATTAGCAAACTTCTCTAATCCACTTAGAGGCATCTTTCACATATTTCTAAAAAATGAAAGGGGTCTGCTGTTCCCAGAGAATATTGCAAAAATACTTAATGTTAATTTTGGTCCTTGACTGGGATAATCAAAACAGAGAAGCTATCGTGAACAAATGGGCTCCAAAATAGCTCTTGTATCTTATGTTAGAAAAAATACTTATTGGCTGCAATGATGTGACCATATTTCTGAAAGGAAATTAAAGCAAGACAGCAGAAGCAGCAAGATGGACAAAGATAAAAGGCCATTTATTTAAATTTAACATGAGGAAAATATTAAGGGAGACGAAAAGCAGCGCTTAAAGATTTGAGGAAATAGCAAAGCAAAAATACTGAGCATCTAAGCAGCAGGACAGACATCTTAAACAGAGAACTAAAAATACCAAAAATGTATTAAGGAATGGAAACTACTAGCAGGTTAATATCCAAAAAAACTCAGCTAGGGAAATATAATACTGAGAAAAAAATGTCTGGGGGGAAAAGCCAAGTGCTCTCACTGTCTGCTCTGAGAAAGGGTTGGATTCAGCCCAACATGACCTGAAGAATTGACCCCAGAGCTGGTTGCAGGCTGCAGGAGATCCCAGCGGCCCAAACAGCTGCTCCCATCAGCTCCTGTGCAGGTGCTGCTGCCCCAGCAGGGCCTGGCCCCAGGGCAGCTCCCCACCATCACCTCCTGCTCTGGAGCCAGGGAACAGCCAGGCTCTACCTCCCTGCAGCCAGGGCTGGGAGCAGGAGATGTGGCAGCAACCAGAGCCTGCTCACCTGGACAGCAAATGCACACTCTAACACAACAGGAGCTATGAGAACATGGGAGTCTACAGGATTTACACATCACACTCATTTTCAGGAGTCAGAAACAACATTGGCATTCTTCTAAGATAAGCTCTTCTAAGATATGTAACAGGACGCTACCAGAATAGAAGTTACTTCAGTATTTAACCACAAGGCTCATCTGTTGCATCAGTATTAACTTTCACTAGAAGTTTTGAAATACTGTTTTTAATAAGGCACATGACAGACAAAAATAAGCAAGGAAAGAGCTCAAAGGCGGATCGTGCAAACGTGCCTAAGATTTTGAAACAAGTTACAGAGACTGCAGGCAGATACCGGGAAGTAGTTAATGAGCTGTGAACTCCTATTTGCTTATCCCACAGCTTGTTGGGGGGCTGTGTCCTGAGGTTCCAAGAAATACCTTTCCTAAGGAAATGCAATACTGTTAACAACTTAATACGGCTGACTTGCTCTTAGATATTTATTGTTTTACTTCACTTATTGAACGGTCTCTGGAGCTGTTTGAAGTCTGACTTGTTCCTTGTGGCAGGAGCAGCAAGCTCTCCTGGGACTGGTGGATCAGGAGAGACCCTGGCTGCCTTGCAATAGCAGCTTTTATTCCATGTATGTGTGTGCATACACAGCACCAGAATCCCCCTGTACTGCAGTCACTGCACTGAGCAGCATTCACACACACTAACTCTTGATCTGTGAATTGTACATGCAGTTTACATTTGTATAAATCTACCATACAATTTAAGAAATGTAAGAGAGAAATTACAACAAATATTTTCATTTTGGCTATGTCAATCCTTGAGTAATAAAGATTTTATATGCGTCACTCTTCTCCATTAAAGACAGGTTTCAAAGGACTTTAAGCAATCATACACCTTACACATAAAATTATTATGGTCTTTAATTGAAAAACGTAGTTTGGAAACTCCATCAGAATATTCAGACAACATGCCACAGCCTCTGCTATAGCAGAATACTGAAAATATTTTTCCTGGATCATCCTGCAACTAAGCAATAAACTGCAGCCCACTGGGAGTTTCCCATGCTCTCCAGAGGGAGGAATGTCAGAGCAATGTGACTCAGAGGCTCCACGCGTGGGACCAGCACCTCGGCACGCACTGCAGGGGGAGCACTGGATGCTGGGCTGCCTGCACTGTGCTGGTGCCAGGGGAAAATTTCAGACCAAGTAAAACCCACATTTTTTTACATTACTAAGATAACCTCAGCCTTGTCCTGTTCTAGCTGATGTCAACACTCGCTCCCCTGCCCGTGGCAGCTTTTGGAATCTCGGGTGTTAGCACCCAGCTTTAGACCATCAGGCCCCAATGAGCGCAGTGAATTCCTCCCTGCTCAGTCACTGCCCTCTGTGTAGGGCCGCAGCCGTTCCTGCTCCCTTCTCCCGACCCCTTTGTGCCCGGAAAATGAAGACACTTGTCTCCTCATCACACCGATACTGCGGGACACCACCCTGGGCGCCTAAGGCCAAGGTCTGCCCCGGCAGCATCCCCAGCTGACAATGCCGTGACAGGTTTCACTGGGAACGCCTGGTCACCCCCAGAGTCCCCAGGGACAATCCTGGGATGGCAGCTCGCAGAGACGCTGAAAGCCATGGATGCTGCAGCTCACGAGGGATCTGCCCCTGCAGCTCAGTGGCTGCCCAGCCCAGACTCCCCTCTGTCCCTTCCCAGCCCCACAATGCTCCTTCCAGAAAGCAGAGTGGGGCAGTGCATTATGAAGAAAATAAAAATAATTGGTTTTACCTTCTTCTTTAGCTGCAGGCTTTGCTTTTAATTTATGCAGAATGCAAATTAAGAGCATTGCAATATTTCTGAATTACTTAGCGTTTAAACTGATAAGACAACATCGAAGGATGAAAGAATAATACATTTTTGCAATTATTAAATTACAGCAATTATTGAACATCTACATTTTGTTGGGTATATTTGTCCTCACCAATTTCTACACAACACGTTGGGCAGATTACAGACCTTATTTTATTACTGCTTTTAATCAAGAATATCAAACAAGATGTTTTTATGCCAACAGTTTGATTTAGCTGAGTAACAGCATGTAGCAATTCCACAAAAACTGAAAGACTAATTTCTAAAATAAGCATTAGCTAAATTATCCCCCTGAATAACAACTAAATTTAAAATAATTTGGAAAAACTACAGCTGAGTCTCTTTCGAGTGTTTTTTTTTTTCCCTTTAAAAAAAAAAGCCATTTTCTGAACTTATTTACAAACCAGAGAGAATATAGGTATTTTTTTCTAAGTGGAGACTGTCATGTAGTCACACGCCTGCAGCAGTTCAGGCTTAAGAAAAACACTCTTTATTGCAACAGGCATGATGAAACTGCAAAAGCTGCAACACAGCAGAAAACTGTGGCCAAGACTTTTTTCAACAGCATGTACCAAAAAGCACCTTTGTGCTGACATCACCAAACTTTGTTAGTGTTATGCACTGCTCAGAGTTGTAACATTTAACTGTTCTGATATCACAAATAAGATATGCAGTCAACTGCTTAATTCTTAACCTGGGCATTAGCGTGGTCATGGGTTCCAAGTTCACCTATTTTTGAGATATTTGCTTTGATCTTCCCTCCTGTATGCATAGTTTCAACGGGGGTGAGTGGGGCAGGACAAGACAATCTGCCCTGTGTACCAGGGTGGAGCCTGTGATAAAGAGCTTGAAGAACTCCAATAGCATTGTTAGGTTTACACAGGATTTTCCAAAGTTGCTGGCTTCAAGAACGTCTGGTTTCATGTTCGGTGAGAGCTGTGTGTGAAAAATGCATGTATTTTATGACTGGCTTTTGGCAAATATTAAAATTAATATTATATGTGTTATGTTAGAAAGTAGTGCTGTATTAATTCTCTTAGGTAGTGTATTAAATATAGCTTTAGGTTATAAAAAATTTTAAAATAGAAACTCTGCTATGTAGGATACTTTTTTTAAGAAAGGACTTGCAGTGAGATAGCAGCCACAGGACACCTAAATGTTTCAGAGAAAATGAATTTATTGCCCTCTTATCAGAAGAAACAAACTTATTCCCACCTCGAAGGCGCTGTTAGGATTCAGAGGAAGAAGTTGACACTGACCAGACAGAATCCTGATTTTGAACGGAATTTATGCATCATGTATGAGGTGTATGAATATGCACCAGGCTGTTGTTTTTAAGAGTTAATCCTTTGTTAACGGGGCTCCTTTTTCGGGCTTGTGCTGCCCAGAAAGAGGTACCCGGACATTCGTAGCTCTTTGTTTCTATTGTCTCATATCGTCCTAATTCAAATTGTCCACATTATTACTGCTCTAATTGTGTTAATAGTTTTATAACCGTTTTATTACTATGAAACGTTTAAAACTCTAAAAACAAGTGATTGGCGTTTTTCACAGCAATAACCCGAGGGCTCAGGAGCTGGCAGCTCCTCTCAGGGGACAGCGGCTGCAGGAGAGCATTTGGGGGGTCAGGAGGAGCTCTGCACTGGGGGAGGTTCTGATGCAAAAATTGCTTTCTATGTTTATTTTAATTTCACAGTGTTGAGTAAAGGGAGTAAAGGCTCCAAGAGTGCAGCAGCTTCCTGTTTACCTCTGGCAGCACAAACTGGGAGCAGCAGGAAAGGCTCAGGGGGTGGTGCTCACTCACCTACAGCAGAGTCTGTACCTGGGTGGTAACATGCATGTGGCCCGAGTCCCTTTTATGAGCTGTCATGTTTTGATACTCGTGCAAAAACTAGATTTTACTTCAGACACTGTGGGAAATAAGACTATTTGATATGTTGACTAAACCTTTAATTCAACCTCAGAATAATCCAACCTTAATATTTATTTCAGTGTATTCAGATACAAATGTTTCCTTGGTTAATTATTACATAAATACAAACAAGAACTTGAGCATTCCACCTCAGGAATACGTTACATCTTGCCAATGAACCAAATTTACAAGTTCACTTCAACTGCCAAAGAGTTAATCAAAAACCAACAGGAGGCAAAAATCTTGGGAGAAGAAGTAAACATCAGACCCAACAAATCTCACACACTGTGCAGAATTCTCAAGCAGATACTAATCCACTTTCTTTGTCAGGAGGCAACCCATGCACAGCTTCATTCATCCTTTGTCAGGGCTTGGTTTTTACTTTAATTATGCCAGGGCAAGCAGGTCCCACTGAGTGTCCAATGTCCACAAGAGACAGATTCTCATAACCAGATCATTTTGCATATGCACATTATTCATAAAGCTAATATATGTCATTTCAATAGTCTTCTAAAGCAGCTGTGACTATTCAGTCCATGGCAGCTTTGATAAGAAATACATTTAAAAACCAGCATGTAACACTCCAGTTGTATAGAATAACTGGCTTATTGTAATTTAATCAATATGATAGTTTACTTCACTTGCTCTTTTTACAATAACTTTCAAATCTGTATGACAAGAATGCTGCTCTCTGAACATTTTTTGAATTAACCCAGCTAGCTTAAGATTTCATACAGTTGTCTAAACTTCTTCCTCTACAATCCTATGCTTCAAATTATTTACTCTAATTTGTATTAGAGTATTAGGCTTATATCCTGGCTCTGTAGACTTTCATATTACCAGAATAATACACAAGTCACCCAAGAAAATTAAACTAACAATCAATATACTTGATCTCCTCTAGCTCACTGCACTCTGTCAGTGAAGCTGATATCCCAGAAAGGTGGAAGCATAGAAACACATTGCAGATATGAAGCATTCATTCCACTCTGATGAACACCACAGTCATTAATGGAAATATATAAAAAGTGTCTGGCCCAATGTTTTTTAAGACAACCATCAACAGCTAGGAGGCCTGGCCTTCATGGTTATTATCTGGGCTGTATATTACCAACATGTGTATGATCTCTGCCTCCCCAGGATTCCTCTTTTATTAACTCTGGGGAGAGGTTCACTTCATAGGTAAAATGATAGTTCCTACTGGTCTATGAAAGAGATTTTAACACAGAAACAGCCATTTCCTCTCAGTCTTATTTTAAGTATGTGAGACTGTTTAATGTTCATATCTAGCATTCAAATTACTCCCAAACCAAGAAAGCTAAAAAAAAAAAAAATTAATTTGGACATCTAGCTATCTTTGTAACTCTAGGCTTCTACCAGAGATGTGAACAAACACATAATTTACAAACTATCCTTCTTCCTCCATTTGCTAGGAGAAACTGATGTTATCAGGACATGCATTAGATTCAGTCTCACAGACGCTGTATTGGAATAATTATGCTCTGAGCACAGATGCCAGCCAAGAAGCTGTTTCACAAAAACCTGTAACTTTATCACTGACTTGGCAGTATTATGCAGAAAATCAAATTTAAATGTCTTTTAGACCTTGCAATTCAGCATCAGCATCATAAATATACATAAGATTCCAACAATTTAAAGGGGAAACCAAGTAAAAAGTGTCAGCTTTGTGGATAAAAGGATAAACTGCTGCAGACCATTGCAGATCAATACACTGGTTTTATTTAAAAGAACCTCTATAGTGGTGCAGTGTGATGCTGCATTTTCTTTTCCCTTTAATTTCCAATTTCTATGTGTTTAGCAAAATGCTAAACTTCATAATGAAAACCCAGAACAGGTGCAATTCAAGCTAAATCACAAGGCTTCAAAATTGGAGTAATGAAGAAAAACTATTTAAGTCTCAAATGCTGAACTGTGGCTGAAGACTTTGGCTTGCAGCACTTTTACACAAACCCACATTAAACTTAAATGCTTGTGATGTACCTTGCTTTCAACCTCTGGACTCATTCAATTTCAGACCTCTGACTCAAACCCACATGAACTGAAATAATATTGAATTAAAATATAAACTAAAGGCAACTGAATTACTTTTTCACCTAAGCATAATATTCTGATTCAGACAGGACAACTATTCAGCAAATAGTGTCTCATTCCCTCCATCCCAAACAACCTGGACATGAAGAGATGCTCAGATTTTCAAAATCCTTTAACTTTTGGCTGCTGCAATTCATTACCTTGGTGAGGCCCACAAAGCAACTTTACCTTTTTCTACATCCCGTGTTACATGCAAAATTTGTGTTTCTTTAAAAACAAAGTTCTGGCTTACAAAGTAACTTGCACTTGAATAGTTTTTTTCTAAGCTTACATGACAGCTTGATAAACAACATACTCCTTATGACTACTCCCCATCAGGACCACGGGAGTAGCTCAAAGTCTTTCAACCACGCTATAAATGCTGCCTTTGACTCCATCTTGCCTAACAGAATTACAATTTTAAGTGGTGTGCTAAAAGAGCAACCCAAGTGCAATGCCAGCAGCTGTGCCTTTAGGCTGCAGCAGGTAAGGGTGCAGTGCTGCCACACAGCCCTGACTGAGCAGCAGGGCTGGGAGCCAGGCACACAGGGACACACAGACTCCTTGAACAGCTACCATGCACTTCAACTTCACCTTGTTTCTAACTCCTCCGTGC
The DNA here is from genome assembly GCF_035770615.1 of Melospiza melodia melodia. Lineage (NCBI taxonomy): Eukaryota > Metazoa > Chordata > Aves > Passeriformes > Passerellidae > Melospiza > Melospiza melodia. Next base: position 6,737,874 of record NC_086208.1, on the reverse strand, counting down.
AGAATTCTCATGAGCTTTGACAAATCATTCCAATATAGTTTAATTCCACACTTGTTCCTTTGCCTTCCCCACACCTGACCTAGAAACACTAAGGCACCCCTAAGTTAGAATGAGAATCCCAAGGAAAACAAGAAATGTTGGGAGCATTCCAGGAGCTAAGCCAAAACCAACTTCTTAAAAAACACTGACACTTTCTGCAGGCTTCCCCTGTGCTGACTAAGGGCTGAACATGCTGTATTAGCATTTGGATAATCTTAAACTGCAGACACATTTCCAGGGCTTTTACTGTAGTTGCTGGAAGGGACCAAGAGTTTTGTTCCATTTTCAAGTTGCCCAAGATCAATCTCTTATTCTGCTGCTACCCAGCTGCCTGGGTTTGTCCCTTTGACCTGTGAGCACTATTCATTCCTGCCTCAGCTGGCCTTTGGCTTCTGCAGGGCTCAGGGGTTCCCCAGCATGATCCAGAACAGGCAGCTCCCAATCCTTACTTGAATTCAGGCATCCCTCACTGAGGCTCAGCAGAATACCAGTCTCTACATAAACATAGATTTTGCCAAGTGTAATTAACCAGAGGATAATTCTGAATAAAGGAATGTGGTAAAGTCTTTTTTTAATAAGTTGCTTGAGGTTCTTTGAGACACAAACAGTGTGTAAACAAAGTTCATCATGAATTATTCAAGACCTAAAATACTGAAACTCATCGAGGCTTTCAAAACCAATATTCTTCTAATTATGAACACACAATTAAAAAAGAACAAAGAATCATGAAATATCCAGGTATCTGTAATAACTTGCCAGTTTTATTTATGCCTAGTAAGGAAGGTTTTGTTGAGAAGAAAACCATTTGCTTCTGCAAAAAGTATTTAGGCCAACTATCAGGACAAAAAAAGACAATTTTGAGGCAGTCTATGTGTTTTTAAGGATAGTGTCCTTTCAAAAAAATAAATGTAAAAAAAGGACACAATCTACACATCTTATGTTTTCCTCCTTGTCTGCACATTTCATATACTAACTGAAACCCTATGCTACAGATTCCATCTAATCTGTCCCACTGAAATGAAGGACAATTTGTTCCACTCCTTACAGAGCTGGATCTTCAAATATCTTCCAAGATAACCTTACACAAACACAGACAAGAGAGTATCAACAAAACTAAGTCCATTAAGTCCAAATCCAACAACACCAGAGGAACTCCTTACCCAGATTTTTTTTAAACAAACAAGGTGTGAAGGCTGCCAGCAGCTAAACCAATCTGTGACTGTTTGCTATGCTGCCATGGAGAGTACAATTTTTAGTATTTCAAACTCACTCCTTGTTAATAACCCCATTAATGAAAGCTATCAGAATCACCTTTGCTAAGGAAAACCTCAGGGTTTTCTCTTTACATTTTTTCAAAATAAAAAAGAACACAATGGCAGGAACTGTTCTTTATTAAAATCTGTAAACTGTTTACAAACAACACAAACTAGTCCCTACCGCAGGTGCTGTTGCATTTAAATGCAGAAACATAACCCAAAGCCTTTGTGCACTGGAATGCCTCATCTAGTCTGGCTTTTTAATAGGTAGATGAATAACCCCACTTCACAGTTTCCTGTTAAGCTTTTATATGCAGCACTGTAACACCTTATTCTAATACTTCAAATGTCTATTGATTTCATTTCAGTTTAACTTACTGAAAGTCTGTTTGGTTTTGGATTGCATTTCTCACATTTTCACACATTAGTGAAACATTCAGAGGCGGCTGCAAACCAGGAGTGAAGTCAGGCTAAGCTCACAGTTCTCAGCCACACCATCTCCTACTGCTTCCATCCTGCCAGGGCAGCAGCACTGTTGGTCAGTGGGGCCCACCGAGGGCACCATGCCCTGGAGGACTTAAGGCAGTGCTGGAAAAGGGAGTAAAGACACACAAGGAATGCTTCAGCCCTTTTGGTAAATCAGGTGGGATTTGAATCTCTGAGGTTGGTCATTGAGCAACACAGGCTTGGGAGTCTAATTCCCATTCTCAAAATCTCTTCTAAAGCCATAGAATCACAGAATATCCTGAGTTAGAAGGGGTACACAAAAGTCCAGCTCCATGTACAGCAGATCCTCAAGAATCCTACCATGTGCCTGAGAGCATTGATCAAACTCTCCTGGAACTCTGTCAGGCTGGTGCTGTGACAAGTGCCCTGGGGAGCCTGTTCCAGTGCCCAACCACCCTCTGGGTGAAGAACCTTTCCCTAATGTCCAAAGTAAATCACCCCTGACCCAACTCCAGGCCATTCCCCCAGGCCCTGTCACTGGTCACAAGAGCAAAGATCTGAGTGCCTGCCCCTCCTCCTCCCCTCCCGAGGAGGCTGTACCTGCAGTGAGCTCTCCTCCAGCTTGAAGAGACCCAGTGCCCTCAGCTGCTCCTCACCATCTTCATGCCCTGCTTTGGACACTCACACAGCTCAATATTGTGCTGCCCAGAACTGCCCCCATGCAGAGCAGAGCAGGACAATTCCCCCCTTGTCCAGCTGCTGATGCTGGGCCTGATGCCCCCTGGCCCTCGTGGCTGCCCTCATGTTCAGCTCACCATCAGGGATAGACCCCAGGTCCCTTTTTCTATGGTGCTCATCTCCAGCCTCTCACTCTCCAGTCTGTGCATACATCCAGGGTAGTCACCATACTTCAAATAAACCCGAGCCCATCAGTGAGAAAAGCTTGTTTTCTACAAAACACACACAGTTCTATGTATCATATAGTGAAAAAAGACATCACACATCAGGCATGTGTGTGATGATCTTCAACCATCCCAGCCACCTGCCTGTGCCTTTTTCTTTCCCTCACAAAACATTAATTTGAACAACTATGTTATGCAGCTAAGCATGTCTCATCCAGCTAATGAAAACATCTCTTAAAATCTGTAGATTAAAGAATCAGACTGTTAGATAAGCAGATGTGCTTCTGCATACTCCTTGTGCAATGTCTGGCTGCCAGAATAATTTTTTTCCTGCTAAAACACAGCAAGAGGAACAGGAGGCAGCCTGCAGCTATCGTGCTTTGCAATTTGCTCCTGTCAAATCTCAATGTTTAGCAAGGGTTGATTTACATACCACTTGCATGGAAGAGCATCAGGTAAAGCCCAGATTTCTAGAGAACAACAGCAGTAATTTAAATGGATGAGTCAGTAATTCCCAGTTTAGCAGAAGGGCTATCAAAAGGGACCAAATCTTGCAAATAAAGAGTAAGAGGTTTTGGTTATTTGTGGTGGAAAATGGTGCCACATTATGCAAGTAAAAGTTGAGTCCAGTTGTAAGGCTGTACTGCTTCTAGATAGTGTTAACAGCAGGTTCAGAAGTGCTCTACATTTTAAATCATTCAGTGACAGCCTGCATGTATCTTCTAACACACACTCGTGTGTGATACACCAGCTATTCCACAGATTCCTACTAGAGATCTATCCTCAGGGATGTTCTGCCTATTTAGTGCTAATGAACAATTATTGATATCTTTTATTGCACTTTGGAAAATTGTCCAACACTCGACAGCAGTAGCTTTAAGGACTAATGAAGACAAAAAAATATTTGTAATCTACTGCTAAAGTCACCTGTTTCATACACAGACATTTAAGTAATAGGATGACAGTCACATATCCATGTTCATGAATTACAAATGTACATCTGTACATGCATTTTCATCTCCATGACCTTACTGCAAAGTATAAAACAGAACTTCATTGCCTTTATACAACATATTTCACTGCAAGTTTCCCTGTAGTATGTACTGCCAGGAAAATCTGCACTTTAAAAAGGACCAGAAAAATGATCCAATGTTTACACACACCACTGCTGAGCAAGCCTAAACCTGTTTAGAACTACCAGTAAAAGCATGACTTAGACATCACATTACATCATTACAGAAAACATTTAAGGGATAAACCCCCAAAATCACCCTGAAAGCTTGTAATGAAATGGAGCATGTCCTTTCCTTTGGCATTTGCAGATGAAGACAAAAGACCCCTGCAAAGGCTTGCTGAGAGTTAGAGAAGGGAAGGCATGAGAAAGGCAACTGTAGAAGGTGAGAGCTAAGACCAGATTCAGGCAGGTATTTCAAAGCCACATTGCTGATCTGTGGGTAAGAGACATTTCCTATACAAGGCTAGAATCAGAGAAGGTGCCAGACTGAACCAATTCCATCAGCAATATTAAAGGCTTATAAACAGATGGAAAGAGCACTACTAAGGTAGAGCTGAAGGAGCAGAACTTCACATGGAAATTGGAAGCAGCTTGCCTGGACCAGACTAGGCTCCCACCATTCCCTCTAAGGTTTATTTCCCTTATTCTCTGTCCTGTTTGAGAAAGTTCTGTCACTCAGCCTACTGTGGACCAAGTCCCATTTCCCTCACAGGGGGCACAACATAGTCTGCACTATGCACAGAGCATTCCTCTCTCACCCTATAGACAATTTAGGCTCCTACAAGAGCTCCACACCACAGTCCATGGCAGCTGTCAGGGACATGCCTCAGATATATTCCCCACTCCATCCTTATTAAAACAGCACCAGAACAGAACAATACCCACAGAGTGATCACAAAGGCTCTGCACAGCTTTGCTACTCAGGGAGGTTCTCCCACATTGTCACACTAGAGACTGGAAGGCAGGACAGGAATAAGGAGGCAAAACTGCATGTTTTACTACAGCCATAGTAGTGAATGGATAGAACAACAGAAAAGCACTCCCCCCACCTGCCAGTTCTAACAGTTAGTGTCCTGACCTGCCCTGCCTTAAAACACCACCTTAAAAAAAAAGTTTTATTTATTTGAATACATTCCAAAGTCTTCAAAAATACAAAGAAAGAGAAATGAGAGCCTAGGCATCTCACTGAGGTGTGATGCAAAAGAAGTAGGTTGGTTCATTTAAATGAGGCTGACTTCTACTCCCCTGAAGAGTTTCAATTGGCCAAGTACAATTCCAAAACAAGCCCTAAAAGGACACAATTAGCTACAGAATGTAGTTTCATTGTTCACTGTATCCTGTTACCAGCCTGAACATAATTTTAGCTACTAAATTTGAGCTGCTTTGTTTTAGCAATCAGATGATATTAATTTCCCCTTTGTTTTTTTTCTTTTCCTGTTTGTACACCTGCACTATCAATGAGCAAACAGCAACAGGATTAGAATTTTAAAGTTAACCAACTACTCCACACCTGTAAAGAGCAGGATGATAAAATATTTTCAAAGGCTTGCAGGAAAAAAACAATCCAAAACAAACACCATAAAAACCTTGACTGCCACCTTTAAGATGTCAGTGTAGTTACCAGGCAAAATAACCTCTAAAAAAAATGTTTATTCTCCCTCTATACTGTCTGCTTCAGATGTAAAACGAATGACCACAGCCACCTCAGCACAGGTAGTTAACATCACAATTACTGACTCTCCACCTACATACTTTGAAGTGCAGACTAGGAAGAACTGCCCAGCTCTTAAGTGCTTCTAGAACAGTAGAAGTTAATACTGGTATTTTTGGTTTTTGATTGAAGTTTCCCCCCTACTCCCAACCCCCAAGTTAAGAGCTATTTAACCATTTTTGAGTATCAGAGACCCAGTACAAAGCACAACCGGGGGGTCACAGTCAAACTGACAGGACCAGTTTTGCTTGTTTTGTCCCTCCCAGTCCCAGACTGGACTCCAGCCACACTCAGATAAGCCCCCCGCAGAGCTGCACGGCAAAGTTTGTTGACTGCTGCATTTTAAATGTATTCTGGTCTCAGAATAGACCCACAGATGGGACAAGTCCAGTGAAAAAGTCACCTAATGGCCTCAGGTGCAAAAACACCTCAGCCTGCTGCAGCATTAAGAAATGACCTGAACAAAAGAAAACCTGATTTCAGTAGGTGAACACTCTCGAGGTGTGTCAGACTAAATAGCTCTTCATGACTAATTCATTAACTGTGGTAACAACACACTCCTGCATTACAAACCACCACCTTGGAACATCCATCACAGCATCCTCAGTGGTTTATGAAGCACCTGCCCGTACTCTAAGGGTACAGCCTGTACTGCCAGTACAGCCCAAACAGACTTGCTTCAGCACTTGCCAGCTTTCACACCGTTGAGCCTCTTTTCAGAATAAACAGCTCTGAAATTCCTCTCCCCAAAAGAAGTGCTCAGCTCTGGGAAAAAAAACCAGTTGCTCAAGTCTATAAACTTATTCTGTGGCACTGAAACAGGGATTTGAAACTCTCTATTACGTTCTAGTCTTCTGGATCGTTTTCAGACATTCCTTTCTTATTCAGAACTGGAGGTTTTTAGTTCTGTCAAGACTGTGTCCATAAAGAATTAATTTTAGCCATTCTGACACATGCAGCTGAACATATTTAGTCTCAATTCAAGTACAGACTGCTGCAATTAGGAACAAGAAAAGGTCAATCTCAGGACTAATGAAATAAAGATTAATTTCTGTAGTCCTTAGTTTGTCTTTTTACTGGTGAACTGCATGGAAGCAGATAAGGTAGCCAGCTATTCCAGCACGAAGCAGTGCCTACACTGTCAGTGATTAAAATGCTTTTGTGAAATACATCATATTTGCTTCCTTCCCATTATAGCTTTAATAGTGACTATTTAAGAAAGCAGATTTAGGGCTTGGGGTTCCCCTGCTCACCCCTAAAACTGTACAGAAGACATGAGCCCTTTCCAGTAAAAGTCTAAGGAAAAATACCAAGGAGAAAGTTAGGAGATGCAAGTGGGTTGATGTTATAAATATTGTTTCCTTTTCCACAGTTAAATACTTAAGTGTTCATTTCACTAAAGTACTCAATAACACTCACTAATTCCAACTCTTTACAACACAAAATACACCACTACCAATGTGCAGACCAATGGCAGCTCCACTGGAGAACAAGGATTTGCAACCATGTAAATACAAGATTTCAGTACTGTGAAGAGCCAGCCCACCTCTGTTAAGGGACCCCACGAGTGCCACCGACCACAACTGTGACTCTGGGCAGAACCTGCACCATGCACAGCCACCAAGGAAATGGACCCCTGAGACTCTGCCAGGATTAAGCCTTGGCTGGAGGCAGGTTAGATGTCCAGGAACACTGGATCACCTCTCTCCCTTGGAATGTCCATTCTGTCTAGAATACCAAATATGGGAATAAGCAGCCACTGCCCCACTTCCTCTCAAGTGCTCCTAGAATGTACCAAGAATAAAAACACAAACGACAGGAAGAAACCACTGCTGGTCATGAACTTACTCTGCATATTGAGATCAGGTCTCTGTGGACTGGGTGTGCTGGTATTTCAGGCATTAAGAACCCTGGAACCAGAATTCCTATTACCACTAGAAATGCTTTAACAAACAGTACTCATGGGAACATTATGACTCCTGTAGCAGTCAGCTGGGTTACTGACACTGGTACTGGCAAACCAAGTACTCCTCTCAACATTAGAACTGCCAGTTACCAATAGTGAAATAATTAATCCATTCTCACAGTGCTACTGAAGTTCAACCTCTTTGTAGCCTCACACTTCATTACATATTCCTGAGACCGAGGTCAAAGTCACTGGAGGGTAGGTATAGAGAACACATATTCTGTGTGTTTGAAGACAGCTTCAAGCTAGATCAATCTCCTTTATTGTATATATGTTTTAAAATCACAACAGAAGCCATTTCAGTTTTATCAAATCTAAGTTTTGCTGACCACATACCAGAATATATGCTGATTTGTTATTTAAAGCAAGTATCAAATTGAGCAAATTCTTATTTTCTCCAATACACTGAATCCAGTCCTTTATTGCTATGCAGAGATATATTACAGAATGCTGAGAGACAAGAGTCACAATTATAGACAAATATCTAAGCTGTTTAAGAAACCAGGCTCAGTTGTTAGAAACAGGTACTCAACATAATCTCAAGTTTCAGACACTGGATACTGAGGTACTACCAAGTCCTCTTTCACTTGTAGGTACACCTCTGACTTGACTTGCTGTGCTGAAGGCCTATCCCTGCCTTCCTTCTCATCTGAAAACAGTTCATGCTTTGAACTCTGTGGCTGCAACTCAATGCTGAGACAAAAAACAATAAAAGCACAGCAAAACAGCAAAAGCAGTGGCCTCTCCTACAATGAAGTCATTCTGCCCACTCCCAACTCTGCTTCAAATGGAGCTCAAGATTTTGCTCATTAAAGGCCAAACCTCAGCTCAGACCTCTACAGATATACATAGAGCCATAACAGGATCTCATAACAGGATTTGTTACAAAACATCCCGGTTCACTTTTTTCCATGGGTCAAGTCTAATCTTTCTTTAAAAACCTTACCAAATAGCACAGTCTGTAGAGGTTACTGCAACCTCTAATTGCTGGCAGTCTCTTCCTATAATGAGGAACACCAACACAGTCCCTGGGTCCTGGCAGGGCTCTGACCACTGCTCCTGCCAGGACCTTGCCCTCAGCCATTGGCAAGTTCTGGCCACTAAATGCCCAAGGGCTGTGGAGTCCCAGCTCAGCTGGGAGGAGAACGTCCCTCCTCACAGCAGCACTGTGTGCCAGTGCCACCGGGGCACCAGCAAAGGATTAGGATCTCCCAGCTACACCAGGAAAAAGCAGGAAGAGATGCTTGCAAAGCCAACAGTCACAGCAGAGCAAACAATGGCCAGCAGGCTGGTACAGCTCAGGATAGAATTAGGCATTTTTAGCTCTTCTGCAATAGATTTTCAGCAGGTTTACACTGCTCCTCCATAGCAGGAGGCTCATGCTTCCTGCTCCACCAGGACCAATCAATTCCAAAAAGGCACCTTACTTCAGTCTACGCAAGTCCTGCAGGATACACAAAAACCAGCCAGGATCCCCTCAAAAACTGAACACACAAATTGCCCTACTCTGAGAAGCTATTTTTGCTTTTCCACTGCAAAGACCAGAATGTTTTTGTAGGAAACTTTGGTTTGCTGAACCTAGCAATTACTAACCAATATAGCAGTTCCCAGTGTATACTTGAGGGGAAGCACTGAAAAAGGCTTTGCAGACTACCAACAGAGCATCAAGTCCTGGAAACATGACTGCAAGTAAGGCACAGTTTTTAAGTGGAGAAAATAAATCCAGCTGAAGTAATTCTGTTCTTAGTGGATGTACTATATTTTAATTGGCCGAGTCAAATATTTGTTTTCTTGGATTCAGCCAATTCAGAATTCAAGAACAAATCAAATTTACAAGTGAAGTGGGATATTTCATGGTACAGAAGCTACAGGTAACAAAATCATGCTTAATAATACATCAGCTTTCATTGTAGCCAAATTTTAATTCAAATTATGGTAGGAAAGATATCAGAAGTTTCCTGACAGGAGTAGTGCATTCATTTAAACTGCACTATCAAGAGTCAACCAAAAATACAGAAGTACAATAAAAGGGTCTAATATAACTATGGATTCCCATGACTCATTATTTTTTCCTAGATGATTGCTTCCTATCATTGATTCCTTCAAAAACAATCTATATTTAGCTAGACAGCAGAAATAATTACACAAAATCCATGTTTCTTTTGCCTTATCAGAAGATACCATAGATTTATCTACTACTTCAGACTATGTAGACAGCTTATACCTCTGGTGCTCTGAAAGCAAGAATGGGTGGGCTTGTGGCTTTATATCCTTTCTGGAATGAATCTAACCACGCTTTTAATTCCCCATTTAATTTACCTCTAGTATGACTGTTTTCAGTTACTGTTATAAATACTTTTGCACATTTCTCTTTCTTTAGGAATATACTGAATACAGGTGGGTATCAGTACAGGAAAAAAAAATCTTTCAGAATTAATAAATGGACAAAACAAACGCTCCTCAAATAGTGAAAGAATAAACAAATACTTAAAAGTATGCACTTGCTTTGAGTCCCATGAAATAGCTTTTAAGATTAGGTTTAACAAAAGTTCTCCTTTAATATGCCTCACGTTAGCTAAAGAAGTGTTTTCTGGTTCATACATCACAAACCTGCAGTAAGGCCAAAACCCAAGTGATCAGGAGGTGAACAGTGTGTGCCAGAAGCAGCACAACAGCTCACAGATGTTCACAATACCCAGGTAAACTTCTGCCCTCCGAATGTTCCTGCTACCCCTCAGAGCAGCAGCACTTCCACACCAAAGAGCTACCAAAGAGCCCAGGGCTCACAGTGCCAGGGACTCCAAATGTGCTGGCAGCACAAAGCACACTTTGCATCTGCACACTTCTTCACAAAGCTGTGAATAACACAGGGTTGCAAAAGCAAATTTGGAAGCACTTAGGCATTTGTGCAGACTTGTATCCTTCAAGGCAGGGAAAAAAAAACAAAACAAAACAAGATGAGACAAGTTCTTGACTACCGCTTGGCACTGCAAATACATTACTAACAAGAGGCTCCAATTTCCATCTTTCTGTATTTCTGCTATTAGCAATATCCAGCTCAAAGCACAGGAAAAGACATCAATCACTGCAAAAGATAACAGTGTGCATTGGTAAACTGCCTAGAATTAAAGCCTCACAAATGTTGTGGAATGTCAGACTGAAAACAGAAGACTGTCCTAGGGTGCAAGATCAAACACCAGGCAGCATATTTTATAAGACACAAGCAGGAAAGACTTTAAAGCTGTTGAAAACATTTTGCTGGCTTTAGAGGGTATCAGGCTGCATTGTTCAGACTTGAGTATGACTTCAACACTTAAATTAGACAAGGCTGACCAAGAAGTGGTTACAGACTCAGGCTCAGCTGATGACAGTGATTCAGTGAGTGGTTCTGAGCTGGCACAGAAAAAAAGCCCCACACTTCCTGTACAGGGACAAGTGCAGCAAGTCACTACGAGACTGCTAATCCTCTTTGAAGGATGCCAACAAAAACCTCTCATTTAGACTTCAGATTGCTGAAAAAAGCATGAAAATAGCTTCTAGAAGCACATGTTTTTGCATAAACTATTTGTGTCCCCTTTTTTTGAAGAAGTCTAAAGAAAAACATCTATCATCACTCCATCCTAAAGCCACTGCACTGATCCCCTGAAAGCCAGAAGTGGCTTTCACCAGACACTTCTGGCAGCTGAAAAATCACACACACGACAGCAGAGCAGAGCACCAGACCTATTTTATAATCCTTCTGACACTTCCAGGACACTGTTGATCAGAAGTATACTCAAGATCTGCTAATGTCTGGCTTTAACTTTCAAGTTCACATTTAGTGATGTTAAAGTAACTTATATGTTAATAGATAAGCCTTTGTACTTTAAAAGCACCTGTAAGTCGGCTTCCCAATAGGCATCACTTCTGATAGCTCTGACTCATGCTCCAATTGCCAACACTGCTTTCCTTGTCAGCTCTCACACTGGTTTTGATTAAAGAAGTATTTTCAGTTTCAACTAAAAAAAATTAAATTCAGAATTTCATAAAAATTACACTTTATAATTTATGAACCCAATCCATGAATGGTTTTAGTATCAATTAAATGCTGCTGTGTCTTCGCAAAAAAACCTCAACCATCCTTCTTCCTAGGGTGTTTACATTACAGAATCTTGGGTTTAGATGTACTTGCTTGTGTAGAGGACACCATCAAACCCCAAAGCCATTTACACATTTATATGAAGCACATTTAATAGAAGGGGCAGAAAAAACCTGTGAGGTTCAGCGTGTGGAAAAGCTGTAGACCAAGACACCTTTTCTGATCACAGCAATGACTCAGTCAAGCAGAGAGAACAGATCCCATGCACTGCCAGGACTTGACTGCACACCTGGTGTCCCCAGGGGCAGTCACAGTTCTGAAGAAGTGAGGGAGGAAAGCAGTAGGTGGAGGATAGGAAAGCTAGAAGATCAGGATGAGTCAGGAGGAGTGACAACCGTACTTCCTGGGCAGGACAGTAACTGGCATCTCAGGAATGTGGGAAGGGAGTAGGAGATGGGAAAGACTGAATCGAGCCCAGGAAGGTCTGACTAAATTACAGCTCCTCACACCCAAGCTGCCCCAGGAGTACCACGGGCGGCTGAGATGAACGTCTGAGCAAGTCCTCAGAGACAGCTCTCAGTTCTCATCTGAAGAGAGAAAATTCCTGTTTACTTCCTGCCATATTTCTCTGATGTTTACAAACACTTTTACAGACATAGTAGAAATGATAAAAGCCAAACACACTAGATCTATCCAGAGTCCTCTGACTACAGCAGTTCCAAAAGTCAGCAGGCACCCCATACACCTGGAACACTTCCCCATACAGAGCAGTACAAAAATCTACTTCAATCAGAGCTGAAAACAATGCTAGTCGATTGCTAGTGACCAGCATCAACCAGAAAAGCTCCCTGGCAGACCATAGGTAGTGAAGAAGTGAATGGCCTCCAAGAGATGAGAAAATGTGTGAGAGAATCTTTATATGATTTTCCCTCAAAGTTTCAGCCTTTTGTGCTGAGGTAAACTTTCCTGCTTTTATTCATGGTGAGAGTTTAGATAGTACAAAGTGACTTGATCCAAAGAGCCACCAGAAATGCAAGCCAACCCTTTCTTACCAAAGCCTATGCCTGGATTTCTGTCCTTACAGAGGAAACAAAATATTTCCCAAATCCTTATTTGTGTAGCACACACATATACACACTCCTCCCAGTTCCAAAAACTGCTTCAATTTTACTGCTTCTAGTCTAGCACGGTAAACCCCCAGAACAAAACCCCTGTTCATTAGGGGCAAAATCCCTTTCTAACACAGTTCTTAATGCCACTCAGTAGCCACACACCACCTAGATCTAGAATGCAGCTTCCTAAAAAAAGCAGACTGAAGGATTCCATTACAAGAGTGCTTTACAAAACTGAAAAGGAAAGCAGATGAATTTATCATTTATAAGCCATTTATTGTGGCAATAACCAGAAGTAAAGGTAAGCAAAAGCCTGACAACTTGCAGGCCAGGCCCAGGCTAGTCTCCATCAGCAGAACTCCAATGATCTGTGTCTGAACTCCTCAGGCAACTACAGGACAGACACTCCCAGAGTTAGCCTGGCAAAGCCTGGCTGGGACCCCAAGAGGAAGAATATCTATCTTTTTCCTCCTCTCCTCATCACAACATGCAGCAACTAAGTTAGGCTTTATTAAAACAAAGGATTCTTCTGGGACTCTGAAGATGTTTATTTACATGTTCTATACATTAGTGTCATCAATGCACACATGCACAGTATATTAGAATACAAATCCAAACACGCAGGAATTTCATACTCCTGATGTTGAAATTAGGAATACCAAAACTTTTACTCTTTATAATATACTTTGGATAGAGCAAGGCATGACCATTTAGATCAATGACACTTTTAGACTAACTGCTACAACTGAGAAGAGAATATACTGGTATTTATGAAGTCAAATTAATTTAAATTATTACAAAAGGCGATAATAACAGTTCTGTAAAGAGATGTACAACTTTTTACTGTTTTGAGCAATGTAGCAAGCATACTTTCCATGTTAAGATGGGAACATTACTAAGATTTTACTGAAAACTCATAAAAGTTTAACATTCCATGTGTTAACCATGACAAAACTCGTTTTAACTTCACCCATGCCACATGTGCAGCAATGCCTTAAGAACAAGGCAGTGAGACTGGTGAATGTTATTCCTTTAAGTTAAAAAAAGTGGCTGCGAATAATTTGTTTAAACTACTAAGAGCATTGCCATCCCATTTCCTTCACAATTAGTTATGTATGTAGAAAGAAAAAAACATATCTGGAAGGCAAAAGAGTTGATGAGAAAATTACTTAAGATCTACATACATACATAATCACAGGTTCAGTTTTCAACTGAACTGCAAAAGTTGTATTTGAGTAACATTCTGCATACATTAGTGTCTTCTGAAAAATGCTCTAACATACACAATATATCCATAATCATTCTAGAGATCTAAACTAGAAACAAAAGCAAGCATGCACACAGTGCACGCCTTAACAAACACGTCAAGAACTACTGTGTTTTAGTATATTTTATATATAAGCCAGAAAGAAACATCATCTAGCTGGAAGATTTTTCCATTAATGCACCTCTAGCCATAACGCAAAGCACATGCTGTTACCCTCCCTAGGATCCCACACTTGGCAGAAAGCAAGGTTTGAGCTGAGGATGCTGTCTGCAGCACCAGACAGAAAAGCACCCCTCACATACAGAAGCATCACTGTCTTGCCTGTGACTTCCCTGCAGGAAAAAGAGACTTAACAGAGTATAAGGTCCCAGTTCCCATCACACATTCATTATTTCAGAACCAAATCCTAAAGGCCAGCAAGACCCCTCAGGCTAATCCAGTCAGTCATGCAGACTTTCACAGGCACTACATGGAGTCAAGACATCCTCAGTTTCTTGCTGGACTGGGCTATAAACATCTGCCCTCTTGTGATGTCAGGAATGTGGGGCTATAAAAATGTTTCCTTTTAAAAATCAGCCTTCTGTCCTTGATGAAGAGATGGAACCTAGAAGAACCAAGTACACCCAGATAAAATGCACACACTGACTGCAGTGTTACAGAAAATTGCTTAGCACTGAAATACTGGTTAAAGGTAACCTAGGAACACATTGGTTTTTTTAACATAAGTACATTAGACAACTCTGGCTTGCTCAACAACTTGTGAGCTAATCCAGACACTGCTGATCCTGCTTTCTCTTGGGAGCTTTTCCTTCTCTGCCCAACAAATTGGTACAAAACCTCAGCAGAAGTTCTCTGGAACAGAGATTATGCAAAAGCAGGCAAAGTTGATCACTGATGGATTGTGTTGGGGTGGAGCATTTATTTGATTTTTGTGGTTGGCTTATTTTCTAAATATAGTAGCAGTTTATGTCTCAGAACATACTTGCTGATTGACATTCAAAGTTTTAGCTTTAGAAGAGTCAAAGCCAGCTGACAGTACTCAGGGGAACAATCTTTCCCTGAAGACTAAAGAGCTACTTTAAATGAAAGGTCCAAGATAATTTTTGTAATGTGGTACAGACTCTCTATCCAATTCCAGATCCTCCAATGCATCTCCATGAACTACCCCATGACATGAGGTTCTAATTCACAGTATAACATAACATGGCATAAAGTTCAGCTGACTTTCCTGCTTCCCTTTCAAGCAAGTTCCAGCTTAGTTTCACCACGAGGCTTCCTGAATATTATGGATAGAGTCCTTCACTGGAGTGGGACTACTTGGCACTGACATAATACCCAGTTTTTGAAGACTTAAAACCTTCAGCTAAGCTGTTGGAGGGTTTTAGGATTTTTTAAATTTTGAATTTAAAACATTGAAACACAAAGCCAACAAAACGGATGCATTTCAAGAGAAAAATTTCAAGCTGCCAGATGTTCCTTAGTCTTGTCAGTTTTACTACAGTTTTGCCCCTCTGTTGCTCATTCCCACCTTGTACTGCCATGTACAGCCATGGAACAGCTCACCCATTCCATGCTGGCAGATGTCCTGAAACCACCCTGTTAATGTGACACAGATATCGACCTGGATTAAAAATAAACCTGCCCAAAGGAGCAGACATGTTGCTAAGTGCAGAGAGCTTCACAGGGTGCCAGCTGAGCTGGGTGGGGCAGTGCACCATGGCAGGGACTGGCCAAGGCACCAGTGACAGAGCAGTGACAGAGCAGTGACACCAGGACCTGCTTTGCTCCATCAGGTGGCCCCAGAAGCACCAACAGCACCTGGGTCAGTGGCAGCTCGGCACCCTGCACTGGGGACCCTGTCAAACAGGAAAGGGTCACTCTGAGGGCTACAGTGAAGAAGATAAGGCAGAAAAGACTCGATTTAGAAAACACAAAACACTTGTAACATTCAGCTTCTTTCACCCTCCAGACATCAAAATTGTTAAGGCAAAAATAAGGGGAATAATGGGAGTTTTTTATACAGCACAGAGAATGAGTATAAAGTTTCAGGATATTAGTAACATGATTCATGTTCATCAGCAGTCATTCTAAGTCCTGCCAGGCAATCCTTCTGCCAACTAAGTTACAAAATACTACCTTCTAATGACTATCAAACAATGGTTTGGGCAAAATTATTTGGAAAAGTAGCACTTTCAGAAACATTATTTTCTAGTTCTGTGGTAATAATTACTTACCAATAATCTAAAAATGCAATTCATATAATTTTGAGATAATACAGTGAAAAACTACTTCAGTATTAAATTAGAAGTTGGGGAACAATTGTCTAAATACATCCTTAAAAAGTGTATCTTGTGGAAGAAAATAATTACCTTATTTTGATAAAGTAAATCTCACAGAGTATGCTGCCAGTTAGTTATGTGTATTTACAGAAACTACTTTGATTAAAACCTTTCATTAGAAAGGAATTAATGGACTCCACAGCAGATCAACTAACAGACTGATCTGGAAGTATTACTGGTAACAGGCAGATGTACCTGAAACACCTGCAACAAAGACTTCCAACCCCACTTAACATGTCAGCAGTGTAAGCAATGACCCAGCCTCTTGCTAACCGATATGTGCCACAGGTGTCTGTCACACAGCAGGTTCTTGAGAAGCAAAGATTAAGGCTAACGATTTGATCTGAATCACCTGGCAAAACAGTCAACCCCCAGGGAACACAAGCACCTATCCTATTCAAAGCTCCTTACCAAAACCAGGTTTATAAGACATAGTGGGTATCAATATCCCCGACTTCAAGAGATGTTTTAGCTTCCTAACTTCTGCAATGCTTGATTTAAAGCAAAGACCTTGCTCCACGTAGATGTAACCAGGTACAACTTCACTTGCCTCAGGAAGTCAAAGCAGAGGCAATGGCAATAAGAAAGGCATCCTTGAAAAGGTATCGGGAGTGAAGCTCTGAATACACAAGAACTAGGCCGGTCAGTCTTGTTTCAATCTCAACCTTAGTTAAGCTTTAGCAAAAATACTGCAGAAGTTTTTCAAGTATCTTAACACTCAGATCTTTGGTACTCTGCTTTAGAAGAACAGAGTAAATTTTAAAGTAAATTACTTGCTTAAAAGTTATGGATTTTAGCCTAGTTTATTACCACATAGGATTCTTTGCTACTTGTTCTTAGTTCTTGTGTAACAGGTAGACAATATTTATTTGGGTTACCTCAGGATGAAAGCTATTATCAATCATCAGGAGGCAATTACTAAAGACGAAGCAGGTTCACCTGCGAACCTCAATGTTCCCTCAGTCCAGCACTGAAGATGTTTTCCTGACATCGCGTCCCCTCATGACACCCCGCAGCGCACAGCCCAGCAGCGGCGGTGCCCCAGCTCCGGGGTTCGGGAGCCGCCTGTGCAGCACACCTGAGCGAGCGCTCCCGCCGCCGCACCGGAGCGACCCCGGCAGCGCGGGCAGCGGCTCTGCCCGCCGAGAGCCCTCGGGCAGCGCCCCCTGAACCAGAGGCGTCACCTGCTGTTGTACTACTCCCGTCCCCCTGCCAGGGGATTGTTCCTACCCTAGGACACCAACATCCAAAACCTTCAGAAGCCAGGCGGCGGGAGAGGGCGGCAGCCGCGGCTGGCGCTCCACAGGCGGCGCCGGCCCTGCCCGCGCCCCGCGATGGGACGGGCGGGCTCGGGACGAGACTGAAGGCACCGACCCGGGTCCGCAGGGCCGGCAGCCACTGGCCCTCGCCAAGTGCCTGGCATGGCCCGGCTTCCCACAGGCCGGCGCTGTTACACAACCGCTCCCTGGCCAGGAGCGGGACACGGAGGGCTGCCGCGGCCCCTTCCCGGCACCGCGCGAGGGGACCCAGGGGGACGAGACAGCCGCCCTCCAGCCGCCCCTGCCCCGCGGGCCCCGGCCCCACCACAGCTGCCCCCGCCCTGCTCGGCCCCCTGCCGAGCTCTCCGCTCACCATCGCTGCTCCTCGGCGCTGCGCTGCCCGCGGCTCTGCCCAGACACGCCGGCGCCCCGGGACGGAGGGACGGGCGGAGGGGAGGGGAGGGGGCAGCAGCTCCGCCCTGCCCGCGCGCGCAGCTCCCGGCGGGGCGGGGCCGGGGCGGGCAGCGGCGCGGGGCAGGGGCCGGCGGTGCAGTGTGAGGGCCGGAGGGGGCGAGGGGCCGGCACCGGGGCTGCCCCGCGCCGCCGGTGTGTCCATAAATGGAGAACTCGCCGCGGGGCCGCCAATGGCCGCACGCCGGGACGTCATTCCCTGAGGGAATCCCGGCGCGCGGGGCTCGCGCGCTCGGGCCCAGGGCCCGGACGGCCGCTGCTCCTGGAGCGCCCCGGGATGAGCCCCGGGAGAAGCTCTCCCTCACAGCGCTGACGCGCCTTCAGCCGGCGGGGGACCGGCGTGCTGCGTGCGCTGCCCTCCTCCCGCGTACCCGCAGAGCTAAGGTGCTGCTGTCCCTGGAAACACTGGGAAGCAGGACGCATCTTGTCGCCGGGGGGATGCTGAAACAATTCCTACAGGCATCTCACAGACGCGGAACAGCCCAGGCGCCTGCAGGCAGCCGGCATCTGCTGCACGATGCTCAGCTCCTGACCAGAACACAGCCAGCACAACTTCAGGGGCTGCGAGAATTCTGCGGGATCAAACCAATAAACCCGCCCGAAGCTGGCTACTGTAGTCCTGTTAACAAACGTTTCACCTCAGGCTTGAAGCCCTGCTGTTTGCTCTAATGGGTTTCTAATGCCATTTCTAAGCCAGAATATAAATCGGATGGAAACAACATAATGTAACAATCATAACAACAGCCAGACCCCCGAATCATATGTTGATACTGCTTCCAAACCACTTTGAAAACCACTCATAATGGGTAAAGATCCTGGGTTTCATCAATAGATTGCACTGCACAGTTTATTTCTGATTAAAAAGAAGGGCAGTTATTGGAAAAAAATAGGGAGTAGTTTATATACATATTTGATTTCCATTGTTTTTATGAACAAGATAAA
Organism: Melospiza melodia melodia; assembly: GCF_035770615.1. Classification (NCBI taxonomy): domain Eukaryota; kingdom Metazoa; phylum Chordata; class Aves; order Passeriformes; family Passerellidae; genus Melospiza; species Melospiza melodia. The sequence continues at coordinate 6,719,070 of NC_086208.1, read as the reverse complement.
GACTTGTGTCCACACTGATTTAGAGATTAGGCATGAGCAGATTTACTTCTGGTTTTCCGGAGGAGAGCACTGCTCTGACTGCTCAGAGCCAGGTGCTGGTTGTGCAGCCTGATCTGCCAGAGCCGAGGAAGGACAGTGCTGTTCAGCATGTGGCTTTGTCCTCACAGATGTGATGGGGTGCAGACATTAAACACATGGCTGATCGAGTGTTACAAACTCAAACCACCCTGATGCGCACAACACAGAAATGGGACAAAACTCCAACTACCTGCCCCCTCTCATGTCCCACAGTCTTTGGTGGCTTGGATGAAACACAACAGTCCTTTGGGCATGTTTCATCCTTGGTTTTGAAGAATAAGCAAAACATTTCTCAGCTCAGCTGAGCTTGTACTGTATAATTACTGATCATGTGAAGCTTAGGATTTCCATAGTGGATTGCTTGGATGTTGGCTGACATTGATAGGAGAGGTAGGTAATATTTTCATTGCAAAAATAGCTGGGTAGCAAACATGACCTGCAACAGCTATTAAAGTAAAAATATATTTGATAGTCCTAATAGAACTTCACAGGAGATAGCTTTCACACTTTGATTATCTACAGAAGGTGAGTACAGCAGTTTTATGGAAATAGAACAAAAATAATTTGCCTAGTATTTCATTTGAACATAGAAATGTTACATAAAATTGAGGCTGATAAAAAGCAGTTAAAACAGTCCTGCAAGAGTCCAGAGGATGTATTTATATTGGGCCAACAGAAGATAGAAAATCAATATGGGTTTTGTAGGTTTTTCTATTTGCTTTGGATGTGGGTTCGTTTTCTCAAGACACATGTATTTATATTTATGTGTGTTTACATACATAGAAACATCTTTATAACAAGTCATGAATAACAAGAACCAAGGTTGTGGAAGAATAGTTAAAAAGTGCATCCACACTGGCCAGCTAACCAAGAAACTGGTCCAGGGTTCACTGAAACAAATGTGAACTACTGGGTCCATCTACTTTACATGGACTGCAGGATGACTTTGAACAAAATTTCCAGAGCTGAAAGAACCAGTGCTGTGCATCTGCATGAACCTTTGCTAAGCACTGGGTGGACCAAGCACAGTCTAATTCACAATAAACTCTTTCCATGCTTTTAAACATTCTGCTTATTTTAATGAAAAACATCTAATTCCCAAGCTGCCTGTATTAACTGAATGATACTTATTCAACATCCTTGCTCATAAGCACGGGAAAGCATTTCCCCTTGAATGTCAGTGGTGGTGTGCCTGAATGGTCTGCATGCCCGGGCTCCTCCAGCCCAGAATGTACAATTCATCCCTGAGAAAGGCAGAACCCACGTTTTCATATTGAGGAGTTCCAGCAGAGTAAAGAGGAATGTCACAGCACATGCCACAGTTGAGACAGCCACAATACACAGAGCATTCCCATGCCACTTCAGCAAGCTTTAAGCACTCACCCATACACAGTAACACCTCACCTCATCAGAAGGCTTCAGGCCTCTGCCCATACACAGGAACATCACTGCAGAAGGCTGCAGATACCTGCTCTTTCTTGTTCTTCAGCCCAGCCTTTTATCCCCTCCTGTTGATGCACTGCACCTGTGTGCCCTCTGTTCCCTTGGTCAGTGCCCCTGGGCACTCCCTGGCTCATTGCTGTCAGTGCTGCTCCCCTGCTGCTCACAGCTGTGCCCACTGGGGATGAGCTGCAGCCCCACTCCCAATGACCACAGACTGTGCACCTACAGAGGAACCCCTGTACTTTCAAATGATGCACAAAACTTAGAAGTGGTGACATTTCTATCAAAACATTAGTATGGACAGGATACCTTTCAAAGACCTAACTTGAAAAGATTTAAGAAAAATTCCCTGTATCAAGAAGTCCCATCAGTTTTTTTCAGTACATATATTGTCTGACAGTCTGTCTGGTTAGTAACACCTACAGCTCATGCACAGAAGTGCTAACATCAAGAATTATTTTGAGGATATTTTCTAGCTGCAAACAGTTGCACTGCTTGATTCTCCTGATATTGATCACTAGTGCCAAGCTTTGGGGAAATATTTCACTGAAGATTCACTTCAGTGTCTCAGGAGGTTTATTAGCTTAGCATTTGGGACTTGGAGGGGTTGGTCCAGGCTCAGCACTCACTGAAGTGACTACTGGGTGCAGCTGGCAACTCACACGTGCCTTTCCACCTACCCACTGCCTGAGCAACACTGTGTGCCACCACCAAACAGGGATCAGCCTGGTGCTAAACTGTGCAAAGACTAAACTGACTGAAAAAAGAGCAAGGTCTTTATCTTTGGGAAAGCCACAGAATAAAGCTTTCCCTTGCTCTCTATTCCAAAAACATTATTGTGGCTTGAGAAAGAAATAACTCTTATGACAAGTCAGTGAATCTGGAAAAGATTAGAAATTGTAATGAAATAAGCACTGCTCTCACTGCATTCTAACTGGCTAAAAATGACAGCAAAGGGGGAAAAAAGGAATCAGAGCTTTTCTCTTACTTAAAGACTATATTTGAAATTAGTTTTGTAAGTCACATATTTGTCTTCTGTTGACCACAACAATTTAATTAATAATTTAATTAATGCTTGAAAGCTATTAAAATAAGGCTTAATACCCTTAGCAACACATCATTCTTTTGGTTAGAAAACCACATAATCTTGTATTCCTTACAAAGATGAAGGACTTGTGTAATAGAAAAACAAATTATATTAGATTAAGAAAACTTTGAAAATTTAGTGTAGTCTTATCCTGAATTTGCCTTCCAAAGAATAAAGACACTTCTGATTGTAACATTTTCTTCTAAAATGTAGATGGTTACACTCTGCCTTCAGTTGCACTTGAAGCATGAATAATTCTACTTACAAGAAATAAAAAATGGATTCAGCAATTTCTTCTTGTGAAATATAGAGAGGGAGAAACAAAATAGCATGTATAAAACAAAGGCAGAATTTTATGACTTAAAATGTGATGAAATCAGTAATTGGGACAGGTTGGAAAATAGTATAATCATTGTAGCCTTCTTTAACTCTCTGTGCCTAATAGAATTTCTTCTTTCCTCTCTGTTGTTGGTCTCAAATGAGAGCAGCATTCCTGTTCAGAAAACAAGCCCTTAACGTGTTCAACGTGTCCATCTGAATACCACTGGAATAAAAAGTACAGTAACAGTCACCAGCCCTTTTACATCCACTGCTTGGTTTGAGGCTTTTTGAGGAAAAACAGCACGTGGCTCTTTCACTCTGGATCTGATTAAGAGAAGCCTCAGACATAAGAGATGCTTAGAATTCAGGAAGTTGAATTTTTCTCCGACTGCAAACCAAAACGTATGAATAATGCTGTTATTTGCAGGGCTGGTATAAACCTGGAAGAAATCCACAAAGACGTGGGAACCGAGGAGTTCTGCCTCCTGTGTTCCTGCCACTGAATGCAGCTGAGCCATGTACCTTCACAACAACAAAATTACAAGGAGGTGTTTCTTTTTCCCTCAGAGGGAGATTTTTTGCAACATTACACAAGCTTTTAAGATGAAAACATTATGCTATGATGGGCAACCTGATCCAGCATCAAAATCAGCCTTGCTCTGAGCAGGGAGTTGGACCATGTTCCCTCCGAGATCCCTTCCAGCCTAAATTGCTCTGTTCTGTACTTCTGTGATTGGATAAGTGGGGCTCAATTAATGAGTGAGACAGTTGAAGACTCCAGAATAAATTAATATTCTTGATGTTGTGCCTTGATAAAATGATTATTATATGAATTTTCCTTTAAGAAAATAAATCTCTATGTTTCATATGAGTTACACTGAAGATGTAATGATATAAAATACAATAGTTTAGTACTGCTTTAGTTAGAAACATCAAGAAAGTGATACAAATACAAAAAATCATTGTCTCTGATAACACAAGATGAAAAGAGCATCAGTATGGGTCAAACCAAAGACCATTAACCTCAGATCCTGGTGGTGTGGAAAGACTGTAAGAACAGACAAGAATTTACATGCCCTGTCCCTATCTCTTGGCCCGCACTGTTGCCAGAGAAGGGCGAGAGGGAGAAAGCAGGCATGAGCTACATTTTCATGTTATTTTCAAGATTGCAGTAGGAGGTACAAATGTTATGTTTTTAACTTCAAATATCTTCAATTTATTTGCTTTAACTAACAATTTGCTTTCAAGCCCTACTCTGCAGACATACATACTCAAGAAAACACTTGGGCAAAGGGCTCTGAGCAAGGAAAAACCTCTAGACAGGTGCACAAAAGCTACACAGGGACATAAAATTAGTCTAGATATTTGCCAGCTCAGGGACTTACAGCTGTGTACATCAGGAAACTAGAGCAAGGTCAGCAGAGGCCAGTGAGATGGGTGGGAGCTGGATCCCTGAGGATGCAGGGCTTGCTCAGCCTGGTGAGAGCAGGCTTTGGGGGATTTCTGTGATGAAGTCACCAAGATGGCAAATTCAGCCTCTTCATAGTGGCACATTATGGGAAGACAACAAATGTAAACAGGAGAGGTTCAGACTAGGTATAAAGAAATTGTTCTTTCCTCAGCAGCCAACAAGCATGAGAACAGGCTATCCACCAAAGCTGGACAGTCTCCATCCTTGGAGGTTTTCGAGAGTAGGCTGGGTAAAACCCTGAACAAAACCCTGCATTTGGCCTCATCGATCACCTCAGCTGGAGCAGGAGGTTGGACAAGGATTCTCCTGAGGTTCATTCGAAGCTGAATTATCCTACAGTCTTTTGACTCCAAGTTCATAATTTTCAAAGCACCTATGGCATGTTTTCTCTCTGGCCTGATCCTTTGATGTCGGGACTACTTTAAAATAAATAGGTCAACCAGAGTGTGGATTTAGACCTCACCTTGCTTTTTACAATAGTGTGCATGGTGTAATCCTTTTATCCTTCACAGCTACCAAATCCTTAGTCCTGCAGTGGTTTTCCTATACAACAGTATGCAATTTTGCAGAGAGTTTAACTAAAAGCAGAGACAATCTGCTATTTCAGAGTGAGCTGGTGCAGTAAGCTCTTCTCAGATTCCACTTACATTTTGTTTACCCAAGGTGGTCGTATCAAAGTCCAAGGAATGACACAAGCAGGAAACAAAAGTGAACGCAGACACACCCTCTGTGGACTTTGTTTTTCCAGTAATACTTTCTCTTAGCTGACACGCCTCTGCTGTGCAAGCAGATGGATCTTATTTGCTGTGATATATGAAGTTTCACTGAAGCTGCATGTTAGCTCTTGTTTGAAAATGTAACGTGGAAACTTTATAAACAAGAATAATATTTGTCATTGATTTTAATAATGTGTTCTGACAGGATTTGATATATGCTCTGGAAAAACCCATGCTTTCAGTCATCCTCTCGGCTCCTCTGCACCACCAGAAACTCAGAGTCACGGCTGTTCGTCACCACCGAACTTTGTCTGGAGGCCGGCGTTTGCTGGCGCGGAAGGCGCGGGCACGGCCCCCGCTCGGTGCCCGCCGCTCGCCCCCCGTGCCGCAGGGAGCGCCGCTGTCTGCGGGCCCTGCCCGTCCCTCCCCGCTTCGCCAGGATCGGGCGCTGCCGTGCAATCGCTGCGAGGAGGGGGCGATGCGAAGGGCTCCCCCCGCCAGGGCGGCAGCGTTCCCATGGTGACGGCGTCCTGGCAACCGCTCCCGCTCCCGCAGCCCGGCCTGCGGCGGCCGCCCCGCTCCCAGCCGCTCCCATCCCATCCCATCCCATCCTATCCCATCCCATCCTATCCCATCCGCTCCGCGCAGCCGGCCGGGAGGGCGGGCGGACGGAGCCCCGGCCGCGCACCGGCGGTCACGGCGCTCGGGAACGGCCGCTCCCGCGGCGGCAGCGCGCCCGGAGCGGAGCGGAGCGGGGCTCGGCTGGCGGCGGGGATGCGCGGGAGCGGCGGGCAGCCCTGCCCTGCCCTGAGCCAGCACCGGTGAGTGAGCGCAGAGGCTGTCCCGGCTCTGTCCCCCCGTGTTGCATGGCCATAGAGTGATGTTTGTCCCGCGGTGTCCTGTCGGCTGTCGTACACCCGTGTCCCCGCAACCTTCGCTGCGCCCACCGGTGACCCCCGCACCGCGGGGCCTGGACCCCCGGCGGGGCCGAACCGCGGGCAGGGCAGGGCCGGGCCGGGCCGGGCCGGGCCGGGCAGGGCAGGGCAGGGCCGGGCAGGGCAGATCGCTCCGCCGCGATTCCCCCGCTTACGGCGGTTCGGCAGGCGCCGGCACCGGGGCCGATCGCACCTATTTCTCCAGAGGGCTCCCGGCCCGGCTCGGAGCCCCTTGACCCGGCTCGGAGCCCCTTGACCCGGTGCCCCGGGCTCGGTGCCCGCGCTGCCGGGGGAGCCGCTCCGGCTCCCGTCGCGCACACAGAGCGTGTTCCCGAGTGGCCCAGGCGCGCCCAGGGCTCGGCGCGGGTCTGGCTCTCCCGGGCTCTGCCGGGCTCTGCCCCATCCCTTTGCCGAGCTGCAGCACGGGGACTTTTCCGCTTACTCCGAAGCGTTGCCCCAACGCACTCGAGAGTAACACTGGGAAGCATCTGGCGGCTGCCGGGGTGGTGCCGTCACACGCTCCCTGTGCAGCAACCAAAGGGTTTCTATTTTAAGACGGAAAGAGTGATTAAAGTGTTTGCCGAGGCAGGTATTTCAGTCTGCATTGATTCCCGTGTGACTTGTGGCAAGTCACATAGCCCGCCCCGTGCTTCACTTCCCTACCAGCAACAGAAGGAAATTGTATTTTCAGGGATAATAATGCTTCCCACCTCACAGGCATATTGTGAGAATGAACGTGAAAAACACCCCGAGGTGCGCAGACATTACAGCATTAGTTGTAGATTATCATGGAAGATGGGAAGCTGAACACTACAGGTATGATTATCCTTCAGAGCAGGAGAAATGGAGATCCCACAGAAAATAAACATGCGAGGCAGTCTGAGAACTGGGGAATGCCACAGCACAAATAGCAAGGAGTGAACTGCACATTGCTAGAAGTATTTCTTCATCACATCCCATGGATGATTTTTTTCCCCAAGCTTTTACACATTTATGCCAGTGATTTAAAGAAACACCAAGGAAGCCCTGCACATTTGTATGGAAAACCTGCCTTAAGTATCAAGTGAACTGTTATTTTTGGTAATCAGGCATATCGTTTCCAATTAGGAAAAAACTTGTATCTTTTCCATGTGACAAGTATATTTGGAATATTAAGTCAGTCAACCTGAATTTACTGGGTTAATACATCATGACTTAAATTGCTTATAGCAGTATCAAGCAGGAAACAACATTATTTTAAAAAGATAAATTAGGCACCTGTAACCAGTATTTTGGCTGGTATCTTGCCTGACCCCAGTTTACTGCCATTGAAAGAGCCACGTGAAATTATACTCCTCTTATAGAACGTCTTATGGTTTCTATTTACTAGTGTAAGTTGGTATTACAGTCATAGAGAAGGAATTTGCCATTAGTTCTAACACCTATTTCGTAATTGCAAATATCTCAAACTGCAGCAAAGTTTTGTACAACTGCCAATCAAAGTCTTAGACCCTTTCTGGGTGTTGGATCAGATCAAGAAATCTGATATCTGATGATGAGATGCTTCACCATGTACTGAGCAAAGAGAAATGAATGAGAAGTTCATTTGTGTAACTTCTGTTCCATATCCATATCCATATCTCTTCAAACACTTAAATTTAGCTGCATTTCTTATGGTAGACTGGCAGGAGTTAAGACTTTGTGCAAACCTCTGCTTAGCTTTCTGCAAACATTATTTTCTAATTGATAATAAATGGGTACTGAAGGCTGTGAGACTAAAGCACTGTTTGGCTGTTTTTTGTAAGGTGAATTTCACTAAATTTCACTAAGATGCTGATAGATGTATGGACTTTAATATTTGTTTTTTGTTTTTCTAGGTAGGATCCAGTGCTTCGTTGCTGCAGTGCACATAACTTCCAAATTCAGTGGGATAATTCCTGTATTTACAGCTAAATTATGCTTAAAAGCTTCAATGCATCAAGATGGTTAAGGTGTGTTAAGGCCCAGAGGTCTCAGGCCCACTGAGAACTGGGTGCCTGGTGCTGTGACCAGGAGGGACCCTCGCAGAGTGCTGGAATTCCTTAAAAATCCAACAAGTGGGAAATGACGAGTGTGAGGAGCAGACTGCAGAACTGGACATTCAGTGTCTGTGCAGGACTTTGAATGCAGAAGTCACCACAATGACCCCCAGCTCCTGTACTGTCCTTTTTACTCATAGCCATGTAAGAACCTAAACAAGGAGGTAGGTATGGTTATCTCTCTTACATATAGGGAAACTGAGTCATTACTCATGGAAATAACTTGTCCAAAGTCAACAGGATCAGAGATTGAGCAAGGAATTCAATTCAGACCTTCTGAATTCCTGTCTGGTGTCACTGCTGCTCAGCAACTCATCTTCTCTTAAAACTGTCTTTTTTCTAATTTGTAGTTTCTGAAGCCGTGCTATAAATAGAACACACACGCTGTGACAATATTTGCTCTCTGCTTTCAGGCAGTGCTTTCATAGATTTCTAAAGCACAAACATGCTTTGCATTTTGAGATCTCAGAGGGTAGCCCTATTGCTCCTTCACTATCGATATTCAACTATTGTATTTCCATAACCCCATCTTTCCCAGATTGCACAGGATTTCATCAGCAATTGTAAGCTCCTTTTCATACACCAACCTTATTTTGCAGTGAGGATTTTAGGTTCCCAAGGAGATCAGGCTCAGGCCATACTACTTCTCTTTATACTTAAAAATGTTTTTTGTTTTATGGAGGGGAGATTAGTTGGATTTGATTGAGGCTAATATATTTTTAATTAATTTCTGTCAGTGGACAAAGCTGCTGAGTCAGGTACTGGTCTCACAGTAAGACACTAAAATATCTTTCTGAAGCTATTTAATAGACCTAGTCTGCTGCAATGTCTGTCACAGTCTGTCTGGCTGTGTCTAAAAATTAAAACCAGAATTTATATTCTTACTACAGAAGAATTTATTTACAACATAAAGTGTGGTAATTTAGATTTGAAGACAAATTAATACAAGACTAAATTTTGATAAACTATGCTGATGTCACACATTTTATTTAGATTTCTGATTGTCAATGCTTTTATGAGAAAAGCATCTTACCCCTAATAATCTGCTGAATTGAATCACTTGTATTTGATTCTCCAGTCAATGTTTTCTTAAGTTTTATGATCATCCTGTAGACCTTATTTTATTATTAATTGATTAATGATGTCAGAGACCAGTAGAAAATTGGGGACAAGACTTTGTTAACCTCTGTCCTGCCAAACCAGTTATGTGGGTCAACAGCAGATTTCCGTTTCAAGGCTGTCAACCTTGTCCTTTCAAGAGTATAATTTTCACTATAAAAAGCTTTTTAGCTGCTTTTAGTCTTCATTCTTTTGTATTAATTTTTATTTGCATTTATTGCATTAGCAATATTTGGATGCCAAGATCACCAGTGTCAGCATAATATTACACTTAACTTAAAGGCGCACTGAAAGCAAAAGCTTTAAGTCATTTCAGTACCACATATAAACTATTCAATAATGCAATTTGTACTTTTTCAACAGACATAAATTATTGACCAGAGAATGGCCCACCGAAGCCCGATCTTCCCAACTCTTGCCCCTTCTGAAAGGTACAGTCTGGAATATAAAACCAAAAATCTTTATGATGCAAAGTATTGTGTATCTCTTAATTGCCTGTATAGAGTAATGCTGTGACCCGGGACTTTGGCATTAGTGTGCAATGCAAAGTGAAATACCACAGACATTCAAATCATAGCCCAAATCACAAGGCCTTACTCAGCTTTTACTTAGCCATTTCCCAAAGAAATTCAATAGCTTAAATCTCACTGACCAGAAGTCCAAGAACACTTTAGCCAGTGATCAAATGGAAGGGAATGAGTTGTGAAAACACAGAGCCAAAGCGACCTTTGTTGGAATCCTCATACATCTCTATCAATAAGTCCTTTCTTTCAGCCTAGGTGGGGAAAACTCTGTGGTTTATTCTTCCAGGGCAAGGCCCTGGGGATTTCCCCGAAGGACTCAAAGGATTCCACAACCATGGTCAAACTGAACTGCTAATTTGGCTCATTAACAGGAAACAACATGAGAATACACAATAAATAAGAGTTCCTAGAAAAAATATCTCCTTTTCTAAAGTGGGATTGAACTTGTATCCTCTACTTATGCTTCTGAAAATGTTGTTATTCTTTACAGAGCACAGTGGCAGGAAAAGGTTGCATGCATTAGTAGATTAATTTTATTACTTTCAGCACCCATGATCTCCACTGCTTTCCATGGGAGCTATGCAATGCAAAAATTTAGATAATTATTCAAGGTACCCGAATATAAGCTATTTTGGGGGGAAATTTAACCTCTAAGACTATGAGAAGCTTGTCATAAATTTGGTCTCGCCTCAGTTTCCATGCTCACATATGCTCCTGTCTAGTTTGCAGGGGAAGAAGCTTCTGTATGGTATTACAGGCTAGCTATAGAGACAGAAAAGGGATTGACACAAACTACTCCTTTTTAATTCTGATCTGGTTTCATTTAATTTACAATACCTACCTTCAACTGTTACAGTTTTGATTAAGCCTGAAAACTGTAAAGACAAATAACATCACTTTTGAAACTCAGTAGGAAGGGTTTGAATTTGGATTCTTAATCAAATTATAGTTCTGATTTGTAACTACTTTTGAATATCAAATTATAGTTCTGATTTGTAACTACTTTTATTATGCTAATGTCCTTTCCTTAAGATCCCATGCTTTTGTAAGCTTCCTTAAAGACCATGAGAAAAAGCCTGTTCAAGACACACGGTAGTCAACACAGCACCCACTTATTTGTAGCAGTGGGAACTCTCTCTGGGTGTATTTTGGGGCTTCTCCCCAGCACTGCCAGCACTCGGACAGTGTCCCACTGTCTCCAGTGCAAAGGCATTGCAGAGTTTTGTGTGAGAAGTTATCAAGATGTGGATATTGTTCCCCCAGACGGGTCCGGAACATCCCTCTGCACAGCCAGGCGCTGACAGCGGTGCCGCTGGCCTCCGCCAGCCTGGTGGATCAGCTGGAGGACAGAATCCTGAGCCATGAGAAAACAACAGCAGCTCTTGTGGAGCACGCTTTCCGCATTAAGGAGGACATTGTTTCCACGCTGCACAGAATGCAGAACAAAGGGGGGGGTGACCGGTTGGCAAGGCAACTCCTGGAAGAGCACATCCGAAACATTACTGCGATAGTGAGGCAGCTCAACCGGGACATCGAGGTATGGCAAGAATGTTGCACAGCGCTAATGCCATCTCAGCTACTTACTGCTTCTCATTTCCTAACCAAGTTTACCACGGGATAAGTAAAGGTCAGACAAGGTCTGAAGATCCTGTACACTTATAAATTGTTTTTACAACTTGAAAAAGTGTTTGCAAATTACATAATTCTTTCGGTGGCTATGAAAATAGCACAGGATATTAGCATATAAACACAGGAGCCTTTGTGGTTCTAATAAGCTTGCTTTCAAAAGCTGCACTGGAAAATCTTGAAAAAATGAATTAATGTGACACTAATACCCAGCTCAACTTCAGTCCAAAGGCTGTGCTGTATAAACAGTAGGAAATGCCTTCACTCTATAATAAACTTTCTTTCCCTTCCGACTCACTGATGACACGAAGTAACCAAACCCAAGTGCTCATTTTTATGACCTAATCCTAGGCAGACACATGACTTCATGTCTGACCTCTGCTGCAGTGAACAACAGGGGTGTGGTGGGGAAAATGAAAGGAGAAAAAAATAATTTAAGTCTCCATTTCACTGTCAAGTTACACTTTATATATATTATGGTAGTTGTGTGCAGACTGGACACTAATAATAAGAAATAGTAGAATAACTAAAAGTATCTAGTTTAGTACATTACAAGACAAAGCTTTGAATAAAGTAATAATAAAATGGCATCTGAGGATACTGAATTACTGAAAAATAATGAGTGACATTTAAAGTGTACATTAAATGTGCCATACTGAGTTTTTATTTGCATATGAATGTTCTGTAGATGCTGCAGGAACAGATACGTGTCAGAGACAATCTCAGCTATGGAACAAATTCTACCCTGAAGAGTCTTGAAATGCGGCAGCTTTCTGGCCTAGGAGATCTTCGGGGAAGAGTTGCAAGGTAAAAGTCCCCATGGAACTGTGTTTTGGGGGCTAGCTAATCTTGTTTTAATCCTGAAGTATTAATGATAATAGGCTGAATTCAACTTTGGCAAAATTCCAAGGATAATTTTGCTCTGTATTTTCAAGAAAATGAACAATAATACTTTGCATTCCAGTATTACATAATAAATTTGACAACATCACCCTTAATTCCTAAAATTCCTGAAATTAGTTCTAAATAAATTATCTCAAATTCCCTGGGAAATTGGATTTGGTTCAGCTTTTAAAAAGTACTGTGGTTAGACTCGTGTCTTTGAAACACGTTAATTAGCACAATTATAAAGGCAGCACGGAACAATCTGCACTTGTGAAGAACAAAACAGTTGCACATTTTTGCATATATTTTAGAAGTAGAAATCTGCACATTCAGTTAGTTGTTAGCCATATTTGCTTAAGTGCCTGTAAAGTTGAACATGAGAGACAGAGGATGTGTACAGCTGCAGGAAAAGGACATAACCTGGCCTACAGCTGCTTGGGTAATAATTTTGGTGGAGTTATACTTGTCCTGAATTTGACCCGTTGTCTATATTGTGCAGATAATTTTGATTCCTTTTCTGCATGTCACCTGATTTAGTGATAACCTTCAACAACATATAGAAATAATCAGAGGGGGATTTTCATTGAACTAAGGTTTTCTTATTTTCTTATCAGACAATTATTCAATTGTCTAAAGCTTCCACTGTTACTTTCATAGCCCATTTTATAGAAAATACTTCAGAGGTTTCAAAAAGAATTAAACAGTAAACTATCCTTTAGCAAACACAAATGAACTAGTTTATTTTTTCAAATCAGGAAATTGATGGAAAAGCCTATAAAGAGATACACGTACACGTATTTATCCTGCTGAGAAATCCCCCAAAATGTACATGCTTAGATCTTCCTGCTTCTTTCTGTAAAAATACTTTGAGATCATACTACATCATGAGAGGGGCTCTGTGTGGAGCAGCAGTGTTACTGACACCTTGGGGGGCAAAATGAGGGCTCCTGCCCTCAGTCAGGGAACTCAAGAGAAGAAACTTGTGCTGGTGTCAGTGTCACTGCAGGGCCAGGACAGTGACCTCAGTGTGGGAGGGTGGGGATGGGCACAGGCTGTGCCAGGGCTTCTTCCTTTATTTCCTTAGGGCACCACCCTAGTGCAGTGCCCAGGTTGCAATTTATCTGCAAATGGAATGAGATTATACCCGTGTGCCTTATGTCAGACTGTGTGACGAATGCAGGTTACTTGTATTCATTCCCATAAGATAATCAGTTTATTGCCTTTAACTGCTACCTTCCATACTGCATTCTGTGCTTCTATTCAGCATGTTCTCTTAAAAAAAAATCCCTGAATGAGGAAAAAAATCTTCCCTTTATGAGGAAGCAATTTAAAGCAGTGGTCCATGAGAGAAAGCCATTTGCCTTTATTTGCAGACATATTCTACTTTGAAATTAGTGTTCCAGTGAATAATGATTATAGCACTAGCTGGAGATTATGCCAAGACAGTGGTTTGTTGTGCCTTTGGTACAACACAGAGACTTTCCCTGAGATAAACACCTTCTGATTACTTTAGCCAATGTTCCTTATATGAAATACACTTTACTCTAGGGCTGCTGGTTTCCAGATGAGTTCAGAGTGAAACATTAGAAACATGATCAAGTTACTGTGGGTTACCAACTTCTTGTGCATCAACTTTCAGCCACAGCAAAGGTCCATTGAGAGGCTCAGGCTGCAGTAGCTCTGAGTGTTGTGCTTGCTCCAGGCTGGCAGTATGCAGAAGGACAGTGGGAATCACTTTAGACAGTAAATCCCAAAGCATGAGCCCCTTGTCATGTAAGAACTTCAGTGTCCACTTTAGGATTCTGGCCAAATTTCAGTTCCAGTAATTTCATGCATACTAAACATCCTATCCAAGTTCCATATTGGAGAGAGGGGAGTTTATTTCCTAACACCAACTGTTCTGTAACATGTCAATATATCATCAAACAACTGTCTCATTATTTCTTGAAGGTTGGTGCTGTTAATGACGGGAACAAGGGATCCCTACATGCACATGCACGTCTGGAGCACAGCCCCAAACCACACTTCCCACTGCTCTGCAGGAGTGAGATTCCAACATACCTCACTCACATCACAGAATCAACTAATAATGCTATCAGAAGGTGACAGACCACACATTACAGCTCATGTCTCTGGATCTTTTCTCAATAAACACAGTTTACTGATGAATTTGTAAAGTGTTTTCACAGCCCTGAATTATTGCTAAAAATCAGCATTATCATTAACTTTAAGAAAAAATATATGACCTCTATAAAATTCAGCGATGCATTAGCAGAAAACTAGATCAATGCCAGTAGATCAAATTCTCCAGCCTCCTGTCTCTTATGTTGTCAATTTTATATTATAGAGATTTACCAATTCTTTTTCTAGTGATAACAGATCATAAAATTCTTTAGTGCCTTATCATTTATTTAGAGAATTACTTGTGGATAATGAGCATTTGTCTGGAAAGCTTAAATCCAGCAGCCTGGTTGGAACAATAGCAGTAGCTCTTCATAAAAGCTTCCTGAGAGCTGAAACATCCAGAGAAATGGCAATTATATGTTCAGATTGGACCTACTTTGCATATATAGATGACTTTTTTATCTACATTATAGAACTGATTCATTTCAGACAACCTGGGCTCATTACATGTAGGCAGATTTTCCTGCTGCACAGATTGAGCCTGATGCATCTGGGCTGCACCACACTGACAGTCTCCCCAGGAGCAGTAAATGTGCTGCTCTCTGGCCCTTGCTGAGTGGGAGGTGGCACCACGAGGGCAGCTCTGGGCTCCCTGCCCCAGGCCAGCACAATCCACCAGCTCTGCTGCTCTTGCCCAGTGCCCCACTGAGCATTTCAACTTGCTTTTCACTCCCTGTTCTCCAGCTACTTGTTTTTCACTGAAACACTGACATTTTAATTGAAACATCTCCTGTTATAAAAGACCAGGAACATTAAAGCTCTCTCCATACCATGACAGCATATGCATATAGCAGCAGCTGCAGAATACTGGCACAGTTCTCACTTTATCTGTGCCCCAGTGATACTGAATGGAACAACTACTTGCCTTTTGATTTCTTTGATGCTGAACAGTAATATTTTCTTCGAGGTCAAAACCAATCGTGTTTGTGAGTGTGTACAACAGATATAGAAGATAAACCAAAATAATCTGATCTGTGCATACCAGGCAGACATTAAATTCAGCTTGTCAGAATATTAATGTTTCAGTTACCATGGAACTACATGAACCCTTTGACCACATAACTGAATTCCATGAAGAAGAGAGATGCTCTGTGATTAAACCCAAAACACTAATTTACTTTAAAAACATTCACAGGTGCTTGCTGATTAAATTTGCTTCAGTAGTTTCAAGGCTGTTGCCATTTTCTGCCATGCCTCAGAGGAACAAAACGAACCATTTTTTAGAGCCCATGACCTTTTGGTGACTTGATGCAAGTTGATTCCATTTCTCTGATTCTCTCTGATTGTAACAACATGGAGAGATTTGGCTTCTTTTGTCTTTCTTTAGAAACTGCCTGATTGTGAGCCCGGCAAGCTTTTCACTGCTATGTAAACCCTAGCCAGGCTTCCTGCAGGTCTCACAATGCTGAACTAATACACTAGAAATTAATTTCCTCAAGTTTTATAATGCCTATGTGCTACTTTACATCACTGATTATTTTCATATTGAAACTGTACCATAATAATAAGCAGATGCTCCTTTTGTCATCTTAGCTGTGACCTTCCCTTCATGTTTAATGATAATGGCAATTCCTGAAATTGAGGTGATGAAAATGCATGTTGAAATGAAAGCTTTCAAACTGAAATGTGACTAAAAAGATGACAAAGTATGTCATTGGTTTAGATAATGACTTAACATGCCTCAGCTTTTTCTATTTTACTGCCTTTTTCTCCCTCAAATTGTAACTGCTGTCTGTTCCTCATCAGTTTCCTATATCAAATTCGGTAACACTGATGATTACACATTTCCCTTAGCAAAAAAAAAAAAAAATATATGAGTCATATTTCACAGAGGTCTTACTCCTGAAATCACAGTACTCTTATTTTTACAGCTCAGTTAATACCCTTACTGCATTACTGTAGACGAACTCCACCTGATCAAATTATTTTTAAAATCTGGTAGAAAACACACATGTTCTATGGCATAATTATCCTGAAAATGCTACAGCATCAAGAAGTGTTTTAATGTGACAAAAGGAAACAATAGTCATTATGTTTCAGGACTTCATTTTACAGCCTTTTCTGAGACAAAATTGCCGTTGCTTTCAATGACAATTTATTTATTCACCTAAATAAAGACTAAGAATGATAAAATTTGCCCCACATTGTTAACTACACATACTAGCTGTGTACTACTATTTCACAAATAAAAATGCAAAGCTACAATAATGAAGAAATGGTCCTCAGTTATTTAGGCTAGTAATCGTGTAGGGACACACACACACTTTATCAGATATCTTCTAGAGCGTTACAAAAACACATGGAAATGAAATTCTGCATCTTTGCATTTCTGAGGTGATTTCCCTGAGTGATAGCAGAGCCCACCCACATCATGCCAGTGCCAAGAACAATGGAATTTGTTTATCAGACTATTTGACCTTCAGACCTATTTGGGAGCACTTCTCTGAACTCTAGGAGATGTATTACCCTTTTACAGTCCCAAAGACATTGCTTCCCTAGCCAGCCAGGAACTCCACAGAAATGGCCAGTATGAAATGGGTAATTTTAAAAGCCTGGATCTTATCTTCTATTTGGCTGGTGCTTTGTTTTTTATCTATTCAAACAGGTGTGATGCTGGGTTAGCCAGGCTGTCTGCAGAGCATAAAATTACATATGAAAGACTTCAGAGCCTAAGTAAAGACCAACACACCTCCAAGCTGATCTTAGAATCTAAAATCAAAGAGGCAGAAATACAGGTATGGTACTTAGACCAAGGAAATCCCTGTATAGGTAAGAGTTCTAGTCTAATTCACACAGACTCCATTACTGTTAATTATTATCCTGGGAGCTCACAGATTTCCAAATGGAGAGGTGTATCAGCTCACAGTCCTCATTCCATTGAACATTGTACCTAGGTGCATTACTGTACTGCTCTAGCTGGAAAAGGTCCTTCATTGCTTCCTGCAGCATCTGTGTAGAAGGATTAGTATGTGAATGCACATGCTCAACAAAACTACAACAATGCAAGCCTCTGTGGCTTTTGCTGTATGTTTTGGCCTTTCCAGGATGATCCTAAATGTATTTGAACACAATTTTTGAAGGTCTGCAAAACACAACTGGCTTGGGTTCTGTGAATTCATTAATCTGTCTCTCAGGTTTCTCTTCCATTGGGTTTGAGAATGGAAGTGAGCACTAGATACAAGCAGAGACTTGGAGATATGAAGAATCCTTTTCCTTAATGTCACATCTCAAAGCCTTCCCATTTTTCTCAGACAACAAAAGTATTTTACATCTTCCTTTTGCAGTGGGTAAAAAAAAGGCTAAAATGCACTTTGCCTTTCTCAGAAGCCTCAGTGCAGTATATTAGCATGCCAGGAGCATGTTGTCATGCATCTTGTAGGGAACCAGAGCACTATACTTTGAGAAAGAGGGATGGTTGTTTTAGAGCAAATATTCTCTTGTAGTGATGACTTCTCTCGAGTTAAACCCAGCACTTCTCTCACTGCAGTGGCCCTTATACACAAAGTGATGGAGCACATCCCTCAGTATTGGTGGAGTGCTTGGACACTTTTTTATTCTGATTATATGGCAACTTGGAGATGTATGGATCATGCAAATTCAATTGTCTAAAGGGGGGTCAGGCAGAGATTTTCAGGATGAAACTATTCACATTATTTAAGGCAAAAAAATTTACTGTTTTCAAAATGCTGATACTTTCATATTGAGAGACAGTATATTTTCATTATAAAGCAAAATACCCCAAATCAGTAATTTTTGAAATGTTAGCAAAAGTGAGCTCTCTGTTAGATCTCTACTGTTATGAAAATGTCCCAAATGAAACTGTGATGAAATGCTGTTGAAAATTCTGAATCTTATTTCAGATTTCTCATCTGCTGAGCAGAGTAGAGCAATCGATAATGCAACAAGAAGCAAAGCTGAAGATTGCCTACAAAGAGAGCAACCAACAGCTGCAAGTTCTGGACACAAAGTGAGTGCCTGGGAAGCCTTGCTGCTGCCATGCACCTTGGGAGTAGGGCCTCCATTTTCCCAGTCTGGCCTCAGTTTTGCCAGTCTGACTTCAGGCCTATAAAAGCAGGAACCTCTATGAATATGTGTGTTTGCTCCACAGATACTACAAAAGCTGACTGTCAAGAGGGACTTGCTTTCACCAAGAATTCTGCCCCTAATGTGGTCAGGCAATTCTGAAAAGTTGATTAAGTTCCTAGTTATCAGGCAGGATTTATATTAAAGGACACAACTAAGGGTTTTTGTCAGAGTGGCCTGGTGCCTTTCTGTAACAACTGTCTGAAGCACTGAATGCTGGAGGTGGCTGTCCAGAGCAGGGGAAAAAGTTCAACTGAAGCAAGCAGGAAGCAAGTCACAGCACTCACAGAGTGCTGTTGCTTTAAACTGGCTTCAAACATGAATATAACTGAAATACCTAAATGATTAGTGAGTAGATACTCTGTACTACCAGATATTACATGGGGTCATTATATTCAATTCAGATGTTAACTCCTTTCCAGGCATTTCACTCAGTAGCTGTCCTGGTATAAACCATCCCCATCCTCATTTCTTACTGCTTATCACCATCCTCATGCAATGCAGGTTTCACATATTCACTGGAGGAAAGAAACAGTTTCACTGGCACTATTGGTTGGAGTAAAGTATAGGCAATGTAAGTGGAGCTACAGGAACCAGCACTATCACCAGAAGAAGTGATACCAAATCTTTGCTCTGATTTGATACATATGGACATAAAGTTTATAATCTGAATGGATAACCAGATTCTGTTTTCAATGTCACAAAGAATTTTCATCTACTGTGGTTCAAATTTTGTAATGTGTTTCATATAAATTTGCTGTGAACTTTTACCTTTATTTCCTAAACCAATGTTACCACATCCAGTTTAATAGCCTCAAAATTCAAAGGATCACCTTAATCTGGTGAATATTAATATGAAGAATGTATTAAATTGCCATTTTGTGTTTTTATGAACACCTTCACAATTCACTGTTCAATGACCAGTTCTTTGTATCTGCTAATTTCTGTTGTGCTCCTAGATTGAAAGATGCTGTTGAGGAGCTCAGCAATCAGATTTTGTCTGCACGGAGCTGGTTGGAACAGGAACATGGAAGGACTGAAAAAGAACTTGTGCAAAAAATCGACCAACTCTCACTGACTTTTAAGGAAAGCACTGTAAGTTTCATTCAAATGTCCTGTAATACTTTTCAGGAAGCATTCAAAAGCATTATTAATAACTAAGATGATATAATTGAGATATTATTTGAGTGAGATTTTCAGATAGCCTCAGAATATGCCAAAGTCTCTTCATCAATATCAAGTGTAATATCTACAGCTTGAGAATCTTTAAATGAATCTGATCACTACTAAATAGATCAGTATTTTAACCTACACTAATCAAGTAATTTGAAATGATTTTATGAAAATTGTAATGCCTTACATTTTGAATTCCAGATAAAAGATGATAAATCAGTATCTATTTCATATTTTTAAAAGGCCACCATTATTCCACATGCACAGTAAATAATTAAAATTCTGTTTCCTGGCTCTAGGAAATGAGTGAGAGAGGTATTGAGATGAAATTCAACCAAATGGCAGAGAAAATTGAGAGAATAGAAGAAATGCAGAAGATAACCATGGAGGCACACGAAGCAAAACAGACTGAAGAAAAGATAAATATTCGCATTGTCAAACTTCAAAATGAGATAAATGAAGATATAAAAGAAATGAAAGCTGAAGTCAATGCTGGTAGGACCATATTTATCCAGTTCTTTTTTCTGAATTGTGGTGACAGTGATCCACTCATACTAATATGCAAAATGTCTTGGATTGTATCAAAGTAGCTTAAATACTTTTGGGGCAGATGTAACCTGTGACATTAAGAGGGATTTTCACTAAGTGTGAAAAGCAGAGCAATAAGGGGTGACACCCAGCTTAGAAGTGCCCTCCCCAAAGCAGGCACAGCCATAGCTGGGCTGCCATCAGGGCATTTCTGCCTTCAGCACACAGTTACACCCCATGTCCTTCAGAACTTTTGCTGAGTTCCTAGTGCAAAGCAGAGCATTATGGAAGTGCATTCTGCTAGCAGTGATGTGATACTTTCTCCTCATGATGAACTAATGCCATTCTCACCTGCAATAGGGTTTGCAGCTATCTACGAGAGCATTGGGTCTCTACGGCAAGTTCTAGAAGCAAAAATGAAGCTGGACAGAGATGAACTCCAGAAGCAGATCCACCAAATGAAGCAGGAGGTTCCAAGATGGGGAGAAGCTGGACCATGACTGCAAGGTTTTGTCTGAGAGATTAGTGTTTACCTGGCTAACTAGGCAGACTCTAGTGTTGTTCCAGTCTGTAATGCCAATTACCTGCATGTACCAAATGACATGCTGCTGCTGCTGCTGCTGCTGCTGCACAGGTGCTTGCTCACAGCAGTAAATACAAGCTGTTCTTGGATATCTGCAATGAGCCTGTGGAGCTGAGGTGCTGTTTTGCCACTGCACTGCTCCAGTTGCTGTCAGGAAATTGAGCACTGTGTAAAACTGGAGTAATACATTGGTGAAGCTGGCACCTTGTTTGCTAAAGGCATTCCAGTTTTGCAGGCTTGATCAGGCAGCTAAATGCTTTTATATGCACCTGCACCCCTCCACCTTAAAAAAAAAGGCAAGTTGCTATCATTTGCTTCATATGAATTTGGCAAGGTTCTCCACCTTGATAAAATTACTTAGTTAAAATCAATGGACATTTTTACAGTGACTTTCTCTACTACTGACTTCCTGGAAAGACAGAATTGGCACTAAATAGACCAATCTTCAAAGTCAAGACAACATCAGAAAATCTTTGCTTAGGTTTGCAAATATTCTGTGTGTGAAAATTAGGTAGTGTTATATAATGTAGTTGTAGACTTAGATGATTCATAAACAACATAAAAAACAACTTACATGGTCTTAAGTATTGTAACCTTTTAAAATTAATAACCAAGGGGAGTTTACTCAAGATAAAAGATGTATATAGGGCATTTTTTACTAGGCATGTGTTCCTATGACTTGCTTCAATATATTGCTAAAAACTTAGAATGTTTTGAAAACTAAAGAGAAGGTGATAATCTAACCTAGTCTGGAGACTCTAATGTAAAATAGTTTATGATCTCCTTAGAGATGCAGTTTATGATCTCATTAGAAATTTTCATTAAAGTAAAAAAATTGATTCATCATAGTTAAGTAGACTTTAATAATTTAGCAGACTCAAATTGCTAATTGCATTCACATTATTTCCAGATAATAATTTCCATTCCCAGAAGAGATTACATATGAAAATCAGCACCCATGTGGCATATTATCTAGACAATAAAAAAATATACGCTGTTTTTACTTCTTTATTCATGGCATGATATATTGCACCTCAAGTTTTTAAGCCATGCAGGATTAAACTCCCACGAAAAAATAAAATACTTCATCTAGCATCCTATTAATTTATACTATTAACAGTAGTTAATACACAAAAATAATTTTAATTGACAGACTTTACAGTATTGTTAATCTAAATAAATTAATAGGATGTCTCTACACTGCCCCTAATTGACCTTTCATTCAGCTAGTATTGGAAAAATATATTTTTAGTTGGAAAATCAGTGGCAAATATCACTTCCACAAAAGCCATTTTGGTCCACAGAGTCACCATATATAAAACAAAGAATTTAAAAAACTGCTTCAAGAACTTACAGTCATTAACTTCAGTAAGTCAGTGCAGAGTGTAAAAATCATGTGTATGCATACATCTTTACAGGATTAACACCTAAGTTTATATTCACTTCCTCTGTAGCTGAAAGTCACTGATGTCTCAAAGACACATGAAGCTTTTGCAGCTCTGGCTCCCAATGCTCTCTGATACAAACCAGGAATACCAGAGGCAGTTTTGTTATCATCCGTGTCCTGTGAAATATATTTACAATGGCAGCTAAGGGGAAAGCCCAGTTCCCTAAAGAGAGACAATTAAATGCTTGTAGATATTTCTCAGGAATTGTCTTCAAAATTCAATCTTATTTCCTGTATGTATTCCTATCTATTCTTAAATATTTAGCTATGTGCAGTAGAAAAGCTATCACTGGTGTTTTATTTAAAAGAAAAAAAAAAACAAAAAAACAAAAAACAAAGAAAGAACTGAAAAGATGAAAAGAAACGGACCAAAACCAGAATAATTTTTTAATTCTGTAATTGGAAGTCTGTACCCGAGAAAATCTGATGTGACATGAAGAGCATGCAAGGAATCAGAAACATTTAAATAGGCATTAATTAAATTGTTTCTCTTGTAAAAATCTTGCGTGATTGATCCAGATATAAAACAACACAGGAAGTCCTATCCAATTTTACTTTTTTCTGCCTTAAAAATGAGATTTTTTTCACAAATCTCAGCTAAATCAATAAGTAAAAGCCCAAATAAAATAATACTCAACCTTCTACCAAGCAGTGTCTTCAAACTCTGAAGTGCCAAGTGGAGGGAGGCCCAGGTCAACCTTGTCATGTTGGCACTGTCTGCCAGGGAATGCTCACATGTGATAAGCCAGTCCTTCAGGGGAGAATTCAGAGTGCTTCTGAGCACTGGAGTATCCTCTGATCACCAGAACCTGTCAGAGCAAACTCCTCTCCAGACACAGGCTCCCCTCAGGGCACAGCTCTGCAGCCACGGGGCAGCGCTGCACACACTGAGCTGTGGGAGCCTGGTTTTGCCAAATGGAAACCAGTTCTGAAAACTGATCCCCAGGGATCTTGGAAAGCCAAATAGAAGGAAAAAGTAGTGCTTGGAAGCACAGCTGCCCCTTTTTTTCCCTCCCATGGTTATGTCCAGTGGGATTCCTGTGTTCCAGTCCTTCACCAAGGTCCACTTGTGATGGTGGAAATAATGTCCTTTCTTTGTTCAGCACAAGTGCTCATGCTGTGACTCTGGGTTTGTGCACCAAGTGCAAGCCTGCCAAGCCCACAAAAGGAACAAGGTAGTGAGGTAGTGTTTGTGTGGATGGCACCTGAGCAACAGAACTTGGGAAAGTGTAATAGATGTGCACAAAATACTATTTAAATCACAAAGCTCAATGACACAAACTCTCTGAAAGAAGGACTGGGAGGGGCCTTAGGAAGTAATCTGCTCCACCTCTTCACTTTGAAATAGATCCCACTCTACCTAAAATATTTGCCATAGACACTTCTGTAACTTGCTTATTAGAGTCTTTTAAGAATAAGACATTGATTAGTGTAGTCTATTCCACTGCTTAAAGAAGATTGCTTTGCCACCCAAACACCTAAACTTGGACAAGACATAATAGCCTTAAATTTCAAGCACAGAGGACACAAAACCTAATTTATTACGTCCTTTCTTGCATGTTCATTAGTTTTTAAAGGTAATCTGTCTATAACAGATTATTCAAATGAAGCTTCACAGGGATATTTGCCCAATATTTTTTTTTCCTCCTTCCTACATCTATATAAAACCAACCAAACCAGCAACATCTAACCCAAAGAAACCACCACCACCAAACCCCCAAAACAACCAAAAGCAGACCACTTGCTCTCATGAAGTTTTAAATCTCTTTTGTCAGCTATTTCACATGCATGAGGCTTAAATCACTTGCAGTGTGCAGCCCATACTATTCACTCAGCCATGTAGCACTTACTGAGTGTCATAAGTTCAGCTCATTGGAAAATGTTCAACTGGGGTACATGGCCCTTACATTAGCATGTGATAACACAGTAGACCCATGGTACTGTGCAGTCAGGCCTTGGCTGGAATCAGGATGATGTCGGAAATTACAGAGCAATTGTGCTGTTTATACTCATTAAACAAACCAAAGGAATGGTGCAAGTAAGAAGTTCAAAGGATGGCCCTGAGTTCCACCCGCAGTTGTTTATGTAGTAAGTTTTGTGTTGTGGATACCTTTATATTGTGATATCTTTGTCATTGCAATCTGATGTGGTTCAATAGACTGTTGCCATGTTAGAGAAAAGCGGTATGAATGATAATGAAGAACAGTACATTCCTGTAACATCAATTTAAACTGAAATACAAAATTTTCTTTTCTCAATTTCTGTTTTGTGTTCCACCTCCACGAGCATCTGGCCATCTGGGGCAGAGTGTTCTCTGTATCTAAGAATTGAAGTGCTCATTAGACGTCTTCCAATAATGGAAACGTCTAATAAGAGACAGGTGACAATCTGATTAAGCACTCCTATGTGTAGGGGAGAAATTCCTCCTGTCACACCCCCTGCCGGGTAAGAAATTCGGAGGCAAATTTGAAAGAAACCCAGGAAATTGGTCACACGGCCTCTACTCAATTTGCCACAGGGTGTCACTGTTACTCTTGGCAAGGGAAGGACGGGGCTCAATGCACCTGTGTGATCCATAGACGCTGCAATCCCACTGGCACGGGGCTGGAGGTATTACCGTGTACTTTGACAAAAGGAAAAAAAAAAAGAATAGTCTAAAGACGCCACTCTGTAAAATCACAATAAAGGCAGATGATAATTAAATAAAATATTCTGAGAGTGATTGTGATGCTCCTTTAGACAAGAACGCGGAGTGGGGACCAAATCTCTCTGCTGCCTGTTCTGTCAGCAGAACTCTGGTCAACACAAATAACAAAAAAAAGCCCAAACAAACTCCCAAACCCTGGAAAAAAAGCGGGTATAGTTCTAAAGTACTAGATCTTAAATCATGTACAGCTCAAAGAGCAACGTGCCTTTCACACTGCTGCAGGTGTGCAGAAGAGGCTCCTCCAGCACTGCCTCCTGCTCTGACACTGCCTTGGGCTGAAAGAGCACAGGACAACATCAACACTTACTACCAGGTGTAGCTCTGAGCACAAAGAGCAGCTCTCAATCCATGCAAGGGTTATCTCAACAAATAATGCAGTGGAATAGCCTCAAACATTGCAAAATATGTGAGAGAGCTGTGACTTTTCTGATACAGAGCAGTGAAAAAAATGCTTTGAGCTCAGTGATGTACAGAGAGCCAGGATCAAGTTCAAGAAGCAAACTGAATCGAAATTGTCATAATACAAAAAAACTGAACTGTACGAGAGGGTGAGTAGGACTTGCTGGTGAGAGAGGAGAAAGGAGATTTGCTTCTAGTAGGAAATAATTACAATAAAACACATCATGAACTGCTGTACATACTCCAAAGAGTTACTCTCATTAAACCTGACCTCAGCTTCTGCTAAGGTTTATGTTCTAACACCAGTGCAGTAAACAGGCTTCCATTCCAAGTGAGTGAAGCTGAAGCAGACTGTCAATGAGGACATATCTCAGTGCCTGTGTTGCCTCATTGTTGTGCTGCCACCTCCTGATGGTATCAGGACAGCGAGGCAAGCACACATCCTACCAGGGGCCTTTGTGATCTTGCCATCTCTGCCAAGAATAACTCAGAGGTTCAATAATTGCATATTAGACTATATATACAGCTGCATAAATAACACTGAATTTCCATGTTGTCCATGCTCTTTCGTTCCTCACTAGCTTTGAGAATTGTAATTTCAGTACATTCCAAGTATCTTGTCTTGTATAAATCATTCAATTCAAGAAAAGTATGATTCACAGCAGAGCTTTTAAAATGCAAATAACTGGAAACAACAAAAGTTAAAACATACTTTATGCCACTGCCATGTTTTGAAAAGATAAATGCCAGGCTGTTTACTACTATAAATAATAAACCTTGTTCACTTTACAAAGATCTTACGGGGATTGATCACTTTGTATCTTACACAAGCTTGAATATGTGAAGTGCTGTGACCCAGTTCCACATATGCTTTCCTCTCTGAGATTAATCTTCCTAAAATGAATGTGGCAGCTCCCAGTGTAAACTGCTTGCTTACCATGTTGCATGTATAATGTCTTATGTTTTGACTGCTGGTCTCCACTATGGTCTCCCTGTATCTTAGAATCATAGAATCATTTATTTTGGAAAAGATCTTTCATTAATAACAAAATCTTAACATTTTGAGTTTCTAGTTATTGTGGACTAACAGGACAAAAAATGAATATAATTTAATCATATTATCAGTGTTTATTTTAGAAATATATCTCCATTTTCCAGAGGGAGGGGAGATAAGGAAAATCCAATACTGATATAATGAGATAGAGTACAGTGGTGGGATGCTGAATCTTCTGATAAATTTTGGGCTAGTTTGGGCCCATTATCTATAGCCCTGTGCCCTTTATTTCAGTAAACTACCTAGAGGTAAATATTTACGTTTATCAGGCTGCCCAGACTGCAATTACACCACATCATGTTAAATTAGCAAAAAAAATAGAGTAAAAAAGCAACAAAGGAATTGAGTATTATTCTGACCCTGAGGCCCCACTGCCACCTGATGTCACTATTCTTGTCAGGCAAAGGCAGGCAGGCAAGCTGCATGTCTGCAAGAACTGACAGCTCTGGAAAGGATTTCAGCAGGTAGGAAGCCCCAGGGAAAGTCATACAAATGATTTCACTAAGTCAAAAAAGCATGCCTTATGGACAGCACTTGCTAAGACAAATCCATTAAGCAGGGCAAACACAGAGATTCAGTTAAGGGTGAGTCTCCTTCTGGGGATAGGCTGGCACTGCCTGAAACAAGTGGGCAGGAACTCCACATGGCAAACACCACAGCAGGGCAAAAAGCCCTCCTGCCCTTGCATTACTGCAGCTTGCTTCCCAGTAAAGCATACTGAAGTAGGAGAAACTCCACAAATAAGACATCTGTCTGACCCACAAGAGCAAAGCCCAGGCAGAGACCTGAAAACTTCATACATTTAATGTTGGCTGTGAAGCTCCTCCTGCCTATCACAGGCTCCAGAGAGTCTTCACCGAGCTACAGGGGAACAATTGAGCATCTGAGGCAAGATTTAAGCACCAGAGACAGGAGTGGAGTCACCTGCACACTGAGATAATGGTCTGTGTTTGCATCTGGAAAGCTCAAGGGAATATTATGGCATTAGGAGCAGAACAGCAAGATTGTCAGTGAGAGGATATTGTAATTGCCATTCAGAAGTAGAAGGATAAATGAGTAAAGTGCCCAGCAATGCTTGCTTGAGAGCCTTTTGCTTCATGAGCAGGCAGCAGCACAAGGGAGGCCTGGAGGAACATTGGCAGAGGGTCTGGCTCTCTGGCCATGTGGTATGACTGTGACTAATTGCAAGTGATTAACAACTTCAACTCATGTATACTCTGGCTCACAGAAGCATATAGTGGTTAACACTGAAATGTCTACACATACTTACATGTGGCATCCAAAATACATCTTATATATTGCAT
Source organism: Melospiza melodia melodia (assembly GCF_035770615.1). Lineage (NCBI taxonomy): Eukaryota > Metazoa > Chordata > Aves > Passeriformes > Passerellidae > Melospiza > Melospiza melodia. The sequence goes on along the minus strand of NC_086208.1, from coordinate 6,691,346 downwards.
CTAAACAAATGTTCCACTTTGTGTATGATGAACCTGGTTTCCATGAGCACAGAACATATTTTAATGCTTGGCTTACCTGGGCTGTCAGATAGCTTTCTGTAACTCTGGTATTAATTTTACTACTGGCCAGCAACCCCTAGTCCCAGAACATGTTTTATTCCCCTAAGGTTTCTTGTAACAATCAGTCAAATACCTATCTCTGCACAAGGTTAAAAAAAATAAAAAGGCATGAAAGATATTAATGGCCCAGTTTGGTACTGATAAGAAAATACTACAAAACAGTGTTCCAGACTATTTTTTTCCTTTACTCAAGGCAATTTAATTTGTATATTAATGGAGTCTGGTTAGCCAGTATCTTCAATTCACCCACTGTGGAATCTGATGGTTTCAAATTCCCAGAAGCTGAAGAGCTCTGTAAACATGCTCCTGCTGCACTCTAGTTATGTGTAAGCAAACTAACACAATTTTGCTGATAAAAAATTGTCATGATAAAAAATGGTGAAACAATTATCAATTTTATAATATCCCTGTTGGATAGGGATTATAACAATTCAGGTTAGAGGAATGGCACACCATTAATTTTGGTCATGTCTCAAACTACACAGTGGAGTTCAATGTAACAGTCACTGCCAGCTCCTGCATACCAGCATTAACCATCCTCAAACACCAAACTTTCAATTAAACCATGGCAGTAAGTAAATGCTATTTATACAAAGCTTGCAGCTTGACTGTTTTACAAATGAGTATGTGGGAAGCAATGTGAAATATCAACTGATAGTTAATATTTAAATCACTGCTCATTTACACTTAAGGCAAGTTTCATTGCTATTTGCAGAGAATTTCAAAGTTTGGAATTCTGTGATTCATTTCAAGAACTTTTATAAATAACACCCTATTATAACGGAAAAAAATAAAACCAACTTGTGATGGATAAAACTTTCTCTCAGGAGAAAAGAATGTTTTTGAAAGACAGAAATAAATTTTTTATTCATGGAAAGAACAGATTTTTTGGTCTGTCTTAAAAAAAGCATTTAGGAAGGGGAATGCTTCTGAAACAGATGCTTAACCTTAAAGAATCCATCCATTCATTGTACATAGGATAATCTGCAGTTAGAAGAAATAATGCCTTTGCAATGCCATCATTCACCCAGAGGGTGGTTGGGCACTGGAAGAAGCTCCCCAGGGCAGTGCTCACAGCACCAAGGCTGCCAGAGTTCCAGAGGCATTTGGCCAATGCTCTCAGACCCATGGGGACTCCTGGAGCAGTTCTGTGCAGGCCCAGGAGCTGGACTTGATGATCCTTGTGGGGCCCTCCAGCTCAGGATATTCCATGATCATACACTTTAACTAGTGGTAGTTTATGCCATGCACATAAATGTGCCTTGTAATTAAGACTCAGTTCCACCAGTAATACAAGCATCAACTGAAACACTCAAACTTGCTTTTCATAGTGAATTTTGAACCCATTTCTATTAGGCACAGACAGACAGGCAGGGATGCCTTTAGCACAAATGGAGAGAGAGGAGCACACTGAAGTCCTGCAAGTATTCCCAGTATTTAGTCACCAGTCTGCCTTGGACAGCTCTCCACCCATGTATTGCTCTTCTCAGAGCCTACTCCAAGTTTCCCCCATGTACCTTCCAGGCACCTTAATGAAACTGGAGAGCTCACAGGTTAGAGCAACAGCTTGGAATGAATCTGGGTTCCTTTTGCTAGCTCTGGACCATTAAGGTAATGAAGAGGAGATTGAGAAGCAGAACTCTGCTAAATATTTTACCAAACTTCATTTCATTTCAATCCTATTTTGCTTCAATTTAATGGAATTTTCGTAAAGGAAGACTCTCTAGAATAACGTGGTTCTAGCAAGATGTTCAAAGAGAAAAATTCAAATCCTACCTTGCTGTCATCTTCTTCCAACTTGCTCTGTGTCTCAGCCCCATCTTTGATAAGGAGATTCTAAATTTCTTCATGAGTCTTTTCTGCAGTGTCTATGCAGTCCCTGTGGAAGAAATTGGATGCATTGAAAATATCTCAATAATTCTAATTGGTTTATGAATTACAGGAGAACATTTCCTAAATTATTAAACTGAATATGTACTAACACCAACCAGAAAATTCTTTATGAATTCCCAGATGTGATTAAAACAAAAAAGAGCAAAGAATCCCCAAATCAGAAGTTCTGTGATTGCTTACTGTCCTAATAAAACAAACCACTAAGGTTTCATCCAAAATTCAGTTATTAACTCCTTTCACTAAAGATAAACCATATTAGCTAAGCAGATAACCAGTTCAACTCAAAAAGGGGAAAGAAGTTGAATATATACATTCAATGCTGTAATAAAGCCAGTGCTCTCAAGATAGCACTTCTATCTCTTCTGCTCCTGTCCTTAATCCTAAAACCCAGTCAGGTCCCTCAGGTGGGAAACCTATCAGCATTCCTGCCCTTTATCACCTGGGCACTTCCACATTCACAGAACAACTCTATTTTCTCCTCCTCCTAAAGGAATCCTGTCACTTCCTCTTCAAAACTAGGAAAATGCTACAATGAAAATGGAATTTGGGGCTGAACCTAGCAATACAATGCACAACCACACAAATTGTACACCAGATAAACAGGCAGGAGGAACCCTAGAGCAGCTCAGCATGAGTCTGAGGCACAGGAGGGTTTGCTGGGCTGGTCAGGAGAGAGCAGCAGCAGTGGGGTGAGCAGTGAGCAGCAGCATGAGCAACTGCCAGGCTGCAGTGCAGTGAGGTGAGCAGTGAGCAGCAGCATGTCCCTGCCAGGCTGTAGGGCAGGGAGGTGAGCAGTGATCAGCACCATGTCCCTGCCAGGCTGCAGCGCAGTGATGCAGGATCAGCACCATGTCCCTGCCAGGCTGCAGCGCAGTGATGCAGGATCAGCAGCATGTCCCTGCCAGGCTGCAGTGCAGTGATGCAGGATCAGCACCATGTCCCTGCCAGGCTGTAGGGCACTGAGGTGAGCAGTGAGGAGCAGCATGTCCCTGGGCAGTGAGACAGGGACAGAGTAGGGGCCAGGTCTCTGCCACAGAGAGCCCCAAGCAGGCTGCAGCACCTGGGCCTGGCTTCCACACAGCCTGCTCAGCTGGGCTCCCTCTGCCAGGGAGAGCTGGGGAAACTGTCCCTGTGACATATCCAGCTGGGCATCTCTGCACTTGGACATTCTCAACTTGAAAATCAACAGTTTCAATGTGTCTGTTACCCAATATTTGAACTTTAACAATTAAAATTAATAGCAGTGGTAGGGTAAAGTTTTCAAATACAGTTTGGCAATTTATTATTTATTTTATTGCAAAGATTAAAATGCAGTGACCTGCTCAGAAAACTCACTTTTAGGCATTCAAATTTATTGGGTCCCTCTAAGACTGAGGTTCCCAGGCAATCAGAATTTCTTCAGAAGGTATGACATAGGCTCTAAATCACTGCAGGGCTTTAAAAAATGTACTATTACTAACATTTTCTTATGATCATCATCATGAAAACATTGACATTTTTGTATTATAAAAATCAGTACCACAGACAATCCATCAACAAACAGATAAATTAAATTATTACTCAAAATATTTGAGCCATCTCAGCTACTTAGAGGCTATCCTTGCAGGCTGGCATTAGCAATGTCAGTGTTGCCTCTGACCTGCCACATTGCATTATCTTCACAATTAACTGGGAATCCAGAAGAACAATTTGACCATGATAAAATGATAGCCTTGAATTACAGCCATTAAAGAAACCCATGGAATTTTTATTTAGGCATTCCAAAAGATTTAATAGGAGTAATAGCTTCAATTAAAAATTAAAGTTTACTTATGCAAAGTAGTGAAAGCAGAAACACAAGTTTTAGGTAAGTAGATGTTCTATGTAGAGAGCAAAACCAGACAAATCTCTGAAAGTTTGGTTTCATTAAAAGGCATCTGGGTATCCAAACATCTCCGATTAAAAATGAACTTGAAATGAGAAAATAGAAAGCTGCTGTAAGCTTCTTTTTTTATTTGCCTGGCTCAGGTAATTGTGATAAATTTTCTCATGCTCTCATAGCATAGCAAACAGATCAAACTCTAGACCAACAGAGTTATAAAATTAAGGATTTCACTTCTTATATCTGCCCTAGCAAGATGTGCAGAAAAAGATACTTCTAGAGCTGTGTGAGGCAAAATTCTGTCTGAACATAAGAAGACATTCCAAATATGTTGGTCTAATTGGCAGACAAATTTAAAGTCAGATTTAAAATTTTTTTTTCATATTTTTAAACTTCTAATTAGTCATTAAAATAATCAGTAGTCTAAAATTTCTCCTGCAAAACAAATGCTTAAGCAAATTCCTGAAAGCTTATCCAAGCTTGAAAAATCCTCCTACCTAATTAAAAGCATTGAAAAAACCAGGCAGTTGCTTCCTCCCTCTCTGTCCCAATTCTCCCGTTTTTCATCCTGTCATAATAAAAAGACATTTTAGAAAAAAATTGTCCATAATAAATGTATGAAGTAACTGTGGTCTTATAAATCTAGTTCAAGAAAAATACACTGAAAGCAGTTTGCATTCACTCATGACTAACAAAATCCCTTTTGATGTTAGTGGAAAAGAGAGAAGTTTTATTTTGAGAGCTAACTATCACCAGAATCAAAGGCAGGTCTAATACTGGAAAAGTCTTCCCTGTGTGCCTGTGTCTGTTGTGATTGCTCACCCCCAGCTGGCTCATGAAATGGTTCCTCAGACATCTGTGCTGGGGCTGTTACTCAGTTTTTACTCTGTCAGGTTCTCCAGCACTGAGGAGGGGAGTCACAGATGACCAAGGGCTGTGTTTCCTATGTGCTCTAAATCTGTGATTGCAGGACATTCATTCACCAGCGCAGCAGCCCCTTCTCTGGCTGGTCAGCAGGGGCTCGTGTTAGGGGAGTGCTGAGTGAGCTGTGCTTTGTCACTGCCCTGGCAGCCCTGCTCCTGAGCCCTGCTCCGGGCACTCAGCACACCCACCTACACTGGCTTTGTAACAGGGACAGCAGCTGGGCTTTGAAAGCAGCAACGAGAGGGACAAGTCCCACCGATGGTGTCACAAACAATAACAGCAAAGCCCAGCTGGAAGAGGGATCCACTACTCCCACACACTTGGCCATCCCAGCAAACCTGGGAGCCAGCAGGCGCTTTCTGCTGCTCACATTTGCTGTGTTTGGGAAATCAGAGCACAGCTGCTCCATGCTGTGCTGCCCATGTGGAAAAACACAGCCTCCATTCCTGACCATGGCAATCCCATCTTCAGTCCTCCAGAAACATCAATGAAGTCTGTATTTCTATAAGGGAGTCAGATAAAATAGACTATATCTAGTGTATTGAGTTATTTGTTGTGAATTTTCCATCAAACCCTGTATTTAATGTAGTTTTAGTTCCTCCTCCAGAGGTCCACAGCTTTTCATCAATGGAACAATCTAGTAGCCGCTTTGAGAATTCCTTTGAGTTCAGCAAGGAATCTCATTTGAAAATCTGCCTGTCTCTAAAGGATCCACAACCTCCAAATATGCTGTGTTCTGACGACAAAAATGATTAATTTTTGTTTCCATTCTCTGAATGCTCCCATTTGCAACAGTTTCCATGCAGGACTGTCAGCAGCTGGCTGGAGAAGCACTTTGGCTGAGCCATGACTGGCTGCCACTCTCTGATGCTGAGAGCAATGAATTCCTCTCTGAATTCCTCCCTGTCTCCAGTGACTCACCAGGGCATTTGTCCTCTGCAGCCCTGCTGCTTCTCTCAGTGTGCTGTGACAGTTCAGAGGGGCAATTAGAGAAAGCACAAGGTCTCATTTCAAATGGAAGATGATAGGTGATGTTTGCTGCTGCACAGGTTTGAAAAACATCAGCTTCACCAGTGACTGCTTAAAATAAATCATACAAGAACTGGACTGATGTCCTTAGTAGCGATACTGGGACATTGCAGGAGAAGTTAGGAAGGAATATTAGGGAGTGCTGGTTTTATGCAAGGTAAGAAATACAGTTGTAAATTTGTAATCCATGCATTACAAGACAAGAAATAAAAATTTCTCCCCAAAGCCATATTAAAAATGTGTTTGATGAACTGAAACTTCTAAAGACCAAAAATTCAGTATTCTCTAGCAGATGAGGGCACCCTGACTAGTTTTCCTTTTAAAAATCTTGACTGTAGAAATTTGGCTTTTCAATATTAAACTGTCTCATGCCCCTGCCTCAAATAAATGAATTTGCTCTCAATTTTGCTACAACATTCTGTCTTTGAAAGGGTTTGAGCTTAGCTTTATGGTCAAAAGCCTTATTAGAATGGTCTTTACAGACCAAGTGACCATTTTTGTGAAATTCATGTTAGTTATTTAAATTGCAGCAGATGGTAATTTTTTCAGGAAAGAAAAATTTCTAGTGTGTTGCTTTAGGACAAGAAAAATAAGGTTGATCTTCAGATGCTTATAGATGAGGATCTGTTAAAGCTGTAGGCCTAAAATGCAGATTTCCTATCAACTTTAATTAGCTAATGTAAACTCTAAATTATGTAGTTATTTAAAATTAACCAGGGTGAAGAAAAGCAGTTTTGTCAACTTTCTGTTATTCATACTCATCCAAAAAGAAGGCAAAGCAACTCTGTAATGGTGATTTGTATGTCAGTGAGAAATGAATGGCAAGCCCTGAAAATGCATCAGAAGGACCTGACAGAGGCTGAAATGAGAGGAACAA